>NC_056741.1:545002093-545687093 GCF_019279795.1 Protopterus annectens | reverse complement strand
AATATAAAATGGTAATTTTTCTGCAAATTAAATTTAATGCTTAAAAATTAAATGAAAATATTTAAAACACATTTTGGTCAGGGGTCAGAGTAACTAGCTATTGACCTGCTCTCACTTGCTCCACTTCTCTTCCACCTGCACCACACAGGAAAACAGATATGCAAAGGATCTGACTGTCATGCTCATTTACATGAATGAGCCCTCACATTTTCTGGATAGGAAGTGAAGCACATAATAAAAGTAAATAATAAAGGCCCTTGAGGAGCTGCAAAACATAGATGATGAGCTGCTGTGGATTGTGCTATTACTGCATAACGTTATACAGTATTTATCAGCTCATAATTACACAGCAGCATGTAAATTTAAAACAATACTATTTATTAATCAACATAACATTGCACATCATACATCTTCAGCAAAACTGTATTTCTATCATTCTTAGTCTACCTATACCTACATTTACATTTACATTTCTCATTATCTGTTATATTGTGTTTATTGACTACAACAGTACAGGGGCTATGGTTATAACCTGCAAAAACTTTAAGTTGATATTATTCAGTTTGATTTCCTTACTTTCTAACTTTAAAGTAGAAATCTATTCAGACTAAAAGCTCAGAGATTATCAATAAAAAAGAAAATCTAGATGAAATGGTTTTTACACTAGTTTTGTACTTCATTATTTGCATCATGGAATAGGCTCTTTATTCAACTTTTAGTGATCTTTATCGTTGTTATTTTGCACTTAATTACCCTATCACAGAAAATCTGGCTGTGTGTCGGTTACAGTGTGCATATATGGTTTACCAGCACACATTCAGTCAGTTCACTACCATTTTCAAGCACTGTGTGTATAAGGCATATAGGGTTAGGAAAATATTGCACAAAGAAGACTGCCTCACAATAGACTTGTTTTATGCTACACAGGTATGTATACATAAATCAATATCTTGTCTCTGATTTTAGGCTAGACAGATTACAAGAAAATACAGATAAGACGCAAAGTAAATAAGTAGTAGGTATCCCATGTAAAACAAGGACAAACAACCTCCTGGTAAAACCTCTGCAGATGTCATGTCCTACTGTGACAGAAAAAAACCCTCGGAATACCTTGTGAAAAGGGGTGCATTCTGTGGTTCTTTCTAAGGCTAGCTTCAGACATATATTCACAAAACAGTCACAGTATGATATCGCAGAAGTCAGAGGCCTGAAATAAAAAGGAAAAAAAAATAAGCAAAAGTGCAATAGAAGACTAGTCATCGTATTATATTAAGCCTGAAAGTAAACTGGAGTTATGCTAAAATTATTTCTTCCAACAACAAAATTTGCTGTGCTACGCACCACTGCTATATCTAATTATGTGTACTATGTATATGTGAATGTATGTATGTGCGTGTGTATATTTCTCTCTAGACAGACAAATAAATAGATATGACAGTGTATAATTTTGTCATTCCATATTTAGTTAGAAGTTAATTCAAGACTGTTTGATTGACTTAATAGCTGGTCAACTGTAGGAGTGCAAGATTTTGCTGTAGCAGGGATTTCAACTAAGCTCATTCCACACTGTTGTGTCATCTCTGAGTTTATATATATATATATATATATATATATATATATATATATATATATATATGTATATATATATATATATATACATATACATACATACAGAGAGAGAGAGAGCAGGGGAGGTCCAGGGGGATTGACCCACTGTAAAATATAATGTTTGGGTGGTTTTATGCTCCCTTTCTGTGTGTGTGTGGGGGGGGGGGGGATGTGTGCTGTCTTCAAACTGCATTACAATTTCTTTTTCTTGTTGTATGGTCAAGGTGACCAACGGTCCCAGTTTTTCCAGGACAGTCCCAGTTTGGCAGTCTCTGTCCCAGAATCCCAACCATTGACTTTGGGACGCAGAAGTGCCCCAGTTTAGACTGCTAAGTCTGAATGGTGACTTGGCTTCCTAGGGTGGCCAGTCCCCCTGCTTTCCCATCTTAAGCAGCTCTAGGGACTTTGCGATTTTTCAGGGATGCCATTGAGTATGGGGTAAGGTTGGATGCCTTCACCCTGGCAGGAGCCTTCTAGGCCCTGTCACCATCAGTCAGTCACTTCCTCAAGTACTTCCGTCATGGGGCGGGATTCTGCTTGACCCCACTCAACCAGGCAGGAGCTCTCCAAGCCCTACACCCATCTGCTTGGTGCTCCTGTACTGACGTCTGTCAGGGCCAAACCCTACAGTCCTCCCCTTTGACCTGGCCAAGAGACCTTCCCCAGCCATGGCCCCCCATGTCAGAGGACTCTGCTACCTTCATGTCTCCTGCAGGCTGCCAAATCATGCCGGATTGCTCATGCCCTCGGATCCTCTCAGGGGAGCTATCCTCTGATCCTGTCCGCTCCTCCGGAACTCCCCTTGGCTGCTGAGGGGCAGATCCACTCTCATAAAGGCTTCAGAGTCCCCCTGCTTTCCCATCCAGAGCAGCTCTGGGCACTTTGAGATTTTTCAAGGATACTGTCAGTTATGGGGTGAAGCTGGATGCCTTTCCCCCGGCAAGAGCTCTTCCAAGCACTATCACCATCAGTCAGTCACTTCTTCAAGGACTTCCATCATGGGGAGCTCTGCCGGACCCCACTCACCCAGGCAGGAGCTCTCCAGACCCCACCACTGTCTGCCAGTTGCTCTTTTAAGGACTTCCATCATGGGTGGCCTGTGCCTGATCCCACTCACCCAGGCAGGAGCTCTCCAGGCCCCACTGCTGTCCACCCTAGTGCTCCCTTAAGGACTTCCATTGTGGGAAACTCTGTCTGACCCCCCCCCTCACCCAGGCAGGAGCTTGCACAGCCCTGCCACTATCTGCCTCTCTCCCACTTCCAGACTTCCATCCCAGAGGGGCCATGATCCATACCCCCTCACCCAGCTGAGAGCTGTCCTGTACCAGTCACTTTCCACCTCTCTCTGCCTTCCAGACTTCCATCAGGACTGACCTGCTCTGGGGTTCAACTTCTACCCAGAAAAGAGAGCTCTTTTCCAGGGTTACATATCTCCTAACTGCTGCTAAATCATGCAGTGTCATGCTTGCTCTTGGAGCCTCTCAGGGGATCTTCCCAGCCTCATGGAACTCTGCTGGGCCACGAAGCCTCAGACAGTCCCTCATCCAGACTTCTGTGACACAGGTTCTCCACTTTGCCTTGCACCTAGGGCTTTCAAACTCACAGGGGAGATGGCCCTGGGTCCCCCCATCTCTGCACTTTTTGCAGCACACCTCAGTCTCTCACCCCCATGGTGCCAGGAGCCGATGAATGTACATCACTTCAAGCCTCCTGGCATGTAGCTTCTTGCCTCCTGGGTAGTGCTGTTCACAGAGTGGCATCCCCACAGTGCCTGGTGAAGGACAGGAGACCAACTTGCCTGCCTCGGTGTGAGCTGACATGGCTGCCCTATCTCTACTCCCATGGTGGCTGGGAGAATGGGATTGCAGACCTGGCTTCCCGGGGCGGCCCTGAAGTGTCCCAGTTTAGGTCCTGTAACAAAATGCTCACCTTGTGTATGGTTGTTCAGTGTTTTATAGAGTGATTATATTATAAAAATACATATAAACATACATGCATATGTATATATATATATGTATATGTATATAGAGATGACAACAAATGATAGGAATTATGCACATTGACATGTACTATGCATGCAGCAAGCATCAATTTTGGCACATACAAAAAGTTTACAACAAAAGCCAAAATAAAACATAGCTTTTGCAAGGGGGGACAAGTCCCCCTGCACCCCCTCCAACCCCTGCTAATTTTTATATGTATGTATATATATATATATATATATATATATATATATATATATATATATATATATATATACACACACACACACACACACACACACACACACACACACACACACACACACACACACACACACACACACACACACACACACACACACACGTATGGGGAGTCAGAAGTATAAAACAACACTGCAGCACAAAGCCCATGAAAAAAGTGCAATATTGGGCAGTGACAAACCACCATGAGACCACACACATATAGGTTCATAGGTAAGTACCAGGCTAGCTAATTTCCCTTTTTGTGCTTGAATTAACCTTTTCTATTCAGTTAGAGACTGGCCTTACCCAGTCCATAGTTGATAATTATATATTACCCTTAAAGTGAATATATAAGACCATACCATAGATAATTTGAAGGGATAAATACATGGGATAAAGCATTTAGGAGCTGCCTCTCTCCATTAGTCATTCAGGGGGTAGTGCTGGGATAAATTTTTTGTTTCCCATTAATAGATCCAAAATGCACTTGAATATGGACAGGGATAAACTTTGTTTTATGTAGATGGAAAGTCTGTTCCAGAGCAGTGGTATCATCGGTGAGATATACCTGTCCCTCGAAACTGTTCTGTTGATGTTGCAGAAGAGGTTTAAATCACAAGACTGAGTATTTTTATGCCATTTGACTTGCTGATGTTCAATAAATCCATCAGTATTGAGTTAGAGGATGCCTTTTACGCCAGACACAGGTCACCTGTTAGCAGTCTGTAGGATACAGAGCATAGTGAAAGGATTTTGAGTCAGTCCATGTAGAACATGTTGTTTAGGTCTTTTATCCTTTTACTAAGGTATATCTGTGGACATTCCAGTTATTGCATGTGTGTGTGGACAGGTACATGCCAAGGGGGCATTATATTCAATGATTGACCTAATAAGTCCTGAGTAGAAGGGGACAATAACATCCCTAGATCCAGACACAATCCCTTTGTTTATAAGCTGTGTTATATAGAAGAACTTTCTTACAACAATGGGCACATGTTGATCAAGTTAGGTCAATGTCCACATAAGTTCCTAAATCCCAAGCAACTCTTGGGAGCCTATTGTCAATGTGGTAGTTCGCTGGGGTAAATGACTTCCCAAAGGATACAATAAATCAGGAGTTTGGCAATAGCTATTTATTTGGGACAAACCTTCTTGCAAGATGGCTACGTCATTTTGGGATTCAATGACTGCTACTAGCTTGCAGTCATCTGTAAACATAGTCAGCCAGAGCATTTTGGTATTGGCTTTTCCTTCAGAAAAGTAGATTCCAAACAGGAGAGGTACCAGCACAGAACCCTGGGGGACTTCTCTGGTGACTGGTCTCTTTGTTCAGGTAACTTCTCCTATTTTGATAGTTTATGTATTTCAATGTGTTGGTTTTATTGCAAAATGACTGCGTAAATGTATCTAAAACATTTTAGTTTCAGTCAGATATAGTAGACTCATCTATTTGGCTTTAGTGAAATGGTGAGTTTCAAGTACAGGTAATAAAAGTTATATGGATAATATTAACATTGTAGGTTGACAGAATGGTGAAAAAAAAACAGTTCTCAAAATATCACGTTGCCTAAGTTTGATCACTTTGCATCTTTGCACATAGTCAGATGGTTGGCAGAGGTACCTTAACTGTCTCCACAACATTTTTTTAAATAATTTCTTGACTTTTGTGTAATTATTTCTCAAATGTTATACCACAATTAGCTTGTTGCATACTAAGTATAGCCCACAGAAGCAATATAGAATGTTGAACTGTTGTAAATGTTTTACTGAAACGCAGTGTTGCTAAACACGTTCCATTCATTTATCACTACCTTGTATGTTCTGTGCAAACTAGGACTTTGTTCTGTTAGAAAACATCAAGTGGTGAATAATTACTTCAGATACCATGAGGAATACAGTAGCATGGGAGTGATAAAAGGATATATTTTTTCTATACTGCATGTTAGCAAGATGCATAGCATGTGTTAGTTGAAAAGTACATAATTATAGATTTATAACACCCTTTGCAGTTAGTATGAGGCACATAAACACACACTACCAACATTACAATAGGAAATAAAAAGAGGAAAATACTTATACGTGTCATGCAATCCAGTATTTTGAGATTATTCTAATAAAGTTCATTCCCAGATTCAATTTGGAAAATATTTACTATTGTTAAACTTGGGCTAGCCCACACCACATTTGTGATGAGTATAGCAGTGTCTGTACTGAGGGTGCAAGCTACGGATAAGAGTCTTCAGTCAGTAGATGGTGCCCACTTTCTATACATTTTTTTGTTGTTGTCTCTTTTTTGACAGTCCTACTTTTGTATCCTGAAAGGTTGGAGATTTGTCCAATAGTACATCTTGATATATGATATTAACAACTTGAGAAATAATCTTTCCACTTTGAGAGAGGACATTATAGACTTTGGTTTGATGAGTACTTTTTTATGTTAAATAAGATACCTTTAGATTTTAATATATTGCGCTAAAGAGATTTTGATACTTTTGCATTTTCAAAGAGAAACCTGATTACAGTTAATTTTCAACATAAACTACACTAGAACCTTTAGCTAGTCGAGCCATGCTGTTTGCATAATAAATAAGTTGAATATCTCCACAAGCCCGGTCCATGTCATTAACAAACATAAGGACCAATAAGGGACCCATTACTGACCTTACGGCTACTCAATTGCACATTGTCCTAGGCTGGTGAGATGTGGACTAATCGTAATGTGGACCTACCTGCTTGATAAATAATACTCCACCCATTTAGGCAGACTCCCTTGTCTCATACTGTGG
This sequence comes from Protopterus annectens, assembly GCF_019279795.1. NCBI lineage: Eukaryota > Metazoa > Chordata > Ceratodontiformes > Protopteridae > Protopterus > Protopterus annectens. The sequence goes on along the minus strand of NC_056741.1, from coordinate 545,680,474 downwards.
AGCCTGGAGAATAACAGTTCATGCACACTGAGTCAAAAACATCTTGAAATTCAGAAATAAACCATTGGTGCAATAAGCTTTTGCTTAGTGCTGAGTAGATCAGATTGGCCACTTGTACAATGGCTGTGTTAGTTCCATGTCTGATTTGGAATGCATCCTGGCTAGTGCAGAGAAGTCGGTGACTCAGAAGGACATTGCTTTGAACATATATAGCCCTTTCAAGAAATACAGCTAGGGACAAAGAATACAGATATGTCTATAATTCTGGAGTATCTATGGCTCTTTGGATTTTGGAATAGGGACTATATGGGCAATTTTCCAAGTGTTAAGAAATGTGTTCTCAGTGGGATTACTGTTGAAGAGTAAGACAACGGGTAAGACAATTGTAGTTGTTGCTATTTTTGTAAGAAATCAGGAATCTCTGAGCCTGAAGACCAAAATCCCTTCATTTTCCTTAGAAAATTAAAACTTGAAACTAACAGCATTTTCAACTAAAATAAGGCTGCTCAGCCTTATGAGAGTATCAGTATGAGTAGAGAAAAGTTTGTTGCTAAAGCAAATGGCAAAGTAGTCTGGCAAAATTCTTGAAAATTGAAAATCTGTTAGAATAAGTATTGTCTTTAATTTTGGTGCTGACATTTCTCAAGAATGCTTTAGGATTAGGAAAGGTTTCTGACTGAAGTGGAAGAATTCGTTTTTAGCAGTATGAATGGATGCCTTGTATTTATTACTAAACTTCCTATAGTAATAATAACAATGATAATAGTAGTAATAATGATAATAATAATAATAATACCCATTTGTTAACCAGGTAACCCCACTGGACATACAGTCCCTTATCTGGGGTGACCAGGGAGCAATGTCTGGTTAGGTGACATAAGTAAGTCACACTTTACCTCTTTACAGTAGAAAAGATTTGATATCTGGGGTAAAAGAGTTGCCTTCAACTGTAAGGTTTAATAGGATTAGGAATTTTTGTCAAAAGTGCTCAAGGGCATTAGCTAGGATGGCAGATCAGAGATAAGATTAAACTCTGCATAATGCACAAGTTCTGTGAGAAACCCTGATGTCTGATGCTAGGCAGCTGTCTTGTGTAAAGGTACCAAGGTCATATATTTCATGGTTTTACCTGCCAGATGCCCCATATTGGAAAATGAGCACATAGTTACCACCACCATAATCATCATCATCATTATAAACCCCATTTTTCTCATTTTTACATGGTGTTGGGGGGCCACATCAACTATGCCACTTTTCTTTTTTAAGAGCCACTCTCCCACCTTCTTTGACAGTCATGTCTACTTATCTCTGGATTTTCTTTCTTGCAACCCATCCATTTACTGGCCGTATGTCATTGTCTCCTCCTCCCCTCTTCCCCTCTGTCTAAAATCTGCTTTAACAAATTGACCTCTGCCTTTCTACACATGACCAGACCACTGTAATCAGATGTCCTTGACTATTCCATAATTAGGGCTACATTAGCATCTCCTCTGATGTTCTCATTTCTTCAGCTGTCACACAGTGTGCATCCTACTACCCTCTCAGGTCATCTCCATCATCTCTAGCTTCCTCTACTACTCTGCCTTCACTGCCCAGGTTTCTGTGCCATGCAAAATCACTGGTTGCGTCACTGTTTTTTTTCACCTTACTGTTCAACTTCTTTAGCATTCTTCTGATACACACTTCTGCTGACACTTTATACCAGTTGGCTGCAGCACATCTGATTTTAGCTTTGATCAGTTATCCAGAGTAGGAATTAGTAGCCGCATAATGGAACCCTTCCCATTCTTTCAGAGGATGTAGGTATTGAAATAAATAGCAGAACTTATGCAAGAGATGACAGCCAGGCAGCAGCAGTAACAGGTAGATGCATATTAAAGGAGACCTTGGAATGTCAGCAGGCTGGGGATGAGAGATGATGAATCAAGAAATATCTCACTTGCTTTTTTTTTCTACAAGTCTGCTATATGTGTAATAAATAGCAACTTTAAGAACTGTGTGTCCTTCTACCTTTATATCGAGGAGGGGTGGTCATGGATAAATAACTTGATGAGTCCCAAGAAGGAAGAATGGCTAGAACAAACCAATCCAGTGAAACATGGGACAACAAAGCTGATGCAAACAACATATTGCATGATGACTGTGTCCTTAGTGCATGTGTATGCTGAGACTTTGCACTGGGACCTGAGGAAGTGGTTTGCTACATGCTTGATGGAACACTGACTGGGGACTGGTGTAAGCACGAGAAAATTTCTCATGTCTGTAAATCTGTTAATGAGTTAAAGCATAAGGATTTGAGCTCTGTGGAACAAATTAATGATATAACTTTATTATTTGGGCTTGTATTGGGTCTAAGACTTATCGCAGTTCATTCACTTGTTACACCCCAATTGTTATTTTTGATACCTTGCTGGAACAGACACACTGTGATGGGGTGTATGACCTGCTGAAAAAATGTTATTACCCTGCAACTGATATTAAACATATTGTAGATAACACTTGGGGAAGCCTTTTCTGTCCCAGGAAGGTCATTTGAGTATTACTACTGCAACATATCTTTAAGGAAAACATATTAATCACTGTAAATGCTATTCACTTTTTCCATATTTAATAATAGATTGTTATGCATTATTGAGAAAGTATAAGTTCATAGGTAAGTTCTAGGCTAGCTGTCCTTACAGGATATATTAAGCCTAGCCAGTTTCCCTTTTTGTGCTCAAAATAATCTATCCCATTTGATTATAAATTGACCTTACCCATCACAAAGTCAATAATTATATATTACCCCTAATGAGAATAACTGGGATCATGCCATAGATAATTTGATAATTTTATGATCTTTAATATCATACTTTAACATTATAAAGAGTAAAATCCCAAGAAGGGAAGACATCCCTGATTAGTATCAGCAAGAAACTATGATCCCTCATAAAATCGTCCAAGGCAAGCTTTGAAAGAAAACTTGCCAAGCACTCCAAAGATAACCACAAGGCATTCTTTAGCTATGTCAAGAATCTTAGTGCATAATGGCACAAAATACACTGAACCAACTGATATTGCCAACATCCTGGCATAGAGGTTCAGTGAAACTTCACCCCCCTCTCACCCCCAAAAGGGCCCATAACCATACCAGAAGAATGTAGAGCCCCTGAAATCACAGACACTTAGGTTAAAATAGCCTTCTCCAAAGCCAAAAACACAGCATCAATGGGACTGGACGGTGTCCCAGGCTATGTCCTACATGAGCTCAAAGACGAACTAACCCCTCACCTAAACACACTGTTCAAACTCAGCTTCTCCACAGGTTATGTACCCATAGAGTGGTGCACAGCAACGGCTATTCCACTCCACAACGGAGGAGCCACAACAGACCATGGGAACTATCGCCCTATAAGCCTGAATAGCTTGGTCTGCAAGGCTATGGAGTGCATCATCATGGAACTCATTAACAGAGACATTAGGAACCTCCAAACACTGGACCCTAACCAGTTTGGCTTTGTTAAGGGCAGATCATGCCTCCTAAACCTGGTGGACTTCTTTGAGACAGTTACCAAGGCTATAGATGAGGGAAAGGTGGTGCACACAGCCTACCTAGACCTTGTAAAGGCATTCGACACCATTCCCCATTCTGGTATTATAGACAAGCTCACCAGCCTGAATATAAACCCCTATGTCACAAGATGGGTTGCCATTTGGCTCATGGACAGAACCCACATGGTGAGAGTTGCGGGAGCTAGGTCTGACTATAAACCGGTTACAAGTGGCGTTCCCCAGGGCTCAGTCCTAGGAACCCTCTTGTTCGGCATATACTTCTCAGAGGTACAGAGAAGCACAGGACTATGGCTGACCAATTTTGCAGACGACTGCAAACTAGGGGCTATAATTCACTCACTGGCTGACACAGACATCCTCCAAAAGGGTTTTACTGAGACGGATACCTGGTGTCAAAATCATGGCCTCAAGCTAAATGCCAAAAAGTGCATAGTTATTCCCTTTGGAAATAACAAAGTACCCACAAACTACCACATAGGTGGTAGTCCCCTAAATACAGAAAATGTAATAAGGGATCTGCGGATAGTAATCTCTCCTTTGATAATCACATTGCCAAAGTAAAAAAAAAGTGCTTCAAGATGACTTATACCAGTTACAGAGACTAGCTTGGCAGAGACTGCATTTAGAGGCATGCGTACATTTTAAAATAGTGCCTAGAAGCATGCGTGTTTTTTGTATGCCCTCTTATGGTGACAGTCATCCACTGTTATTGAGAAAATGGCAGGATCTCAACATACAACTAGGCTTTAGTTACATTAATTTGTTGTTAGAATATTTTTCCCCGTTGGAAGTTGAGTTAAGAAATAAGATAGATTTACAGCATACAGCCATCATTGAACGGTTTAAGACTGAATACTTCACCAAGAGACTAGACTCTCTTTGGGCTCAGGTACATTCATTCAGTGAAAGACTAAAGATTGTCAAGCACAAAAAACTCATCAGGGATGCCAATGATTTTGCCAATGGTCAAGTCTTTTTATGGCCCAGAACTGAAAATGTACGAACACAGAGTACACACAATGATGGGTCTCAAAGTAATGCTTCAAGTTTTCCATCGATGCCAACAGTCATCTCTAGCACTGAAGCCACCTTGGCTCACTCCGTTCCATCTACAGTTAACAACATGGCCCACACAGCATCAGCGCCTTTTAATCTTGCCCCTATTCTTGCCAATGATGTTAGTTTGGATAGTGGCACACCTCCTCCTAATCAACAGGCAGCTAAAATGTTTCTACTAGCAGGTGCTAAACCGAAGGATACATCTTCCGCCAGTAACTGTTTTTTACCCTTCCCGGTCAAGCAACAGCCAGGATGGAGAGGCCGGTCGAACAGCAGAGGACCAAGGAAAAGAAAGGGTTCTGCAGAAAAGTATTCAAACACCAGGAAACAAAGGAACTGAACTCTTTAGTATGTAATATCTCAGATTATGTCTTGTCTGAATCAGATCTTTCTTTACTGGAGAAAGGTCTTAATTTTATTCCCTCACAAGTTAGTTTTTTGAGTGATGTATTAATAGATTTGAGGTTATTTTGCCGTAATGTCTCACTGAAGATTTTGTTTAAAAATAACAGTGTTCTGGATACCAGCACTCTAAAAAGCTTTTTTAGAATTAAAAGTAGCTTTACCCCCATGATGCCACACAATGTGGAGAGTTTCCTAAAAATGTGTGAGAATGATTTTTATGAATGGTTTGGGTCTAATAAGAAAAGGTGTTGTTTTTTCAATGTCAGTAAAGCTGAACAGTGTTCTATTCAATCCCTGAAGAATAATGAACATATTGTTGTTAAGCCAGCTGACAAGGGTGGGGCAGTGGTTATCATGAATTCTTCAGAATATTCTGACACTATGAATAGTATGCTATCAGATGATAAAGTATATGAAACAATTTCCAGAGAAAAGGTTAGAAAAATTGTCAAATTGTTGCATGATAATCTTTATGACCTCCTGATGTGTGGTCAGATTAGCTGTGAGTTATATGAGTATTTTTTAATAGAGTTTCCCACCCTTCCCATCATTAAAGGTCTACCCAAAATACACAAAGGCGTCAAACCAGTACCAATGAGACCTATAGTCTCTGGTGAACGATGGATAACCTCCACCATTTCTTCCTTTGTGGAAGGGTTATTACGACCCTTGGTGGATGATATTCCTGTCATTTTGAAAGACTCTTACCAACTTATTGAGTTTCTTAAAGATTTTGAGTTAGACGAGAGGGGAACAACTATGTTATTAGTAACCATGGATGTCAAGAATCTTTTCACCAGTATCCCCAATGATTTGGGACTTCAGGCCATCAGAGAGATTCTTGTTACCAATTCAGGTTATAGTGGCAACAGACAAATTCTGATTAATTGCCTTCTTGAAATGATACTTGACAACAATGTCTTCTTGTTTCAGGACCAGCTATATTTGCAAAAATGGGGGGTTGCCATGGGCACCCCCTGTGCGAATAGTTACGCTAACCTTGTAGTCCACCATTGGGAGTTGAACCATTTGTTTAAACATGTAGATTACAACAAAGTTAGAATGTATAAGAGGTTTGTTGACGACGTCCTTTTTGTATGGGAGGGGACAAAAGCAGAATGTCTGAATTTTATTACAGAATTAGAAATGACCACTACATTTTTAAGGTTCACAGCTGAAATATCTTCAGATCAGGCACACTTTTTGGATCTAAAGTTAGAAGTTAATGCCAACAGGATTGTCACCTCTCTATATAGGAAACCTACCTGGAGGAACACATTGTTACGTTTTGAAAGTATGCACCCCAGGTTTACCTTTAAAGGGATATTTTTAAGTCAAATGTATAGAATTTGTAGAATATGTAGTGATAGGAACATTCTATTTTCAGAACTTAATAAATTGGAAGGCTTATTCAAACAAAGGGGTTACCCCCCTAAGTTAGTAAATGAATGTAAGCAGGAAGTTATCATGAAAGTGTTGGGCAGGACAGATGAGTTTGTCTCTGTTGGGAGTATTCTCCCATCCCACATAATGAGAAAAGACAGGTTCACTGACAGACTGAGCTACGTCACTAAATATACCAGTGATGTTGTCCATCATAATAAAATCATCAGCAGAAATTGGAATGTTCTGATCACCGATCCATTTACTAGGAAAATTGTGGGAGACCATCCGAGGTTTAGCTATAAGACATGCCATAACCTGAAACAAACCTTATGTCTAGAACAGTCTTTTTCATTAGGCAGTAACTTCAGTGATCCACAGGGGACTTTCCCCTGTGGACATTGTCACATGTGTCCATATATATCCAAGAATGTCTGTTTTTCACATCCTGATGGTTCCTTTACCTTTACACCTAGATTTCATAGTGATTGTAACAGCATTAACTTAATTTATTTGGCAACATGTGACTCCTGTGAAGCCTTTTATGTAGGCCTCACGAAGAGGAGACTTCGTGATAGGGTCTACAACCACTGTTATGACATCAGGAAAGGCAATGAAAGTAATGCCTTGGCTAAGCACATAGTAGAGTATAATACACATAGGTTCAGCTTTATGGTCTTGGAATTATTGGCCATTAACAATAGGGAAGGAGATAATATGAACCAGTTGGCTGTCAGGGAACTCAAATGGATACTTATATTGAAAGCGCATGTATACCCAGGTATTAATCAGTACGTATCTGTTAAACCTGTTCTTAATAACAGGAAGTTGTAATGCCAATATGTATTTCATGACATCTGGCCTGAGCCTCTATTATGTCTCTTACCTCCCTTCATGTCCACTAAGGAGGGTTGATAATAGATGGTTTAGTATTTAATTTTTTATTACTTGCTAGGTATTTCCAATATGTTTTTTGGACTCAGTATGGTTCTATGCTTTTTAGCGATTAGGTCCTTTTTAAGTCAGTGCGTTTTTTCTGATTGCACACCCTGGACATCCTTTCCTTTTCTCATTTTTATTTTTATTTTTATTTATTATTTTTTATAGTTATCAGTAATTTAGTTATGATCTAAGATTTTGTGATTCATGACCTTAATATGTTTGTTGGTCATTTTTAGTCATATTAACATCTTAGTCGATGTTGTCATTTCTCCACATCTCATGTTAGCGCTGCAGTCAGATACTTTTTCCTGCTTGACCTTCTGTAAGTCCCTCTTTATTTGCCATGGACTTACAGAGCTCATGTATCCCTAGTGGACCATGTCCCTGTATTATAGTCACACTCTTCCATTTAGTATGCCCCATGTCTGGCCCTTATAGGTGTGGTACCAGTCTGATTTAGACCCACAACTTCTTTTTGTCTCTAGATCTCTACTTTTGCATGTATTCAATCCAGAGTTCGTTTATGTTTCTTGGAAACCTCATGATTTGATGTTATAGGCATAATATATGCATGTTAGTGGTTCTGTCAAATTTATACTTGTTTAACATCTATATTATATATATTCGCGCAGTTCACTAGTTTATTCTTTACCATTGCTATACATTTGGCACACCAGCCCATAATGTGCGATCACCGTTTGGATAGTGATGAGATCGGACATATATTTTGGCACCACAGCTCCGCCCATTAGTTCTCTGACAGGGTGGCACCACGTGCGCATGTCAGTGGAGGTGGAGTGGTGTTTCCACTAAATTTATGTTGTTTAATTGTTTTTTATTTTTTAGTTTTCCATCTTTAAGCCGCAGTTGGGCTGCTTGGATCACCGAGCATTAGTTCAGACGATGACTCTTGATAGATATGGAACTTGATGGCATTATGTTAGCGGAAGCTGCTTTCGAGTATTCGTCAACAGCTGCATGTTAGAATCTTTTTTGTGTCTGTAAACAGTAGAGGTGAGTAGGTTGCCTTTCACATTCGGACTGCCGTCCGTTGCATTGTATCATAAATATATCCTGGATCAGTTTTGACTGCAGGACGGTTTTTATAGAACAGGCTTGCATTCTTGTGACTCTTGATAAAGATAGAACTTGATGGCATTATGTTGGCAGAAGTTGCTTTTGAGTATCCGCCAACAGTTGCATGTTAGAATGTTTTTTGTGCTTGTAAACAGTAGAGGTGAGTAGGTTGCCTTTCACATTCGAACTGCCGTCCGCTGCACTGTATTGCAAATATATCCTGGATAAGTCATGACTGCAGGACAGTTTTTTATAGAACATGCTTGCATTCTTGTGGCATTGCTTTAGGGATTGTTTGTGTCTAGATAGCGACCCAAGTGTGAATCGTGAAATACGTTTTGGATGCATGTGTAAACTGGAATATGGCTGATTCACATTCAATTTATGTTGTTTTTTGTCTTGATCATGATCTCGTACTATTACACAGCACTGTGAGGCAATTGTTTTAGTTGGTTTGTGCTGTTACACAGCGACAGGTTTCGCTGTTTTATTTAAACGTTGTTTGGTAAAGGCATTTATGTCTTAATTTTTAAACTGTGTTTAGATCATCTCAACACTGTCCCTTTAAACAGATTATGGAAGGAAAGATTATGTGATAGTAATTATTCTATTATTGTTTAATTTATTGGTTTGAGCGCCAAAAGCTTTTTGTATATAAGCTTGCCATTTTCAATGTTTTATTACACCTGAAGAAGCGTAGTATAGCTACGTGAAAGCGCTTGTGTTTCTGTTCTCAATAAAGAAGTTTTTATCTCCAGTGAGTATTTTCGTGTGGTGACTCCAGTGGATTTTGTGCTACATTGCCAAAGTAGTTAGAAAATCATTCTATGTGGCCCACCTAATCACAAAAGGGTTTGCATCCAGATCAAAAGAGGTCATTGTGCCCCTCTACTCATCACTCATCAGACCCATCATAGAGTACAACGCCCCATTTGGAATGTACCTTACAAGACACCTGTAAAAGCTGGAAAGACCACAGAAGTACCTCACCAAGAGGATCACTGGCCTCAAACAGATGCCCTATTCAGCCTGACTGAAGAAACTCTAGCTGTACTCGGTTACATACCGCCTGCTCAGAAGTGATCTCTGTCTGACATACAAGCCCATGTCCAACCCAGAATTGATGGACATGCTCCACCTAAAGAACACCTTATCTCCTCGAGCTACATGCTGTAGGGATCTAAACCTCATCACAACAATAAATAGGACGTGCTGGAGGAATAGATTCCTGTCCTAGAGACTTCCCATGCTTTGGAACAATAATCCACCAGAAAGGACAGATAGATCCACACCAAAATGTTGGATTTAGCGCTTTCGTTTTTTAATAAAAACTTAATCAGAATCACAATGAATACACACACTGACCCAATAAATACCCTCTCCCCTTACAAATTAACATATGTAATTACTGACATCATCATCAATTCATAAAACACACCCATATACAAAACAGTTAAAGTTACATAAACATGAACTAAAAAATTTTTTTATTTTATTATATTGTTTTATTATATTGGGTTCAAGCATCAGCCCATAACCTCCACACCATAATATAATGCAACACTAATATTATTGCAAATAGCCCTCTGTTTTTAATCTAAGGATGGAACTAACTGAAATATTAGAATTAAGCCCTGGATAATGTGATGCATTTGTTTTCAGTTGCCATCTTAATTCTTTAGACTCTAAAAAGTCATTTAATGGACCGCCTCTTTCTCCCAAAATGGCTTGGTCAAGCACAGAAAACTTAAATGAATGTCCAGGGTTATTACTGACATGTACAGCCAATACATTTTTTGTATCTTGTTTCTTAATATCATAAAGGTGTTGGTATATTCTACTCCTAAGGGCATTGATAGTTTTACCAATATAAAAACAGGGGCATTTGGTGCACTTTCCTATATAAACTACTGCCTTACTACTACATGTAAACTTCTTTTTATGCTTAAAACTACCATAATTGGGTATGAATATTTCCTTGCCTTCATAAATAACTTGACATTGCGAACAAAATCCACATTTAAACATACCCATAGTACCGAAATGTTGTACCTTGTTATTCTCCAACATATTTTTAATAGTGGTATCTTTTTTATAAATTATATTAGGTCTTGCCCCTACAATATTAAGCAACTCTTCATCAGTATTGCATAAATTCCAATTATGCTGAATAATATTAACTATGTTATTATAATGAGTGTTGTACTTAAAAATACCTACTTTATTGAACATATTGCTTTCACCATTAGTATGTACCACAATATCGTTAGTACCTTTACCAAGTAAAGGAAAGAAAATATTATTTTCCCTTTTCTCCATAACCTCCTGGAAGATGTTGTCCACATATTCACTGGGGAATCCTCTGTTGATTAACATCCCCTTAAGTACCTTAATTTGGTTCAGGAATTCATAATTCTCTGAAACCATTATGGCCAATCTAACCCCCTGTCCCTTTACCAATGCCTTCTTTTGATGAATGGGGTGGAAACTACTAAAATGCAATAATGTGTTAGAATAAGTAGGTTTCCTAAAAATTGTAGTCTCAAATTGTTGCTCTATTGTGTTTTTATAGATAGTAATGTCCAAATAATTAATCTTTTCTTGTGAAGAAACATGTGAAAATTTCAAAAAGTCAGCACTACCCTCAATAAATTCAAGAAACTTGTCAAGTTGGTCTTTTTTATCATCCCATATGATTAATATGTCGTCCAAATATCGACCATAAAATTTCCAGCATTTTTCATATGGACTAGAAAAAATAAACTCTGTTTCCCAGAAAGCTAGGACAGAGTTTACAAAAATGGGGGCACAAGTTGCCCCCATTGCTACACCATTGCACTGTTTGAAAAGCTGCTCTTCAAATACAATAATGTTAGCCTCTAGGACAAGTTCCATTAATGTTCTTATGGTCAAAATACGGTTATGTTCATAGTCAGTATGGCGACATAAATAGGAATAAAACCATTCAATACCAGTTTCATGCGGAATGACAGAAAATAAATCTTTCACGTCTATTGTAACAAATATAAGGCTATCCTTATATATTTCCTTATTAAGTTTCTTTAAAAGATCCCAAGAATCTTTAATAATCCACTGACAATTGGCCAAGACATTCTTAAGTTGTATATCAATGAATCTAGCTATAAAATAAGTTTTGGATGCCTTAGCATCCACAATAGGCCTAAACGAGGGGTTCCTAAGATCTTTATGGATCTTCGGAATACCGAAGATTGTAGGTGTCTTTGGTGATTTTACTACCATAAAAGACTGTTCATCCAGTGTAATTTGTCTATTAAGGAGTAGTTCTTCCAAAATCAACTTCACCCTTCTATATAGAATGTTCTTCTCATTAACACTAATTTGACAATAGGTGTCTGAGTGTAAAATCTCGAACATTTTCTCTATGTATGTATTTCTATCCATAATAATCAACCCACCCCCTTTATCAGGTTTCATAGTCCTTATAGTGTGATTATCACAAACACTTTGTAGTGTGTGCATTTCAGATCTAGTTAGATTTATTAAATCATCCACACTATTGATTCCTTTGAATAATCTCCGTATATCCAACTCACACATTTTTTTCAAAAGTTTGGGCAATAGGGCAAAGGGGGGGGGGTTAAATACACTTGATTTTTTACAAGAATTACCATCCATAACATAACTACAGTCCTTGAACCAAAACTGGAAATTTAGTTTCCTTGTGTACAATTTCAAATCAATAAGGGCATCATCAAGACCCCCACTTTTACAGGGAACAAAGGATAACCCTTTCTCAAAAATATCAGCAATATTATCCTGAAAAGACACATTACTATAATTGTAGATCATAAAGTCAGCATTCTTATTGCTAATAATTTTAGGAGATGCATCATCTTGGTCAATGTCATTAATCCGCAATACCTCACTAGTTAGGAAATATTGACCTTCCCCCTGTATTTCCGGAAGTATTGTTTTGTCCCCCCTCTCTGATTCTTTAATCGTTCTGATCTCCTCAGAGGGGGGGGACACTAAAGGGTCACCTCTAAAACCATTATCATCATTGAATACACAATTGGTATCATATTCATTACTACCAGCATTGTACTTGTTTTGACTAAGGGGGGAGGGGAGTATGCTCTATTCTCAGCATATTCTTTTTCATCCCTTCTTAACTTCCCCTCCTTCCTGTTTTTCAAATCACTGATATAATAATCCACATTTTTAAAGATATTGTCATATTCCAGTTTTTTATATTCAAACAGCAAGTCAGCTTGAATAAGATTATTCGTATACACAATTTTATCATTCAATATGTCCATTTTCTTATCATTATCTTTTATGAGACAGTCAAGTAATTCACAACCATGCCGGTTGAACAGTTTTACCAGTTCCTTATGTAGTTCAGAATCTTTCTGTAATCCAGTCGGGTAGCGCCATAGCCGAAGTCCTTTTGGGATCTCCTCCCGTCGTAGACACTCCCGAAGGTAGCTATTTTCTAATTGCAATTTCCTAAAGTCATAAACATAGTTTTCTAAAAGAAGAATTTGTTCACTAAGTGAACCATTGGAGTTACTATTGCCGATAAAATTAGAACGCCAATTACGTTCTTCTTGCAACCATTGCGATAGTGTCAGTCTTCCGTTATAGGATGAGCAACCTCTTTTATTATCCGCCTGTGAAGGAGTCCGTTCACGTTCTCGTTCCGAAGACACCACTCTATCGGCCCCTTGCCTCTGCCATTGAGCTGGTGTAATGTCCCCATTGACAGTGTCGTCACTGGTATTGCTACTGGTCCTCCTAAATTCCGGAGCGGGAAAAACCCGCGAATTTTCAAACAGTTGCTGTTGTTGGGTCAGTTTTTCCATGGATAGTATCAAACTGTTAACTGTTGAATTCAAAGTTTGAATAGTTGTTAATAAAGACGAAAATAAGGGTGAATCCACTCCATCCCTTCGCTCCATGTTGAACTCAAAACACCACCATGAACAAGACTAATAATCCACCAGAAAGGACAGATCGACACAAAAATGTTGAATTTAAGCTTTTTTTTTTATAAAAACTTCATCAGAATCACAATGAATACACACACTGACCCAATAAATGCCCTCTCCCCTTACAAATTAACATATGTAATTACTGACATCATCATCAATTAATAAAACACACCCATATACAAAACAGTTAAAGTTACATAAACATGCACTAAAAAACATTTTATTATATTCATTTAAGTTTTCTGTGCTTGACCAAGCCATTATGGGAGAAAGAGACGGTCCATTAAATGACTTTTTAGAGTCTAAAGAATTAAGATGGCAACTGAAAACAAATGCATCACATTATCCAGGGCTTAATTCTAATATTTCAGTTAGTTCCATCCTTAGATTAAAAACAGAGGGCTATTTGCAATAATATTAGTGTTGCATTATATTATGGTGTGGAGGTTATGGGCTGATGCTTGAACCCAATATAATAAAACAATATAATAAAATAAAACATTTTTTTAGTGCATGTTTATGTAACTTTAATTGTTTTGTATATGGGTGTGTTTTATTAATTGATGATGATGTCAGTCATTACATATGTTAATTTGTAAGGGGAGAGGGTATTTATTGGGTCAGTGTGTGTATTCATTGTGATTCTGATGAAGTTTTTATTAAAAAACGAAAGCGCTAAATCCAACATTTTGGTGTGGATCTATCTGTCCTTTCTGGTGGATTATTAGTCTTGTTCGTGGTGGTGTTTTGAGTTCAACATGCTTTGGAACAAGATTCCAATCTACATTAGGCCGAGCTCCTCACTAGCACTCTTCAAGAGAAACCTTGATGAGTGGATGGGAAACAGAAAGTTTACCTCTGGGATCACTTCATTGGCTCTGCTGGACAGAGGCACAGGGAACTAATCTAAGGGGGCGACAAAAGCCAACACATTCTGGCTAGGCTTATAAATGCCTTCGGGCAGATGGCCTAGTACCTACCTATGAACCTATGAACCTATAAAGCATGGGTAGGGCATACTGGAGATTTTTGTTTTTATTAGGTCACATGTACCTTGTGACAAAGCCATCTATTTTTTGGAAGACAGGCATACAAAAACTGACCATGTGATCCTGCAAAGAATGCAAGTTTCCAGATATGCTATAACTCTTCTGTGGGGGTTGGGGGGGGGGGCTGCAGACATACAATGGACTGAGATATACTGCTTAGAAATGTTATTCATTGAAGATACCACAGAGTGTAGTCAATGTAAATATGAAGTAGTCTCTGCCATTAGCAGCTTTTATTTTCTTGTTGAATTATGCATATAAGCATCTGATAAATGGTTTTGTGAGATATGTTATTTCTTTCATTTATACTTTTATGCATTCTGGGTTAGGTAAGGCTTCTGGCTACAGAATTGTTAAAAGTCAGTAGGTCCATAGGAATAGCTTGATAGTGACATGGATCAAGCTCATCTGCATTAATGCTTTGTAAACCAGCCTTGGATACAGGGATCTGTTATAAATATGTAGGAAATGGGGGGGGGGGGGGGCAGAATGTTAATATGAATGTGTTTGAAGGTATTGTTGTGCTGATGTGGCAGGCCAGACAGCTGGATGTTTCTCCTCTGAATGACAAGGGGGAGGAAAGAAGTAAAAGCCATTATAAAAAGTATAGCGGCACCTAAAGAAAATTGAGTTAGTTTAGGGATGGTGGGAGGAGGGAGCACCTGTCCATACACAGAGGCAACCGGTGATGGAGGGCAGCATTGCAGAAAAATTTCTCCAGCTTTAGAAGACTTTTTTTATATAGTTATAGGGGATGTTTATGTAGTGAGAGGAGGGGAAAGGGGTAGAGTTTGTTTGTACATGTGCTTGGATTTATCTTTAGGTTTATTCTTTGGTTGTGTAAAAGGTCTGGTTGAGATGAGTTTGTGCATGGAAGATATAACAAATGTTGGTAGAAAGGAGATGGCAGAGGTGGGGAGTTAATGAGAATGATCGAATATGATTAGAAGAAGGGGATTGTGGACAGTGGAAACTGAACCAAAGAAATTAACAGGGTTAGATATTGATAGTAGGTCAGTGATGTGCAAAAGTGATGACAGATGGGTGTGTTGAGTATTATTTACTGGAAGATGTTTGGAATCGTAACAGTTTGACCAGCTCAGTTAAGATAGAGTTTTGTTGCATGCAAAGAGATCAGGAGTGGAGGTATTAGCACTGGTAAAGATACATCTGAGGAGTTAGGAGCACCAACAATTAGACAAAGAGAGCTATACATTTATACTACTGGCTTTTGGGGAGTGGGGTTACAGTGCTAGCAAGGAAAGTTCTTTTGGTTGTGATGGAAGAGAAGTTGACAGATGAGAATATGCATAGTATGGTTTATGGACTGGATTCAGGTGAAGAAACTGATAGTGACTGCACCATATCTCTCCACAACAGTGATGGGGGCAGTTATTAGGGTTATTAGGACTATTATAACCATAATAGTGTCATTTCAAGAGGGATTAACCCTGGTGCTTGGAGACTAGAATAGCACCACTAGAAGGAGTGGCATAAGTGAGGGACCCCACTTAAAAAGGCTGTCTAAAGAAAGAATGCTTTTAGCAAGAGTTAAGAACTTGATAGGGCCGGTTGATATATGCGATTAAAAGGAAAATAGGGAGAGACAGAGATCCAAACTTATCTTATTCATCCTTAAGCAACTATCTGACCTAAAATATTCTTTTTCAGTTCTATCATCAAACCATACCAAGACATAAATGATAACCTATGCCAAGCTAGGGGTCACAATGGATGAAAGCCTAAAATTTGACCACACTATAAAACAAACTGTAAAGAAAACCCATCAACAATTGAGAGCCCTCTTTAGAGGAAAATCCTACCTAAAAGAGCAGGCTAGGATAAGCATTGCCTCATTTCTTCACATCCCTATTTTTCGGTATGCAGCCCCCATACGTATAATAAAATTGCAAAATTTGCTAACAGCCATCACTATAGGACACATCATTACCTCACTCTAAAGCAACTTCTTTGGCTGGAATTAAGGCAATATTTAATGTTCTTACAGCTTGTCACAACATATAAACTCATATACGACCCAGATGACTTCTCGGGTCTAAACAATATTCCCCAGTTCTATAGTCCCAAAAGATCACTATGGTCTACTGACAAAATATGGCTAACTGTAACCAATCAAACAACACTGCCAGAGACTCCCTCTGCTCCTCATCTCTCAACATAACCTGGAATTCCATACCTCTCTCTCTCTCTTAGAATATCCGGAAAGAATAATTTTTTCAAAGTATGTTTAAAGGATCACTAAAAAATACTTGGTTAAGCTCTTGCACCTCTCCTGGGGTAACCTAAATGTTGTCCTTCTTTCAACTTCTTTCCTAGGCCTCTCTTCTGTATATGTAGCCTCTCAATTCACTAAATTTCTCTCACATACCTCCTGGGTGTAATCACAATCTGGTCCACTGCTTTTTGTACTTCATAGAATCTCCTACACTTTTTTGTCAACCTCATAAATATTTTTCTGCAATAAAAGTTTGTAATAAATTGTTTTATATGTCAATCATAAATCATCTGTTTCATTTCTTGTCCTTAAATGTAACACTGTATGATATTATTTTCTTTTCTGTACTATTTCCATTTCAGGTATAAAAAATCTTTGTCAAATTGCAACTAGCTTATACTGACCTAAAGTGTATTTATTTTATTTTACATTTGTTGACTTGGATTCTTTATTGATTTCTGACCATGTCTTAGTGAGACTGGAGCTGAGCATGAATAAACAAAGGGAATTAATGAAGGACTGAAGATCTCTGGGAGTTTTATTAGAAAATACAAAGGATAAGAAAATGGTTGAAGCAATTTTAAGGCAGATGGTAGACCCTGAAGAGAAATGGACAACAGAAAATTGAGATAGTTGTAGTGAGAATGTGGCACAGAGTGGAGCAGTACCCAATACAAAAGGAAAGGAAAGGAAAGTAAAAGGTGGGAGGAAGCAAATATCAGGATTAATCCAAGAACTGGAGGATCTGCAGAACATGAGAGGGAGACTTAGAGGGGAAAAGAAGCAAGGGTGACTAAGAAAGTTCTGCAGAAAGATTTTAACAACAGATTGTTGAGACCAACATGTATGGAACACATTTATTTCAGGTTTACACCTAAGTCATCTAAGGCCCTGGTTTTGTAGTTGAGGCAGCAGAAATAGAGACTGAAATATACCAAATGAAGGAGGTAATACTAAAGAAGAGTTTAACATCATTGGCAGATATACTGGAAGGATTTAAGGGCTTTTATTATGAGTTATGCTGAGGAACAGATCGAGTTACAGGAACAAGAGGGTGAAGAGACTTGGTGGGGGGAGGGTCATTAACTTTCTACAATTAACAGAGGAGGAGAAGACAACATTGGCAGGTAGGTTAGAAAAGAAGAAGTTGAGGAAAAGTGAAAAAAATGGAGAATATCAAGGTCCCAAGAAAGGATGGAATCATGACTGAGAGGTGGAGGTTGGTGAAAGGTAGGCTTACATTGAATTGGCAAGATATTTTGAATGACATGCTGTAGGGAGATCCCCCACCAGATTCCTGGAAGGAAGCTGTTGCTACAGTGATGCTGAAAGAAGAGAAGGACCCTGCATTTCCATCCTCCCACAGACCCATATCAATGTTAAGCCATGATTATAAGGCTTTCACTGCAGTATATGTTTATGCCTTCCAATGTTCATACAACACTATTTGCTGTCCTCCATCCTCTGATGAACCAGTGTATAATTCTAGGTAAAAACCCTTGCAACCCTATATGGAGATCAGTGTGGGTTCATTAGGAGACGGAGGACAGCTGATAGTGTTTTATGAACAATGGAAGGTGTAAACATTGATACTAGGACTAGAATAAGAGTGACAGTTCACCTCTCTGAGGAATTTACCTTATATAGGGGAGCAAAGCAAGGATGTCCTCTGTCCCTGTTACTGTTTGCTCTGTATTTAGTGCCTGTAATGATGCAAGTCCATAACTCAGACATTAGGGATATAAATGATGGAAGGTTTCAAGAAAAATCATGTATGTGGATGATCTTTTACTTGCCCCAGTGAAGATATTCATAGGGTATGGGAAATATTGAGAGAGATTAGTAAAAATAGAGGATATAAAATATTTAAGGTATGGAGATACCAGGTGATTATCACTTAGGTATCTCTTTGGGGAAACTATTCAGAATACTTTTTAGAAGACCTATGATAAGCTGCTGAAAAAAGTCAGGGAGCTGATTAGAGGATGAAAAGAAATGGTGTGGTTTTTATGGGACAATGGGAATCTTAAAATAGCCTCCGAGTATGTGTTTATGACAAAAGAAAGGGGAGGTTTGGATGTCCCAGATGTCAAGACATATTTACAAGCATGTTGGTTAGCCATAACTTTTAAGGGGAATGAACACAAACTACTGGGCAGAACTGAAGAAGATGGTCTGAGAAATAAATATTGAACTGTGAAATGCAGAAAACTGGATGGAAGATCTGCTAAAGTCTTCCAGGGTGGAACTGCAATTAAGATTCCTGCTTAAGCTGCTCAAAACTTGTGGGTGGGTGTTGTTGTTTGAAAAGAGGTAGACTGAGGAAAAGTGACAAGAGGTTTTACCTATAAGAGTTAGGGAAACCCAGAATGTTCTGTGCAGGTAGAAGAAAAGGTAGTTTGTGATTAGGTACTGCACACATCTGCTGACAGGGAATAGTGCAAAATCATGGATGGAGGTAAAGAAATAATATAAGCTGGGCAATAGTATGAGATGGGAATATACAGGGGTTGTAGGAGTGTTGTGACAGTTGAAATGGGGAAGGAGATATATAAGGGGCAGAGCTTGTTAAAATGGGTATGGGGTGGGGAAAGACAGGAATAAATGGTTCATTGTTGTCAGGGAATTATAAAATTGTAAGTTCGATGAAAGGAGATGCAGTGAAGAAAATGAATGGTGCAAGAATGTTTTCAACACTCTGAAACTCAATGTATGCAGCAAAGTCTAAGTGCCTTAGAATTTCTACATGGAAGTATTTATACCATTATTTTTATACCCCAAGAAGCATCGCTAGAATGTATCCAGTGGTGGATGAGATTTTGTTGGAGATATAAATGTGGGTTATTTATGTCTCTGGGTACACATCTTTTGGAAGTGTGAATGATTTTTGCAATTTAAGAAATAAATGCAAGTATTGGCGAAAAATCTTCAAAAGGGAGATATCTCTCTCAAATAAGGTATATTTTTGGGGTGGGCCATTGAAATTAAAGGGAGATCCCATGTATTGTCATGGATTATATTGTCAATGGCAAAGAAAGCCATAACTAGGAAATGGAAGGCAAAGAATCCCCCTGTGGTAGAAGAGTTACAAATACTGGTCTCAGAACTGGCAGATAAGGAGGAGGTACTTTGGCCAAAGGAGAAATGACAGAGATTTGTGTGGAAGTGGAAAGTGTGGCTGCAATTTTTGGATGAGAAACACTGATGTGATAAGAGCAACAGGAAGGAAATGAGTTATGGCAGAAAGTATGTAAGGGAAGATAATTGTGATTAAGGTCATGAAGTTTATATAATCATCTGGGAAATGTGAATGAGTAAACAACAGCTTTAAAAACAGAAAGCGTATAAGACACTGAGGGGTATAGTGATTCAGCTCTGTGATGGAATTTTCTAGTCTACAGGAAGACCCTAATCCTTTGGAACAGGAAAATGTATGTCTATCAGATATGGAGATGGTAATGTAAGCTTCAAGCTTAGTGTGAACTAGCTGTAATAATGAAAGGTGTGTCCAGTATAAAGAACTGGAGGTTCCCCTGGGGAATTATTAAAGGAGATTTGCAATGAATATACCATAACCATTAAAATGATTTGAAAGTTAATAAAAAACTAGCATTAAAAAGAAAAAAAAAACAGCCTATTGTACTCTGATGAAAACTGGGGTCACTAAAGGTTGCAAGGCAAACCAGCTGCTGAAAATCATCAGTTATGTATGGAGTAGTAGATGGGGAGCTACTGACTGAATGCCAACCCAGTTTTAAGTCCCCTAGTAAAAAAACATTTCATTACAAACATCTTTTGAAACCCACCCATAGATTTCAGGTACAGAATTCATGGCATATTACAGCAGAATGCAAATGTAGCCATCGTTATTTTTTTGCAATTTTCAGGTAGATATTAACATTCAACCATTTGTAGCAAAGTGAGACTGGGATGTCAGTTGTGTTTTTGGCATACATCAGCACACCTCTATACTTTTTCTGGGGGTCTGTCCTTGCAAAATGGTTGGAAACCAGGTATAAGGCTCTCTAGGTCAGTAATTCTTTTAACCAGGATTTAGGGATGTTGCATATATTTATTCTCTCAGCTACCATTTGCCTACTGTGTGACCTGGAGCAAGTCACTTAACCAGACGTTGCTTGGAGGCAAATGGAAATTTGTGATAAGCTCCTCAATGGATCCCCAGACTGTAGGCCTAATAAACACATATGAACCTGTATCTAATTCATATTCATGATGATTTTTTGCTTCTTATACCCTGTGGATTTAGATGAGGAGTTTAATACTTTCATGAGGTGGCCCAACATGGATCATTAAGGTGTATAATCAATGGTTTATGATTGTAAAGGTATGTGATAAAAGGCTGGGGAAGATCACTCCACAGAAGCAAAGAAGGTGATCAAACCTTTGTGCTGCAAGATATTTACATATTGTGGGATTGAGTGATGGTTTGGTCCTAGGGAAGAATCCTGGTACACACCCATTTGTATTAATCTTGTGAAATATGCCCAAAGGCATTAAAAATGTGCATGCAGACCATGAGTTGCTCATGAGAAATTTGCTTGCTTTGGTCTTTAAACATGATGAGGTCACCTTAGACATAATGTTAGAACCTATCCTTAAATCACCCCCTGTTCACCCTCATTCTTGAGCTACCCCATCTTATACCATCACTGTTGAGTAGGTTGAATGTAGGAATTTAAGTAATATTATCATGGTTGAATTATTCCCAATTATTGATCAATTTCTATCAAATTACATTGTGAGTGATTGTGACAGCTAACCATGGGGTATAACAATGCTGTGGCTACAGCCTTTGATCAATTTGCCTGTCTTTATATATGCCATTCCTTTGTCATTTGTGTGAAAGTTCACAGTCATTTCAGGGACAGGTGAAAGCCAGAGCACTGACAGAGGCTTACTCACCTGTTGGGGGGGGGGGGCACTGGACTTGCATTATCCATTAATACCCAAATATCACCCAAATATCACAGACTAGCACCCATTAAATATACCAATCCCAATAATAAAAAACTACCTAACTATTCTTACAAGTTACTTTACCATAAACACATCACATGCCTTCACTCCCTACTAGATGGAGACATACACCCAAACCCTGGTCCTAACCATACCTCTACCACTGATAAATGTACTCTAATTACCAGTAGCTCCATAACCCCTTCCAAGCCAGCTAACTCTCTCCTTATAGCACATCTTAATATACGCAGCATTAATAATAAAATCCCACACCTACGTGCCCTCCTAGATGTCCACCAATTTGATATCCTATGCCTATCTGAAACTTGGCTTAAACCAACAGTCAAAGATAATGAAGTAACCCCTCCAGGTTATAATATCATCAGAAAAGACCGTACTACCAAAAAGGGAGGAGGGGTCGCAATCCTCTACAAAACCAAACTACAAATCAGCACCATTGACCTTAACCCACCTTTAGACAATAAAGCCGAAATACACATCACTAAACTTCAGGTCAACCCTAGTAAAGCTATTAATATCATCTGTTTATACCTTCCACCAGGAAACAATATTAATACCCTTGAAAATATCCTGAATTCTCTTACTATCAACCTCCCATAAGAAACTATAATTTTAGGAGACATCAATATTGATTGGCAGTCCTGTAATAGTATACACCCTTCCACCCATATTAACTTATATGGCTTTACACAAACTATTAACTCCTCTACCAGAACTCACATACCCAACAACAAAGAAATTACCTTGGACTGGATACTTACTAATAATCCTCTACAAACCTACAAACCTCCCAGATGATCTAAGTGACCACTCCCTAACCTACTTTATTAGATCTAAAACCAACCTCACTCATCCCAACACTGCCAGAACTGTTCGCTGCAAAAAACAATTTAACCATGATCTATTCCTGACAGAACTTAAACAATGTAATTGGTCACCACTAAAATATCTTCCACTTGATGAAGCTGTAGCCTATTTCAATACCACATTCTTAACCATCCTGAACCACTATGCACCATTACGCTCTATTAGATGCAAAGCTAAACCAGCACCATGGCTCTCAAACACTACAAGGCATAAAATCCATCTGAGAAACAAAGCCTGGGTTAAATGGCGTACTACTAAAAACCCATTAGATCACTTAATTTTCAGACAACTAAGAAATAATACTAAAAAAGCCATAGTGCTAGATAAAAAGAACTTTTACCTCCAAATACAGCAAACCCATCGAAATAAACCTCAAATGTTTTGGAACAGTATTAACAAACTTCTTCACCCAGGACAATCAACCACCCCTAACCCTCTAGGCTCCAACCCAGATAATCCCATTCACACTGCCAACTCCTTTAATTCTTTCTTTACCAATGCCATCCAATCTCTTGCTAGCCATCTTTCACCAGACACCACAAATCTACCTAATTCATCTTTAAATCCTCCTCCATCCTTTCAGTTGCAACCAGTGTCTACTTCTAGTATATGCTCTCTTCTACTAAAACTTAAACCTTCCACCCCTTCTGCTGACCAACTCCCAGGAGAATACCTTCAAATTGGAGCCAAATCCATTGCCTACCCTATATCTATCCTTATCAATAGAACCATTAGTGAAGGAAATATCCCGTCCATCTGGAAAATTTCTTACATTATTCCTCTACACAAAGGTGGGAACTCTAATGAATTCTCCAACTTTTGTCCTATAGCCTTGCTATCTCCTCTGGCAAAAATTATGGAAAAATGCATCCAGAAGCAACTTCTAAACCACCTTCTCCAAAATAAGCTACTGGCAAACTGTCAACATGGTTTCAGACCTTACCACAGTACCACCACTGCCCTGCTATCATTTACAGATTGTATTAACAATAATCGTAACAACGGCTTTCTTTCCTCTGCAGTATTCATTGATTTATCCAAAGCTTTCGACATGGTTCATCACCAGCTGCTCTTGCATATTATGAAATCTCTATCACTAGACCCATTAGCCATCAACTGGTTCAAATCTTACCTTGATAACAGAAAACAAGTGGTACTCTGGCACAATAATCTTTCTAATCTCCTTCCCATCTCCCTTGGTGTCCCTCAGGGCTCCATATTAGGGCTGCTCGTATTTTCCATCTATATTAATGATCTTCAGTCAGCAATTCCACATTCTACCTGCATTCAGTATGCAGATGACTCCACTATTATCTGCTCAGCTACTTCTCAAATTGAACTGCAGACCATCACCCAGAATGCATTTAATACAGTTAAACAATGGTTTACAAACCACTGCCTCCTACTAAATCCAAAGAAAACTAAACTGCTACTCTTCTCCCTAACCCGCAAGTCCACCCCTACACATTTTACACTTACATCTAACAATGGTACTATTATCTCTCCAGACCTAACTACCAAACTCCTAGGAATATCTATAGACAACAACCTCAACTTTGACACACATATTAACAGTACAATAAAAACAGTCAACAAGAAACTTGGATCCCTCTATAGAATCAAACCCTTTCTTACTCCAGCAGCCAGGACTGCTATAGCCAGAACTCATCTCATCTCTACTCTACTCTATGCCTCACCCATTTATGCAAACCTTTCTAAAGCCAACATTAACAAGTTGACTGTATCCTATAATAATATTGCCAGATTTGCTGCTGCCACTCCTTTCCGTACCCATCACTGTCTAAATCTTAAACAACTTGATTGGTTAGAGTTTCTACACCATCTGCACTTTTCACAGCTTACTATTGCCCACAAAACCCTGTATCAACCCTCCAATACTCCTGTTCTTTCAAACCTACTTACCCTCTACCACAATCCTAAAAACTTACACTCTTCTAATAAACTTCTGTTTAACACCTGAAGATCCAACAATTTAGCAGGTGACTCCCTCTTCTGTAATACCATTGGTATGCTATGGACTCTACTACCCAATGAACTCACAACTCTCTGCTCTCATACACGTTTCAAAAAGAAGCTCAAGCTTCATCTCATGACACACTGGCTATGTTCCTGTTCTATCCCTGACTAACTGCTGCTTCTTCTCACTAATAACCACCTGCCTCAACTAGCCTTACCTACGAGATCTGCTTAACTGTTTTCCCCTATTCTATACAAATCAGCTCTAATCAATACTATTTTCTATATTGTTTTTAGTGTACAACTTATTGGTACTTCTTCCTTGATTGTATTTTGCATGTGTTCTTCTGTATACTTTTTCAAGTTTGTACTTAATATGGGTTTTTATTGTATATTGTTTTATTGTATATTGCTTGTTGTGTTGCACATGGAGCTTTTCTCCCCGGGCCTCTACTGAAAATGGACATGTATCCAGCTAGACTAGCCCGGTCAACAAATGTAAAATAAAATAAAATAAAAATAAATAAAATAAATTATTCTAGATACTAGTCAGAGGTGTCCTTGAAGGAAGCAATTTAAAATCTCATTGAAAAAAGACTTATCAACACAATTGTCCTGCTCTTGAACCATCTCATTTTTAGGTTGCTCCTTATACAGTCAAACCAAACTAATATAAAAACTAATATTATAAAAATCTTCACACTTTTGCTGTAATAGTCTTCTGGTTTCATATCTCAAGGGACTTGTAACAGTTTGCATAAACTGCTTAGATAAAATATGTGTATGCCTTATCTGTTGTCTGTGTAGTAATATTAATATGTGACTATATAATATGCTGTAAAATAATAGTAAATGTTCCAAAAATGGACATGAGCTTAACATGATATGTGTATTATAGAATACACTTACTATGGTGATTAAATTATATCTACCCCAGTGTTATATTGCATATTTTTACTGCTACCCCATGCTAACTTCTGCCTGGGGAAATGCATTGAATGTGTTGCTTTTCCCTCAGGCCTCTGGTTTGACCAGTCAAACTTTTACCAGTTACCAAAGGCTAATAACTTAAATAAATGAATGTTATATGTCCAGACAAATCCCTGCTGACAGAAATCAATCTACTAAACCCTTCTAAGTGGATGACTGACAGTGTAGTCCAGCCTGTCTGATCACTTAGAAGGCATTTTCAGCTACTGATTGTGAATTGGATGCCCAATTTTTCACAAGCAAAGCAGACTTCATTTGGCAGGGTGCCATCTGGAATATGCTCACTGAGCACAGGACTTATTCAAATACAAATATCCCTGGTTGGACATCCCATGAGTTTTATTCAGCAAATTTAACAGGTTCACTCAGTTGCTTCCAGGTTTATATCCTACATAATGTGAGTCAGGCCCAGGCCTTATAACTTGCTTCAAAGTTATCAGTCCATATATTTTAGAATTGTCCCATCTCACCTGCAAACTAGTATTTTCCATCTGTTTTAAAAGAGACTCTGATTATATCTATTCTGATGCACTTAAAATCCAGGCACTCTAGAAAGTTACTCCCCTATTCTGAACCTTGCCTTCATTGGAAGGCTACTGAAAGAATGGTGAGTGTGTGGGTTGCTTACTTCTTAGAATCCTGTGGACTCTGGATTCATATCAGTCTGGTTTGAGTGTTCACTACAGCAATGAGACTGGACTCTGTCAAGTGGTTAATTCACCAGCACCTATAGCTTTTTTATCTGCATTTCTATTTGATTCCCTACCTCCTTATGGCATCATATCATTGTGTGGATATGGCTTCCTTAAGTGACTGACTTACTACTTAATAGCAGGCAGCCATGAAAGGATAAGATGTAATAAACAAAAGTACACTAAGGTTATTAGTTTAAGGTGAATTAAGATGGAAATATTAACCATTATTTTTATTATTTATTATTTACACGTTGTTGACTGGGTTAGTCCTATTAGTCCAATGGCCCCTTTTTCAGGGAAGAACCAAGGTGGCAATCATACTAATTAGGGGAAGTTTGGCCAGGGCACTTTGGAACTTCCCCTACTCTTTTGTGAGAGGGGATGCTGCTTGTTGTTGGACTTTCTGCTTCGGGTCCAGGCACATAGGCAGCTTAGAGAAGCAGGAAGGACTATGACAAGCATGGAGACTACAGAGGAAACAGCTGGAAGTATAGACAAGCAAGATATGCTGAAAGTAAATATGAATACAAAGGAAGCCGATCCTTTGCAAAAAGAGATGGTGGCAGGCAAAGAGGCATGTGAAGGAGTGGAGAGGCAATGCACGAAGTGAGTGACA
This sequence comes from Protopterus annectens, assembly GCF_019279795.1. Lineage (NCBI taxonomy): Eukaryota > Metazoa > Chordata > Ceratodontiformes > Protopteridae > Protopterus > Protopterus annectens. The sequence goes on along the minus strand of NC_056741.1, from coordinate 545,653,652 downwards.
AGTCAGGAGAATGCTGTAAGGCAGTCAAGTTTTTGCAAGATTCAGAAATCTTGTTTCAGCCGGAGTTATTTGCAGAAGAGAGTTTCAGGTGGAATGTATTATTACAACCCTCCAATTGGGAGGGTTGCGGGATGCATATTTAAATGAACTAATAGAGCAAAGCAAACCAGAAAGCCATATTGTGGGGGAAATTATGGAAAAAAATACAATAAGAAGAGGTCGAAGAAATCAGAAGAGAGAAGAAGAGGTTGTATGCACAAACAGTGAAAGAAGCAGAAAGAAGAGAAGAGAAGAGAAGAAGACGGATGTGACAAGGAAGTAAGAATAAGCAATAAGGAAGAGAAAGAACTCAAAAGGTATGACATTTCAGGTAATATAATTTCCAAAAACAAAAGTGTAAGCCAACAAACTGTAAGGCTGAAAAAATAAATACATTTATTTAATTAATGCAATGCATAAATAAACAAACTGGTTTCAGCTGGTACACAACACAGCCTTCCTCAGTGTGAAATAAAATCCATTTCAAATAGTCTTTTATACATGTACTTAATTAGATTAGGCTTGTAACTGGTTGATCTAAAATTGTTCATTTAATCCAGGTGGAAATAAACCACCCAGTTTAACAATCCATTTTTTCTCTTTGGTGTCAAGAATAGAATAACACCCCACTTTATTGACATAAATCAAACAAATAATCCTCGACCAGTTTGTCATGAGACTATAATTGCACAAAAGTAATACAGTCAATTTTGTAAAAAATATATATCATTATACAAAACTCGTAATACCAACATAAATATCCTGAGCAGAGATAGAATTGAAACCACTCAAAAACAAATAGCAATATAAGTTCTGGACAACTATTTCCCTTGTTATAATGTCCAAAAGGGAGACATTGTCATTCTCTCATTAATTTCAGAAAATTTAGAAGTTATACAAGCAGGGATAAAAGTGACAGGATTTTCAGATCATTTTGCAATTTGGGTAGAGATCCAAGAAAAGGATGGATATAGAAAGATAGGTAAATGTATTAAGAAAGTAAATGAAAAAGAAGGTAGTGAAAGCATTAAGCAATTATGGAAAGATCATGTAGGCATGCGGTACTTTATAAAGATTGGACATGGTGGATAGCATTTAAAGAACAATATAGAAATTTGTTTGGAATGGCAAGGTATAAAAAGAAAAGGAGAGAAACAAAATAGAAAGAAATAAGTCAGGAAATGTTTACAGAAGTAGTAAGGAATAAGAGAGAAGTTTTTGAAATAGAGAAGAAGATATATGAAATGAATCAAGAGAAAATAAAAAAATGTTGTTTAAACAAAGGCATTTTTAAAAAGGAAGAGGCCATATCATATTTAAATAAGATAGCAAAAGAGAATAGGAGAATAATAAGAGAATTAAGAAACTAGAAAGGAAAACTGTTAAAACACAACAAGAAATAATGGATGTAATAAAATAATACATAGAAAAGACATTTAGAAAGAATACAAGAGACGAAAAAACAAAAGTGGGGAGCTCAAAAATTAACAAAGGAAAATAATGTTGTTGTTTGTCTTTTCCCAGTTAGGAGTAACCACAGCAGAACTCCGGTTCGCTAATGATTGGCAGTAGATTTTTATGGTGCCGAGTGGCCAACCTGACGCCCAACCTTCAGCGAAGGCACGCCCATTCACGCATGTCTTTCGGGGGCCACAAAACCATGTGGAGGACATGCAGACTCCACACAGAAGGCACTCCAGCCGAGAATAAAACAGGAGAACCTTTTGCTGTGAGGCAACAACATTACCGCTGTACCACCGCGGCTTCTATCAAAGGAAAATAATGAAAGGTTAGAAATACAAATTACTTGAAGAATGAAGGCTGCATTAAAGGACGTAAACATGGAATCAGCTACAGTACTGGATGGAATTGAATATTATAAGTATAAAGATATGGGATGGTGGCAGAAGTATTGTTTGGAAGTATAAAATCAATCGTTAGAGAAAGGTATAGAAAAAAATTGAATATATTTTGGTGTAATGAAATTGATATGGAATAAAGGAAAAAAAGGAAGATATAAGAAAATGGAGACCAATAGAGTTAAATAAGACAAATTATAAAATATTTATGAAAATAATTGGCAGTGAGCCAGTTGGCAACCCATCTTGTGACGTAGGGATTTATACCTAGTTTAGTGAGTTTAGCTATAATTCCAGAATGGGGGATGGTGTCGAAAGCCTTGGTGAGGTCAAGATAGGCTGTGTGAACCACCTTACCCTCATCTACGGCCTCAAAGAAGTCGATCAGGCTCAGGAGGCATGATCTGCCTTTCACAAACCCAAACTGGGTGGGATCCAGAGTTTGGAGGTTACCAATGTCTTTGTTTATGAGTTCCATGATGATACGCTCCATGGCCTTGCAGACCAGGCTCGTCAGGCTAATAGATCGATAGTTCCCAGGATCAGTGGTGGCTCCTCCTTTGTGGAGTGGGATAACTGCTGCTGTGTGCCATTCAGTGGGCACAAAGACTGATGTGAGGCTATTATTGAACATGGTGCTTAAGTGGGGAGCCAGTTCGTTCTGAAGTTCGTGTAAAACGTTGCCTGGAATGTTGTCTGGTCCCACGGATGCTGTGTTTCTGGCTTTAGAGAGTACAGCTTTTACCTGCATAGTTGTGATTACAGGGACTCTGCATTCTTCCTGTATAGATATGAGCCATTTAGGGGGTGAGGTGGGGGTAAAGTTAGCACTGAACCTATCTGCCAGGATGTTGGCAATATCAGTTGGTTCTGTAATTTTTGTACCATTGTGCTGTAACTCAGAGCAGATCTGGGTGTTGCCATCACGATTCTTGACATAGCTATAGAATGCTTTGTGGTTGTCCTTAGAATTAGTGGTGATTTTGTTTTCATAGTTAGCTTTGGAGGATCTTATAAGGGGTCTTAGCTTCTTACTGAGGTTGACCAGGGAGCTCCTCCACTCATGGGATTTTACTCTCTTTTGCAACAGTTTCTTACTTCTGTTGTGCAGTTTGTTTATGGCAGGGGACCACCAGATTGGATTCCTTTTTTTGGAGGATAGCGTCTTGGTTCTGTTTAGGATAGCACGATCCATGCACTCGTGTAAGTGCTTATAGATTGCATTTGTGTAGGATTCAGCAGTTGTAACTGTATTGTCCATCTGCATGGGTGTCATGACGTTCTCCACTTCTGTCTTAAGAAGCATGAAGTTGGCTTTGGAGAAATTTTTTACTGTGGTTTCCTTAATGGGGGATGGGGGCGGGATGTGGATATCACGGGTGATTAGCTTATGGTTGGATCGGACAAACAAGGAGTTGACTTAAGGTGTGGAACACCGGTCACTCATGTTGGTAATGACTAGGTCTAGGATATTGTTGCCCCTGGTGGGGGTGTGTATAAGTTGATCCAGGGCATTGGAGTTTATGAATTCCAGAAAGCGTTGAGCTAAGAAGTATAAAGATATGGGATGGTGGCAGAAGTATTGTTTGGAAGTATAAAATCAATCGTCAGAGAAAGGTATAGAAAAAAATGGAATATATTTTGGTGCAATGAAATTGATATGGAATAAAGGAAAAAAAGGAAGATATAAGAAAATGGAGACCAATAGAGTTAAATAAGACAAATTATAAAATATTTATGAAAATAATTGAGAAAAGATTAGAAAATAAAGTAAATAAATTCCTTGAAGAAACAATATTTGGAAAAGGGGAGAAAGGAAGTCAAAAATTGTTGATGATATTGAGAAAAAAATGTAGATGATATAATAAATAGGCAGTCTGAAGTCAAAACTATGGCAGGTGATTTGAGTAAGGCATTTGATAAGATACAACATGAACTTTATGGGATATATTGAAACATTATAATATAAGTGATAAAATAATAACAAATATTTGTTTCAGCGTAAGAAAATAATAAAGTGAACATAGTGGTGAATGGATGGCTAAGTCAAGACCTAGGTACAAAGAGCAGTATATAGCAAGGATGTCCAGCAAATAGTATTTTATTTGCATTGGTCATGAATGCAGTAGTTAGTAAAATAAATACAGTCTTAAGAGTATCAGGATATAGATTTAGAGAAGGAATTTAATTACAAGTGATGCTTGCCTATGCAGATGATAAAGTTTTAATGACTAAAAATAAAGAATGGATGGAAGAAGGGATTAAGCAACTTAATATTTAAAGGCTATTGGTATGTGTATGAATAAGGAGAAGAGTAAAGGCATAGGAACAATAGATAAATAGATGACATTTCAATTTAATAAAGAAGTAATAGATATTTTAGGTATACAATTTGTGACTGACTTGTATAGAATGCAAAAACTGGATAATATATTACAAAAAGTAAAGAATATGTGTTTATTCTGGAGGACATATAAATTGATGTATAAGAAAAAAGTATATTTAATTAATTCAGACAGTAGGAAAATTGCATATTTAGTGAGTGTGTTTATGATGCCTGCAAGGTAAGAAAAAGAATTTATGTCAACGGTGTTCTTATTTATATGAGGATCAAGATTAAACCCAGTGAAAAGAAGGGTGTTATATGTCAAGGAAGAGGAAGGTGGGTTATGTTTAGTTAATCCAGTAGTATAAGCAGCATTCAGTGAACTTATATAAAGTATTGATGTGGTTACAAGAAGGTAATAAATATTCAATAAGTGTAATAATGAAGGAAATTATAAGGAAATATAGAAAGGATAAGTACATTGAAAAGATGGAAAGGATATTTGAATGACAAAATGAAACTGTATCAAAACAAAATATTGCTATGGAAAATAAATGTAAATAATGCAGAAAAAAACAGAAAAAATGGTATGTAAATATATGAAACATTTAGAGAATATGAAAAGAAAACCCATAAAATTGGATTTGGGTGTTATAAAAAGTATTATAATGTAGAGATTTTTTGTGGAGATCAACAATAAAGAAGTTACCTGTAAAAGCTAATATGGCATATAAAAAAATACAAGAAAGAGTATGTAACTTCTGTGGGGAAATTGAAAAGGAAGAGCATGTTTTTTTTTAATTTATTTATTTTGTAAAAAGATAAAGGAATCATGAGAAAATGAATGTGAAAATAAGATTGTGGAAGGGATTAAAGGAATAAAAGATGTAAATATGGATATGCTAGAATATGCATATTATGGTAATAAAGGTTAAAAAGAGCTTGAGAAAATTGATAAAAAGATTTTTATATTATGTGGACTATATGGAACAAAAGATTGAATGAGATTAAATTTAATGGAAAATGGGTATTGCCAGAAATATTGAAGAAGATATGATTTTAGTTGTGGAAAAAGGGTAGGGGGATAATGAATGTAAAAAGGAGATTAGAAGTTATTAAAAAATGTAAATAGATGTACCTGTTAAACATGTACATAATTGTAAATAATGTATAATATGTATATATTGTAAATAATATAAATAGGATTTGGTGTTTAATAGTAATAAAGAATCCCTGCTCATTTCAATACGTTCATGGGATGTTTAACATCCACCTGACCTACCAGCAGCTGAGGCAGACGGGAGCTTGGTTTAACTTGTTACCTGTGTTTTCATACTTAAATTTATATTTTCATAACTGAGTTATATATTGTTGAGGGGCATCATGTAAAATGTCATTGTTGGAAAAAGAAAACTACATGGTCCATGCAGAATGCCCTAGAATGGAGAAGATGTTATTTGTTTTCTAATCATTACAGAAAAATGCAATATTCCATAGGTTTATAGGTTCATAGGTAGGTACTAGGGTATTGGCCCAAGGGCCTACCTAAGCCTAGCCAACAAGGTTCCCTGGCTTAGGCCACCCAAGAAAGTTATTTTCCTGTGCCACTGTTGAGCACAGACACAGAAGTGATCCCTGGGGTGTATTTCCTATTTCCCATCCACAAGATTTTTCTCGAAATGTGCTAATGAAGAACTTTGCTTGACATAGATGGGTAGCCTGTTCCAGAGTATGTGAAGTCTTTGGGACAAGAATCTATCCCTCCAGCATGTCCTGTTTATTGTGGTCACAAGGTTTAGGTCCCTAAAGCATGTAGCTCGGAGGGATTGGGATTTCTTTAGGTGTAGCATGTCCAACAGCTCTGGGTTTGACATAGCTTTATATGTTAGGCAGAGATCACCTCAGAGTAGGCGATATGCTACGGAGTAAAGCTGGAGTTTTTTGAGGTGGTCAGTGTAGGGCATTTGTTTAAGGCCAGTAATCCTCTTTGTGAGGTATTTCTGTGGCCTTTCCAGCTGCTGCAGATTTCTTGTGAGGTACATTCCAAAAGGGGAGTTGTACTCTATAATGGGTCTAATGAGTGTCGAGTAGAGGGGAACAATGACCTTTTTTTTCCTGGATGAGAACCCTTTTATAATGAGGTGTGCCACATAGAAGGGCTTCCTGACTACTGTGGCAATGTGACTATCAAAGGAGAGACTACTGTCCACTTGGGTCCCAAAGGTCTCTTAGCACACATTCGGTGTTAAGTAGATTGCTGCCTATGTGGTAGTTCATGGGTACAGACTTTTTACCAAAGGGGATGACACTGCACTTTTAGGCATTGAGCTTGAGGCCATGGCTCTGCCACCAGGCATCTGTCTCAGTGAGGCCCTTCTGTAGGATGTCCACATCATTTGGGGACTTGACTATGACTCCTAGTTTGCAGTCATCTGTGAACTTCGTTAGCCAGAGGCCTTCTGTGTTAGCCTGTACTTCAGAGGAGTAGATACCAAACAGGACCGGTCCCAGGACGGAACCCTGCGGTACTCCACTTGTCACTGCTTTGAGGTCAGATTTGGAGTCTGCAACTTTTCCAGTGTGGGTTCCAGCAGTGAGCCAGTTGGCAACACATCTTGTGACGTAGGGATTTATACCTAGTTTAGTGAGTTTAGCTATAATTCCAGAATGGGGGATGGTGTCGAAAGCCTTGGCGAGGTCAAGATAGGCTGTGTGAACCACCTTACCCTCATCTACGGCCTCAGAGAAGTCGATCAGGCTCGGGAGGCATGATCTACCTTTCACAAACCCAAACTGGGTGGGATCCAGAGTTTGGAGGTTACCAATGTCTTTGTTTATGAGTTCCATGATGATACGCTCCATGGCCTTGCAGACCAGGCTCGTCAGGCTTATAGGTCGATAGTTCCCAGGATCAGTGGTGGCTCCCCCTTTGTGGAGTGGGATAACTGTTGCTGTGTGCCATTCAGTGGGCACAAAGACTGATGTGAGGCTATTATTGAACATGGTGCTTAAGTGGGGAGCCAGTTCGTTCTGAAGTTCATCTAAAACGTAGCCTGGAATGTTGTCTGGTCCCACGGATGCTGTGTTTCTGGCTTTAGAGAGTACAGCTTTTACATGCGTAGTTGTGATTACAGGGACTCTGCATTCTTCCTGTATAGATATGATCCCTTTAGGGGGTGAGGTGGGGGTAAAGTTAGCACTGAACCTATCTGCCAGGATGTTGGCAATATCAGTTGGTTCTGTAATTTTTGTGCCATTGTGCTGTAACTCAGAGCAGATCTGGGTGTTGCCATCACGATTCTTGACATAGCTATAGAATACTTTGTGGTTGTCCTTAGAATTAGTGGTGATTTTGTTTTCATAGCTAGCTTTGGAGGATCTTATAAGGGATCTTAGCTTCTTACTGAGGTTGACCAGGGAGCTCCTCCACTCATGGGATTTTACTCTCTTTTGCAACAGTTTCTTACTGTTGTTCTACATTTTGTTTATGGCAGGGGACCACCAGATTGGATTCCTTTTTTTGGAGGATAGCGTCTTGGTTCTGTTTAGGATAGCACGATCCATGCACTCATGTAAGTGCTTATAGATTGCATTTGTGTAGGATTCAACAGTTGTAACTGTATTGTCCATCTGCATGGGTGTCATGAAGTTCTCCACTTCTGTCTTAAGAAGCATGAAGTTGGCTTTGGAGAAATTTTTTACTGTGGTTTCCTTAATGGGGGGTGGGGGCAGGAGGTGGATATCACGGGTGATTGATTAGCTTATGGTTGGATCGGACAAACAAGGAGTTGACTTAAGGTGTGGAACACCGGTCACTCATGTTGGTAATGACTAGGTCTAGGATATTGTTGCCCCTGGTGGGGGTGTGTATAAGTTGATCCAGGGCATTGGAGTTTATGAATTCCAGAAAGTGTTGAGCTAAGAAGTTGGTACACGAGTAGTTTTCCCAGTTAATGGTGGGGTAGTTGAAGTTGCCCATGATTAGGGTGTTTGGTTGAACCCTAATATTTTCCAGTGCATCAAGAAAAGAGGAGTGGGAATCCTGGGGCATGGTGGGGGATCTGTAGCAAGCTACAATTTGGATTGCAGTTTTGCCCAGAGTTAGTTGCACTTGGATAACCTCAGATGCATTATGCTGAGCAACTAGCCTGGAGGTGTGGATATCCTTAATGAAAATGGACACACCTCCACCTTTGGTGTTTCGGTCCAGGTTATATGGCCGAACAGTATGGTATGAGTTATAGCCTGGTAGTGCAGGTGTGCTCTCTGGAGCCTTGAACCAGGTCTCAGTTACTGAACAGATATTGATGTTCTCCATTTTAAGGAGTGCCTCGAGTGAGTGCATTTTGAGATTAAGACTTCTAGCATTGAGTAGCATTACCCTCAGTTTTTGCTTGCCTGTTCCTGTTATGGTGGTAAATTTGTTCATAGGTTCATAGGTTCATAGGTAGGTACTAGGCTATTGGCCCTAGGGCCTACACAAGCCCAGCCAAAAAGGTATCCTTGCTTTTGCCACCCAAGAAAATTATTTTCCTGTGCCACTGTCTAGCAGAACCACAGAAGTGATCCCCGGGTGAATTTCCTATTTCCCATCCAATCATCAAGATTTTTCTTGAAGAGTACTAATGAGGAGCTTTGTTTGATATAGATAGGTAGTTTATTCCAGATTATGGGAGGTCTCTGGGACAGGAATCTATCCCTCCAGCATGTTCTGTTTATTGTGGTGACAAGGTTTAGGTCTCTAGAGCATGTAGCTCGGAGGGTTGGGATTTCTTTAAGTGGTGCATGTTCAACAGCTCTGGGTTTGACATAGCTTTATATGTTAGGCAGAGATCACCTCTGAGTAGGCGATATGCGATGGAGTAAAGCTGGAGTTTTTTGAGATGGTCTGCATAGGGCATCTGTTTGAGGTCAGTAATCCTCTTTGTGAGGTATTTCTGCAGCCTTTCCAGTTGTTGTAGATGTCTTGTGATGTACATACCAAAAGGGGCGTTGTACTCTATAATGGGTCTAATGAGTGATGAGTAGAGGGGAACAATGACCTCTTTTTTTCTGGATGAGAAACCTTTTGTGATGAGGTGTGCCATGTAGAAGGATTTCCTGACTACTGTGGCGATGTGATTATCAAAGTGGAGAGACTACTGTCCACCTGTGTCCCAAGATCTCTTATCACACTTTTAGTGTTAAGTATACTACCGCCTATGTTGTAGTTCATGAATACAGATTTTTTACCAAAGGGGATGACAATGCACTTTTTGGCAATGAGCCTGAGGCCATGGCTTTGACACCAGGCATCTGTCTCAGTAAGGCCCTTTTGTAGGATGTCCACATCGTTAGGAGTTTCGATTATGGCTCCTAGTTTGCAGTCATCTGCAAACTTTGTTAGCCAAAGACCTTCTGTGTTACCCTGTACTTCAGAGAAGTAGATACCAAACAGGAGAGGACCCAGGACTGAACCCTGTGGTACTCCACTTGTCACTGGTCTGAAGTCGGATTTGGAATCTGCTACTTTCACAGTGTGGGTTCTGTCGCTGAGCCAGTTGGCAACTCATCTTGTGACATAGGGATTTATACCTAGTTTAGTGAGTTTATCTATAATTCAAGAGTGGGGGATGGTGCTGAAAGCCTTTGCAAGATCTAGATAGGCTGTGTGAACCACCTTACCCTCGTCTATGGCTTTGATGACTGCTTCAAAGAAGTCTATCTGGTTAAGAAGACATGATCTGCCTTTTACAAACCCAAACTAGGTGGGGTCCAGAGTTTGGAGATTACCAATGTCTTTGTTTATAAGTTCCATGATGATACATTCCATGGCCTTGCAGACCAGGCTCGTCAGGCTAATGGGGTGGTAGTTCCCTACTGCTGCTTCTTTTTAGAATGGCTAAACTGCAGTCTTTTGTGAAGCCTGAATTGTACTACTTCAACTCATCTCCCATACCCCCTCACACCTAACTTCCCTACTTGTCAAAGTGCTAAGAGTAAGAGCTGTTACATATGTGGTTGACAGCTCACAGCAGGAGACCTGACTAATGTACTGTTTCCTTGTTCTAGCCTTTACTTTCTGTATGGGTAGGGAAAGGGCCAGGGAGCTGTGACATAACAGCATGGGTAGGTTTTAATGACTTAGGGCATAGTATCTCTTAGATATAGATAGGCATATAGTAAAGATTAGTTTAGATGTTTTCTGTATTTATTTGAGACTGTCCCGCAATGCTGTTTTAAAATGGGTGATGTCAGTCTGGGGAGGGAACTGGCCAGAAAACTACCTACCTGTATTCATTGACCTTGATGACATCAATGAACTGGAGACTGCAACAAGCTTTTCTAGGGTGGAATAAAAGTTTGTTTTAAAAGTGAAACCAACAGGACAGTAAGGTACTGTTCTAGTGGAGAGAAAGTCAATTTACAATATATTAAATGCTGTTTTGTTCATTCATAACAGGGACTGTAAATAGGAAGAAAAAGGGCAGAGAAGTTGAACATTTAATAACAGAATCCCGTTGCTGTCCTTTAAGACAAGTATGCTATGAAGGGCATGCTTATAAATCTGTGACTGTGTAGTGTTTCTGCAGCTACACAGCTCATGACAATGCATTCAGCCTCTGGTATGAGAAAGGCACCAAAAAGACTATGGTTGCAATAAGGCCTAGGAGGCACATGCAGGTGATGCTTATGGCCTCTGCTACATCATATTTATTCATGCTACCAATGCTATGAACTTCTAGGCCTTATCTGAGGGCATGAGGGTCTATATTCTGTATGTCTCATATTATTATGTTTCAGTGTAAGCCTGACCATTAAAGTGTACAGCTTTGCAGTGATTAACAGCAATCCTCAAATACTGGTGTGACACTGCCAGCCCAGCTATCTGGAATTTTGTAAATAATCATATGCCACTTGTAAATATTAACATGATTCATATGTTTGTCTTACACATGTAAGAGAACTATACATTATAATTATATTAAACTACTGGTGCAGAAGTGTATGTTGAACAGGGTTTGTACAGTACTGAGCTTCAAGCATGTGTTCACAGTGTACCTAATGGAAAAGAACTGCACACTGCCAGTCCAGCTATCTGGAATTTTGTAAATAATCATATGCCATTTGTAAATATCAACATGATTCATATGTTTGTCTTACACATGTAAGAAAACTATACATTATAATTATAATTATATTAAACTACTGGTGCAGATGTGTATGTTGAACAGGGTTTGTACAGTACTGAGCTTCAAGCATGTGTTCACAATGTACCCTAATGGAAAAGAACAGAAATTTATATAAATTATATACCTGTGTAAATGTATATTTTAATAGTAGAAGCTGAAACATACAGAGTTAACCTGAAAAACTTCCAAGAAAATAAGATGAAATTAAAGCGTGTTTTGCGATTGTGTTATCTCTCAGTTTTAGTTCAATAGCAGACACAAGGTCTAGAGCTAGAAGTTTCTGCATTGTCTTGAAACGGAAATAATTACTAGGTTTCAAATGTAAAAGTGTTTTATTGTTTTATGACTTTCATGTTCTGCAAACTTCTGAGAGATATGTACTTCTCACACAGAGATGTTAAAATTCTGTTAGTACCTGTTTAGCCTGGGAACTGAAGTCAGGTGACAGAGTCATGTCATCCAAGCTAACCCAGTAGTAATGTTTATTATTAATTTAAGAACTCTCTCAGAGAGAGACTGGGCATTTTGTATCTTGTCTTGGAGCTAGAAACATCCACTTAGCACTTCTGCCTGCGTGTTGTCTGTAAGTAAGACTTAGGGCATAGTATCTCTTAGATATACATAGGAATACAGTAAAAATTAGTTTAGATGTTTTATGTATTTATTTGAGACTGTCCTGTAATGCTGTTTTAAAATATTTCCTGTGCTGTTAAGGGAAATTGTATTTTACTGTGTGTGTACTTGTAATCCTCCCTTTGTGTACATCCCTCTCTGTTGCCAGTGGTGAGGATTGAGGCTCCTTGATTACTGGGCCAGTTCAGGGGGATCACAACTGGTTCATAGATAATGTTCTGCAATCTATGGAAGCCCTTTAGAATTTCCAATCGTATAAGAAACTAATACAGTGACATTAGCAGGGTAGTCTCTCAATGCACACACCAGGAACCAGTAATCAGGCAAAAGAAAAATGGAAATAATTTTCCTTTGTTTCTGTCACAATTACCAGCAACTATGCAAACAGTCTTGGTGCAAAGAAAAAGCAAAAACGTCAAAACTCTGTGCTGAAAGTTGTGCCCATCCAGAGAAATTGAAAGGAACCTCATCTTCAAACACCAGACAGTGAGGTGCCAAAAGATGTTGACCATTATGAGCAGTGGTACACTTCAAGTGTCTTACAGCAGGAGAAGCATAACCTATTGAAGAATTACCATCTAGAACTTGACATGCTGGAAGTGACTACTGAAGCTCCTAAGACCCAAACATGGGCAGAACAGGCCTCTGTAAATGGACAGCAATTGGAATAAAACTTCTAGCTTCATTTTGAAGGAAGAATAGTTTCTATGACCTCTTAAATGAGTAGTGTCCAGGCCCATCCCAACAACTCTTCAGAGACAGGTTGATCTCTGAACATTACTCATTTCCTGGTAAAAATCAAGAGGTCTAAAATGTGGCTGTCTTTGACCACATCCAATATTCACTAATTCCTTGAGATGTTTTTTTTTTTTTCCAAGACAGGTCAAACTTGAGGACCCTCCCCCTCCCCTCATCTCTCCCCCTCAGTGACAGCCCTGGACTGTACTGAGGACCGTGAATGTTTGAGTGGCAGAATTGTTCTCATGGGGAAAAAGTCACTCAGTAAAACAGGAGAAGGCAGCAGTGCCAGATGATTGGGGACATTACTCAAATCTGAAAAATGTTTCTTCTTTCTTGGAGAATGACAAGCCTTGGTATAAACTGCGGGGCTAGATGTGGCTCATAAAGGTCCTCCAGAGTGATAAAGGCTAACTTCCTTCTCTGCACCACCTTAATCAAATTTTGCAAGGTCTGTCTAAAGAGAACTTCTCTCCAGAAGGGGCTTATATTTGGCCTGCCTAAATGTATTCTTAAGGGAAGACAGCCTGTGATATGCCATCCAGCACATGCACATTTCTGTGCCTGCTGCTCTAGAAACAGCATCAGTCCAATCAAAATTTGAACCTTGCCTAGAAAAGGCACTATAGGGACAGCAAGAGCCTTAGCCAGTATCTGGAATCCCAGGGGCGACAGGTGCAGGCCATCTGTGGCAAAGCATCGTGGTCTGTCAACCATGTCAAGCAGACAGATACTGGATCCCCTTAGAATGACACCAGAAGCTTAGCCAATTGTTGAAGTCAATCATTTTGTCCTTGTACTGCAGTATCATTCTGGGTGATGGCAAAATGTTACTCAGGGCTAGGGTCATACCTGCCTGGGCTACAAGATTGGAGAGCTCTTCCATGTCTCTTTTCATGTAGTCCAGGGAGGTACATCTCAGGTCATTCACACCAACATGGACAATGACAGAGTCATATTTGTACTTGTTGTGGAGTGACCTGAGTGCATGGATTATGTGGCAGATCCTGGCACCCGACAGGCAGCTGACAGTAACCTTCTCCTTGTTTAGCCTGGTGAGTGGGATATCAGTGTGACTGACTATAGAGTCACCTATGACTAGTGTGTTGAGTACATTGTTTTGCCTTATTGGCTGTAGTTGAGTGGCACATTGAGTCTGTGGGCTATGTGTCATTTGGGTTGTGTTGTGGGATGGAGGTTGCTTGCATTTCTGCTTTGGAGGTATCTGTTGCTTAGACAGATTATTATTGAGAGCCTCCGCAAATGTTTTTGTGTTACTATGTGTGGATTTTGGTGGTGTAGTTTTAGTGAGACTATGTGATGAGTGTGGTGTGGTGCAAATGTTTACCTTCTCCTCATGACTGTCAAGTTCAGTCTTGGTTGGAGAGAGCTTTACCTCCAGTTTGGCTAGATAAGTGCATCTCTCACAGGTTGTAGTGCTGGGTGGTAGGAACAGAGGGTTGTCTGTGTACATGAGGCAATTTCTACATTGCCTCAAGATGCCCAGATTCATCAGATAGATAGGAGAGAACACTGGGAGCTGACCCTTGGACATGCCTGAAGAAAAAAAACTATTTTCCTCTTGATAAGTGAGGAAAGTGAGTACAAGAGCTGTTTTTCTCTAAGCAAGTGAAAAAAGTAAGTACAAAAACTGTTTTCCTCTAGGTAATGAAGAAGGTTGAGTGCTATAGTAATTAGTAGCTTATTTAGTGCTTACAAGTTCTGAACACGTGCTGAGCATGAATAAGCAAATTTAAGTGCTAAAACTAAGAATTTGTATCTGCACTAGACGAGTTACAGGACAGAAACAAGTGCAAATGCAGGCTTTCAAATCAGAAAGTTGAGAGAGATGGAAGAGATTGCCCAAACGGACAGTAACTACAATTTCTGGGCCAGAACCACTCCTTATGTGGTAGACAGGTTACCTAGTGCTTCCCACTCCCACTGATAAGCTAGAAGGCTTCCTTCCAACACAGAAAGGCTTGGGGGGCTCAGAAGCTTACATACAGTCCTGGATACAGCAAATCTGTATCTGGAACACTAGTTACAGGAAAGGTAGGAAACAGGCTTACAGTTTTTTTTTTTACAGAAAAGTAGCAAAAACAGTAGTCAAAACAATTCACATGCAGTGCAAGTTAGCACACTTTAGTATATAGCAATATTAGACCAAATACAGTTTAAAAAATGCAATTAAATTAAAAGGACTAAAAGCAAGTGCAGAAAGAGTTTATTAGGTAGAATGTGGTAAAGAGACGGGACTGGTGGAGTGTCCCAGATCAAATCTACAGTGAGGCGGACAACTGCAAAAGCCACCAAATTTAAACTACAAACCAAAAATAGGGAAGGTGGGTGGGACAAAACAGTTTCAACAGAGATCTAAGCAACAATTAACAGTACAAACTCTAAAACCAAAAAATATACTCAGCTCTGCATATTTGCAGATAGATTGGAAAGCAGTCTCTCGAACAGGGAGACAATAGTTTCAACAGAGATCTAACAATTAACAAACTCTAAAACCAAAAATATATACTCAGCTCTGTATATTTGCAGATAGATTGGAAGGCAGTCTCTCAGAACACATGTTCCAGCAATTAAATGCAGGCTGTTACTAACAGGTCTAATTTTATGCAAGTGTTCCAAAACAGTAACAAAACAGTTCCAACACTGTATTCCAAAAACAAGCAACTTACAAGCTGTCACATGGTATTAATTAAATCTTTTAGCTGATGCTAGGCAAAGCTACTGTTGATACTGGCACTGTAAACTGCATACTTTAAGAAATACTGAGCATTTCTTATATTTTTATTATATAAATAGGCATAATTTTCATATTTCTGTAAATGTCTCAGATGTAAGAAATCAAGAATGGAATTGTTCATCATGTATGAAGACTTAATATTTAACAAGTACTACTTATACTATGTGTCTAGAGTTACAGTTTCCAAGATATTTAAACTATTTGTGAAAATTTAAAAAAAATATAAACCCGGATTGGTCTGCATTATATTATAGTATATATGTAAATACTGTGAATATGCTGACTATTATTATTTTAAAGTAGACTGAAGAATGACAAATATTGAGCATTGTTTATATTTTTATTATATAAATAGGCATAATTTTCATATTTCTGTAAATGTCTCATATTTATTTACCGGGAAAGTCTGACTGGGCCAGAAGCCCATTTTCAGCAGAGACCTTGGGAGAAAAGCTCCACAGAAATACAAGAAATATACAATAATTAGATAGCACAATAGTATACATACAGTAAGATGCAGAATACATATCTTCTAGTTAGTCTATACAAATAAGTATTCAATATAGTTTTCTAGTAGTTACAGGTTCAAAAAGAAAAACATAAGCATTTCGGTGAAGATCACTGTAAGGAAAAAATAAAGTTAGTAGTGTGTATATATTAAATAATAGTTATAACCAAATATATACATATATGGAAATGTAAACTTCTATTGAAGTGGAACTAGTCATGATTGACTTCCATAAGTTGAAAAGTTTAAACATTGATTCAAAAAGGATAAAAAAAAATACACTGAATTCTTTTGCAGGGGGCAAGTCCCCCTGTGCCCCCATACCCCTGCTAACCATATATATACTAATTCCAATATAACACTATGGTGGGGAAATGGCATATTCTCAGATTCCTGCCATAACACAATCTCACACTGTCAGAGCTGGTACACTTCAATCAGCTGAAATTCAATCAGATGTGCTGGCCCTTTCAGCTTTCAGCAGGTTGTTCCTTCAGTGTCAGTTGCTACTCCCATACATAGATAGATAGATAAATAGACATATAGAGACATAAATATAGATATATATAGTTATTTAATTTATTAAGATTAAAATATGAAGTATACCAGTATGTACAAGTAAGAGGAACTTTAGGTGCATCATATATACTGAGATACGAAACACCACAATAATTAAATGTGAAAAAGCAAATGCATTGTCTAGTCACTGAGGCACAGCTTACTGTGAAACTGGGTTCATTTCTAGGTGAGTGACAACTGCAAAAGTATGAATGCAAAGTAACATTCAAACCAAGTCTGGACACATAGTTACCTCCAGTCTTATGTGCAGCTTACAGTACACTTCATCCAAAAGGTGGGCATCAGTACAGACAATTACTAAATTATGACATTAACTAATGCAGCTAAAGTTACTTAATGAAATACATTAATGAAACATCAACACAAACCACAGTCAATAAATAAAAGCAGCATACAATTGGTACTGCCACAACTGGAGTAGATGAGCATCAGTACAAACACGACAGTGTGATGAATGACTTAGGAGGTTGTACCACAGCGAAGACAGTTCAGTGGGAGAAAACAGAGAATAGTCCAAGTATAAGCAGGAGGAAACAAAAGAGCAAGTTGAGACGGATGAATCCAAGGGGGGAGGAAATACAGCATATTCAAACAAATAGCAGCAGTGCTTTATCAGTAACTCTGTGACCTGGCAGCTCCAACATCAGATCCATCCTTCATATAGTGTCTAGGCAAAGTTCACCAGCCTGGAAATAAGGCAGGATGGCAGCTGCATGAAGTACACATAAAGAGCAAAAGGGGAAGGAGTAAAGGTTCTTGTTTAAATGGTTAGTAGACCAAGGTTCAGAAAAGAGAACAGGAAATAAATAAGTAGCTCTATATAGTGAATGCAGGATTAGTACGGGCAACTCTAATGAAGGAAATGTTTTCTTACTAGAGCTGGAGGAAAAGTTGTACTTTCAGAACACAGGCAGACAAAATGAGAAAAATGTAACAACCAAAAATACTTTCAACTGCAGAATGCAGATCTCCATAAGTTCATCAAAATATACTTCATCTAAATGTAATATCTCTGACAGAGTTCTTCTGATACAGAATTCAGCAAAAAGATATAGCAGGTTTACCTTTGGCCTTTGAGTTGTTTTTTTTGTGTGTTTGATTTTTTGTTATCTCATTAATATTTTTAATGCTTTTTTTTTGTTGTTGTCAACCCGCGGTGGTGGTGCTGCGGTAGCGTTGTCGCCTCACAGTAAGATGCTGTCTGGTTCGATTCTCAGCTAGAGCGTCTTCTACATGGAGACATGCGTGAATGGCTGTACCTTCGTTGAAGGTTGTGCGTCAGGCCTGACAAGCCGGTACGTAAAAATCAACTGCCAATCATTAGCGGACCGGAGTTCCGCTGTGGCAACCCCTAACTGGGAAAAGCCAAAAGACACAATTTTTGTTGTTGTCAATGAAATTAATTAAAAAAAAATTTCCTTTTCATCTAATTTAATTTAGTTAAATTATGTTTCAGTGAATAACACTTGAATATGAATATGAAAAGCAGGCTGAAAAGCAAAGCACTTGATAGACTCTAAATATATTCTATAAATTAAAACATAGTTAGAAGAAATGCAGTTTAAATCCTATGAGATAGTTTTCATATGCTAGCAATCAAGTAATTAAAATAAAGTTAAGCCATAAAAGCATCTTTATTAACAGAGGCAAAATAGAAGGTAAAACTATTGCTGAAATCTTCATACTACTACTACTACTACCCAAATCAACAACCCCAGTCAGATGACAAGTAAAATATTTCGAAGAAATAGGCAGGTTATCATTTCCAAATACCAACCCATAGATGGATGCCGAAGTGTAGGAGAGCTGCCCATTCAAAGCACTAGTTCCATGCAAAAAAAATTACAACAGGTATTTCAATAGGGTGTGCTTCTCTCCTAATATCACAGACCACATCTAAAGTAGCACCAGGATGATATAAACAAGCCAGAGACCAAAGTGATGACAACAATTACACGTGTGGGCATACGTCATTTCACACTATACCACTTTTGCCAGGTTCGACTTACGGCAGAGTACAAAGCAACACTAAATTCCATGCAAGTATATCATATTAATATTTTACAGTGAAATATTTCACATTGGGTGGGAAACCAGCTAGAAAGTACAAAACAATAAAAGGGCTAGCATTTTCAGCTAAAAATGCTGTTGACAGCCACCCACCTCAATGTCATCCCTTTGCTATATGAAGTCAGGAAATTTCCCAAGGATAGACTGAAAGTTAATACAGTAGAGAGTCAGTTATTCAAACGTCAATTATCAGAATGCAGCCTTCCAAAGTTTTTGGGTAGGAAAAATCATAAAGTCTGAATATGTAAACATTATAAGCATTTGTAGTCCACTCTTGAGTGAAAAATATTCTTTTTGTCCACTGGAATCACTGAATGGTTGAAAAGCATGCAGAAAAAAAACAAGATTTTTGCATTTTTTTTATCCGGTACAATATATGTTTGATTATCCAAACAGCTTGATTATCCAAACTACCCTAGGTCACAATTAGTTTGGATAATCGATTCTCAACTGTAGTGAAAATGTTCATAGATGAAGGCTTTCATCAGAACCCAGAAACTGCAGGAAGATCAGCAAAACAGAAGTCCAAGCATGATGCCTGCTGCCACAAAATGCAAAAAATAGTAAATCCACTAAGATGATATAAATCAAAAATTAAAGCCATGACAAATGAAGCAATACAGACTAAAACTGAAAATAGTAATCACAGCTGCATAGCAAACACTCAAAATGTACTAAACCTCACTTGTAATACATCATCAAATGCCTTCAACAGATATGGGGACACATCATATACAGAGAATATAAAAGCATGCCAATTAAAAAAATAAACAATCAAGTAAGTAAAACCTAATTCAGCTCTACTGAATTCTCCAATTATAGGCCAATAGCTATACTCTCTCCACTTGCAAAGATTATGGAAAAATGTATCCATACACAATTCATGCACCACCTAATCCAAAATTGCCTTATGGCAGACACTCAGCATGGCTTCCGTCCTCATCACAGCACTACTTCAGCCCTCCTAGCCTTTACTAACACCATAAACCATAATCGCAACAATAATTATATATCCTCAGCCCTCTTTTTGGATCTTTCCAAGGCATTCAAGTTGATCACCAACTTTTAATCCACACCCTGCAAACATTCTGTCTAGATACTGGAGCCCTCCAATGGTTTCAATCCTACCTGAATGGTCAACAGCAGGCTGTCCTCTGGCAGAACAAACTCTCTAACCTTCTACCTAACACCCTAGGAGTACCACAAGGCTCTATACTAGGGCCCTTGCTGTTCTCCATCTTCATTAACGACCTTTATACTGTCATCCCAAAAGTCAGCTGTATCCAATATGCTGATGACTCTACTCTGATTTGCTCAGCCACATCTCCAGTAGAGTTATGGTCAGCTACCCAGACCACCTTTAATACGATAGAAAACTGGCTTTATGAACATCGTCTGATCCTAAATCCCAAAAAAACTAAAATGCTGTTATTTTCACCAACACGTAAGTCTACCGCTTTCACCTTTACCATAAAATCAAATGATGGCACAATAATCTCCCCTGACCCATCTACAAAACTATTAGGTGTCATCATAGACAATAATCTAAAATTTGACCTACATGTTAACCAAACTATCAAAACCATCAATAAAAAACTAGGGTCACTTTACAGAATAAAAGCCTTCCTAACCCCTCCAGCTAAAATTGCCATAGCTCGCTCTCACCTTCTTTCAACCCTTCTGTATGCATCCCTCTACTCTCAAATTTAAACAAGACTGTCCTTAACAAACTTTCAATTTGCTACAACCACATTGCCAGGTTTGCCACTGGGCTGCCTTTTAGGACACATCATTGCATCAATCTAAATCAGCTTGGGTGGCTTGAACTACCCAGCCTAATCCAGTATAACCAACTGATTATGGCCTATAAAATCCTCTATAATCCGGACAATACTCCTGCACTTAAAAATATTATCACCCCCTATAACAATCCTTGACCGCTTCGATCCTCTAACAAACTACTAATTCAGACTAGCAAAATTAATAACACAGCCGGTGATTCTCTCTTTGCAAACTCTGTAAATTGATCTGGGAACTCTCTTCCAGCTGATATTACCTTACTTTCCACCTTAGGTCAATTTAAAACTAGACTCAAACAACATTTGTCACTTAACTGGCTATGTCAATGTATCAAGCCTGGCTAACTCTCTCTAGAATGTGTAAAAATCTGTTAACCAGTTTACTGTGTAATTTAATTTAATCCTGACTTGTGCTCAGGATTAACTGTAACCTGTGGAACTTGTTTAACTTGCTTACTTATCTAATCTCTGTAAATAGTCTGTTTGTAATATGTAATGCTGGTATTATGTAATGCTGTATCTGCTTATCCTTGGAGCTTTTCTCCCAGGCCTCCACTGAAAATGGACATGCATCCAGTCGGACTATCCCGGTCAACAAATGCAAAATAAAAGAAATAAAATAAAAATAATGCAGTCAGACACAATTCATTTTCTTATTAAGACCATAAGGAGCTAAAGATTTGTACTTTAACATACACAAACTTTTCTAATGCATATATTCTACAAATAAATAACTTCTGTCAGATGCACAACTTGAGCACCACATATTTTACGGTAAGATCAGAATTCAACACAAATAAAGTTGAACTGCTATGTTACCTATTAGAGCTCATTTTGACTAATAATATCTTCATGTTTGATGACAAATATTTTATTCAGAAAGTGGGAGTAGCTATGGGCACCATGTGCGCAAACAATTATGCGAACATGGAGCTTGCCCAATGGGAGTACATGTATGTTTTCAATGATTGTAACCTATTTAAGGAAAAGATTTTATATTACAATCATTTTGTGGACAATGTGTTTCTTTTGTGGTGAGGTACCACCCAGGAGCTGAGGTCCTTTGTTGGTTATTTAGAGAGCACTACAGATATTTTGAGGTTCAAGTACAGTTAATCGAATATTAATGTTGACTATCTTGATGTCAGTGTTCAGAGGGTACAAGGTGGCTTAGTCACCAGAATATTTGAAAAACCGTGCAAGGTAAACAACAAGCTACACTCTAAGAGTATGCACCCCAAGAAGACTAAAATGAATGCTATGAAAGGGCAGTTTTACAGGTCAGCAAGGTTGCATAATAGAGATAGTGACATGCATGTCCATTTTGATACTCTGGTTGATGAATATAAACAAAGGAGGTATACACAATTTGATGTTGGAACAGCACAGAATGATGTGATTGTACGTAGATCTGATAGAGCTAGACCTTACTACAGTACAGAGAATGTTGGTATGTCAGAGCACCCTGAGTGGAATGATACCCTTAGGATGTCTATTACATATTCAACTGATGTGGACTCTGTATGTAATAAAATTAAAAGAGATTGGAAAGTCCTCACCTCAGCCGCCAAGTTCAAGGATGTCTTAGATGAACAACCATGTTTTACCTATAAGAATAATGTCTCTTTGAAGAAACGCCTGTATTATAAACCTCTATCACTGAGCAGTGAAGTCAATACAGCCACACCAGGGACTCATGCATGTGGAGAATGCAATGTCTGTAGTTATATTAGGACTGACAATGTTTTATGCATCCTATGAATGGACGTTTGTATACTTTTGATGCATCTGATAATTGTAATAGCAACAATTTAGTATACCTGGAAGTATGTGAAATATGTGGTTCCCACTATGTGGGTATGACCAGTAGACAATTGAGAAATTGTATCAGGGAACATTTATATGCCATCAATAGGAAGGATGACAGAAATGCTCTTGCCAAGCATGTATTGAAAGAAGGGAATGAGCATGTGTTTAAAGTTTTGGTTTTGGAGCTTGGCAAAATAACAAGAAGAGTTGGTGATGTTAAGACCCACATTGAGTGCTTAGAAATTAAATGGATATATATATATATAACTTGGCTGCAAATAGAGGCAAGGGTTTACACTGCTGTGTTCCCTTAGAGCCTGCACTGACATCTAGGGCTTTAAGGTAATTGAGACTATTAAGTGTTTAATTACTGTCTTTTAAAATCATGGTGGATTGTGTGCATGGTAGATCTGATGAAGCAACATTTGTTGCTAGAGCGCTCATCTCATTTGTTTCCTTTGGATTTACTGTGGCTTTACTCTGGATTTTGTCATTTTCTAGTAACTACTTTCCTGTCAACCAGTGTGCTCAAAAGGTTCCCCTTCACAAGATCGAATTACTGAAAGCTCGAAATTCATAAGCTCGAGTCCAGAATCTCGAGTTTTCAGTAACTCAAAATTGTGAAGGGAAGAGAATGACAAAAAAAAAAAAAACAGTTCACTTACATGTTTGCAGGGGGCTGAGTCCCCCTGCACTCTCCCTGCTTAAATATATCAGCTCCGTGACTACACTATAGCGGAGGAACGGAAATCCTCCCGTTGTGTGATTCGGCATACAGCATGGAATGGGAGATTTCCCTCATCCCTGCTGTAGTGCGATCTCAGAGTTGGTATATTTAAGTAGGGGGGTGTGGAGGTGCAGGAGGGCTTGCCCCCCTGAAAAACATTGTAAAGACATTCTTGCAATGTCTTTTCTG
The DNA here is from genome assembly GCF_019279795.1 of Protopterus annectens. Classification (NCBI taxonomy): domain Eukaryota; kingdom Metazoa; phylum Chordata; order Ceratodontiformes; family Protopteridae; genus Protopterus; species Protopterus annectens. The sequence goes on along the minus strand of NC_056741.1, from coordinate 545,630,446 downwards.
TACCCTTTAGAATTTCGAGTTTCTGAAAATTCGATCTTCTGGGTTCGGTCATCTGAAGTTCGAGTTTTCAGCAGTTCGAGATTCTATAGGGGAACCGCTCAAAACCGTTTATATTCTTGTTTATTTTACTATTAAGAAAATTTAAAAACTGTTTAGCAGTGAGCTTCTAAGTTTCTTTTATTCTAATATACCTAAAATGTTTCCTTAACCTGTTTCTAAACCTTCTTTTAGTCTGCCCTATATAAAATAAATTACATGGAAATTTAGTGGTATATCTTTATATTACCTGTTGGGAATCACAAGAAAATGACTTCAAGAGGTACACCATTAACCTTGTCAAAAAAGAGAACTGTGTAAGGGCAACAAGAGCAAATACCACAATGGGTGGTGCCCTTAGACCTATGATGGTACAATATTGTTGAACTCTTTATATTTAAAATCACTATGAACCACCAAGTAAGCCAAATTGCATCTCCTTCTAAAAGAGTTATAAGGGCTTTTACATAAATGACAAGAAAAAAATCTTGCAGCTAAATAGACCATTTTTTACTACATCAACAAATAAATCAAATACATTATTTTTAGTCACAAAGTAAATCTGTTGTTCATTTGTCAACTTTAAGCCTTTCATATCCCTATATTTCTCACTAGTCTGCATGGCCTACTTGTGTTCATGTAAGCTTTCCGTAGGTACTCTGTTTTCCTTCCACATTCCAAAGACATGCAGTAGGTGGACTGGGTACTCTAAACTGGCCATAAATGTGACTGTGCATGTGAGTTAGTGTAATGAAAAAACAACAGCAACAGGGTTAGCCACCCGGTAGTGGTAACCCTGGCTCCAGATGATTGTCACTGTTGAAATGAACCCAACCCAGTTTGCAAAATGGGAAAAGAGGTTCTGGAAAAATGGATGTGTTCATGCTATGTAAAATACACAAAGCTTGTCACATTGTTAATGCGCATATCTTATTATAAACCTTGGTTATATTTTCATTACTATACACACATCTACGAAATTAAAATACCCCCTTACACTACAAGTTCTTCTAATCCTTTACATCCCCTTAGGGTAAGGCATCGATTAATCGGGTAGGATGTTGGTTTTTAGCATGTAAATAATCAATAGCACCTGATGACTTTCTGTAAATTGTTGAATAAATCCTACTATCTTTCAAAAATAATGGTATATCTAAATATTTTGGCTAACTTATATGACATCCACCACCCACTTTTAAAACAGATACATTCCCATTCATACAATGACTAAATTTCTGTACCGCAGTATATCCAGCACTACATAAAATATCAAATCATCTATATATTGATAATAATGTACCACAAAAATAATATGTTTGTAATTTGTAGGATATACTTTTGCATAAGTAAAGTTTTTGTATATTAACATATAAAACTTTTGTCCCTTATGTTCTTAATAAGGAAATTAATCAGAAGTATTTCATTTGATTGAATTAAGTTTTAATTGTTTAATTGCTTCATTTTTTAATTGTTATTTTTTTTAATCTCTGAATGTGAAGTACCTCCCACTTCAATTGAAAGCATTTGCCAGGGCACTAGAAAGGGGATTTAATACATTTTCAGTGTCTGCTACCCTGTTGTGATAATTACACAGCACATGTTCAACAACCCTATACAGGGCTTTAAAAACAGTACTGGTATACAGGTAAAATATGTAAATCTGAGTATAACATGGAGAGTTTCTTTGCAGCAATACTAGAAGCTGTCACCAAAGAATTCTTAGGGTATGCAACAAAAAACTGTACCAACCATACTAGAAGCTGATGTTTGAAGACCACTAATGTGCCCCGTGGATTGAATTGCAAGATGAGCAAACTTCATTATGCATTGTGTGCTCTAGAAACAGGACAGCAATGTGGGGATGGGGTACTTTAGCATCTCTGCACTCGATATTATGAGAGATGTGTGGTTTATTTTATGCTTGTTTATACTGCCTGCTGAGTATAGAACTGATCTAGGTAGGGGATTCTGTTTGCTGCTTGTGCTAAGTGCCTCTGTCAAATTTTACATGCACCCTATCTAATGAAGATGAGCGGGGTGGGGAGGTCTATCCCATGCTATAGGTAGTGTAAGATATCAGTTTATAAACACAACACGTTGCACAATCCTGAACAGATCTCCACTGCATAGTACACAAGACTGAGGATTCATAGCTTCCCTGTAACTCCTCAACAGGCAGAATTAGCTTGAAGACTGATGTGTGCATATTCAAAATGAGAAAAATATAACTCAGATTTAGAGCATAAAGGTAATCATCTTACTTACATATCCTAATTATGAGATTGCACTAACCTGGTGAAAGAATAAAATGTGTTTTTTTTTCCCATTCTGCTATTTTTTTCTGTTAGTGCAGTCTGTTTCCACATACTAACACTACATGCAATTAGAGGAGAGAATATTTAGATAAAAAAATTTAAGTAAATACAGTTCAAGTAAAATATATATGGGCAATAGATTTCATGAAGTTAACTTGCAAGGACTTAAGAGGAAAGTATTTATAGTAAACTCATTTTAAACTAACAAGAAACCTAATATTATTAAAATAAATGTATGCTAAAAATGATATGTATTTAGTTTGCACCAATATGTATTACAAGCATATTAAAATAAAAAAATATATCACATTAAAGGGGAATATCATATAGTAGTTCATACTTTAAGCTATGAAGGTTGAAAGATATTCGTAGGGCACATAAAAAGACAAGAAAAATAGGGTTCACAGGCATGTTAGGGTTGTAATGAAAGTTGGAATATCAGGGGCCAAATTTTGAAAGATTCCAGGCAATAAACCAGAGTCTGCCCACTGAAAAGAAATTTCTGTCCAGACCTTCGATATCACCATGCCCTTGGACAAGTATTCAGCAGGGGAAGAAGTAACAATATCATTTCTCAACAAGGGAGCCTTGTGTGTCAAGCCTAGTAGGAATTCCATTTACCAGCTTGCTAAACACTGAAAATGGGCACTATTCCAGAGTTATCATCTATACCATTGTTGCAAACTGTGATACAGAGCATGTGAGGCAAATGACTTGTATTTTTTGTGCACAATGTAATTCAAGGCTGCAATAGTGTACTAGCAAAAGTACCAGTTTCAAATTGCCAATGTGGTACTCAACTGTGCACACCACAAGGCTCTGGATAAAGGTGACGCAACAGCTTGGCCACACAGTTATATTCTCCATGTAAAGGACTGGCCAGATGAATACCTTGTAACCGTGCCTGAATGTTAGGTTGCCAAGGTTTTAACATACTCGCACATCTTGCATTGAAGTTTGACGGAGAACATATGTGATTGCAGACAAAGAAGACCTTCTTGACTCAGTAGTTATCAGCAGTTATCTGTATATTAACAAAAAAGTATATATATATATATATATATATATATATATATATATATATATATATATATATATATATATATATATACAGATATGTTCCAGTCTTCTATCGATACAACAAATTTATTCTGCAGGAAGCATCCAAAAGGCCACCAAAATATTACAGGACATTACACATCCTGTGCATGGACTGTTTAAGCATCTGGCATCAGGCAGGAGATATCGCAGCAACCGCTGCAAGGCTACAAGATTCAATAACAATTTCTACCATACAGTGATTAGACTTCTGAACTCGGGCACTAGTTCCAGCAGTCTGGACACATAAGTCAAAGTTTATTTATTTGTGCAGTTTATACTTACATGGGTCCCCTTCGAATGGTCAACATTTCACAATGTTGACATTCATATGGCCGAGACCATATGATCGACATTTGGAATGTCGACTATGGGGAACCAGCATCTCCCTACAGTGCGGAATGGAAAGATTTCCACTTCCATACTGTAGTGTGATCTCGGAGTTGGTATATTTAAGTTCTTGGGGCTGTGGGGGGGCGGAGTCCCCCACAGGGGTGCAAGGTGCCAAAGCCCCCCTGCTAGCAGCATTAAGGTAAGGTTTTTTTTGTTTTTTTATGTTCTACTTGTATGGTCGACATTTCAAATGTCAATCATATGGTCTCGGCGATATGAATTTCGACATTGTGAAATGTCGACCATATCAAGTAGACCCACTTACATATATTCCATGTAAGTGCAATATTTATTTATTATATGCATAGACACTATTATTTAATCCACTCAAGTGCAGTATTAGACAAATAACTTAGACATTGCTCAATCTGTAGTGTGTTTTCTATTACTTTAACTAGAGTAGTTAATTTAACTCAGCGGAGGATATTCTTTGCGTGTATGAGTGTTGGTAAATGTCTCTGCTCTTTCTTGCATGTATTGGGAGTTGTATTATATTTGTTAGTTATGTTTATTCCTCTACTTGTGTGTGTTGTCTCACTTTGCTTTGTAATCTCAAGAACTGAGCTGATGCACAAAATTTTGTTCAGTCTACATGAGTGTAGTTCTAAATGACAATAAAGTTTGCTTTGACTTGACTTGATGTGTTCATAGGTTCATAGGTTCATAGGTTCATACTAGGCTATCTGCCCTAGGGCATTTATAAGCCTAGCCAGAGTGTGTGTGGCTTTCACCACCCCTTAGGATGAGAATACTATGCCCATTAGTTTGCTGTGCCTCTGTCCAGCAGTGACACAGAGATGATTCCCGGGGTAAACCTACGATCTCCCATCCACTCGTCAAGATTTCTCTTGAACAGAGTCAGTGAGGGGCTCTGCCTCACATGGACTGGGATTCTGTTCCATAGTGTAGGGAGTCTCTGGGTGATGAATCTGTCCCTCCAGCACATCCTATTTATATCTGTGTTGAGGTTTAAGTCTCTTGCTCTCGTGGCTCTGGTGGATTTGGATTTTTTGAGGTGGAGCATGTCCATTAATTCCGGGTTGGACATGGCCTTGTATGTCAGGCACAGATCACCTCTGAGCAGATGGTATGCAACTGAGTAGAGCTGGAGTTTCTTCAGTCGGGCAGAGTATGACATATGTTTGAGCCCCTTTATCCTTTTGGTGAGGAACTTTTGGGGTCTTTCCAACTGCTGCAGGTGTCGGGTAAGGTACATTCCGAATGGGGCGTTGTACTCAATCATTGGTCTGATAAGTGAAGAGTACAGGGGTACAATGACCTCTCCTGATCTGGATGTGAATCCCTTCATGATCAGGTGGGCAATGTAGAAGGTCTTCCTAACAACTTTGGCAATGTGAGTGTCAAAAGAGAGGTTACTGTCAACTTGGGTCCCCAGGTCCCTGATAACTTCTTCCGTGTTTAATGGATTACCACCTATGTGGTAATTAGGGGTTACCTTGTTTTTCCCAAAGGGTATGACTATGCATTTTTTGGCATTTAGCTTAAGGCCATGGCTCTGGCACCAGTTATCCATTTCTATGAGACCTCTCTGGAGGATGTCTGTGTCTGATGGAGTGTCAATTATGGTGCCCAGTTTGCAGTCATCTGCAAATTTTGTCAGCCACAATCCCCCTATGTTTGCCTGCACTTCAGAAAAATAAATGCCGAACAAGATGGGGCCCAGGACTGAGCCCTGTGGGACACCACTCGTGACCGGCTTAGAGTCTGACAAGGCACCAGCAACTCTAACCCTGTGGGTTCTGTCCTTGAGCCAGTTTGCAACCCATCTTGTGACATATGGGTTTACATCTAAGCTGATGAGCTTTTCTATGATGCCCGAGTGGGGTATTGTGTCAAACGCTTTTGCTAGGTCAAGGTAGGCTGTGTGAACTGCCTTACCCTCATCAATGGCCTTAGTGACTGTTTCGAAAAAGTTGACCAAGTTCAAGAGGCAGGATCTGCCCTTGACAAAGCCAAATTGGGTAGGATCCAGTGTCTGTAGGTCCCCAATGTCTTTATTTATGAGTTCCATTATGATCCTCTCCATACCTTTGCAGACTAGGCTTGTCAAGCTTATGGGGTGGTAATTTCCAGGGTCCGTAGAAGCACCGTCTTTGTGGAGTGGGACCACAGTTGCCGTACGCCATTCTTTGGGTACATATCCTGTAGTAAGGCTAAGATTAAACAGCAGCCTTATGTGTGGGTTTAGTTCCTCATTGAGTTTGTGTAGCACACAGCTGGGGACACCGTCCGGTCCCATTGATGCTGTGTTTTCTGCTTTAGAGAGAGCAGCTCTCACCTGGGCATCTGAGATGTTTGGGAGGCTAGACTCTGGTGGGATAGATATTTCTCCTTTTGGGGAGGGAAGAAATTTGCACTGAACCTGTCTGCCAGTATGTTGGCAATGTCTGTGGGTTCAGTGATTTTTGTATCATTTTGGACTAATTCTGAGCATATCTGGGAGTTTCCACCCAGGTTTCTAACATAGCTAAAGAAGGCCTTATAATTGTCTTTTGTGTCTTTAGCGATTTTTCTCTCAAAGTTGGCCTTGGATGATTTTATGAGTGATCGTAGTTTTTTGCTAGTATTGATCAGAGATGCCTTCCCTTTTAGGGATTTTGCTCTGTCATGTAGTAGCTTTCTCCTCTTGTTGTAGAGCTTGTTTATGGCTGGGGTCCACCAGACTGGGCGCCTGCCTTTGGTGGAAAGGGTCTTGATTTTATTAGGGATTGCTTGATCCATACATTCCTGGAGGTGCTCGTAGAAGGCATTTGTAAGGGTTTCAGCAGCGTGGGTTGTGGTTTCCACTGGCTCGGGGGCTTTGAAGGATACCACTCCAGTCTTAAGAAGTGTGAAGTTTGCTTTTGAGAAGTTCTTCACTGTGGTCTTTTTTGCTGGGGTTGGGGGCGGGATGTGGATCTCCAGTGAGATTAATGTATGGTCTGATCTCACCAATGAGGGATATACTTCCGGTGTGGAGCATTTTGTCCCCATGTTTGTGATGATCAGGTCTAGTATATTTTCTCCTCGTGTGGGAATGGTGACTAGTTGTTCCATAGCATTTGAGTTTATGAACTCCAGGAACCTTTGGGCTAGGGTGTTGGGGCTTGAGTAATGTTCCCAGTCTATGTTTGGGTAGTTGAAGTCACCCAATATGATGGTGTTTGGAGAGACATTCATACTCTCCAGTGTCTTCAGGAAGGCTGTGTGGGTTTCCTGAGTTTGAGAGGGTGGTCTGTAGTATGCTACAAACTGTAGGGCAGTTTTACCTATGGTTAATTGCACCTGGATGGTCTCCGATGCTTGATACGTGGCCACCAACCTGGAGGTGTGGGTATCCTTTATCAATATCGATACTCCCTCCTTTTGTGGTTCGTCCAGATTTTGGGGCGGGCATGATATGGGGTATAACCTGATAGTGCTGAGGTGCTCTCAGGAGCCTTGAACCAGGTTTCAGTCACAGTACAGACATCGATGTTCTCCATACTGAAGAGGGCGTGCATCTTGAGGTTTAGACTTCTGGCATTGAGCAGTATTACCCTTAGTTTTTTTCCATTTTTGTTTTCTAGGGCGGTAGGTTTATCATTTGAGCCTTGCCTAAAAAAGGCACTATGGGTGTGTGTGTGTGTGTGTGTGTGTGTGTGTGTGTGTGTGTGTGTGTGTGTGTGTGTGTGTATATATATACACACACACACACACACACACACACACACATATATATATATATATATATATATATATATATATATATATATATATATATATATATATATATATATATATTATTTTATTATTTTTTTACTGTGGTCAAGAAAGTCAGTATCATGGATCATAGGAAGATTCTTAACAAAAAATGACATCTCTTAAGAAAGACTTTTGGCAAAATTCGTCTACCATAACAACACTTTTAGTCTTTTTATGGGGCATTTCATCACAATGAAGAAGAAATTACAAATCATTGTAATGGCCATCTTTGTAGAAGATTAAAAGGTATTAAAATCAAAAATCATTAAAAATGTCTAGATTGTCCAACAAAATCATAGAAATGCAGTCAGATGACTAAAAGTTTTAAATCATATCTCTCAACCTCTTAGCACAAGAATTCTAGACAAAGTCATAAAATCATGGAGGGCAAAGGACTAAAATCAGAGGCAGATATGAAATATTGCTCTAATAAGCTGAGACATTTGACAGAATAACTGATTTTGCATTACCAAGCATTTTCTGAAAGATGTGAATTCTGAAACTCAAGTGTCTTGTCATTATCTATGACTTCAATCCTCAGTGATTTGCCAGAAAAAAAAATATGGGGAATAGACTAAAAAAATGGACATTCTGTGAGATTCTGAACAGTGGAGAGGTGTGTCTTGAAGCTACAAGTACAGTGATGTAAACACACAGCAGCACCTTTTTCTGGAGTATAAACATCAGATATTGTCATTACTTATTCATTCAAGGGACCATTGTTGGTCTACATATACATATTTAAGCAGTTTAGAAAAGTCTTGACAGATTTCTTACAGCATTGTTGGTGATTAAGTTCATATGATATTATTTACAACTATAACGACCCTCATTGAAGGAAAATAAATTAATCCAACTAAGGTTTCTGTTCCTAGCTTTTAATTGTGGTTCATTGGCTGTATTTTACATCATGTTACTGTAGGTCTTTTTATCTTTTGAAACTGCTTAAGTTTAATAATGCTTTAGTTAAATTTAGTAAACATTCAGTAATCACAAATGTTATGCTGAGAGTATAGTTCTATAGGCACTCTATATATACAGTGGCTGCACTACACCAGAGCACACGGGGCATGTGCCATTCCTCTGAAACTGGGTGGCCTGCTGAGCTCCCCAGTCCCTGTAATAGTAATTTAAAAAATTCTCTCTCTCTCTCTCTCTCTCTCTCTCTCTCTCATTTTTTTATCATCTCTCTCTTCTTTTTCTCATTATTCTTTGTTTACCATTGATTGATCCATGATGTAGCCAAAATGTAACCAGAGGTCCCAAATCTCCCTGTCAGTTCCACTTTTCATTCCATCTCTCTCTCTCTCTCTCTCTCTCTCTTTTTTTTTTTTTTTTACCATCAGGGCATAGTGCAGCCAACATGTAATGGGAAGTCCCATCCACTTGTTTGCACTTTTCAGTGCCTCAAATGCTCAAGCCAAGGACAGAAATAGTAGGAAAGCATGGTCAAAGCCAAATCTCTTTTACAGCACAGCTGAATCTCCACTTTTCAAGCAAATATTTATTTATTTATTTATTTATTTTTATTTGAAGTTTGGTGGCCAGGATGGTCCACTGGGCCGAACGAGCCCGTTTTCAATGGAGTCCTGGGGAGAAAAGCTCCATGGATACAATATATAAAAACATAGTGAAAATACAATATATAAAAACATAATAAAAATGCAAGAAGAGTACATTTAAGCCAAAGTAAATCATAACACAAACAGAAAGTAAAGCATGACAATATGTAACAATTCACATGAGTTCACAATTTTTTTTTTTTAAGTCTCTATAATCACTAAGATAGATATTTAGTTAAAGACAATAGTGTGAAGGTATGTACACAGAATTAAATGTAAGTGTTTATTTACAGTATGTAAGTTCCTGTAGAGGAGATCTGGTTTGGCTAAGGGATAAGGTAGTAGCTGGGAATGTTAAGCAGGATGGGAACATGAGCATTCCCACAGAGATTGTAAGTGTGAGTGAAGGAGAGTTTTAAAGGAGTGGAGACTGCAAGTGCTGTGAATATGAGGTGGGAGGGAATTCCAGAGACGGGCTAGGGAAAAAGAGAGTAGGAGTTTGCCTGCTGGACGGGTGGGTTTGTGGAGTTCGATCAAGTTCTGAGTGTTGGTTCTTAGGGGTCTGCTGGGTATGTGCATAGTGAAGGTTGAGGCAAGAGAAGGGCAGAGGGAGGGCTTGAATATGAGCTTGTGGGCATGAGTTAGTTGAGTGTAGATAAGGTAGTTGGGAAGTTCTAGCCAATTTAGCTTGTGAAGAGCAATGCAGTGATGAGAGGAGGATCTGTGGCCAGTGATGAATTTGGCGATTTTATTATAGCAGGAGGAGAGTTTTGTTTTGGTAGAGGATTGTAGATTGGTAAGGAGTGGGGCACCATAAAGGAGGGAAGGGATGAGATATGTGGAAGCGAGGAGGAATCTAGTGAATGGGATAGAACATACCAAGTTTCTGGTGAGTTTTTTTTATGTTACTTTGTATATTGGTGTCAAATTTAAGCTGATTATCAATAAGAATGCCTAATAGTTTAGCACTGGGAACAATTTCAAGGGTAGTATTGTTGTGACTGGTTATGGAGAATGAATTTATGTTGATAGTTAAGGTTTTGGGTGGGGTGAATAACATGAGTTTAGTTTTTGATGGATTAAGAGCTAGATGATTATCTAGCATCCATTGTTCGGTGGTAGAGAAGGCATCTTGTGCTAGTTGTATCAGGGTGGGAATGGAGTTAGCAGCACAGATAATTGTTGAATCATCTGCATATTGGATGATTTTAGCATTAGGGATAGTGCGGTGGAAGTCGTTGATGAAAATGTTAAACAGTAAGGGACCTAATATAGAACCCTGGGGTACACCAGTGGCAGTGGTGAGAAATAAGGAAGTGGATTTCTTCCATTTGACGGCTTGTTGCCTATTGGAAAGGTAACTGGTAAACCAGTTAAGAGAATTGGGTGAGAGTTGTAGATTAGAGACTTTAGTCAGAAGGAGAGAGTGGGAGTATCGAAAGCCTTAGAAAGATCCAAGAAGAGTGTGGAAACAATGCAGCTAGAGTCGCGTGCTTTATGGTTTCAAGGAAGGAGAGTAGAGCAGTAGTAGTGCTGTGACCAGGTCTGAATCCATGTTGTGTGGGAGTAAGTAGGTGATTGTTGATGAGGTGGGGTAGAAATTGTATATGAATACATTTCTCAAGTATTTTACAGTATATCCATCTATTAAATTCACTCCTCAGTGTGTGCGTGTGTGTGTGTGTGTGTGTGTGTGTGTGTGTGTGTGTGTGTGTGTGTGTGTGTGTGTGTGTGTGTGTGTGTGTGTGTGTGCTTGCGTGCACGCCTTGGAGGTGGTGAGAATGTCTGGTAGCATGTATGTGAAACAGCCACAGAGACTAAGACCTGCTCATATAGCTATAAGGTATTCCCAGAGACGTGCTATGCTGTCCTATGGATGTCAGAGAGCCTCAGAGATCAAGCTTCTGATATCCCTAAGAACATCCTGTAGAACTGCTTATATGAAGAACTGGTAATGTCATGGCATTAAATGGAAAATCATTTTTTCACTTAAGGTAAACCCAATTTTCAGAAGCACTGTCTGGTTATGTGATGTGCTCAGAGTCACACAGCAGGCAAATGGAGGTAGAAATAATCAAATCCTGTACCCTTGACTGCAGGAAGCACCCAGTAATTAATCCTCTGCACCATCTGCTGAACTTTCACTCACTTCTTCATTTTCTGATAAGTCATTGAAGTGTAAAAGTCACAGATGTTTGCAGTCAGTCAATAACTCTAGTTATAGTTTCAGGATTTTTGTTGGTCAGAAAATGCATGGTGATGCAAATGCGGTTGCTCTGTTAACTTTTTAAGTGAATTAGAGTAATCTGCATCTTAACTATCTCCGATTTTGCAGAACATCTCTGGTTTTGCCTTATAGTTATATCCTGTCCCTTGTTAACTTTTTTTCTCTCGTAAATCACTGAGGATTATAGTCAGTCAGTAATCAGTCATTACAGCGTTATAGCTTTTGTTGTTCAGAAAATGCATGACCATGCAACACTTATTGTTCTGTTAATATTTTAAGTGTCTGTATGTGTGTTTGTGTGCATGTAGAGGGTACAATTCTCAAACGTTCCCATTTTTTTTTCCTTCATATTTCTGATTTTTTCCTTGTAAAATATGTGGCTTTCTAGTAAAGTGACTGCAGTCACTAAATAATGGCAAACTTGTGAGTTTCAGATTTCACAGCATTCAGAAAATGCTTGCTAATACAAAACCCACTATGCTAGCAACGTTTTAAGTATACAAGAATATTTAAAATATGTTCCTTATTTTGGGAATTTATCTCTAATTCTTGAGCTAAAAGGTTGGGAGGGCATAGGAGGTGAAATTAATTACACTGTATGGTTCTCACAGCAGCAAGCTTCTAGGTCATTATTCATGTATCTATTCATTTAAGAGCAGGCAAACTTTTGATGTGTACACAATCATGCATGGGGCTGTAATTGATGATCACATCTGAGTGATTCTGACCAAGTCATTTATCCAGACAGTATTCCTGGTCTGCTCCAGAAAAGGGACACTTGTGTCCAGTAGGTTGTCCCAGGCTGTTAGCAAATGTGTTACACATTTGTCTTTTGAGTTTCTGCACCCTTCACATAGTCACTAATTACTACTTCACTATATGCTAATTGACTACATATTCCAGCAGGTTTCTTGTAGGGTAATGAGTTGTCAGATGCATTTTCAAAACATGGAACTTTTCAAGGGAATATGAATTTACTGTTGCTCATGCTAAATCTGTTTTCAGTATGAGAATATTATGTTTTTCTTTTTTTAGCAAATAGTTGTCAGTGTTTTGCTGCAAAATTTGAAATGTTTCAAATTAAATCCAAATCTCTGATCAGTATAAAACAGGTACAAATTGGTGTTCTTGAATTTTTGTTATAAGATTCTTATTCTTTTTTTTAGTGAGCCACAAATGTATTTGCACCATTCTCCCACTCCTGCTGTATTCTTAGATACCAACTTTATTTATTACACCTCAGCATATTAATACATATAAACACATACATGCATACATACATGTGCACATACATGCTTAAAAAATGGGCAATAATGCCTGTCTGGCCTGCCACTATACCAAATCAGTTACGCCCATAATAAGTGTCCATTTTTTTTCATAAAATATCTAAACTAGTCCTTGCTTTAACATAACTTCGAGTCTATACCATGTATCACAAACTGTCTCAGAAAACCAATTAGTAACTTTTCATTCCTATATCATTTTCTATAAAGGTTGCCAAATATTTCTCTACTAATTTTTGATAACCCCAGACATTCCCAGAGGTAGTTGTATGTAAACACCCTATATAACTGAATAATGCCTTCTCTTAAATGTCTATATCAGACACTGTACAATTTCAGATATTTTAGTCGTTCGTGATAACTTAAATTTTCAAAAGTTTATAAGTTAAATTTTCACATCTACAGATATCCTTGGTATATTGTTGCTTTACTCTTTCCAGTTTAATCATGCTTGTTTTCTTATAAGATTTCCATATTGTTATTCCATACTCAAGTTTGGGTATAGAGTAACTAACAAACAATGATTTCATCATTTCTGATTTTCTAGACTTTATAAAGCTATTATATAATCTATGGTTCTGTAACTATCATTAACCAATTGGGATGGTTAGTAGCAAATCTGCCTATTTTATTGTAGCTGGCCTCTAATTTGTTTAGGTCTGATTTTATAAGGTTTGTAAAAATGGGAGAGACATACAGCAGAGTGGGTAATAGATGTGTTCTGGCTATAGAGTGTCTGGAAGTATGAGTGAGGAATAGATTGGCTCTGTACAGTGAGACAAGTTTGATGTGGATCTTTTGATGGATATGGTTATGTGTTTATCGTATTGGGAGTTGTTCATAGGTTCATAGGTTCATAGGTTGGTACTAGGCTATCAGCCCTAGGGCCTATACAAGCCTAGCCATGACAATTCCCTAGCTATTTCTTCCCACATTATTTACTTTCCTGGACCCCTGTCTAGCAGGGTGACTGGCGTGATCCCTGGGGTGAATTTCCTTTCTCCCATCCAATCGTCAAGGTTCCTCTTGAAGAGGTCCAAAGAGGCACTCTGCTTGACATGTATGGGCAATCTATTCCAGAGTCAGGGGAGTCTCTGGGTCAGGAACCTATCCCTCCAGCATGTTTTGTTTATTGTGATGACAAGGTTTAGATCCCTGGAGCATGTAGCTCTGAGGGATTGGGATTTCTTTAAGTGTAGCATGTCCAACAGCTCTGGGTTTGACATGGCCTTGTATGTTAAGCAGAGATCACCTCTGAGTAGACGATATGCAACAGAGTATAGCTGGAGTTTTTAAGGCGGTCAGTGTAGGGCATCTGCTTTAGGCCTGTGATTCTTTTAGTGAGGTATTTCTGAGGCCTTTCAAGTTGTTGCAGATGTCTTGAGAGGTACATACCAAATGGGGTGTTGTATTCTATAATGGGTCTAGTGAGGGATGAGTACAGTGGGACAATGACCTCCTTTTTTCTGGATGAAAAGCCCTTCGTGATGAGGTGTGCCACATAGAAGGATTTCCTGACTGTTGTGGCGATGTGGTTATCGAAGGTGAGACCACTGTCCACCTGTGTCCCTAAGTCTCTTATCACACTTTCTGTGTTTAGTGTACTGCCACCTATATGGTAATTCATGGATACATGTTTTTTCCCAAAGGGGATAACAATACATTTCTTGGCATTGAGCTTAAGCCCATGGCTCTGGCACCAATCATCTGTTTCTGTAAGGCCATTTTGTAGAGTATTCACATCATTTGGGGATTCAATAATGGCTCCCAGTTTGCAGTCATCTGCAAACTTTGTTAGCCAGAGTCCCTTAGTGTTGACCTGTACTTCAGAGAAGTAGATGCCAAACAAGAGCGGCCCCAGGATTGAACCCTGAGGTACTCCACTTGTCACTTGTCTGGAGCTGGATTTGGAGTCGGCTACTTTTACAGAGTGGGTTCTATCAGTAAGCCATTTAGCAACCCATTGGGTGACATAGGGATTAATGCCCAATTTAGTAAGTTTATCTATGATTCCAGAGTGGGGGATGGTGTCAAAGGCCTTGGCAAGGTCTAGATAGGCTGTGTGGACCACCTTACCCTTGTCCATGGCTCTGGAGACTGATTCAAAGAAGTCAATCAGGTTCAGGAGACAAGATTGGCCCTTCACAAACCCAAACTGGGTGGGGTCCAGTGTTTGAAGGTTGCCAATGTCTTTGTTTATAAGTTCCATGATAATACGCTCCATGGCCTTGCAGATAAGGCTTGTCAGACTGATGGGACGGTATTTTCCGGGATCCAAGGTGGATCCCCTTGTGGATTGGGATAACTGTAGCTCTGCGCCACTCAGTGGGCACGAAACCTGAGGTGAGGCTATGATTAAACATGACACTTAGGTGAGGTGCCAGTTCATATTGTAGTTCATGTAGTACACAGCCCGGGATGTCATCTGGTCCCATGGATGCTGTATTCTTGGCTTTAGAGAGTGCATTTTGTACCTGTGTGGCCATTATTACTGGAATTTGGCAATCTTCGGTATTGAGATGGGCCATTTAGGGGTGAGAGGGGGTGAAGTTGGCACTGAATCGATCTGCCAGGATATTGGCAATATCCTTCGGATCAATATATTTAATGCCATTCTGTTTTAGCTCAGAGCAGATCTGAGCATTGCCATTTAGATTCTTGACGTAGTTATAGAATGCTTTGTGGTTGTCTTTGGAATCTTTGGCAATTTTATTTTTGTAACTAGCTTTGGAGGATTTTATGAGGCATCTCAGTTTCTTACTGAGGCTAGTAAGGGAGTTTTTTGCATCCTGGGATTTTCCTCTTTTCTGCAAAAGTTTCTTCCTTTTGTTGTAAAGTTTGTTTATGGCAGGGGACCACCAGATTGGCTTTCTTTTTTTGGATGAGAGCATTTTGGTTCTATTTGGGATGGCACGATTCATGCATGAGTGGATGTGCTCGTACAGTGCCTTAGTGTAGGATTCAGCAGTTGAACTTTCAGTTCCGTCTGCATGGATGTCATGAAGTTTGTCACTTCTGACTTGAGTAGCATGAAGTTGGCTTTGGAGAAGTTTTTTATGGTGGTTTCTTTACTGGGGGATGGGGTGGGATGTGGATGTTAAGGGTGATTAGCTTATGGTCAGACCTGACTAACAAGGGGGTGACCATAGGTATGGAGCATTGATTTCCCATGTTGGTAATGACCAGGTCTAGGATATTGGAGCCCTGGTGGGACTATGGATTAGTTGATCCAGGGCGTTGGAATTTATGAATTCCAAGAACCATTGCAAAGGTGTTGGGACATGAGTAGTTTTCCCAGTTAATGGCAGGGTAGTTAAAATCACCCAGTATTAGGGTGTTTGGTTCTATCTTAATATTTTCCAGTATGTTTAGAAAGGTGTAGTGAGAATCTTGGGGTATGGTGGGGGATCTGTAGCAAGCTACAATTTGGATTGCAGTCTTAACTAGTGTTAGTTGCACTTGGAGAATTTCAGACACATTGTGTTGGCCAACTAGCCTGGTGGTGTGAATATCCTTGGTGAATATTGACACTCCTCCACCTTTAGTGTTTCGGTCCTGGTAAGAGTTGTAGCCTGGTATTGCAGGGGTGCTCTCTGGAGCCTTGAACCAGGTCTCAGTTACTGCACAGATATCGATGTTCTCCATTTTTAGGAGTGCCTTGAGAGAGTGCATTTTGAGGTTTAGACTTCTAGCATTGAGTAGCATTACCTTCAGATTTTGCATGCTTGTACCTGTTACGGTGGTGGTTTTGTCCTTTGAAGTTTGCCTAAAAAAGGCACTATAGGGGTGGCAAGAGCCTTAGCCAGTAACCTGAATCCCAGGGGCGACAGGTGCAAACCATCTCTGGCAAAGCATTGTGGTCTGTCAATCATGTCATCCCAGGCAGACAGATACTGGATCCCCTTTGAATGACACCATAAGCTTAGCCAATTGTTGAAGTCAATCATTTTATCCTTATATTATGGTATCATTCTGGGTGAAGGCAGGATGCTACTCAGGGCTAGGGTCATACCTGCCTGGGCCACATGATCCGAGAGCTCTTCCATGTCTCTTTTCATGTAGTCCAGGGAGGTACGTCTCAAGTCATTCACTCCAACATGGACAATGACAGAGTCATATTTGTACTTGTTGTGGAGTGACTTGAGTGCATGCGTTATGTGGCGGATCCTGGCACCCGACAGGCAGCTGACTGTAATTTTCTCCTTATTCAAACTGGTGAGAGGGACATCAGTGTGCCGGACTATAGAGCCACCTATGACTAAAGTGTTAGGTACATTGTCTTGCCTTAGGGGCTGTTGCTGGGTGGTACACTGGTGTTGTGAACTATGTGACATATTGGTTGTGATTGGTGTTTGCTTGCGTTTCAGCTTCAGAGGTCTTGGGCAGGTTACAGTTAAGGGCCTCTGCATATGTGGATTTAGTGTTGCTATATGTGGGTGTTGGTGGTGCGGGTTTAGAAGGGCTATGTGTTGCTTGAGGTGTAGTGTGGGTGTTAACCTTCTCCTCTTGACTGTTTAGCACAATCTTGGGTGGAGAGAGCTTTGCTTCCATTTTGGCTATGTAAGTGCATCTCTCACAGGTTGTAGTGTTGGGTGGTAGGAGGAGAAGGTTGTCTGTGTACATGAGGCAATTGCTGCATTGCCCCAGTATGCCCAGATTCACCAGGTGGACAGGAGAAATCACCGGAAGCTGACCCTTGGACATGCCTGGTTTGGGGCTTTTTTTTTTCTTTGTAAAGTATAGGAGCTCTTTCCTTAGCAAAGTGCTTTGCAATTCTAGGCTGTTTAGTGCCTACTATTAATTTCTCCTTGTTAACAAGGAGAGTTCAGTGTTTGTATGAGTTTAAGGCTTCCTAGTGCTTTCCAGCAGGTATTAGAGAAAGTGCTAGTCACAGGGATGCTTAAAGGTAAGATTGAAAAGAATGCACTCTGCAGTGTGCACTAGAGAAGTTAGATGTGAAAGTAGGTAACTTGAGTTTTACCTGTTTAAAAAGTTAAGGTTTAGTGGAGAGTTACTATTTTTAAAACAGCAAGATGGATTGAAAGGGGTGGTCACTTTTGTATTTTGGTACTATGAAATACTGTAGGATGGCCAATAAATTTAAATAATTGAAGGGGTGGGATTTCAAAAATGATGATTTTGTGATTACTCACATAAGCCAGTGAAAGTAGAGAGAAATGAGATATATGGTCAGATTAACATAAGAGGCTGGCAACTAGAAAGACAGTGGTATTTAACAAGACAACTTAAATGGGTGGGAGGGCAGGAAAAAATTCTGCCTGACTCAGAACAGAGAGAGCTATGGTCTCTTTTGAAGTTTTAATATGCTGTTAAAACATAACGCAAGCAAAACACAAGGTAAAGAAAACAAACTACAGTATTCAAAATATATTTGTTACTGTGCTTGTCAATTCTGGTTGGGGATCAGATTATTTGAGAGAAACCAAAGAGGTTAATAAAGGTGGTTGGGTTATCAGAGGTGCAGGTGGACCAGTCTAGGTTAAAATCTCCTAAGACAATTGTTTCTTGATTAAATGTTGAGGCACCCCAGCAAAGAAGGTTTTCAATGATAGAGGTATTGTTACCAGGGGTTATAAGCTGTTATAATGATAATGCTTTTGTTAGTGTTTAGCTGTTTGGAGTGGGACAATAGTATTTCTGAATTTGTATGATCAGGGGGGTTACTTTATATATGTTCCAGGGTAAGTGTATCCTTGTAGATAATGGCTATGCCATGACCATGTTTATGAGACCTGTAAAATATATGGATATTGTATCATTGGGTTAGGATTTTGCTGACTTCAGTATGGTGTTTTAACCAGGTCTCTGTTAATACTGCAATATCTGGGGAGTATAGGGTGAGGGTAGCATGAAAATCATGGATTTTGTTAAGAATGCTTCTTACATTCATATTTATGATTAGAAGATCAGAGCTGTTATGTGGGTGATTGAAGAGGTTTTGAAGGACAGAATTTTCAAGTGGATGGGGAGTCTGCTCTTGGAGTTCAGGGCCTGGATTTGGGTGCACTTTATGTATTAAGTAGAGATAATTTGAATAGAAATAAATCTGAGAGTTTGTGTAGCAGTTTAGCATATTTTCATAGTAGATGTGAGGCTGCCTGTGTGTTGAGTGCATTTAAGTGAAAAGAGTTCTGTGCAGGAATTATTATATAGATGTGGTGATATTACAATGTCAGAGGAGATGGTGTTTGTTGGAATGCTGATTGGTTTTGTGGGAGAGAAAATCCATGTGATTTGTAGATTATGGTAGGAGATAATTAGGCAGGTTGTACTGAGTAGGCTGAGCAGAAGTGTGTGCATGAGTAACATATTAGGTATACTAAGGGTAAAGTAAGTAATGAATCCATATAGATAGATAGAAGGTGCAAGTTAAAAGGAGAAGCTTCATAGGGAAGGTATAGGGAAGGTATTAATTAAATGTAATGTGTGGCACTGTAATACAGTAATCTGTGGTACTGATGAATGTATTTCTATATGTATTTAATATGTAAAATTTCTGTTTTCTGTTGGAGCTTTTCTCCTTGGGCCTCCACTGAAAATGGGAATTTGTAGCCCAGTCGGACAAACCCAGTCAACAAATATAAAATAAATAAATAAATAAATAACAGGAAAATAAGAGTGGTAGTGACTGGAATCAGTGATTAGATGGTTTGGATGATGTGACTGGCTAATAGGATTAGGGGTGTGTTTGTCTTTTATCTATGTAGGAGTGGTGGGGGTGGGTGGAATTTGGGGGAATGGTAGACAAAAGGAGCAGGAAGACCTTGGCCATAGCTTACAGAGCCCAGAAAATGTATCAGAGACCCTTAAATTCAAAGGTAGGTTCCCAGGTACTGTAAAACTTCTAACCCTTATTATGTCACTTGGCAAGGTAACCTTATATGATAGACTGCAACAGAATAGCTAAGTGGTGGGGAGTAAGGTAGTGTTTAGGATATAGGCAGCAAGTTTTCCTTATTAAAGTAATGTAGTTAGTCAGAAATGGTGGGGGACTAAAATAGATATAGGAGAAAGCAAGCAGCTGTCGGCCCTGGTGGTGTATTAGTCAGTTACAATGACTTATTTTAAAAACTTATTTTAAAAATGTACAGTAATGTGTTTCTTTAGCATCAAACCTGCATTATATTTTCTGGCTGGCACTGTAACTGTTAGGAGACCTGCGCATACAGAGTTTTATAGGAGAAGCAACAAGCCATAATGCAGCTGAAGAGAAGAAATTGTAGTTCAGGGTGGAATCAGCTGGGTTAGACTAATTATTTTATTTTCTTGTTGGCACTGTAACTGAAGGAGACCTGCACGGAGAAGTTTTATAGGAGACTCAACAAGCTGCGATACAGCTGAAGGAAGGAAATCAAATTTCAGGATGGAATCAACAGAGTTAGAGTAATCTTGAGTATACGACTCCGAGGGATCGGACAGCTGTAGTGTGAGTTTAAAAAAATCATTCCTAAAAATGTTCCCAAAAAGTGGAATAAATGAAAGAATTGTTAAAGAAAAGTATCAGGATGTGAGTAGCAAAGAAACAGGAATCAAATGAGTAATTTCCAAAGCAGACATATGATGGTTGTGGTTGTGTGTAATATATTGAGTGAATGGTGACTAAAGGGCATGCCTGAAGGGTATGAAAGGTAAATATTTTAGGAGCTGCATATCATTTATTTGGAAAAAATGAGAAAACAGATGTAAGGAACTAAATACCAACTGTCCTTATGAATATTGATTTTAAATTGTTGCCAATTATGTTACAGGAAAATTAAAGTTTTGAGCATATTAACAGAGTGAGAGAGAGAGCGAGAAGTGTTTGCTTCGGTGAAGAGAACGGATATTGTGCAGTTATCTTAGTTATTAGAGCAGTAGCACAAGAAGCAAATAAGGGAGTATATGGAAGGTTGTTAAGTTGTGATATTAAAAAAAAATCTTCTGATACAGTTTGTCGTGAAAAAATGATATAAATTTGTAAAAAGTATAGATTTGAAAACTTTCTGCAGACATTTTAAGAGTGCATGAAGGGATATGGGTTAAACCTGGAATTAACATCTGGTTAGTTAGAAAATATATATGAAACTGGAAGTTAACATTAGTCTCCCTTAGTCTATGCATATTTGTTTTAGTGATTTATGTAATAATTAATAAAAATAAAGGTAACATTTAAGGGTGGGCTGGGATATAGATGGAGGAATGATATGTTAATTAATGCTTAGTTGTTAGTATTATTTAAGTAGTGATTTTAATAGATTTTACCTGCAGAATACTTAAAGAATATTTAGCAGATATATTGTTAATATTGAGCAGAGATAGATATAAGGGGTTGAAGGGAAAATAAACTGGTTGGAGTAATTTTTAAAATAAAACCATAAAGGCTTTAGGCGATCAATTTGGTACTAAACAAATAATGTATATGGTGAATATGTGGAAAGCATTTGGAATGTCATTTAGAAAAACAATGTCTGGTTAAATCATTATGATTAGTATTATATGCTTGCTGTGGAAGAGTATATAATTTATATGACAAGTAGGAAAATTATGTTTTGAATATTTTCTCTAATGCTATCTGCAGTTCTGTTCCTAATCCTATAAAACATGATATGATACACCAAGACAAGGGAAAGCGGTATAGTAATGTGCACCATGTAGACTTTTTAAACTTGTATACATTTATTCATGACTGAAAATCTGTCATAGGAAAACAATGAGTTAGCAGGAAGATTGCTGAAATGAAATTATGGGGAATAAAAATAAAAATATGAAAATAGTTTCTGTTTTGTGAGTATAGAAGGATATAAATCTCTGAAAACAAGAGTGGCAACAGAAGGTGATAGTAAGAAACATATGGCATGAAGAAGTAATGAGAAGGCACTATTATGTAGATAATGGGCAAATTGTCATTAGGGATAAGAAAAGCAGTAAAAGAAAGAATAAGACTGACTGGTGGTAACAGTAGGTGAACTTTGCTTTTAGTTTATAGCATGAGAAATTGCTACCAAAAAGGGTTTTAAAATCTAGTCTGAACAAGTAAGTTGATGTGTGTAACAAGATGTGAGGAATAATAATCACTGGAGAATTTTGGTGTGTGTTAAATAAACACCAGGATTCAATATAGCATACAAGGTCATTTTTCACTGTGTGCACGTCACGGCGCTATGTGCAAACAGACGTGAAAAGTTTTAGATTCAATAAGCACCGTATAGAAGCACACACACCTGCACAAACAAGGTAAACACTGTGGTATGCTAATTACAGCATAAGCAGCTGAATTACATGATAATTAACCAATGTAACATGGTGGGACTATTCAACAAGCTATAAAGCATCTGTGTAGACTCCTTGCTGGTTTTCCCTGCAAATTCTAACATTTTGGGAATACAGCCAAGGAAAGGAGTCTACACGGACAGAATGCTAGGGGCTCCTGCTGCTTGATTAATTTGTATGTCCTACAGGCTGAAGCCAGTGCTGCTGCTGCTGGTAGTAGGCCTACGTCAAGAAAGAGAAGAGTTTTCAGGTCCGGTTTGACTTTTCACAACCTACATGATATTGAAATTGTAGAGTGTTACAGGATGAACAGGGACACACTACAGGAACTCTGTGATCTCTGCTATCCTCAACTCAGAGCCAGAGCCAACTGAGGGGAATCCATCCCAGTGGAGACAAAGGTATGTGTAACCCTTAGAATCATAGCTGCAGGTACCTTTCAGAGACCAACACGGGACATGCTGGCAGTGTCACAGGCATCAGCATCCAAAATCCTCCACCAATTCCTGAATGCTATGCTCCCACATGCCAGTGACCACATATATTTTCACCATAGTTCTGAGGAGAGGGCCATAACTATGCAGAGGTTCTACCATGTAGTACACTACGCTGAAGTACTGGGTGCCACGAATTGCACACATATAGATATGAAGGCCCCACCTGGGGAACGGTGTAGGCTCTACATTAACAGAAGAGGCTACCACTCTATCAACTGCCAAGTCATGTTTAATATCAGGGGAATCCTCTTGAGCGTGTGTGCTGGCAATCTGAGCAGTTAATGTGACTCACAAATCTGGCACACCTCCCAACTATATCAGATGTTTGCTAAGGGGATATCCCACATGGTCATCTACCAGAGGATACAGACTATGTACTGGAACCATGGCTGATTGCACCCATCAGAAATGCACACACACCCATGAAAGAACACCATAATGAGGTACACACTCAAACCAGAAATATCATAGAGCATTTGTTTGGGCTGCTGAAGTCATGGTTCCAGTGCCTAAGACATCTCTGGGGGAGCACTGCAGTACAATCCATGGGCATGTACAAAAATATTCACAATATGTGCCATGCTACACAACATCATCCTGATGAAACAGCTTCAGCAGGATCAAGGAGAAGGGACACACATCCCTGCACCAGTACCAAGGTCACCACAGCCACAGGCAGATGAGGAGTCAGAGGGGGAGCCACCAGCTGTTGTAGGTATAGACATATGTAGGCGTGCTCAGTATGCCCTTGCATTGGCTAAGATACAACACATAGCACACTCACTCACCACTTAGGGGCCTAAAACCTTCCTCCTACACACATAGATATAGTAACATTGATGCTAGGCAACTCAGACAACCTTTGCCGCTCCATGTATTGGCTGTGTACTGCTTGCATCAGACAGAGTCAGCCCTGAACTACAACCATGTCATCTGCTGCTTTTACAAAGTATGTCTCTAATCTGTAGTGTATTGTGTAATAATATGAATGAGTGGCATACCTTGCATCACACTAATTGGTACTGTAAGCTGTTAAGAGGTAGGAGATTGGTACTGACATGATCTTGAAATGTGACACCAGAGATTTATGTGACATATGTGTTCATTATTAAGTAGTAGGCCTTGGGCATCTAAGATTCACACAGTCATACCCCTGAAAAGTAGTGATGGTCACTGCATGGCACAGTTTAGCACCATACACTTGTACTGGAAATTCATTAAAGAGAGAAGTTAGAAAGTAATGATACACATTGCAGTTTCTGACTCACAACCCTCACAAGATCATTCACAATAAAGTTAGGAAATTGTGATGCTATCAACTGTGTAACTTTCCGAGACCAATATATGTCAAAGGTAAAATTACCAGTTCAACACCACAAATGCAGATATAGTAAGAACTTTAAATCAGATAGGAAACCTGAGCATCAGACACAAAGCTTATGTATCCCTGAAATCAAAAGATAGAAAACAGAGATATGGCACAGTTATCATCACTTGCACAGGGTGTTGTGTGGGGGAGTGTGTGTGAGTAAGAAAGGGAAGCTGGCAGATATCTAGATAAACCAACAAATGGCCAGTGAGACAAAATGAGTTTGAAGCTGCATGGCTGAATAATATATCTGTTGTGTGTGTGTCTGTAGGGGTCCTCCAGGTGAAATTGGTGTGAGAGTCTGCATGGACACAGCCAAGCTCTGTGCTAGCTCTACATGTTGGTATATCAGACAGGTGTGAGATGTGCATGGTAGAGGTGGTAGTTCATTGTTGTTGTCCTCGACCACAACAACTGGCTCTGCCAGAAATTGCACTGGCATATCCATGCCTATGGGAAGATGCACTGCTGCTTCCTGAATATGACCGCTATCTCCAGGACAAGCTTCCTTCACGGGAACACCCAGGACCATGACCCCATGTTCTGCCACATCTGCTTGTGGACAGCACACTCACTGACAGTGCAGTGGAAGTACTGCCACAATGGGAGCGTGATCAGCCATGGCCACATTGGCTGACAGCAGATGACGTGCCTGACCTATGCCCATGAGGATGCCATTCCTCTCCCAGAAGATGTTCCATCACAGACACCACACATTCCATGACAGACACCCCACATTCCAATGTGTCATTCACTTGATCTGGAATCAGCAACACGGTGGACACATTCTCATATGTCAGTCTAAACTGCATCTAGAACCCTGAGCATTTGTCTGGAGCACCTACGAGAATGTGCCTGTGTGTCCACGATGGCCCTAAACATACATTGAGTGGCACAGGAAGAGACACCTGCCCCAGGTGGAGGCGGGACAGCAGGCCCCCTCTGAGTCCCCTTATCAACTCTCCTGTGTGGTACCTACCTCACCCACACTTTGGCTATGGCCAGAATCCACAGGCACTGAAGCCCCAGTAACCACACTTTCTTGATCAATGGCCTCACCCTCCACCTGTCCAATATCTGTGGTGTCAATGGAATGGGTAGGCATAGGCCTACTGGCTGTATCCAGTGGAATTGCAGGGAATGGTTATATGTCAACCTCAGTGTCAGCTTCAATCTCTGCATCCCGCTGACTGTGCCTCAGTTTGGCCACCATCTTCATCAAAATCTGATGATACACTGATATCAGGTGGCAGAGGGCCCACGCTTTCACTGTCATGATCACCTGTGATAAAAAACAAGAAACACAGGACAATATTAATACCTACACTACTGTAATCCATATGCTAAAAAACTAACAGTGTTGCCACTATTAGAGATACTAAAGCAATACACACAACAGGCCTAATATCAACAGCACACACTAAAATATTTCTTTCAATTGCTCTTCAGTACTGACATAAAATGTGTGGGTTACCATCTGCAGATGAGAGTCTCCTCTGTAAGCCGGATGGGCCTTGAAGAAGTTAAGCAAGAGGTAAGGGCAACATATCACAATTAAAGGTGGTAATACTTGTATCCCTTTATATGTCCATTAGCTATACTGTCAACAAGGATATGACTGTCAACTCAAACGTAAGCTAATAACTGCCCTCATTTTATCCCCTCCCATAAAAAATGCATGTGACACAGTAGTAACATATTGATTTCAATTGTTTTACTATAGAACAATATTCAGTGTTTGAGATAGCAAAGCCTACCTGGAAGCTTCTCCTGAGATGTGCTTGCTGTCTCTGACACTGTTGCTCCCACATCCAGGACATGCTGTACTGCACTGCCCTGAGAGCTGTCTGGATATTGGCCAGAAACTCTTCATTAGGTGTTAGTGGTGGTGCCCTAGCAGGCCCGCCCCTGGTACCCATCTGGTCATGACTCACTGCAGCTGCTCTTCTTCATGCAGATGTGATCATGTCAGTGGCCCTGTGGCACACCTGCCCATATGTCCTGCTGTGGCCATCCACGGCATTCAGATCAGAAACTATCTGTTGCCAAATTTGTATCCTATGTGCCATATATCCCCATCCCCTTTCCAGCAGAAAAGCACCATGTTTTCTAAAGGCATCTACTATGATCCACTTCTCGGCATCAGTGAATCCCATTCTTAAGCACTCAAGCCACTCATTTCTCAGCCTGGCACTTACTCAAAACTTATAGCAAGCACTTATAAACCCTAGCACTAGACCCTCCTGTACAGTACAGAAGGACAAGGCTCTCTATTCGACCTTACCAGCCATCCAGTAAAACAGTTCACTGTACCTATCCAGGCATGTCCAAAGGGCAGTTTCAGGTGTACTCTCCAGTCCAACTGGTGAATCTGGGCATTTTGAGGCAATGTTACAACTGCCTCATGTACACAGACAACCCCCTCCTCCTACCACCAAACACTAATACATGCGAGAGATGTAATTATACAGCCAAACTGGAGGAAAAGCTCTCTCATCCCAAGACTGGATCAGACAGTCAAGAGGAGAAGGGAAATACTTGCATCACACCACCAGTCTCACATAAACCCATTAAAGCAGCACTGGAAAAAAACACACATAAATACATGAAAACATACTCGAAGGCTCTAAAGAAAAATCTGCAAAACCAACCGAGACCTCCAAAGCAAACATCCAAGCAACCTCCAGCCCCCAACACAAACCATGAAACACATACTTCACAAAACCAGTGTGCCATGCAATCACAGCCCTTAAGGCAAAATAACATACCCAACATACTAGTAATAGGTGACTCTATAGTCAGGCACACTGATGTCCCACTCACTAGGCTGAATAAGGAGAAGGTTACTGTTAGCTGCCTGTCGGGCACCAGGATCCGCCACATAACACAAGCACTCAGGTCACTACAGAACAAGTACAAATATGACTCTGTCATTGTCCATGTTGGTGTGAATGACCTGAACCATACCTCTCTGGACTACATGAAAAGAGACATGGAAGAGCTCTCTGATCACATAGCCCAGGCTGGTATGACCCTGACCCCGAGTAGCATCCTGCCCTCACCAAGAATGATACCATGGTATAAAGAAAAAAATTCTCAATTTCAACAACTGGCTAAGTTTCTGGTGTCATTCAAAGGGGATCCAGTGTCTGTCCACCTGGGATGACATGCTCGACAAGCCATGCTGCTTCGCTAGAGACGGCTTGCACCTGTCACCCTTAGGCTTTTGAATACTGGCCAAGGCTCTTGCCACCCCCATAGTGCCTTTTTTAGACAAGGCTCAAAAGACAAACCTACTGCCGTAAATAGCACAAGTAACAAAAAACTGAGGGTAGTGCTACTCAGTGCCAGAAGTCTGAACCTCAAAATACACTAACTCAAGGCACTCCTCAGTATGGAGAAAATCAATATATGTGCAGTAACAGAAACCTGGTTTAAGGCTCCAGAGAGCACCCCAGCACTACCAGGCTACAACTCATACCATACATTTCGGCCACAGCACTCAAACCAAAATACAAAAGGCGGGGGTGTATCCATAATCATCAAGGATACCCACACCTCCAGGTTAGTGGCACAGCATGATGCTTCAGAGATCATCCGCATGCAACTAACAATGGGCAAAACTGCAATTCAAGTTGTAGCTTGCTACAGATCACCCACCGTGTCCCAGGACCCCCATTCCACGTTCCTGGAAACACTGGGAAACATAAAGGTCCTACCAAACACCCTAATATTGGGTGATTTCAATTATCCAAACATTAACTGGGAGAACTACTCAAGTATTAACTCCCTTGCCCAACATTTCCTAGAATTTATAAACTCAAACACCCTGGTTCAACTGGTCAACACTCCTACCAGAGGTGACAACATATTGGACCTGGTCATCACCAACATGGGCGATTGGTGTTCCACACCAGAGGTCAACCCCTCGCTGGTTAGATCTGACCGTAAACAAATCACTTTGGATATCCACATTCCGCCCCCACCCCCGGACAAGAAAACCACTGTGAAAAACTTTTCAAAAGCAAACTTCACATAACTTAAGACCGAGGTGGAACGTTTCAAAGCCCCCCATGCTGAAGGATAATGCTGTCCAAGCTGCAAAATTCTTTACTAATGCATTCTACGGGCACCTGCAAGAATGTATGGATAATGCCATCCCAAGCAAAACCAAGACTCACTCCTCCAAGAAAAGGAAACCAGTCTGGTTGACTCCTGCCATAAACAAGCTATACAATAGAAGGAGGAAATTAGTACAGAAAAGAGTAAAATCCCAAGAAGGGAAGACATCCCTGATCAGCATCAGCATGAAACTACGATCCCTCATAAAATCATCCAAGGCGAGCTTTGAAAGAAAAATTGCCAAGGTCTCCAAAGATAACCACAAGGCATTTTTTATCTATGTCAAGAATCTAAGTGGCAATGCTCAGATCTGCTCAGAGTTAGTGCAGAATGGCACAAAATACACTGAACCAGCCAATATCACCAACATCCTGGCAGACAGGTTCAGCCCAAACTTCATCCCCCTCTCACCCCCAAGAGGGCCCATAACCATACCAGAAGAATGTAGTGTCCCTGAAATCACAGACACTCAGGTTAAAACAGCCCTCTCCAAAGCCAAAAACACAGCATCAATGGGACCAGACGGTGTCCCAGGCTGTGTCCCACAAGAGCTCAAAGACGAACTAACCCCTCACCTAAACACACTGTTCAAACTCAGCCTCTCCACAGGCTACGTACCCATAGAGTGGTGCACAGCAGCGGTTATTCCGCTCCACAAAGGTGGATCCACAACAGACCCCAGGAACTATCGCCCTATAGGCCTGACTAGCTTGGTCTGCAAGGCTATGGAGTGCATCATCATGGAACTCATTAACAGCGACATTGGGAACCTACAAACACTGGACCCTACCCAGTTCGGCTTTGTTAAGGGAAGATCATGCCTCCTAAAACTCGTGGACTTCTTTGAGACAGTTACCAAGGCTATAGATGAGGGAAAGGTGGTACACACAGCCTACCTAGACCTCGCAAAGGCATTCAACACCATTCCCCATTCTGGTATTATAGACAAGCTCACCAGCCTGAACATAAACCCCTACATTACAAGATGGGTTGCCAACTGGCTCACGGACAGAACCCACATGGTGAGAGTTGTGGGAGCTAGGTCTGACTCTAAATTGGTTACAAGTGGAGTTCCCCAGGGCTCAGTCCTAGGACCCCTCCTGTTCGGCATATACTTCTCAGAGGTACAGGCAATAACAGGTGGTCTATGGATGACCAAGTTCGCAGATGACTGCAAACTAGGGGCTATAATTGACTCTCCAGCTGACACAGATATCCTCCAAAAAGGTCTCACTGAGACGGATACCTGGTGTGAAAATCATAGCCTCAAGCTAAATGCCAAAAAGTGCATAGTCATCCCTTTGGAAAAAACAAAGTACCCACAAACTAACACATAGGTGGCAGTCCCCTAAATACGGAAGATATAATAAGGGATCTGGGGACCCAAGTAGATAGTAATCTCACCTTTGATAATCACATTGCCAAAGTGGTTAGAAAATCCTTCTACGTGGCCCACCTAATCACAAAAGGGTTCACATCCAGATCAAAAGAGGTCATTGTGCCCCTCTATTCATCACTCATCAGACCCATCATAGAGTACAATGACCTATTTGAGATGTACCTTACAAGACACCTGCAACAGCTGGAAAGACCACAGAAGTACCTCACCAAGAGGATCACTGGCCTCAAACAGATGCCCTATGCAGCTTGACTGAAGAAATTACAGCTGTACTCAGTTGCATACCACCTACTCAGAGGTGATCTCTGCCTGACATACAAGGACATGTCCAACCCAGAATTGATGGACATGTTCCATCTAAAGAAAACCTTATCTCCACAAGCCACATGCTCTAGGGATCTAAACCTCACCACAACAATAAATAGGACGTGCTGGAGGGATAGATTCCTGTCTCAGAGATTTCCCATGCTTTGGAACAAGATACCAATCTACATTAGGCAGAGCTCCTCGCTAACACTCTTCAAAAGAAATCTTGACGAGTGGATGGGAAACAGAAAGTTTACCTCGGGGATCACGTCAGTGGCTCTGCTGGACAGAGACACAGGGAACTAATCTAAGGGGGCAGCGAAAGCCAACACATTCTGGCTAGGCTTACAAATCCCTTTGGGCAGATAGCTTAGTGCCTACCTACCTATGAACCTATGAAGGGGGGTCTCTGAGAATTGACACACCTGGGTAGCATATTCCTAGGTGTCTCACATAAGTAAGGATTACTTGATTACAGATAAAACAGGAATGGTAGCCAATCAGTGTTACCCCCTGTAGAAACATACACTAGTCTACACATGTGAAATATGAACAGGCAGGATGCAAAACAAGGAAATTAACAGGAGCAACATATCCTTGCTTGTGCCATAACCAGAACTCGCCTTTGCTCTCCCTACCCACAAAAGAACAGTCTATCCATGCTTGTGTCATAACAGGAACTCACCTTTGCTCCCCCACCCACAAAAGAACAGTCTATCCTTGTTTGTGCCATCACAGTAACTCATCTTTGTTCCCCCATGCACAAAAGAACAGTCTATCCTTGTTTGTGCCATAACAGTAACTTGTACCCCTTTATATGTCCATTAACTATACTGCCCCCCCCAAAAAAAAGAACAGGAAAATGGCACATTTTGTTAAGAAACCATCTTTGAAATGCTAAAAGTTCTATCAAAGGAACTGTCACTGAAACATTTGTACATACTTATCACAACGTATTCCATTTTCATGTATACCAATGAAATGTTTTGACAAACATGCCCATGCCATCGGTATACTTCTAAGTAATGCATACAGATAAAAGTGCAAAATCCTTTGCTTCAGAATTTTCTTAAATACATTACAGCATATGCAGTATGCAGCTGAACAAATAGAAGCATACATTCTAAAGTTCAATATTCCTCTGTGTAGATATATCTCAAAGTAATAGCGTATCTTCACTCTTCTCCACATAAATAAATATCCTCACCATCAGTTTGCCTAACTACATGGTTGCCTTTTTTATATGGTGTAGATTCAGGGCTGTCAGCATGATGAATATGCAAATGAGGTGTTAACTCATTAGAATTGCTGAAGCCAAAAAAAGTTAATCTATGTAGGGATGTAAACATAGCCTGCAACCATACTTTCAATGTTTGGTTTTAATGGGTTGCAACTATGACCGATTAGTGTTTGGGAGAAGGAAAACACAACAGCACTGCAGACTGCCTTACTTCCAGTAGGTGTGTCAGGTCACATCTACAAAGTGTTAGATATAAGGTTGGAAATTAAAGTAAGCAGCATACAAGTCAAAAGGTTGTGTTTCTTCACATGTAACCTGCTCTTCATTTTTTTGGCAACTGCATATGATATTATTTCCTCTTAATCTCCTCACACATTAAAGGCAATGGCTTACACACTGCATGTCTTGGATTATTGTTCAGATACATGAAGAATAGCCAACAAACAGAAATGTAAGACAAAGCTGCATATTTGCAAATAATAATCACGACAGGTTCTGTGATCACTAAGTGCACTACATCTAAAACTTCTAAACGTACAAATAATACTTGTATGGTTTGATATCACTGTAGATGCTGTTGCAGTTGGTTGTGTGCATATTGAGTTAAGTTCTTTATTGCAAAGCTATTTGTGTAGCAAAGAGGGATAAGGCACCCATAATGTGATCTGATGGTGCATTGGAGTGAGAGTTCAAATCCAGATAAATGTAGTAATATCTTATGTGTATTAACATTTTAGTGTGTATGTCATAGTTTTCTTTTTTGCATTTCAGCTACCTCTCCTTTTTCTTTGTTTTTATCTTTCTCTCTTTTTTTTTAATGGCCAGTTTTTGTGCAATGTTCTGCTTACTGCAAGCATGGGAGATGGAGGAAAAAATGACTGTCAGGTTTGGCTGTGCTTATCTTGTTTGTACAAACTGGACAACTGGCCAGACAGGACCCAGACAGCCAAAAATAGAAACCAGATGCATTCAATTAATACTACTCAGCATCGAGCAAACCCAGTAAGTGGCATTGCACTGCAGTTAACAGTGAGACCTTCGGGGAATGTTGTGTAACTAGTTCTGTGGTAGCAGGTGTTAAATGTAGGGCTGGAATATCCATGGTCCTGGGTTCTAGTACAGAGTGTGTAACCTTTGTTTTGCTGTTGTGACATTGCAGTTTATAGCAATGAAGTGCAACATAGACAGGTGTTTTCTCAACCTTCTTATGGCAACAAGTGTAAGTGTAGGACTGCCATAACTCAATATGCGCACAACCAATTGCAACAGCATCTACAGTGATGCAGCATATTCCATACACTTTTACTGTTGTTCTTCTTCCCATTATAGTCACTCTCACTTATAACACCTGACATGGTGTATCTGCTATTAATTATATGTATGAGGGCTGAGGCACTAGTATTGTGTCAGTTATTTATTTATTTATCTATGTATTATTACATTTATTCTCAAATGCATGACTGTGGATATATTGTGTACTATACTCCTATAAGTATACTTCTGCTATCTGAACTGCATGGCCTTCACATTTGTCTAACACACATATACAACTGTCTGTACATCCACTAACCTTGAATTTGCTTTGCTTGCTACTGTTGTGCTCCTTTTACCATTGTGCAAACACGGTGCTCTGGATTACGCACTGCTGAGCACTGTGTTTGCATGATGGTGAGTGGAGCACAACATTTTCAAACAGTGACCACACTCTAAGTAAATGTGATGACTGGAACTGGCAGGAAACTATCACTCTTCATTGCTCTTGATCCATGGTAGATATAGAAGACGTTTAAGGCATAGAGATGGGGTGTCCAGAAGTCCAAGATTTTTGTTGGACTCCTAGTTACCAGGATTCTGAGGACTGTTCTGGCTCTCAGTATAAGTCAGAAGCTTGGATAGTTTGGCCCGTGCTGCAACCAGTGCCACCAGTATCCTGCGCACTGGTAACCAATGTAGGCATCACTATAATGACCTATGGCAGAGGAATAGGGATGACCTCAATGCTTGGATCAAGGAATTTAGGACTGCAGACATCCCACAACTGTGTAAGTTTCAACTACATTAAGTACTTGCAAGATGTAAAAGCTGGATATAGGCAAGACTAGTATTCATAATGGTACTCTGTTCTGTTCTGTTTTTTCCACAGGTGCCATGGACTGGAAGGCCAATGTAAGAATCCATGGGGCTAGATTGGAGAGGATGAGGGAAGCATGTAGTATGTATGCAGCAGAAGAGTACTGTTAATTGTAGCATTAAAAGTTAAAGATAGCTTTTTTGTATTTTATAGTGTTATATCAAATTGTGCATGCATATCTCAACTGAAAAAGCAAGTATGCATGCATTAGTCTGTAGCACAAACCACGAATACAATATTAAACTTTAGTCAGAGGTTGTGGGCTCAAAGACCACACTTCTCAACTATACAATGCTGTTAATTCTGCAATTATGTGTAACTTAAAGTTTTAAAATAAAATATGTATACCAGTGGCATATGTACCCTGCTGTAAACTGTAATATATATAATTGGAACACAGATATGTGCAACATATGCATATGTCAAGGAGTCCTTGCTGCAATCTGTAGTATAGTGTGTACCTGTTAGGAGCTGGTAGTCTGAAAAGTAAAAGTTCTCTGTTAGGAGGTGGTACTCTTAAAAGTAAAGGTTAAGATCTTCTTCTTCTTTCGGCTTTTCCCGGTTAGGGGTCGCCACAGTGGATCACCTGTCTGCTCACGATTGGCAGCGAAGTTTTACAGTGTCGAGTTGCCAGCCCAGCACCCAACCTTCCACAGAAGGCACACACATGCACACACTCACACCTAGGGCCAATTTAGAGTGTCCAATCCACCTACAGCATGTCTTTAGGATGTAGGAGGAAACCGGAGCACCCGGAGGAAACCCACGCGACCACAGGGAGGATATGCAGACTCCGCACAGAAGGCACCCCAGCCGAGGATCGAACCGGAGAACCTCTTGCAGTGAGGTGGCAGTGCTAACCACTGCACCACCGTGGCCACCCAAAAGTAAGTAAAGGTTAAGATAATAGAGACAAATAATTGCATTAATGTATTGTATGTCTCATATGAAGGTACTAATCTTATCTCTTTTTTTCTCTCACCCCAACCCTTATCTCTCTTTTTTATTTTATTTTTATATTATTTGCTGTTGTATTTTATTACATGTCATTAAAATGTGTCCATGTCTTCCATGTGTACCACATCAATAAATGCTCCATAACAAAGTGGGGTAGGCCTCCCCCACAGGATCTGCCTGCCCCCCCCTTCCACCAGCTCCAGCATCATTGCCCAACACATCTGGGATCCAACCTGGCAGCACTACCTCTGCTGTCCCTGCACTATCTTCCCCCTCAGGTAGTCCTGCCCCAGAGGCTGGTCCTGTGGTACCCTCTGAGAGCAGTAGCAGAGATGGTGATTTTATCACCTGCACCAAGATGCATTGTTGGTGCACACCTATGCTGTCTGAAAAGGCTGCTTTCCCTCATTTTATGCAGTAGGAGGATGAGGAGAAGGAGATATCAAGTACTCCAGCCAGCAGCATTGTGAGGTAACAGTGATGACAGTCCAGTGGTTGAGGACTAAATTCTCACTGTCACCCAGCTTGATGACCATGGGTTCTGGATATCCCCACCCTTACCCTAATCATGGTGTCCCCCAACCTTTCTGTCTATCACTGTCCCTGTCTCTTGTCTTGTTTGTCTTGTCTGTCTTCAATTGCTTCCTCATCTACCCAGCTTACCAGACCCAGACATACACGCATCCCTTCCCCAATGTTCTTCTTTCTTTCAAGAAACAAAAAATGGACACCTGTCCCACAAAAAAAAACGACCCATACATGGCTCTCCATTTCACACACATGTCTTCTTGCCACACTTGATTTGGTCCAATTGGCTATACAACATGATTGTGCTGTGGTCAGTCTGTGGAGGTGACAGTCCAAATTCAGTTAATATTTTGCGCATATGTTCACTTTACACTGTTAAGGAAATGGCTAGCTAGAGTTTTTTCCTCCCTCCCTCCTGCATGTTCCTGCCATGCTTTCCCTTTGTTGTTCCCCCTGCTTTCTCCCCATTTCACCACTGCCCCATCTTCCACATTTTTTTCTTTAATGCATTATTGTACAATGGTGCACATTGTTCACCAATGTGCAGCAACAGTAATACAAAAGTAGCTAAAAGTA
This sequence comes from Protopterus annectens, assembly GCF_019279795.1. Classification (NCBI taxonomy): domain Eukaryota; kingdom Metazoa; phylum Chordata; order Ceratodontiformes; family Protopteridae; genus Protopterus; species Protopterus annectens. Next base: position 545,595,393 of record NC_056741.1, on the reverse strand, counting down.
TTACATACAGCTGTAGTTGAACCCAGTACCATCTAGACCCAAAAAGGAATGTATCACTGCATTAACTGCATTAACACATGCTGCTATAGAGTCAGTTAAGTAGCAGAAGTATTCCAGAAATTGAATACTGTTAGACTTTGTTCTTCTCCCTGCTTGCTTCCCATTTCACCACTTTCCTGTATTCCCCATTTCAACACCTAAAAATGGAATCACACACAACACACATAAGTAGCAGAAAAAGCAATGGATCCCTTCAATTTTTGGGCTCCATGTTTGCGAAGAGATGCACATCATGCACCAATGCTCAGCAGCAGTAAGTGGTGGCAAAATGCTGAGTTATCTCCACACAATGCCGTGTAACCCTATTGTGCTATGTCAACACACAGCAACACATCTTGTATAAGCAATTCATGTCATCGTATTATCACTCTGTAATGAAAATGACTGTATTGAACCCAGTACCATCTGGCCCAAAAAAAGGAATGTATCAATGCATTAACACATGCTGCCACAGAGTCAGTTAAGCAGCAGTGTATTTCATAGACTCAATACTGTCAGTCTTTAGCAATGAGACTCATGTTTGCACACTGCTTAGCGCAAACATGTGTATCTTGCATACGTATGCACTTTGCTAACCATTTCACAAACCAATGGCTCACTGAGCTATGGCAATGTACAAATTATGCTGTGTTACTGCTGTTGACTGTCCATTTCCTGTGTATGACATGAAATTACATGTAGAAACATTACAAAATGAGGACCCTATCTAATAGTATGTCAAATACTTGCAATACATCCATGTGTTTCCACCCTCAAGCACTGCAACCCTGGGGTCTCAGTACTTTTTACACACATATATCAACCACACTACAAAATGTAATATGAAATGTTGTGTCCTATGCAATGCACATCAGTCTGGTAACATGCATAACTACAACTATTGGCCCATATGCCTAAAAAGCCTTATCTGCGAGGCTAGTGAAGGAATCAGCATGGACCATATCCACAGGGACATAGGTAACCTTCAACACATTTAACCCTACACATTTTGGTTTTGTTAAGGGTAAATCTTGCTTATTGACCCTTGTGGACTTCTTGGATACTGACCCCAAAGATCTGTATGAGGGATAACAGGACATAATGACAATGGTGAGTTATTCAAGGACTTTGACACTATCCTCTATTCATGTCATAGTGAAGATCTCCCATCTGGAAATTAGGCCATACAGTACTAGATGGATAGCCAACTAGCAGAATACACCCTCTCAAAGTTGGGACTGCACCTCCACGACTAGCTCACTCACCAGTGGAATACTACAAGGATCTGTGCTAGACCATCAACTGTTTGAAAAATACTTCCCTGAAGCACAGGCAACAGTAGATGACCTGTGGTTTACCAAGTTTGTAGATGACAGTTAATTGGACACACTCATATAGAATCCCCCTAATGATGGTAACATATTACAGAAGGGGCTGACACCTACTAATGATTGCTGCCAAACTCACAGACTGAACCTTAAAGCATTCCATGAGTTATGATTCCCTTTGTCAATGATGTACCCCTGCTAATTATGATATACATAGCACACCCTAAGCTCAAACACAGTGTTATGAGACTTGAGAACACATGCTGATAGCAATCTACACTTTCATCACTTTGTGTCTATAGTGGCAACACACACAATCTGCATTGCATACATCACACATATGGACACCATATACAAGACCGGGGTAGTCATATCTCTGCTGCACTCTACCCTTATCACATCAATAATGGAGTACAATACTCACATCTGTCTGTATCCCACCAGAAACCTGCAGCAACTGGAGAAAACACAGCACTGTGCCTGGGAAAATCCCGGGCCTCCAAACATGACATATATAGAAAGACTGACGTACCTGTCACTGAACTCAGTATCATACAGGCTGCTGAGAGGAGACCTATGCCTGCCCTGCAGAGCAGTCTCAGACAACTGCAATTCAAATGGGACAAGAATAATTTGCCCCAGGGTTCTCAACCTAGCATGTGATGTAAACAGAACATGTTGTGGAGACAGATATATCCCACAACTATTCACACCCCTTTGTAATAGGTTCCCACTGCATATGAAGCAGTGCTCCTCAATGACCCTGTTCAAGCACAACCTTGAGTACTGGTTGGGTGATTGCATAGTCACTTCTGGGCTGGCACCTTTGTTCTGCATGGACAAGGCCATTTGGTGCTGCTTACAAACTCACTCTGCTAAACACAATCATCCAACTATGCTCAATAAGGGTACTTGTGTTTTTACAAAGCTAGGCTTCTATACACCCTAGTGCTATTAGGCTACTAGTCTCATATGAACCTATGAAGCTATGTGCCTATGCAGGATTCCCAACCTGTTGTCCACCACATGGCCTGCTGATGTCATATACTATAAATTCACCTGCACATCTGTATAAATCATACTTGTGCTGTGGCGTTTGTGTAAAGCACTTGGTTCTGTTCTCACTGCAATTGACTTGGTGTGTGTGTGTGTGTGTGTGTGTGTGTGTGTGTGTGTGTGTGTGTGTGTGTGTGTGTGTGTGTGTGTGTGTGTGTGTGTACGTGTGTGTGTCTAGACAGAAGAGTAGAAGTGTGTAAAGTGTGTATCCTACAGTTACTTCTCCACTGACATAGATTGCCAGTATTTTTATATTTGCGGATGCCTACACATCCATTTCATGCATGTTTCTCAACCCTTTGTCTCCCACATGGCCTGCTGTTGTCATCTACTATACGTTCACCTGCACTCCTGTATAAATCAGACTTGTGCTGTGACAATTGCGTAAAGTCCTGGGTTCTTCTCACTGCAGTCAACATGGTGTGTGTGTGTGTGTGTGTGTGTGTGTGTGTGTGTGTGTGTGTGTGTGTGTGTGTGTGTGTGTGTGTGTGTGTGTGTGTGTGTGTGTGTGTGTGTGTGTGTGTGTGTGTGTGTGTGTGTGTGTGTGTCTAGACAACAGAGCAGAAGTGCATATCCTACAGCTCCTTCTCCAATGGCAAGGGTTGCCAGTATTTTGATACTTGCACATGCCTACACCTCCATTTCAGGTAAGCCTCCCAACCCTTTTTCTCCCACATAGCTGATGTAATCTACTATAAGTTCACCTGTGCTCCTGTATAACACAGACTTGTGCCATGGCACTTCTGTAAAGTACTGACTTCTGTAGTCTATGTACTTAGATATGTAGGGTTTCTATTCTCATGGCAGTCAACAGAATGTGTGTGAGCTGTTGCTTGACATTACAGAGAGCATTTTACAATAGCATGTGGGACACTGTTTTCTTCTCCTCAACAGACACTGCTTATGTCATCAGCTATAAAAGGTTGGGTGACATACTCCAAGTTGGACTTGAGCTGTAGCACTTGTGTAAAGTACTGGGTTCTGTAGCCTGTGTAATTAGATAGGTATGGTAGGGATTCTATTCACACTGCAGTCAACTGGGTGTGAGTGAGCTGGTGCATGACATTACAGAGAGCATTTTACACCAGCACATGGGATGCTGTTATCTTCTCCTCAGCAGATACTGCTGATGCCATCAGCAATAAAGTGTTATCTGATACACTCCAAGTTCGACTTGAGCTGTGGTGCTTGCATAAAGTACTGGGTTTTGCAGTTTGTGTAATTAGAGAGGTAGAGGTTCTATTCCCAATGCAGTCAACTGTGTGTGTGAGCTGCTGCTTGACATTACAGAGACCATTTTACACCAGCATGTGGACACTGTTATCTTCTCCTCAGCAGACACTGCTGATGTCATCAGCTATAAAGTATTGTCTGACACACTCCAAGTTAGACTTGAGCTGTGTCACTTGTGTAAAGTGCTCGGTTCTGTAGTCTGTGTAATTAGATAGGTAGGGGTTCTATTCTCACTGCAGTTAAGTGTGTGTGTGTGTGTGTGTGTGTGTGTGTGTGTGTGTGTGTGTGTGTGTGTGTGTGTGTGTGTGTGTGTGTGTGTGAGAGAGAGAGAGAGAGAGAGCTGCTGCTTGACATTACAGAGAGCATTTTACACCAGCATGGGGGACACTGTTATATTCTCCTCAACAGACACTGACAATCTCATCAGCTAAATCACATTGTTGGATATGCAGTGCTCCCACCAGGCCAGGCAGAAGTCACCTCATCCTCTTAAATAAAGATTACAGTGACATGGCTTTTAATGTATCCACATACAATATTGGCATGGTTTGTAGGCCCTGTGTTATCTTGCTGAGAAAACACCATGGTGTCTCCAGCTGCTACATCTAACTAGTGAGATACATGTAAAAAAGAACATTATACTGTATTAGCATTGTAAAGATTGATTACAGTGATGTCATACAATCGTAAGATCTCAATATGATGGCATGACTTATGATGTGCACAGCATAAGCTTTCAAAAGCAGTGTTGACACTTGGTCACTGTTCAAATTGATCTACATGTGTTCCCAGTGCTTGTATCACTGAGTTTCTGTATAGCCAGACTGTTGTCAATGCTGCAAGTAACATGGAACTCCACTTTTCAGATGGACAGCATTACAAACACATATTTATGCATTTATTTGTACAACATGTGCCTTTGTCACCATTCACTTGTGTATGTTAGCTCCTCATGTACAATGTTATCACCATTGGTGGACTCAATGATTGCAAATAATATGCAGGAATCAGCAAACTTGGTAAACGAAAGGCCATATACTTTAGCCTGAACTGTCCAGAAATGCAGTTCAAACAATGAAGGGCCAAGCACAGATCCTTGGGGTTTGCCAATGGTGACAGCTTTACTGGTACAAGTTGATTCACCAAATTTCACATGATGTGTTCTGTCAGTGAGCCAACTGGTTACCCATCAACTGATGTAAGGTTTAATCCCCATCTTGAGGAGAGGTTCTCAATGATACCTGAATTTGTGATTGTGTCAAAACCCTAGGCCAGATCCCAGTAGGCAGTATGCACTGTCTTACCTTCATCCAGCCTTAGTACACAGAATTAATGGGCTGTGACAACATGACAGATCACCTGTGGCATGACTCAGCACATACAATTTCCTGATACAGTTGAATACACAGTTCAACACACCCCCCACTCAGCCTATGTTCCCTTATAAGGGTGTACATCAACATCCATCCACCTGAGTTGGGAGGACAGCACCTGATGCATGCATGTATAGGGGCATCCTGACTCTCCTCAACTGTGAGGTAGATAAACATGTCATCATGGACCTCTTCTCCATGTACACTAGTAATATTCAAGGTGTGAGCAATAGACCTGTATGAGTTGTTAATGCTACATCAGGTCCATTACATCTGATAGATGTCCTCAAAGAGGCCATTAAGGGCATGCATGATAACAAGAGTATCATCTTGTGGAACTTGAACAGGTCAAGGCATATGGCAAAAATCCAAACTAAGATATTCAATCATCACTGTCATATGTGACCATAAACAGCTATATCATCAAATGGGTAGACCAGTGTATAAAATATGTGGCATCTCACTATGTTGAAATGTGTGACATGCCATATATCTCAGATCCAGTGATCAGGTGGGTACATCAGAGGTGTCTGCTAGGCCCTTTCCTGCCCAGCAGTTAAGTGATGGACATCACAGATGATATACACCTGCTGTGTCCAAACACCACAGCTTGTGGGCAATCATTGACTCCAACTGTGATATCAGTCTAATACAGACAGTATTAACATACCAAAAACTGCTGCCACAGCCATGACAACACCTGCATTGACAAGATACATGGAGGGATTTGTTGAATCAGGAAACAGACACACCACCCAAGTAAAATGTGGACATCACACCCTATAATCAGACCAATAGATATGTGACCTGTGTCCTGGGGTAGATGGTAAGTGGTACATCCACCAGCATGTGGTCACAGTGCTAACTACTCCCTTGAATGTAGCACAACTACTGGTTATGTGAACGGCATGCACATCAGATGCCATAATAACTTAATGGTTCCCAGCCTTCATCACACCAATAACTGTGTACAATGCCCCCTTCTTCATGTACCTCCCAACACATCTTCCAATGATGTGTAACTGAACTGTACCACCTTTGTCACAGTGCACTGTCAAACAACTTATTGGCCATACCTATGTATTCTTTCTGTGGAATCTACATGACTGTCTGATGGTATGGAGCACCAATCAAGTTGTTACACCAGATGCATGTATGCTACCTGTTCTGCTTATGCACATACTGCATACATAGTTGATTGACAACATTAATGGCATGTATCTCTTCCATGACAGTGTGGATTGTGCAAGATATATATATATATATATATATATATATATATATATATATATATATATCTGTGTGTGTGTATATATATATATATATATATATATATATATATATATATATATATATATATATATGTATACACACACACACACACACATATATATATATATATATATATATATATATATATATATATGTGTGTGTGTGTATATTTACATATATTGTGTATATTTACATATATATATATATATATATATATATATATATATATATATATGGGTTCCCTTCACATGGCCAACATTTCAGAATGTCGACATTCATATGGCTGAACCCATATGATCGACATTCGAAATGTTGACCATGCGGAACTGGCATCTCCATTTCCATCTTCCGCACTGTAGTGTGATCTCGGAGTTGGTATATTTAAGTTCTGGGGTGTGTGGGGGGTGGAGCCCCCCATGGGGGGGTGCAGGGGCTAGCAGCGTGAAGGTAAGTTTTTTTGTGTTTTTTATTTTTTATTCTATGGTCGACATTTCAAATGTCGATCATATGGTCTCGGCCATATGAATATCGACATTCTGAAATGTCGACCATATGAAGTAGATCCATAGATATATATAGATATATATATATATATATATATAGATATATATATATATGCCATGCACATGAGGCAGCTAGCCTGTATTGCCCATACTGTCACATACAGGTATAGCAGTGTCCCTCCAAAAACCTCCAGCAGATGTTACAGTGCCAGGACAGTGTGCATGTATCATAATAGTTGTTCAGGTGAGTGTCTGCAGACTCATCTATCACCATACCTCTCAACCGCTCAGTGCAAGAAATCTGGACAAAGCCAGAAAGAATGTGGGGACAAAGGCCCAAAAATAGGGACAGAATTTAAATATTGCTCCTATAAACTTAGAATTTTGCTAGAATAGTAAGGTTTTGCATTATTACATATTTTCTGAAGGATATAAAGTCTGAAACTCAAAGGTCTGTCATTATTTAATATTATTTAGTGACTTCAGTCTTCAATGAGTTGGCAGAAAACCACACATTTTATGAGGAACCGACCAAAAATTGAGGCAGAAATCTAGACATTCTGCAAAAATCTGTACAGTTGAGAGGTATGCTTAACACTCTACATCATATATGTTAGGTCAGAGACATGGGATTAGTAGCAGTATTATTCTGATATTGCCCATGATTGTGGTTGGTTACTGTAATATTTTTCATGATCCTTTACCTGTGGCCACCTTGCTGGAGACCTCTGCTGAGAGTACACTCATATTCAGGCATATCAGTTTGCACAGCTTCACTATATGTACCCTACCCCAATTGTATGTCAGATCCCTAATAGATGTGCTCTGCGTTATTCATGTAAGGATGCATACCTCACACAGACATCCTCCACATTTTTATATTACCTTGTATGACAGTCACTTGCAACACATTTTCACTGTACAGTCTGTACTGTACCATGTAGATATGTGCTTGGTGTTGCTGCTACAACCGTCTTCCACTGACATGTCCTCCTCTGCTGTACATGTGGGAATTTTATCTGTCCTCTTTCCCTGTGTTCATTCCTACAATTCATCTGTGTGTCTCTATTCAATACACACACTTCCCCTGATTGATCATTTTACATGGCAGTCCCATGTCCTTTTACAGATCATTAACACAGCTTCACTACAGAATGCCAGAAATGGGATATCACAATACTCTGCACTGTAGGTACACTGTCCTGTACTGTGTTTGGACCATATATTTCAAATTCATACCTGTCAACTGTCTATATATTCCCAGGATACCTAGATGTTTTCCTTATCAAATTTGGGATTTTCTGCTATATCACTGAGATAATCGCTGCACTGATGTGACCCAATATTACATACATTTGAGTGCATACCTCTCAACTGTCCTGATTTGTGCAGAATGTCCAGATTTTGTCTCTTATTTGTGATCTTTTCCTCATTACATTTTTGTTTTCTGTCAAAACATTGGCATGTCATTGTGGAGTGAAGTCAGAAACTGACGACTGCCATTTGAGTTTCTAACTTCATGCTCTTCAGGCAGTTCATTCTAATGTACAACCTATTTATTCTCTCTTTTTCCCAGCTTCCATAAAAAGTTTTATATGATTCTAAATTTTAAACTACAATCACCCCAGACAGATAGGACATAAGTTTAATACCTTATCCAAAGGAGCAATAGTAAAAGAAGCTGAACTGAACTTTGCTACATTTATTTCATATTAGTAATAGTTTAAACAGTATAAAGTGCTACTAGCTGTACGGTGCACAGCACAGTAACATAATCAGTATTGGTATGATGGAACAAAGTAGGTGAAGTAATGTTATGCAGATCTGATCCTGGCAGTTAGTATATTATCTATTAACACAAACCTGTACTGATACAAGAGGAAAGTGTCTCCTCAAGTACTTAGAAATAAATCCACACAAGAGTGTCATCATTTTTCTGCAAACAAGACATAGCCAGATCAGAAATACATACATTATAAACCTCTTGCAAATACAAAGAAAGAACTTTGCACTACATTCTTAGTATTTCTTAAATATTATGGAAGCATACTATGAATGGTAACATCTGAAAGTTATGGAAAAACAAGATGCATACAATGTACACCATCTTAATATGTTTTTATAGTGTTCTTTAGATATTTATGCATTTCATTGACTGAAAATTTTTGCTTACAGTTGAATAAAGGAATATTTTTCTTCCAAGAGCAGGATCTCTGAAAGAATGTGACATATGACTCTGTCATGAGGATGTCACTCTGTCACTATTGGAAATTGGCATGTTCCGAATCACAATGAGAGACACTTCCTGTAATTTTCTGAAGCATCTATTTTGTTTCATTGTTTTACCCAAAGTACCTAACATCCTTGTGATATTTTCAGTATAATATTTCTCAAAGTGTTTAAAACATTGACTTTAGAATTTTCTGTTTTAGGACTTCTAAATCCTATGTCAAGTCAACTGGAAATTTTGATACACTTTGATATAATCAGTTGAATAAATGTAGTAAAGACAGAGGAAAATATTACTGCATAAGTATGCATGGTGATGAGATTTATATTTCAGTTGGTTTATAGTCACCTTATTGCTAATTTGGGATTGCTCTTTACACGCTCATTGTTTTCAGATAAAGTAAAACAGATTGTTTTATAAAGCTATGAAAATGTACTGAATGCACACTGCGTTATATACTGAATTAATGAAGGAACATTGTGTAATTTAAAAATGAGGCACACACAGTATGCTGTAGAACTGTGCTGACACTCAGATTTTTTTGGGTGAAACTCAGTGAGTCCGAAATCATGTAATTAGCACCATGCATGAAAAAATGGAACATTCATAAAGTTTGTTGTGATGGATGGGGCACTGCCACCTGTATATAATGACAGCCCTGATGCTCATTGGGGTTTGAATCCTACATCTGCTGTCAAGTACACCACCTGGGTATTGATAGACAGAGGTGATGGTCCTTGGATCTACTCCAGTTCACCAAATAGGTCCAAAAGCCATGAGTTGGGAAGTTTATTGAGTCATATAACTGGTATTCAGTGGGTTAAAGTAAGAACCACCAGCAAATGACCTGAGATTGATTCACAGCTCAGAAAGTTGAAAGACCTGAGTAGTGAAGCAAAAAATGTACTCCTCATATCAGCATGGTCACCTAGAAGGGAGGTGGTGTATCCCTCCCCCCCCCCCCCGTGGTATGCTGACACTGCAAACGATTAGTGTAGATCACTCCCCTGAGAACAGGTGCTGGGAAGAAGGACATGGGTGGCTCTGTCCAAGCTGGTATGGTAGGCCTTTTGTGTGGGTATGTCAAGGAGCAGGCAAACCTCTATATCAGGGCCATAGTCAGCCCCTCTGCTCTCATGCAGAAGCCCCCATCATCACCAGAGGTGGGTTTAGGCTGCATAAGTAAAACAAATGTTCTAATGGCTCCATGGTTGACTGCTTCATAATTGGTTCTCACCTTATGAGGAATGAATGGGCAAGTAGATCATGTGATCTGATGGTCAGCAAGTAGGGAGCCACCAAAAAGAATGCAATAAAAATTTAAAACTAATGATAAAAATTGCATAAAAATCTGATTCAATAACCAATTTACCAAGTAAAACCTGGCCCCAAGATCATAAAGGCAATATACACTTCTACCCTGGGTGCCAGTTTCTGTCATCCACACCAAGACTAGAATTACACACTACACACTTATTGAGCTGAATCTTAGATCTAGCTCTTCAGGTCCCCTTGCCAATATTTTTTATGAACAACAGCATCTTAAAGTGTCCCATGTCATTGGTAACTGCCTTTCAAACAAATTATGCTCATACACACACAAACACATACGCATACACCCAACCACACACACACACACACACACACACACACACACACACACACACACACACACACACACACACACACACACACGCACACAATTCTCTGTGAAGGCTGGTAGAATTCTGAAGTCTGGCACAACTTTTATCCTGGCAAGATAGAACTACCATTATACCAGACTATTGGGCTGCAGATTGGGTGCACCAGTTACCTGTTGCCATATATAAACTATAAAAATAATACCACACTGGTAGCATGCTATTATTTAGAGAGTCTATATTGGAGATGGATATCACAGCTTGCCAACCCACAGTGCTAAATAATACACTCTTCTTGGATAAGATATAACAACATTTAAAAAATGCTCAGCCACAAGATTGTAAAGTGAATAAGTAAATAATAAAAAAGCCCAGAAAATGATGCTAGACATTAAATATGCAGAGGTAAACAATACACAAGGAAATAAAAGGAACAATCAGTTGCACAAACAGAAATATTTAAAGGAAAATGTAACCTACAGCTAACTAAACTTGGCTGATTGTAGCTTAAAGAAATACTGTCCCTAACTGGTCTAAGTTAATAAAGGTATTAATCAAACAGCTGCAGACTTCGCAGCAACTTGCCAAGATATAGTCATTCCAGTGTCCTCCAGCAAGAATATACATTGGTTTCAGCTCCATAAATATATATATATATATATATATATATATATATATATGTGTGTGTGTGTGTGTGTGTGTGTGTGTGTGTATATGTATATGTATATATATATGTTTGTGTGTGTGGTGTGTACACACACACACACACACACACACACACACACACACACACACATACACGTATACATATATATGTATATGTATATATATGTATATATATATATATATATATATAGAGAGAGAGAGAGAGAGTGTTATGCATTGTATCTGTGCACACATTTACAGTGAGCTGAAATTGTGGTTATATTTGTTGCTGGTGTATTTTATCAAATTATGTTATGGTCAAACTTCAGTAGATTGACCATAACATAATTCAGGTGTTTTCCCATTTTTCTGGTTGTGCAACCCTGGAGTTAGTTTATTTAATTTCTGGGGGTGTTGGGTATGTATGGGGAGAAGCCCCCCCCACATAAAAAATAACCCAACTATGTTTTTGTATCTTCATAAATGTAACTCATTTGTTTAGATTTGCAGTCACTTCTTTAAGGTCATTATCACTGGCCATGAATGTTATTGTTGATGAGGCTGTTTGATGTTTTTACGTTTAATTAATCTCATTAGTGATCATTCATTTTATTTATCTATATACTTATTACTTCTGTTGCCATAGAAAACAGTCCTTTCCATTTTCAGATCTTTGCATACAATAGAGCAGTTTCTCATTTGAATACTAATGACCTCCTCCCTTACTCTGGCCAGCTACCTCTTTAAAAGACACTTTCATTGCATTTTTAAGGCCTTTGGTTTCTTGACTCATGAAAGCAAGAAGTTACATTTAAACTCCAAATACAAATTCCATGCACAGGGATCCTGATTTTATAGCTTTCCACAAAACTGGATGAAATTGTGGAGACCAAACCTTTTTATGCTTTCCTGAGCTGGTGCAATGAAAAGCATGGGATTTATTTTTTGCTGACCAGGTCTCAGTGCAGACTGCTTTTTTCTGTCTTTTTTTTATTCTTGCCTTAACACGTTGAGAAGCACTATTTTTATTACAAGTAAATGGGGTATATACAACAAAGTGCCTATAACTCCAGGGTAGGGGTGGGGGGATGTCTGTGCATGAAAGAATCTTGCCCTGCAGTCATTTGCCAAGTTAATTCACATAACATTGATGGCAAGTGGGTTAAATAAGCATGTGGTTCTCCAAAAACATCAACCTTTTTTGCAAGGGTGATTGTGATACCCAGTTGGACACACTAGCTCATGTGAAAGTCCACATTTGAAGACGAAGGTCTAAAGTCATAAGCAGACATTGTATTTTTGCATCTTGTGGTTCTTTACTATAGCAACTGCGTAAACAGAGTATGTAGACTTTTGTTATGAGCTATACTCATTTTAGAGAGCTTGCTGTGAAAGTGTAACATTGTACAGTTCATTTGTAAATGTAACTGTGAAATGACAACATTCTGAATGCATGTCACACTAATTTATTGTCCTAGTTCATGCAGAAACTGTGTGTCATTGTGAAATTCCATTTGCAAATGTTTTGCATTTTCTATACTGAGGTTGCACAAATTCAGAGCCATAGTTCAAATAGTGGTGGTCCTCAAATGGCACATTAAACTCCAGTTTATCATGTTAACTTTTGATACATGGGTAGCTGTAGTGCAATACTTCACCTCAACAAATATTAATTTTTGCCAGTTATGAGCACTTGTTGAAAGTAACATTAAAGCACTTTTTCATACTTCAGTGTCTTTCTTGTATACCAGTTTCCTAGTTACATATTCTGTGTTTCTACTTCTAGACTGGGTTTTCACTTTCTTATAGATGTGTATGGAAGGCAACTACAAACTGGTGTTCCTCTGCAGGTCACAGTTCATGTTGAGAGAAATAACAGGCTGCAGTGAGAGTCTGAAGGCTGTGAAGTGAAGGATTCACTCAGCAATCGTGATGTCTACATAGTTGGCACAACTTTTCTGCTGTGTACTGAACACATTTGATGTGCAAGCAACTAGCATGCTAATGGTTTTCCTGCTTGAATATGGCAACAACTCCATCAGTAGTCTTAGGAGGGGAGGGGATTGTGTTTGGAGAAGCATTTCTTTCTTACAGTGGATCAGCTGTGGATGAAACTTGTGTGCCAAATCTTAAAGTCCACTCACTTAATGCTTTTGGTGGATGGGATCATACTGAGCTACTGAAGCTGAAGGAAAGGATCCATAACTCATGGCTATTGATGCTACTGTCCTGCTGTAGAATGGGGTTTGTACTGAGCTACTGCTATCATATTATAGGATGGGATCTCTACTTGGCTGCTGCTATTGATGCCCTGCTGGAGAACAGGGCCCACATCATTTCAGTTACTGGTGCAGTTGCCCAGTTGAAGGATGGGAACCATACTGAACTACTACTGCTGTTGTATAACTGAATTTTCATGACTTAGTGCCACAATGACTTCTGTTTCCATTCAAAGTCTATAATTATCTTAGTAACACTGCAGGCTTGATTCAATTGTCATTATACTGCATAGCGATTTACAAAGGTCAGTATTATAATTATGGCAAAGCATTTATGTGTTACCACAGTTTGTCAGCATAATACACTTTTGGCCTGATGGTTGTACTAGATAGTTCCTCTTATTGTCTGTGCAGAAAAGACTGTGCATTCTGTGCATGTTGTATGGATGGAGTTTATAGTCTGCACAGCATACAGTAGTACAAATGTGAGTAAGCAAGACAAGTTGTCTTCCAATATTGCGCTTACTCATTTTTTCCTTTTTCTGGTTTTATTACCTCACCAGTCTCATAATCTCCAGTCAGTAAAGCAAGCAAACATCTGCCATAAACCTACTGCGGGTCATGTTCAACAATTCATATGTGTGTCTACCAAGATGGAGGGGAAACTGCTCTGCTTGCAATTGCTGTCTGAATTACACCAGAAAGGTTCACAAGTTCAAAACTGATTACTCGGCTAATGACCCTAGGTGGAGGGTTTAAGCCTAGCCATGCATCCCAAATGTAGCTGACATTTTGATACCACCGTGTTGCTTTAAGGGGTATAATCTAACCTTGGGCATGGGTGGTCAAGCATTTACAAGCTGCCTCTGTCTGAAAGAAACATAGGTGCCAGACCAGGGATCAATTTCCGATTCCCTATCTACTACTCCAAATTACACTTCAATTGAGTTAGGGAAGAACTCTGCTTCTCGTTGGCTAAATGACAAGTTAGAAACACCAGTGAAATAAAGATAAGGGAGGTGAAAAGAATGCACCACAACTGACAACATTACTCACAAGCTTTCAAGTGTGTAAGAAGCAGCAGTAACTAGAAGAGAGACAGTCATGGAAACTCTACAAGCATGGTGTGCTGCAGATATCTCAAAAAAGAAACAGACAATCCTCATCTTTGGCACTGGATGGAAATTACATAAAGGGAATTGGTGCACTGCCATAATCAGATGCTCTGTGCCAGCAGTAACTTCCAATGCTGCATAACTTACATGGATGTAAAAACTAACATTCTACTATAAAAGGAAGGCCACTGGCAGTCGTATGTGATGACAGCACAAATAATAATGCTGTTGCATCCTAAATGTTATATGTGTGCTCTGGGAAGTGAAATCACCTATGTCCAATTGCACACAGCTCTCAGCTGTGAATCAATCAACATTAGCTCAAGATGTACTAAAATCACTGAAAAACTGTAATGTTGGCTCACAAAACATAAATGTCTTTGTGAGCAAGAGTGCTTACTATGTGATTAAAAGCTTTAAGGTATCACTTCAAGGAGTGCTGGGATACAATCTTATACATTCTGGGCTCATGCATTGTTCTTTGTGAGAGTCAAAAATATGTATTCCAGCATTCTTCAAAATGAAAATTGAAAGCTGTAGCATTCCTGTAACAGCTTGGGTTCAGCAGACACTTCACTGTGTTGCCAATTGTGTCATGTGCCAGTGCTGACAAGATGGAGTACTTGCTTCATACCTGTGCAATACCATTCATAACATCTGTAATATCTACAGGACATCTTTGCTGAAGATGAGACAGATGCAACAGTCATGAATCAGTTATGGACTCTGCTACATGACTAGTATTCTGAGCTTGATATTCAGCTGGCTTTCAAATCAGAATACTGAACAAACTTAATCACAGCTATCAAAACCACGCACACTAAGGACAGAGCTCTTGTAGTTTCCACAGAGAAAACGCTAATGTGAATTCAGAGTCATTTTGAGGCTGGAACAATGAAAACTATGGACTTTGAGGAGAAAACTGATGAATATTTTCTTCTGCTTAGGCCCAAGGTCAAGGAAGACAACAGCCAACTTTAAGAAGTCTACTTTTATGGACTGACTAGAAAACTAGACAAATATTTGGATAACAGCCCTTCTGTCTCATTCTTAAAAAGTCTGCAGAAACATGAAATCATGTAGTCTTCCACAATTTATCAATGACCTTCAGTCCTATGCCACTAGCATGCCCATTTTTAAAATGGGTAATCCAGTTCAACGTCTTAAGGAGTGAAAAGGTTATATTTAGCAAGATGTCCAGGAGCTGTCCTCACTGTCCTCATTTGACTTGCACAAAACTGTCTCTCAAAATCTGTGCAGATCCCAACCCTGTCTGTACTTGCACTGAAATCTAAATGTATTGCAGTTTCCAGCTTTGATGTTAAGCAGTCTTTCCCTGCATATAGACAGGTCTTAAGTTGAAATCTAGCTGTCAGTAACATGAAACTCTTAACCATTTTGCTGTTTTAGAAGCAGTAACTAACTAAAGGTAAGACTGTTTAGTTATCAAGTTCTTTCATGAGCCTAAACATAATGTACTAGACTGACTGGCTGTATTAGGAGTGACTTGTGAAAGCATATGCTTTAAATTTGTATTTACATGTTGTGCATGCACCTTAAAAATACTTAAGTCTTTATATGAATACAATTTTCAAATTATTAGCAGTTAACCTTATGTTTCGTTAATATTTTGATTTAATTAAAGTTATTTTTCCCTGCTCATCCACTGCAGGATCATGATATATCTTGCTTTGCTAAGATGTGACCTGGTTTATGATTGGACTGAGATCATCTTAAAGTAGAATCCTAACACATTATATATTAGTAATTAGCTGGTATGCCAAAATATCTAAGACAGTTTTATATGTGGTTGTTGTACTTGGTCTTTCAGGAAGACTAAAGGTCTGAGATTAACTTACTTCTCATTCTTGTAGAGGGTCTTTTATGTATATGAGACATCTAATCTAGATATGCTCCAGCATGTATTGCTTCTGGATCAAAGCAAGTGCTGGCACCTAATCCATGCCATCCATGTTACATTCATGTGGTCATCTAGGTCTTTAAGCCCCGTTTTACTCTCCTTACATAGCCTGGCCATAAGCCAACTGGTGACAACAGCTGTACAGCTAAAATAATGCTAATCATACTGTAGCAGCTCAGTTCCTCTTACAGAGCACAAAAGAAAAAAAAACGTCAGAGCCCAAAGGTTGCAGGCTTTCCTGTTAGTGACAGTGACTCTGGAACACACTAGTTACAGATAGTTTTTGAGAAAAGGTAAGCTTTGGGGTACTGAAAAAATGAAAAATAATTTGAAAAAAATTGAAAAAAAATTACAGGGTTTGGAGGGATCATGACTGGAATTTTACTTTTTCTGTCCCTGAAAATCAATATCCTTTTCCGTGTGTGTGTGTGTGTGTGTGTGTGTGTGTGTGTGTGTGTGTGTGTGTGTGTGTGTGTGTGTGTGTGTGTGTTTCACCAGAAGGGAATTACAACTTCAGCTAAATCTTTTGTATATTTTCTTTTCTATATCACATAGAAGAATAAATGCAAATACAATTGTCCAGTTACTGTTAAATCATCTTAGAAATGTAATTTCACAGTGCAGATCACGTTGCATATTTTACTAAACATATATATATATATATATATATATATATATATATATATATATATATATATATATACAGCTTACAAATGCACCAACACTATAATAAGAAAGAAGGAAAAAACACATAACATTTAAAATAAGTTTGTCTTCTCGGGCATCACATTTCTTATAGCTCTGCTATACAGATTAAACCTCACCATACACATAAAAGGTATAGAAGCAATCCTTGGGCTGCTGTCATTCCAGGTTTCATGGATAAGGCCCAAGAGTATACACCCTGGGAAATGAGATTTTTTTTCCAGATGGTATCACCCAAACTAATGAGCACCCATGCTGTAGAGTAAGGGGCCCAGACCCAGCACCACTGTGAATGTTTGCAGATGCTATCCCAATACTGTAGCAATGTTGTTCATTGGAGCAGGACACCACTCCAAAAATTTCAGGTGTACAGTGCTGGGATGGAAAAATGTATGTAATTTGTGTTCAGATGGGATGAACCCAGAATGTGTAATACCACTAGAAAGATGTATTATAGTGCAATGGAGACAAAGGTTGTGCCACCCAAATAGTAGAACATGGCAGGTTGTATATATTAGAATAAAATGGCACAGCAGTACATTACTGTTTAAGGATACAGTACAACAGCACCACCTATGGGTTTCTCTCTCTTTTAATTTTCTCCAATTATTTTGGGCTTCTAATACTTTGACAAGAATGTACTTTATCCTTGAGTCAGGGCACAATTAGAACTTGTGGTGTACCCAGAATTGCCTCGTTTTTTTTTTCATTAACTGCTACTGCTACTGTTGCAACTGTCTGCATATCTTTATTCTGCTTTGCTTTATTTTCTGCCAGCAGCTCTTGGTATTGTATTCTGAAATTATTCTGCAGACTTGACATTGCCACAATGTACAGTACATATTATGTTAAACTGTTCACTGAAATACTGCACCTACTTTGCATGTAATATGGTGATGATTCATGGTAGCACAGAAAGTATCAGGATGTAGCTAGTGTGCTGTCCTGTTTCTTTCTCCAGTTTGAATGCAAACACAAAATGCAGTATGTTATGGAAGCTGTATTACACTGAATGACAGAGCAGAAATGCATCCTACAGAGTTCATGAAATACATGAAAATGTTTTGTCATGCTTGTGTGATTTGTCTTTTGCTCCATCTAATGTGATTTGTCTTTTGCTCCATCTAATGTGATGCACTAGATACTGATCAGGGTTTTCATTCTGTCGGTGAGCATTTTCAGTTCATATTAAAACCGGAAAAAAAAACACCTTTGTAAGCTTAATGTTCTCCTTGCTGATTCCACTGAGGATTAACAATGATCGTTAACTTCAGTCATATCAACTCAAGGAAAATATGTGATATGTCCATTGACTTTAAAGTTTGCATGCTGTGTATGAACAGAAATATGTCCATTAAAGTATATAGATCACTGCCTAACATGGCATCACGCAGGGAAATTTTAGATTTATTTGAGCTGTGATTTTAATTAAAAAGTTTACAAAGCTTTTTATTTAAAAACATGGCCCAAATAAGCACTGTTGGACTGCTACAAAATGCATTGCAGCACTTAACTTACCAGAAGCCACAATGTACTAGTACAGACAGACAGAAAATCTCTTTAAAGCATACACTGATTTTAAAAATAGACATAAAATGGGGCTATTAGATTGCTAAATAAAGTCTTTTTAGTGATGGTAAACTGCCATTATCACTGCAAAAAAAGATCCATTGAGAATACTTATATCTTAATCAGACAGTGCTTTTATTGCATTAATGCTTTTGTAAAGTAGCCTGTTCACGTGGAAATCTATTTAATGTAATCGTCTGACAGACTGACCTTTTCATTTAACATTTTTCAAACAGTAAAATAAAAATGCAACCAAGGAAAATACAGGCAATGCAGACATTTAACAGTAAGAAAAAATACACTCTATCACACTACAGGGATTTGAACCTGTCTGATACAAGCAGTAAAAAAAATTCAGTGCAGATTTCTATGATACTTGCTATTTCTATGAACAGACTTAAATAAAAAAAAAAAGGCAGGACAGAAAATGCCAGTGAGTGATATTTCCAGTGTGTATTCTGTTATTCATAGTCTAAAAAATGCAACCACAGCCATTTAATGTCACAGTTCCAGTGGCATAAGCTACATAAATGATCCTTTTCTTAGAGTTTGAGCATGCTGTGTGTAGAAAGCACATCTAGCCCTGGAATTCACAAAAATGCTCACCAATCATGGTAACTGCCCACAAAAAAATCAGTCAATTACTGTGACAGCAAGAAATGCAATACAAAGACAGCTGTGACCTTGTTGTTGGCTTATTAGCATGGCTCTGAATTGTACACTTGGCAATGCTAGCACTGTCAGACCTGACAGAGATAGTTGTCTCTTTTGTGGCCCTGGCAACATGTTTACAAAAACATCTCCCAACAGACTGCCATGCACACACACACACACACACACACACACACACACACACACACACACACACACACACACACACACACACACATTGACTCTGCTGTACCTGACAGGATCAAAACCAAGTCCTCCCAGAAAAACAAGCCACCCTGGTGGACCTCGCATATAAACAGGTTATATAACAAAAGGAAGAAACTGATATCTAGGAACAAGAGGGAACTTAGTCAGCAGAGAAAGAATACTCTCCACAGCTTAAACAAGCAAATCAGATATCTGGTAAAGTCCTCCAAAGCTAGTTATGAGACTAAATTAGCTTTCCTAAGCTATGTCCACAATCTAAAAGGGAATAGCCAGCTACAGTATGTGCCAAGCTCATAGTGAACGGTACCACTCATACTGAACATGAGGAAATTGCAAACCTGTTAGCTGACAGATTTGGTGCAAACTTTACCCCCGCCCCATCCCTACCAGTGAGACCCCAAAACATACCTGATACCTGTCCACTCCCCAGTATCTATAATGAACAAGTCATATCTGCACTCTCCAAGGCCAAAACATGACCTGTATGGGAAGAGAGAACATCCTTAGCTGCTTACAAAACAACCTAAAACATGACCTAGTGAATCCACTTGCCACTCTCTTTAACTACAGATTGTGCGCTGGCCTTGTTCCAGCAGAGTGGAGAACAGCAACTGTAATTCCCTTGCACAAAGGAGGTCCATCAACCGACCCTGGGAACTATAGACCCATAAGTCTAACCAGCCTTATCTGCAAGGCTATGGAAAGAATCATCATTGTCCTTGTCAATCTTCAAACTCTCAATCTGATCCAGTTTGGCTTTATTAAGGGTAGATCATGATTTCTAAACCTGGTGGGCTTCTTTGAAAATGTCACCAAAGCCCTGGACGAAGGCAAAGTGGTGCATACTGCCTATCTTGGCTTAACCAAGGCTTTTGACACAATCCCCCACTCAGGTATCATCGAGAACCTCTCCCAGCTGGAACTGATGTTGCCAAAGTTTATAGTCATTTAGAAGAAAACTCAATTATGGCAGTAGAACAAAAGGGCAATAAAAGAAAGTCATATGGAACAAAGGATTATTTGTTGTTAAATAAAGTCATAGTGGAGAATTGTAAAAAAGGGGAAGACTCTGAGTATGGCATGGATTGACTATAGAAAAAACATTTGATAGTATCCCACATTCATGGATAAAAGAATGCTTAAAAATGTATAAGATACACCCTACACTGATTGATTACATCACAGTGACCATGAAACAGTGGCAGACCACTTTGCAATTAAGCCATGATAAAGGACAAATTATTATTCCAGAGATAAAAATTCAAAATGGGACATTCCAGGGTGACTTTCTATCACTGCTGTTATTCTGTCTTGCCCTTAACCCACTAAGCCACATACTTAACAGCTTAGGCCATGGCTATAATTTGGCTCCTGGAAAACAACAAAGTGTAAAGACCTCTCATCTTCTCTCTGTCGATGATTTAAAACTGAATAGCTCATCAGATGAGGAAATGAAGGCACAACTGCAAGTTGTCAAAACGTTTTCAGATTATATAAGAATGTCATTTGGTCTTAATAAATGTGCAAAAGCAGCCTTTAAAGGAAGAAAACTGCAGTACCAAGAAAAAAAAAAGTTATGTACTTACCATAATGTTCCATGTTTGTAGCCAATCTCTCCTACATTCTTACTGGATGGGTTCAGAGCTGATATTCGGCTCCGACTCGGTCGATACTAAAGCTCAAGAGCTTTTACTGGCTCGAGGCTAGCCCCTATCTCATGGTGCCTCACGGCAATTCCCCAGATCTAGTTTGCAAAAAAGCAATAAGTACCTATCAGGTAAGAAATATCAGAGCTGCATATATACAGACAAAGGATTTTGAAATATAATCCATGCCAGATGGACAACAAATGAGAACCAGGTCAGACAGCACCAGTATAGTCTACCAAATCCCCCAGAAACAGGAAGGGGATTGGAGGGAGGGACACAAGAATGTAGGTGAGATAGACTACAAATATGGAACATTATGGTAAGTACATAACTTCTATATGTTATGTAGTCTTATCTGGCCGTAATTCTTGCTGGATGGGACAGTGTCCCTAGCACCTTTATCCTAGGTGGCTCAAGTGAAGAGACTCTTCAGCACAGTGGACCCAAAGGATGACCTGTCCCGGGAGGCCAAATCCAATTTGTAATGAGTGACAAAAGTATGTGGTCTTGCCCAAGTAGCTGCTACACAAATAGTATCAAGTGGGAGTCTAGATCTAAAGGCACATGAAGTAGATACAGCTCTAGTAGAATGGCCTTTGACTTTGATGGGTAATTGTTTTCCAGCTGATTGATGAGCAAAGGGAATGCAATCCGAAAGCCATTTTGAAAGAGTAACCTTGGAAACAGGCAAGCTCTTCTTCTTGTCAGAAAAGGAAACAAATAATTGATCTGATTTTCTGAATTCTTTAGTCCTGTGTAAATAAAATCTGAGAATTCTTTGAACGTCTAACTGGTGTAGTCTATACTTAGATTTATTAGAGTGGTTTGGAAAAATTACAGGTAGCTCAATAGTAGTATTCAGATTGTGCTCTGAGCATACCTTGGGAAGAAAAGAAGGGTTTGTCCTGAGTGAGACTCTATCCTTGTGAAAAATAATGTAAGGAGGTTGAATAGTAAGAGCTTGCAGTTCTGAGACTCTCCTAGCAGATGTTATGGCTACTAAGAATAGTGTTTTCCATGACAACAATTTTAGGTTTGATGAAGAAGATGGTTCAAAAGGTGCAGACATCAAAGATGAGAAGAGGACTAAGTTTAAGTCCCAGGGTTCTAATGGCTGTTTGATTGGAGGCCTGAGAAGAAGAACTCCTTTTAAGACGGTTTTACATAAGGAGTGTTGCATGACTGGATTTCCCATGAAGCCAAAATGGAAATTGGAAATAGCAGCTAACTGAACTCTAACTGTAGCAGCTGCAGCTCCTTCATGAAAAATTGATGCTAGGAAGGATAGGATAGATTCTATATGAGCCATATATGGATCTAAGCCCTGGTTCATAGCCCAAAATCAAAAACCTTTTCCATTTGCTGGAGTATAGTTTCTGAGTGGAAGGTTTATGGGATGAAATCAGAACGTGTTTGACAGAAGGGGATAGGGGAATACACCTGACTATTCGTGGAACTGGAGCAGCCATGCTGTCAGTTTGAGGGTGTGGATGGTGGGGTGGAACTGTCCCAATTGATGAATCAGGAGGTCTGGAGATGGGTCCAGAATCCATGGTTCCTCCAAAAGGTAGGGCCACAGGAAGGGAAACCAAACTTGTCAAGGCCAGTAAGGAGCAATGAGGATCAGGGAACTCCTCAACTGTTTTGCTTTCTGTATTACCTTTGGGATGAGAAGAAAAGGTGGAAAGGCATAAAGAAGTCCTGGGGGACAGTCGTGGACTAGAGCATCCCTGGGTGACATCCCTGGATGGGGAATGACGGCAAAGTAGCTGCTGCATTTGGTGTTCAGGTGAGTGGCAAAAAGGTCTTAGCAAGGCTGGCCCTATCTGTGAAAGATCTCTTTCGCAACTTTTAGATTCAGGGACCACTCATGAGGTATCAGAATTGCTTGGCTGAGTTTGTCTGCTATTATGTTGGATTTCCCGGGGATGTGCATTGCTATGAGGAAGCGTTGAGTATCCATCGCCCATTTCCAAACTCTTAAGGCCTCTCTATAAAGCAGGTAAGATTTGGTTCCCCCTTGCTTGTTTATGTACCACACGACAGACATGTTGTCTGACTGTATCACAATTGTCCCGGTGGGAAGGGAGCTGTGAAGTGCTTGCAATGCATACAGCACTGCTCTCATCTCCAGAACATTGATGTGCAAGTGGTTCTCGTGGTGGTTCTGCCAAGTACCTTGGACCGTCATTCCCAGATAATGCCCGCCCACCCTATCTGGGAAGCATCCACGGTCAAAACTGCTTTCTCTTGGAGAGGCACAAGTGGACGACCTAGGAGAAGTTGTTCTATGTGCAACCACCATGTCAGATCCTTCTTGCAGGTGTTTGTTATAAAAATTTAGTGAGACAATGGAAGGTCTTTCATCGACCATTGGGCAAATAACAGCCACTGAAGTATCCTCATGTGTAGATGAGCAAAGAGAACTAATAGGATGGAGGAAGCCATAGTCCCTAGGACATGAAGGACTACTCTGGCCTGAACTTTTTGTTTGCTTAGCAAGGATCTGACTTGACTGTGTAGAGACTCTAATATTTCTGTTGTTAGTCTTGCTGACATGGTGGTTGTGTCTATTTCTGAGCCTAAGTATACAATGTGCTGCGAAGGAGATAAGGCTGACTTTTTTAGGTTGACAGTGATGCCTAGACTGGCGCACAAGTATAGAGTCTTGTCCCTGGTTTTGATGAGTTGATGCTTGGTTGTAGCAGTGAGGAGCACGTTGCCTAGGTACGGAAACACCTGGAATCCTTGACGTCTCAGGTGAGCCATAACCACTGCCATACATTTGGTGAACACTCTGGGGGCTGTAGTGAGACCAAATGGCAGTGTTCTGAATTGAAAACGACTGGCTCCCAGCCGGAAACATGTCTCCTGGAGTGCCTGTCCATTTTGATGTGGTAGTATGCGTCCTGGAGATCGATTGAGCACATCCAATTGTCTGTCCCAGTAAAGGGAAATATTGACTGCAGAGTGACCATTCTGAACTTTGATTTCTTTACATACTTGTTGAGCCTGCTGAGATCTAGGACTGATCTCCAGTCCCATCTTTTTCGGAACTAAAAAGAATTGAGAGTAAGTTCTGGATCCTACTTTCTCTGCGGGGACTTCTTGGATGACTCCTTTTTACAGCAATGAGATGACCTCTGATGTTGAATGGTCTGGGTGGTACATCTGGTTGAGACCAGTTTGTTGGGGGTTTGGAAATAAAGGGGATCAGGTAACCTCTGGATATTATGGTGTGTACCCAATGATCTTTTGAGATGGTTTGCCAGGCACTAGGGTACAGCAATAGACAACCCCCAACTGTCTCCAGAAATGGAGTCGGGCAACCCCTCAGGGGTGATGGAAGGGACGATCAGAGAAAGTTTCTCTGTCTCCCTGATGCTGTGGACCTCCTCTGCCATGAGGATGGCATCTTCCATTATATACTCCCCCTCTGCCTCTAGAGGAGGGTTGACCTTGTGCCTGAGGGAAACCTTTTTGGGATTTACAGAACCACATTTTCCGTCCTGTATTACCCTTGGGATAGGGTCTAGACAGGAGGGAGAAACAGACTCCGATGGCAGATAAGGTTTTACCTTCCGGTTTGCACCTAGTCAAAGTCTCTTTCACTTGGGGTCCAAAAAGAGATGAACCATTAAAGGGGATGTTAGTGAATGAAGACGTGAAGAACTCCGTGAAATTACAAAGATGCATCCAAGAATGTCTCCTGAGGGATATTCCTGCTGCGGCTGCCCTACTCGCTCCATCTGCTGCGTACTATATCAGCCTCATGGAGGAGTTAGCTATGGATGTAAGGGTGGAGAGCTGAGCAAAAACGTTATCCATGGAACCCGGAGCTACTAAACCCTGGAGGGTATCTCCTAACTCTTTCAGGAGATCCCTCTGAAGATGAGTAAAATGGGTAAGGTAATTCAGTGATCTTAGTGCAAATGCCTCTGAAGAAAAGGTACACTTCCCATAACTATCCATCATCCTGGACTCCTTGTTAGCAGGATGGATATTAGATGTTTTGGATAACTCCTTCTTGGTGGCCACTGCTACCACCATAGCATCAACGGGAACTCCTTTACTAAGAAAAGTCTTGTCCTCAGGTGCTGTCATAAACTTATTTGGCCTCCTCGGGATGGGCTCTACTGAGTCTGGGGAGGTCCAGGCTTTCCCCGATATGACCCCTAAGAGTTGGTCATAAAGCAGTGTCACCCAGGAGGTGGAAGGTCAGGAACCAAAGGCCTCAAGATACACTGATTCATCCTCAGTAGGGTTAGAGGTCTTCCAATCACCCCTCTGTCTAAGGATTTCTAGGATGTCAGAAAAGGAGACATCCTCAGAGGGGGATCTAGGGGACCCTTCTGATTCCTCTAAATCAGTGTCTGATGTGACAGACTCAGGTGAGTCAACATGCTTTCTCTTACACAGCCTCTTCCGAGGGAGCTCTCCAGTGGGATAATCTGGGGAGGCCTTGGAAGAGGGGGCACCTCCAATGGGGGCTACTTGGATCTCTGGTTCCCTATGCTATGGGGGTGGCAGGGGGGAATAGGTTGCTGCCTGCTGCTGGTGGGCCACAGGTCCCAAAGGTATGGCTTTAGCAAAGGACAAAGCCTTCTCTATAGCTTTGAATGCCTTTCCCCCTCGATCCGAAGAAGATCTCCGCTCCGAGGGGACGGATGGTCAGCTCCTAGCAAGGGGGAATGGCTCCAAAGCAGAAGTGGGAGCTGAGCTGAGTCGAGCCAAAGCTCCAAGAGGGAGGGTTGGTTCCAAAGAGAAGCCAGGGTGACTGTCCCCCTCGGAGTTGACTTGAGAGCATCGGCTCCTAGATCCCTCGGCTCCAGACTGAGCCATCAAGGATAGACTAATTGGCTCCAAGGAAGTGGGTTGAATCCCCGGAGCCAATGGGTCCAAGACAGAAGAACCTGAAGTAATAGGCTCCATGAGCGAAGCAGTCAGAGGAGGAACTGTGGCAGGTAGGGGGGTCGGCTCTGAAGCCTTTGGGTCTGGAGGGGCAAATTTTCTTGCCAGAGCTGGATCTGAAAGCAACCTCTTCACCACCCGCTCAATGTCCTCATCTGATAGAGTCCTGGAGGATCTGGTGGAGACAGAAAGAGATCTCCTCCTCTCTAAAATAGGAGATCTCAAGATAGGTGACACAACATCAATGTCTGGTAAAATTTTCGGTACTGAAGGTTGACTCAGCACCGAGGAGACACCAATATGGATGAAGCTGAATCGGAGCCTGAACTTCTTGGCTCCAATGCTTTGGTCTTTTTTGTCGGGTCCGAATCTGGGGCTGAAGATTTTCTCTTAGAAGAATTAGGAGCTGCCTGACCGAGTTCCAGCTGTTCCTGAAAGGAACTGGTCATAAGACCCCTATCAATAAGTTTTCTCTTCCTCTCATTTAAGACCCTGGTGCTAAATGCATGGCAAAAAGTGCAGGGCTCCTGCAAATGGGCTTCACCTAGACAGTACATGCAACTGGTGTGACTGTCTGTAAGAGACGTTTTCTATGAACATCTATCACACTTCTTAAACTCCGAAGGGCGATGATCCTTATGCGCTCTAGCCTTATCTTTAGACATTCCTACTGCAAGGTATAGACTAGCTAGATAGACAACAAAAACAGCAATACTAATTACTAACTACAGACCAAAAAAGTAGTACAGAAGAAAGAAGTCAGTAACTCTTTTTTTTTAAACACACATACACACAGGGAGGAAAGTCCCTCTAACTTAAACGAGCACTATGGCCCTCTAACTTAAATGGGTTGTGCAGTCCTTGGGGAAGAATAGGGGTCAGAAACTCTCACAAAACAGTCACACAAGAGACAAATATTATTAAAGTATGTAAAGGATAGAAATAGTCAGGAAAAAAAGAATAAATTTAGCAAATAAAGTTTTACTTAGCCAATGAGCCAGTAAGACACAACCTCGAAGCTTTTGCGGCAAACCAGATCTGGGGAATTGCCATGAGGCACCATGGGATAGGGGCTATCATCGAGCCAATAAAAGCTCTCGAGCTTTAGTATCATCCGAGTCAGAGCCGAATATCAGCTCCAAACCCATCCAACAAGAGTTATGGTGAGATGGACTACGTAACATCATCAGTTTGGTACAAGAATGTGATATAAAAGAACTTGAGCAAGAGGGAGTATATAAATATTTGGGAAATGATGAAGTATCAACAATAAAACATGAACAACTGTGAATAAAACTTAGTAAGGAATACTTTAGAAAAGTACTTTCACCTGCACTTCCGAGTAATAGATTCCAAACAGTAGAGGGCCGAGCACCAAATCTTATATTACCCCACTGGTAACTGTACTATTGGTGGAGGAAGTTTACTTAAATTAATCCTGAAAACAGCATTGACATCTAGGAATAAAATCCAAGCTATAAACCAATTTGCTCTCCCTGTCCTAACTTACAGTTTTGGAGGGATTGTCTGGCCCCAAAACATGTTGGATAGATTAGCTAGGAAAACAAGAAGGATGCTTCATGCTCACCAAATGATTTATAAAAATCAGTACATACCAAGATTATACATTCCCCATTCAGAAGGAGGGATTGGCATCCTTGAAATTGATTACATGTGTAGATCTGCAATAGTGGGACTCCACACATATCTGCTGACCTCACAAGACCCAAACATAGTGAAAGTTTTGAAACATGAGGAGAATAAATCTAAGATGACTTCACTGCTTAATCTAGCAGAAGCATATCGCCATCAAACAGGAATGGAAATCAAACCAGAAGTAGATAAAAATCAGGCAGCAACTGAATGTGCCAAAAAGCAAAAGAAAAAACATAAAGTGAAGGACCAGATAAGAAGGCAAGAAATGTGGAAAATGCATAAATATAGTTGCAAGTATAGAAAACCTCTGGAAGAACCTCATGTTGATCAGGAACGAATGCATGAATGGTTAAGGAGAGGCAAAATTAAACCAAGAGATGAAAGGTTAGTATTGACAGCCCAGGATAGTGGGCTACATACACACTGGTTTACAAAGTCCATTGAACATGTGGGAGAAACAGACAAATGTATGTTTGGTAAAAGTGAATTGGAAACAGTGGCACACCTTGTTGCCCGTTGCAACATACTAATGGCAGAAGGACTGTATACTGAAAGGCATAATAATGTGGCAAGACTGTTGCACTGGGGATATTGCAAACATTATGGTTTTGATGTGGCTGAAAAGCACTGGAAACATGAGTCACAAAGCATCATAGAAAATGATGGTCTATATCACATGGGATCACCCATTACCAACAGTTCAAAAGATAGATGCTAGAAAACCATATATATAGTGATCCATGAAAAGAAGACAAAAGTAGCATTGATCATTGAAACTGACACATCCAGTGACTACAGTGTCTTGCATACAGAGCGACACAAAGTCAAAAAATATCAGGATTTGCAGGTAGAAAAGAGAGCAATGTGGAAGAAAGATACCCAGGCAGTTCCAATAGTAGTAGGAGCAACGGGTCTTATAAAAAAGAATCTACTATCGTATTTAGATATGTTACCAATAAGTGTAACCCCATATGAATTGCAGAAGGAGTCATTACTGGGCACATTGTGGGTGCTGCGAAGAGCACTTCTGGCTGGCATCAAAGATTGAAACAATACTGATTTCATGAACTTTAAACGTACTTTAACTTAGGAATGGGGTCCATTCCTGTCATGGTATTGAAAACCCAAAAGACTTGGAAAAATTAAAAAAAAAACTGGGGTTTAACCCAAGTGGCCCACTGAAAGAACCCATACTGTCAAACCTGGGGATTCCACCTCCACCAATCGAACAGTTACCAGTGAGGTAACATAAGATTCAGTGCTGGGCCCTCTACTGTTTGGAATCTATTTCTCAGAAGTGCAAGCGAAAGTAGATAGCCTGTGGCTTACCATGTTCACAGATGACTGCAAACTGGGAGCAATCACTGACTACCCTAAAGATATTAGCATATTACAAGAGAGGTTAACACAGACAAATGATTGGTGCCAAAGCCGCAGTCTAAAACTAAATGCAGAAAAGTTCATCATTGTCCCCTTTGGCAAAGAGGTAGCCCCTGCAAATTACAATATAGGCAGCACCCCCCTAAGCTTGAACCCATTGGTGCTTGATTTGGGAGCACAAGTTGATTGCAGTCTAAATTTTGATCACCATGTGTCCACAGTGGTTAAGAAAGGCTTTCACATGGCACACCCCATAAATAAAGGCATTGTATCCAGGACCAAGGATGTTATAACTCCTCTGTACTCGGCCCTCATTGAGCCACTAATAAGATTACAGTGCTCCCTTTTGCATGTACCATACCAGACACCTGAAGTAGCTGCACCTCTTGTTTCAGGGCTTTTGCATCCTAGCTAAAGCCTTTTGCCCCTCCATGCCTTTTTTAGACAGAATCTCCCTATTAGCAAAAACCCCCTTAATTTGAGTGACTTTAACAAATCTTCATAGACTGTGACACTTGACCTCCAATGTAGGATATGTCTAACATTCCAAGATTTATTAAACAAACATTCCCTTGAGCACCTGGTAAAAAACCTAATAGAGGGCACAGCATTCTCACCCTGATTCTTACAATGCTACTTCTCCTTCTCTAGTGAAGTTTGACCCAAAACGTGTGACTTTCTCCTTTAAACTCCCAAAATCTCCTACAGCAAACCCAGCTGAATTTAAAGAATGCAGACTTGGCAATCTCAACCTTCTATGTGATGAAGTGTCAAAATACACTTATGACTTCAACTCCCCAGACCTTAGTACAGCAAAAAATAAAATTCAGTAAGGAATTCTAAACAAATTTAGAAAAATATGTAGAGCTAGCAGTCCCAACCAGAACCAAGTATCATGAAACATTCATAAACAATCCACCCGGGTGGTTCACCATAAATAAACTACACAATAAAATAAAGAAACTTCTTAAATTATGCTAAAAAAGTATAGTATCACTTTTGAATGACAACCCATCCTCTCATTACACTGTCCAGACAACACACCTCTGCAAAACAAAAATGTTCTTAGAGACCTAGATGCTTGCGTTGATGGCTCCCTGTCCTTTGACCATCATGTAACAACTTTTGCAAGGAAATCCTTTTACTTAGCCCAACTAATTGCCAAAGGAATACCATCAATGTCTACAGAGGTAATCGCGTCCTTATACTTAGCAGTGATAAGGTAAATATCAAGTACAATGCCCCTTTTGGGATGTATCTCACTAAACATAGCAAACAATTAGAAATACCCCAAAAGTTCCAAACCCAAAGGATTACAGACCTAAAATCCCTGGGCTGCAAAGAGAGGTTGGAAGCTCTATCCCTTTATTCAGTGGCTCATAGACTTTTGAGGGGAGATCTCTGTCAAACCTCACCAGTAGAGACCCAATTGTCCTGAACAACCTGTATTGCTACAAGTCCAATATCTCCACCAATAGTATGACCAGGGACCTAAATCTTCATCAACAGATAAATAAAACATGGTCATGGGACAGGTTTATAATGGGTGCTCCCCAAACCTCTGAAATAAACTTCCCCAACATGGTAAGCACTGCAACTGACTATCTTCATCTAAACATAACCTAAATGACTGAATGGGTATCCACAAATTTACTCCAGGATTGACTGCTATAGTCTCCTGGAGAAAGGGAGTTTAATCTGAAGGAGGATACTATCAAGGCTTGAATGGTCATAATACTCACTGGCCTTAGAATATCTCTGAATATATGAAAAAGTTAGCCATAATGTCTTTCACTTTCCATCACAGATAGACATTAGTATCATATATGCCATGTAGTTGTCTTTGATGGTCTTGCAGGATGTGGGTGAAAGCAACTGATTATTGCCACAGTGGTGAAGCAGGTATAATTGCCATCTCATTTGGTTCTGTGGCTGGTTTTTTTGGCTGTGGTTCCTTCTATGTGGAATCTGCATACCATCTCTGACTCTAGGTTTTATCCAGGTGGTCTAATTTCCTCCACAAGCCAAAGATGTGTCATAGGCAAACAAGTGTTTCTTAATGTGCCATAGGTGAGCAGGTGTTTCCATAATTTACATGTAGACAAACATGCAGTATGCTTTTGTGTGTGTGTGTGTGTGTGTGTGTGTGTGTGTGTGTGTGTGTGTGTGTGTGTGTGTGTGTGTGTGTGTGTGTGTGTGTGTGCACTCGCATCTTGTGACAGACCTGTTTTTTCAGGGACAGCATCATTATGTGTGTGTATGTGAACATCTGTGGAAAAATAATACCTATGATTTTATCTGTGCTCATACACACAATACTGAGGTGTCCCTGGACATGTACATAGTTGCTGCTAGACACATATACACAGCATGTCTTCCTTTCCTCACTCCCGAAAGACTGAATGCTTAATTCAATCAGCCATTTTCAGAAGTGTGCACAAAAAGCTGATATTATTAGAGTTATGTCTGGTTGTGAAGAAAAAAAACAAAAGAGAACAATAAAATAATCTTTAAAAGTAAGGCATAGCATGCATTGCAGTACATCTAGACACTCTGTTATTCTGAGAACCTGGCTGCCTCCAGACTCACCAACTGCACAAGTGGATTTTGGCACAGGTTTAGTAAGGGGCTACATCCTCAACCTGTTTCACTGGTCCCCACATAACCTAAAACTGTCCACATTCAGAGGTATGCACAGAAAGTCACTATAGGACATGTGGGAGCTAGCTAAGGACAGCGTGTTCATTATTTCTTTAAATGTCCTTAAAAATCAGACCTCACAGTTGTGCACATAATATTGCTGCAGCTTGTCTAGGAGCAACAAGTTGGAATACATTACTGTAATCATTATTTTTTCACTTTCCTCACAATCACACATCAGACTTATACAGGTGGCTATCTTTGGGGATAGGAGTAAGAAGGCATGCTGGTGTATATGTGCTTCACCACAACAAGCTGAAATATGTTATTGTAGCTATTATTGTCCCAGTCTAACATCAGAGGGGTACACAGAAAGCGTCTCTCTTTTGCGGACAGAAATGAGGAGGTATAGGTATGGAGGCATGTTGTGCAAATGTATAACAGCAACAACTAAATTCATGACTGGTCATTTGTTCTTTCACTTTCATCCAAATGTAAGACCAGAGGGGTACACAGAAAATGACTAGCTTTTTTTTTGGGGGGTTTGAGGAGGCAGGCATTATTCCCAGACAAAGAGCTATGTGTCTTAAACATTTGTCTTCTTAGTTTATTGGGGACTTCTATTTTTTCAGCTTTGAGCATTAAACCTTGGATATAACTTATTCCTTCCTTGAAACAAATAAACAATCAAAAATCATTACTTGTGATATTTGCTCAGGCTGTCATTGGAGTAAATGTTGGAAAAAGCTATCAAATGCAACTCAGAGCATCTTAAGTCATATGTCTCCAGGGGCCCCCTGTGTAATTCAATAACTTCCTCCACAGCTATTACAGAACAGTCTTGGGCAGTTAGATTGTGTTGAAAAGAATGAGGCCAAAGTTGAAGAGTAAGACAAAGTACAAAAATGAAAGAGCAAGAGAAATAATCTTTTTGAATAGTGTGGGGAGGTTATGACAAAATGAATGGGATGGAAAGGGGAACCATTGGTCAGAGGTGGGGTAAAATGGAGTCCTTGGGCTATGGCTCTATTTTAGAGCTGTATTTCACCTAAGGCTGACCATGATATCAGCTTTAGGTGAAATACAGCTCTTAAATAGAGCCATAGGCCACGGACTCCATGATATCAACCCGGCCACTGGGGATGCACAAGCCAGTGCATTTTTTTGTGCTGGTCCCAAGCCCAGATAAATCAGGAGAGTTGTGTCAGGAAGGGCATCCGGCATAAAATTTTGCCAAATCATACATGCGGACAACAGTACAGATATACATACCAGGTCGGTCGAGGTCCAGGTTAACAATAAATGTCACCAGTCCTGTTGGCCAACAGGGTGTTGGCGGAAATTGGGCTACTGTTGGCCGAAGGAGGAGAAGAGGGGGAAGGCATGCCTGAAGGCAGGTAAAGGCTAGGACTGTGGTAGTGAGGGTTGGAACTTTGAATGTTGGCAGTATGACTGGTAAAGCGAGAGAGCTAGCTGATATGATGGACAGAAGGAAGGTTGGTATATTGTGCGTGCAAGAGACCAGATGGAAGGAGAGCAAGGCTAGGTGTATCAGAGGTGGGTTCAAATTGTTTTATCATGGTGTGGATGGGAGGAGAAATGGCATAGGGGTTATCCTGAAGGAACAGTATGCTAAGTGTTTTGGAGGTGAAAAGAGTGTCAGATAGAGTGATGTTTATGAAGCTGGAAATTGATGGTGTAATGATGAATGTTGTTAGTGCATATGCTCCACAAGTTGGGTGTGCGATGGATGAGAAAGAAAAATTTTGGAGTGAGTTGGATGAAGTGGTGATGACTGTACCCAAGGGTGAGAGAGTGGTGATTGGAGCAGATTTCAATGAGCATGTTGGTGAAGGGAACAGAGGGGATGAGGAAGTGATGGGCATGTATGGAGTTAAGCAAAGGAATGCAGAATGTCAGATGGTAGTGGATTTTGCAAAAAGGATGAAGATGGCTGTGGTGAATATGTATTTTAACAAGAGGGAGGAGCACAGGGTGACATACAAGAGTGGAGGGAGATGCACACAGGTGGATTATATCTTATGTAGGAGGGCCAGTTTGAAGGAGATTGGAGACTGTAAAGTAGTGGCAGGGGAAAGTATAGTTAGGCAGCATAGGATGGTGGTTTGTAGGATGACATTGGTGATCAAGAAGAGAAGGAGGAGTGTGATGGCAGCACCAAGGATCAAATGGTGGAAATTGAAAAAGGGTAATTGTGAGGTGGAGTTCTGGGAAGAGTTAAGACAGGCACTGGGTGGCAATGAAGAGTAACTGAATAGCTGGGTAACTACAGCAGAGCTAGTAAGAGAGATGGCTAGAAAGGTGCTTGGTGTGACATTTGGAAAGAGGAAGGAGGACAAGGAGACCTGGTGGTGGAATGAGGAAGTACAGGAGAGTATACAGAGAAAGAGGTTGCCAAACAAGAAGTGGGATTGTCAGAGAGATGAAGAAAGTAGACAGGAGTATAAGGATATGAGGTGCATGGCAAAGAGAGAGGTGGTGAAGGCTAAGGATAAGGCATATGAAGAGTTGTATGAAAGGTTGGACACTAAGGAGAGAAAAGGACCTGCACCGATTGGCTAGACAGAGGGACCGAGCTAGTAAAGATGTGCAGCAGGTAAGGGTGATACAGGATAATGAGGGAAACGTACTCACAAGTGAGGAGAGTGTGTTGAGGAGATGGAAAAAGTACTTTGAGGGGTTGATGAATGAAGATGAAGAGAATGAGAGGGAGAGAAGGTTGGATGATGTGGGGATAGTGAATCATGAAGTGCAGTGGATTAGCAAGGAGGAAGTAAGGATAGCTATGAAGAGGATGAAGAATGGAAAGGCTGTTGGCCCGGATGACATACCTGTGGAAGTATGGAGGTGTTTAGGTGAAATGGCAGTGGAGTTTTTAACTAGATTGTTTAGTGAAATCTTGGAAAGTGAGAGGATGCCTGAGGAATGGAGAAAAAGTGTTTTGGTACCGATTTTTAAGAATAAGGATGATGTGCAGAGCTGTAGTAACTACAGAGGGATTAAACTGATCAGTCACAGCATGAAGTTATGGGAAAGATTAGTGGAAGCTAGGTTAAGAAGGGATGTGATGATTAGTGATCAGCAGTATGGTTTCATGCCAGGAAAGAGCACTACAGATGTGATGTTTTCTCTGAGAGTGTTGATGGAGAAGTACAGAGAATGTCAGAAGGAGCTGCATTGTGTCTTTGTGGACTTAGATAAAGCATATGACAGGGTGCCTAGAGAGGAGTTGTGATATTGTATGAGGAAATTGGGAGTATCAGAGAAGTATGTAAGAGTGGTACAGGATATGTACGAGGGTAGTGTGACAGCAGTGAGGCCTGCGGTGGGAGTGACGGATGTGTTTAAGTTGGAGGTGGGATTACATCAAGGATTAGCTCTGAGCCCTTTCTTATTTGCAATGGTGATGGACAGGTTGACAGACGAGATCAGACAGGAGTCCCCATGGACTATGATGTTTGCAGATGACATTGTGATCTGTAAATCTGTAATGAGAGTAGGGAACAGGTGGAGGAGACCCTGGAGAGGTAGAGATATGCTCTAGAGAGAAGAGGAATAATGGTCAGCAGGACTAAGACAGAATATATGTGTGTGAATGAGAGGGAGGATAGAGGAATGGTGAGGATGCAGGGAGTAGAGGTGGCAAAGGTGGATGAGTTTAAATACTTGGGATCAACAGTTCAGAGTAATGGTGAGTGTGGAAGAGAGGTGAAGAATAGAGTACAGGCAGGATGGAGTGGGTGGAGAAGAGTGTCAGGAGTGATTTGTGACAGAGGAGTACCAGTAAGAGTGAAATGGAAGGTCTACAAGAGAACAGTGAGACCAGCTATGTTATATGGGTTGGAGACAGTAGTATTGACAAAAAGGCAGGAGTCAGAGCTGGACGTGACAGAGTTAAAGATGTTAAGATTTGCACTGGGCATGATGAGGGTGGACAGGATTAGGAATAAGTATATTAGAGGGTCAGCTCAGGTTAGAAGGTTTGGAGACAAAGCCAGAGAGGCAAGATTATGTTGGTTTGGACATGTGCTGAGGAGGGATGCAGAGTATATTGGGAAAAAGATGCTAAGGATGAAGCTGCCAGGTAACAGGAAAAGAGGAAGGCCTAAGATAAGGTTTATGGATGTGGTGAGAGAGGACATGCAGGTGGGTGGTGTGACAAAGCAAGATGCAGAGGACAGGAAGAAATGGAAACAGATGATCCGCTGTGCCAACCTCTAATGGGAGCAGCCGAAAGAAGAAGCTGACCATGATATCAGGGATACACCTTCCTAAATGGGCTATCACAGGCATCACATGGCCAATTGCTGAAATTTCAGTGAAGAAAATACAACATAACTTTTGTCACCTTCATACATCAAGACAGAATACACCATTTGCCATCACAAGAAGAAACCATAACTTGCCCACTGTCTTTGCACAAAAGAAAAAGTTATACAATTTAAGCAAACTGACAGAGTAATGCACATGACTGCGAATTTCTAGTTGCAGCACTCACAGCCCTGCACTGCTCATTTGCACATCATGTGGCCATACACATCTCCAGCTGGAACATTTATGCTACAGGTATCTGACTATGTGATATGCACAAGAATATAAAGATAGGTCATTTTGGAATGCCTTGCCATTAGCTCACAGTTTAACAAAAGACAAACGCAGTACAGTATATTTTGGAAAGATATTTTCTATGCTGCTTACAAATCCATGTATGAGTGGTAAGGTGAATAATGATGATCAGTGGGCTGACAGACAGTAGACAGCCTTGGCAGGTGTATTGCTATAGTGTAACAATGGTGAGCTGTGCCTGGCAAGTGATTATTTCTGAATATATCCTATACAGCTGCATTTCCTAATATGCTACATATATAGAAAATATTAACCTTTTCATTACAGGAATATATCACCAATTTGCCCACACAAATGCTACAAAGGAGATGTACCTACTTGCATCCAAGGTCAGTTGTGCAATTGCTTATTATTACTTACTAGAAAACTGTTAGGACTAGTGATATACCTTAAGCATTAGCAGTAGTGGAAGCTGAGGCAAATGTTGTCACTGGTAGCTCTTTCAGGGGTCTATATTATCATATCGCACACTCAGAAGAGCGAACAACACATAATCAACCCCATGTAAGTGAAAGCTTACAACGTCGAAACCTCAGAACAGCAATTTTTTTCCAAGGGAAAAAAATTGCTGTGCGGAGAGTGAAAAAAAACTATAAAACATTGCCCCCCACACCCCCCTACTTAAATATACCAACTCCGAGATTGCACTACAGTGCTGAAAAGGCAAAGTAGCGAAAGCTTCATTATTTTGCCTTTTCACGCTTTTCAGTTCGACAAAGACACATTTGACAACCTGCGTCTGCAACAGCGTAATAGGGAGCCCTCTTTCAGTGATTATGGAAGCAGATCCTTTTTTTCATGAAAACCCATAACAGCTGAATTTTTGTTAGGTGTATAACATGCTGAATGTGGTCTCTCCACTGGTTATGTTTCACAAGAGAATCAGCAATGGCAACTAGTGGGCAGACATACTTCTGGCAATGTTCCAATCAGCCAATAATCTGGCATACAATCACCTTTCCTTCTGCCAACCCTAACATTCACATCCAGTCAGGTGTCAGTTGTATGCAGAGATTATGCATTCTGAAGTTATCTTGTAAAATATCTTACCTGACCATTTTAAAGGCTAACGTCTGCCATGAATTATCAGCATTGCTAGGCCCTGCATACTGTGAATATGTGCCTCTGTGAAACAGGTAAAGTCAGATAATATTATTTGCATTATACCATTTACAATTACAATACATAGGTAATGCTATATTCTCTGTGTTTGTACAGGACAGGGCATGTCAAGAAGACAACCAGGTAGGCAGAGAGATGAAAATTTCAACATCACAGAAAATGATATCCTACTGCAGCATGACCTATATCTGTTGGGTAGAGGGAAAACAGACCAGCAATAATGAAACTGTATGTGTCAGTCCTTGCTGCAGTAATCAGTGCCACAGGGACAGAAAAGAACAATGGAAACGTTTGATCATTGATACAAATATATGACTGGCAGGGCCAAACACAAGGCACTGTAGACTGAAATGGAGCAATCTAACACAGGAGGTAGCCAACAAGGGCCCACAAATCTCATTGAGAAGGAACAATTCCTTAAGTCCTAATTTAGTGATGATCCATGTATTATCCTTTCAGGTGATCTCGATGTCAGTGTAAGGATGCCTCAGCAGCCCCCCCCCCATGTTTGCATGGGTGATAGACTAGGTTAGCTCTACCTAACAGATGTTTGTCTGTTCTGTTCTTAAACATGCTGAGTGCATGGTAACCCAGTAAGCACTATGCACACTTGTCTTCCTAGTCACCATAGGTCTGCAACAACATCCTGGCACCATAGAAGTTAGGTCTGTATACAGTATAATTTGCTAGATGAACATTGTTGGTCTGCATGCAACTTAGGCACCTTATATCACTATGGGTTGGCTATGGTGTTCTGTATATTAGGCATTCACAGGTACCACTGACAAAGGTCATGATATATGAATGGGTTGTAACTACAGATGCATGCACAACACATGCCAGCATACATGATCAAAAGTCACAAACCGAGGAAACAATGGTACTTTCTCTATCATGCTTCTGTGGTAAGGCACTATACACACATGGCGGAGGGAGAGTCAAACATATTGAGGACACTGACTGTAGAGTGTGAGGACAGAGCATCCCCTCATGGAGAAGGCCCTCATGTGGATGATACCCTTTTACATGTTTATAGGTTCGTAGGTATGTACTAAGCTAACAACCACAAGGGCCTTTTTAAGCCTAGCCATGCATCCCAAATCTCTGACAAATTCTGGCACTCTTGATAAGTGTAAGCAGGGGCTTGTGAGATGAACCATTTACAAGCAGAGGCCTGGAAGATGAACCATTTACCACCTGCCTGTGTCTGTTAGAGACATTGGTGCCAAACCAGGGATGAATTTCCTGTTACCCATCCAATTGTCCAAGTTGCACTTAAATTGGGTTATGGAGGAACTCTGCTTCATGTGGATGGGGAGCCTGTTCCAGAGAAGGGGTAGTCTCTAGGATACATAACTATCTCTCCTACTTATATTACAGGCAAGCTTTAAGTCTTTATAATGGGTAATACTGGTGCTGTTTGTTTTGCAGATATGCAGAATGTCCATCACAGTTGGGTCTGACAATGCCTTGCATGCCAGGCATAGATCTCTATAGGTCCCTGAGACAGTCTGTATGGGGCATGTTACTTATGCCCTGTATTCTTGCAGCGAGGAACCTCTGTGGATGTTCCAATTGTTAGATATGCCTGGTTAGGTACATACAAAAGGGGAGCATTGCACTCAATGATAGGTCTGATGAATGCCGAATGCTGTGAAACAAGGGTCCCTATTATGAAATCGAAGGGGCTGAACATCGAACGGCTTTAATGTTGGAAATGCCATTCAACAATGTGCTTTTTGTGAGATCGCAGTACAGTACAGTGAAGCTCAGAATATTTGCCTTTTCCTCACTGTAGTGCAATCTCGGAGTTGGTATATATAATTAGCAGGGGGTGTGGGGGGCACAGCCCCCCACAATAGCAACTTCGAGGTCTGGCATTTTTGGCCTTTAAGCAATTCGATGTTCAATGTCTTTGGTGTTGTAATATAGACCCTAGAACAATGACTTCCTTAGACCTAGATGCCATACCTTTGTTTATAGGTTGCACAGCATAGAATGATTTTATTAGTACTATAGACAGATGATGCTCTAAGGCTAGATTACTGTCTATATGTGCCCCCAGGTCCCTGATTACTGGGTCATCTCTTAGGGGTGTGTTATAAATATGATAGTTACCAAGGGTAGCGGTGTCGCCTCACAGTAAGACGCTGTCTGGTTCAATTCTCAGCTAGAGCGTCTTCTGCGTGGAGACATGCGTGAATGGGCGTACCTTAGTTGAAGGTTGTGCATCAGGGCTGGTAACTCGGCATGTAAAAATCAACTACCAATCATTAGCGGACCGGAGTTCCGCTGTGGCGTCTCCTAATTGGGAAAAGCCGAAAGACACAAACAAACAAACAAAAACCAAGGGTGGATGACTTCTTGAAGGATATTCTTATGCATTTCTTGGCATTTGGTTTTAATCCATGGTTTTGACACCAGTTATTTATCTGTGTCAGCCCTTCCTAGAGAATGTTTGTGTCAGTGGGGAATTCAATGACAACTCCTAATTTGCAATCATTTGCAAATGTAGTCAGCCAAAAAAGAGTAGTCCCAGGACCTATCCCATGACTCCACTTGTGACTGGCCTCTTTGTAATGGTAAACTCCCCATTTTTAACTTCCTAGGTTCTCACTGTGAGCCACCTGGCTATCCATTGGGTGACATAAGAGTTTGTACCTAACCTCTTGAGTTTGTCAAAAATGTTCAAGTGGAGTATTGTGTCAAATGCTTTGGCTAGATCAAGGTAGGCAGTGGAAACCATTTTTTCCTCATCCATTGCTTTGGTGACCTACTCAAAGAAGACCACTAGGCTGAGTAGGCATGACCTG
Source organism: Protopterus annectens (assembly GCF_019279795.1). Classification (NCBI taxonomy): domain Eukaryota; kingdom Metazoa; phylum Chordata; order Ceratodontiformes; family Protopteridae; genus Protopterus; species Protopterus annectens. The sequence goes on along the minus strand of NC_056741.1, from coordinate 545,554,848 downwards.
CCCTTGACAAAACCAAATTGAGTTGTGTCCATTGTCTGGAGGCTTCCTACATCATTTTTGATCATTTTCATGATAATTCTTTCCATGGCTTTGCATATGAGACTAGTGAAACTTACTGGTCTGTAGTTTCCAAGGTCTGTAGATGGCCCACTTTTGTGCAGAGGGATGACTGTTGCTGTTCTCCATTCATGAGGCACGAATGCTGTTTGGAGGTTATGGTTAAATAACAATTCCAGATGGCCTGATGGGTCATGTTTCATGCTATTTAGAAGGCATCCTGGGTTATTGTCTAGGCCCATTGATGCAGTGTTCTTGGCCTTAAAGAGAACATTAAGGACCTGTTCTCTAGTGATAGCAGGGGGAGTTATGTTTGATGGTAGTTCCTGAGGAAAGGTTCAGGGGGAGATAGGGGTAAAGTTGGAGCTGAATTTGTTGGCCAGTACGTTTGTTATATCTTCTGGCTCTGTATCAAGGTAGGCATGTTTACATTTGTGCACTGCCTCTGATACGGGCATACCAACCACAGGGCAGCAACATAGGGATATATGATGACATCACAGCTCCTATTTGGTACCTGAGATGCAAACAGTGTTGGGAATAAACCAACAGATGACATCCAGGTCCTGTCTGCTGTCAACCTGTCTGTACTGGAGTTGGTAATCACGTTGTGTGACTTTCCCCAAGATGCTGCCTTATACCATTGAAGCTCTGTGTGACATTGATTACAGACATCAGGATATTATGGGTGCACTTAGGGCTCTAGAGACACACACTGCATCAGCTAGCACCTCTCTACATAGGACTAAAAGTGACATGGTTGGCACTGCAACCAGGGTTGTCCACATCTGGTATAGGGTATGTACTTCTTTTGTAAGTATACTAGTGCTTTTGCAGGGTACTGTCAGAGACTCTGGTAGCCCTCATCATTAGCATACATGAAGATTTACATCCAGATACAAATTGTAATGGCACCCCATCCCTGTCCCAGAAGATCACAAGCCCCGGCAGCTATCACCTGTACATTGCCTCCAGATCCAGGTCATGCATTGCTAGTCCATCTCTGTCACAGGAAATCTTTAGGACTGTCACCCCCTCTGGTCTCTACACCTTGGCCACTGTGGTGTCAGCCCTCAACTCCTGTCATGTGTTCCATACATTCTTGTGTGTGTGTCCTCTGTCTTACTTACTTTGTAACAGTATTGTGCTACTGTCTCACCAGTATAAAAGAAGATGACTGTGACCCACAAAACCCTCCATTCTATAGTGGCTTACAATGATGATTGATGAAGAGTATAACCAAACCATGCACTGACCAGTAGACCATGATGATAAAATTAAATGCATTGTGTAAACCCTATGTGACACTGTCACTTTAAAGATTGCCATGCCACATACTTATTAAGTAGATGTCACAGCTTTTTCAGTATGTTTTGTGCATGTTGAGGCCTGGGAGACTCGTCCTGCATATGTGTTATCCTGCTCCAAGTTCTAGTCTACTCAAGCTGCTGTTGCTGCTCCTGTGTTATCCTGGACAGCGCCTAATGTAATCATGTCATAGAAATGTCTTCGTGTTTCTGTTCAGCCATGGTGTACAGCATGGCACAGACAACAATCAGCTTGCTGACTGTGTCAGACTATTGTAGTACCTCAGCAGGTGTGTAAAGGCAGCAGAAACATGCTTTCAGCACAGCAACAATACATTAAGTTAAAATGATGGTATCGGCATGGGTGGCTTTGTATTAGATTCCAGACATAGTTTCAAGATTATGTACAGGAGTCATGAGCCAGGGTTCCAGGGCAGGAGTTGCAACACAAAAGAACAAAATCACAAGAAAACATTTTTTGGTGAGAGACGGTTTCAGTATCAGTCAGCATTTATTTTGTCCAGTGACCATGTACTTTCCAACCAGATAGCCCTATGGGAGTCATTTCAGTGCAAGCAATGAAATAATGTGTAAGAAATGAGCCAAATATGGGATCATGGGAACTGTCAGCATGTTATACACACACACACACACACACACACACACACACACACACTGAGATAAGCCATCTACATTGCAGAATGCCTGGCATTTTGGGAATGGTATTCCTTCCTGTACACAAATGTCAATGACTGGCAGCCATGTGAAGCTCAGTATCTTGATGAGGCATGCAGTGTTATAGAAGCCACATATAAGGGTGGCTTTGTTCGCTGTTGCCCTAGCAAACCAGATGCACCATTCCAAATGCAGAAGCATAGTGTTGAGAAATGTGTTAAATATTCATGTGGCAGATACCTGTAATGTTCCCATTTGGTCACTTAAAGCTCCCTGTAGCTAAAACAATATGTGCTACACATATTTTGGTCTTTACAGGGAGGGGAATGCCACACATTCCTCTAGATTCAGCATGTGGGTTCCACAATCCTACCAGACTTCTTATGAGAACAGTAGCTAGGGAAGTATGTACCATGGGCAGACTCCTACACAGGCATCCCCTCAAAAAAACAAACTCTCCAAGACAAGAGAAAAAAAATTAGCTCCTCTGAGGTTATGATGTACTTATTTAATAGCAGACTGTCACATTTTTTCTTACACTTAAAACAGTCACAGCTATTTAAATGAATATACAGCAATATCCCTACTTATGAATTCCAGCAACTGGCAATGCTGGTGCTTCACTTCCACATTGTCAGTTGTCCCTCCCAACAGCTTGCACCCAGGACAGCCACTCCATTTTCCCCATCGTAGCTACAGTTCTGCTCTTTATTATGTCCTTGTTTATGTATGTATGTCTCTATCTATCTATATTTGCTTATCAGGGTAGTGCACTGATCAGTATTGACCGATTTCAGTCTCATCCCAGGTGAAACACAAAACATTTCACAAATAAAGGCAGAAATGTCAGAATAACAGGGTAGCTCAAATTAGTTACACAGAAAAACTGTTATGTACTTTCTAGTAAACAAGCAGATTGTAATGTACAATGTTGACATTTGTTTCTGAAGTGGATCAACCTTCAGGAGAAGACAAGTGAAAAATACAGATAGTGTGTTAGGTGGTACGTCTTGTGTTGAAGCAGGAGTATTTCACTTGAATGAAGAAATGCTTCTTTGAGTTGCATTCCAATTCTGATTGTGAATTTTGATTTCGTTTAGGTTGATGGGAAGAGTCTGCCAAAGAGTAGGTGCTCTAGAGAAGAATACATGTGCATATGTAGTGCTGTGGAGTTTGGTTCTAGGGATAATGAGAGTTGATGACGCTTGTAAGTAATGTCTCAGGTTGTATGAGGAGTTTTTTTCATGAAGTTTAGTTCCAAGGGTAGTAAATGTCTGTAGCTGGAAAAGTTTGTAGAGATGGGATCTTAACAACAGGTTAGATCCTTGTTTTATGGGTAGCCATTTGTTTTTTTCTAGGTTAATACAGTGACACTCACGTAGGGGTGAATTTGTAATGAATTGAAAGATGCTGTTGGATATTGTTTGGAGTCTGGTGGTGTTTTTCTTGGAGTTTGATGCGAAAAGGAGTTATTCATATTCTAGCTGAGACAGGAGGGCTCCTTGGTCAATGGCTGCGCCAACTGGTTGAGATAGAAAAGGGGAGATCTTTTTGGCCCAGAAGAGGAGGGAGTTTATTTTTGCTTTCAGTATGCTTATGTGGAAATGCAAGTTTAGAGATTGATCAAGCCATAATCCTAGATATTTTAAGGAGGAGGCTGTTTCATTTGTACAGTTGTGTAAAGATAGTTAAAGAGTCACGTGCTGGGTGAATTTTCTGTGGAGTTCCAAAAAGCATAGTTTTGCTCTTTTAGGACAGTTTATGGCTGATCGACAGAGAATAAGCAAATTATATTCTAAACAGTTGTGATACTGTACACTATCCGCTGCCTGAACCTTAGTATGTTCTGCAGTCTGCCACAATACACAACTTGGGACAGGATCAACTGCTGAAAGAAAGTGCTGCTGAACTTAGAATAGTGACAGTCCTAGCCAGAGGCATAGTTGGCTGAACCACCACCCTCTGCCAGTCTGACAAATTACCACCTTACCCCTTCAGCTCTTCAAGTGAAGAGAAAAAAATGACTTCTTACAAAGCAAAAAAAGGACTTCTTACAAAACTGCAGGAAAAGTCAGCAATAGGGTGGCCAGAACCCCCCCCCCCTTCCTCCTTCCCCAGCTCTTTAACAGAAGAAAAAAACAAAAGCAGGCCCACTCCTTGCACTGGCACACCAACCAGGTGGCTAGATACACATCCCCTCCCTCCTGTCACAGAGCAAAGAAAAAAGAAGTTGGCAGTCAAGTCTCTGGGGCTCCTGAAATACAGGAGCCAATAAGGGCTAATCTCTGTGTTCTGCCCCCAACCCTCCTGCCTCTCATTTTAGTTTTAAAAAAAAGTCACATGTAGCAAGCAGTTACTATAGTTTATACCTCACATAGAGCATTACAAAACTCAGGTTTTACATAAAAAAGAAAAAGATTTGTTTTTTATACCTTCAAACTGTAGCAAACTGCTTGCTGCACAGTTTAGACCCCACAGGGAGTGTTAAAGTTTCAGGTTTGACCACATATGTGATACTGTCTTCTAGAAGCTGGCATGCATTAAAGAGCAATCAGGATCAGCCAATTGTGCCCCCCAACACTTTGCACACCAGCACTTTGCCTCTTGCCCCATCCTAGCTATGCTACTGCTCCTAACATTCTAACAATTTGCAACTCAAAAATTTCCTGTGTGCTGAGTGTCTGTAGAATCGCACTGCAAGAGGTGCAAGCTATATCACATACAAGTAGGAATATCACCCTTTTTGGCAGCCTACTTTTGTATGTCATTACGACCTAATTTGCTTACATGATTTTATTTATATTTCTTTATGCAGTTACTTGCATACACTGCATGAATCAGATTGTAGGTTGCTGTGCTCCTGCACAACTTGTGTCTCTAAATTGCCTACATCCTGAGTCATTGCCAGTTGTACAATGTGCTGCTGCATGTTGTTCATTTTGTTTATAAACTCCACCCAGAGAAAACAGCACCATGGGTAACACACTTACCTTTGATGCTGAAAAAGTAGGAACATGTGAGTCATATTCCGAAATGAGGGTCTTGGATTCAAGTTTCCATACTAACACTGCAGTGTAGCATGAAGGGGTGTTGTTCTTCTGGAGTGCCATAATTTGAATGAAACATTAAATGAATTATATCTTCCCATTACATTGTAGTTTAGGAAGATTTTAAAAGATCTTTCATGGCACATGCTGATGTAGATTAACCATTTCAGTGGTCTCTAAGCCAAACTTCTCCTAGTTACTAAAATTACTACTCCAGGTCACTGATAAAGAGGTCCCATTGGCTTAATGCAGTAAATATAGAAAGCATAATAAAGGTTCTAGATATGTATAGAAAGAAGGATGAAAGGACATGCTGCAGACAGAGTTCTCAGAGGTTAGGAAGTTGTTGTGTCTTTCGGCGCCACAGCGGAACTCTGGTCCGCTAATGATTGGCAGTAGATTTTTACGTGCTGAGTTGCCAGCTCTGACGCACAACCTTCAATGAAGGTACGCCCATTCACGCATGTCTCCACACAGAAGACGCTTTAGCTGAGAATCAAACAGGACAACGTCTTACTGTGAGGTGACAACGCTACCGCAGCACCACCACCGCAGTCAGAGGTTAGGAAGTGAGTCATAGAATTCAGAAGGCAGAAGGACAGTACAGGTGGAAGGCAGGAATGATTGGTGGAAGGTGTATTCAAGGCAGGTATTAGGAAATTTTTACAACAGATAATTGGTGGAGCCCTTGACAGCATTACATATATAGAAATAGGGGTCTATATTATAAACACAAAAGCTGTAAACAGCGAATACATGTATAACAACACATAAAGGTCGATGTACAAAAAGAACAAAATATGTAATCGGTGAAAATGAAATCACCAAAAGTATTTAGTCAACCAACAGCGCTATGCAGGTAAGCTCAAACTAACTAAATAAAATTAAATTAACACACTTTTGTAGGGAGGCAAGCCTCCCTACACCCCCACACCCCCCTACTTAAATATACCAACTCCGAGATCGCACTACAGTGAGGAAAAGGATATATTTCCTCATCCCCACGATCGCCCTGCTAGCCAAGCAAATACGTTCGGCGTTTTCATTTTCGCCGATTACGTATTTCGGTCTTTTTGTACATAGACCTTTATATGTCGATGTACATGTATTCGCTATTTTGAGCTTTCATGTTTATAATATAGACCCTGCAATAGTACTTCAGCTCCTGAATGGAGAATCAAACTAACATGAAGCGGATGAAAGTGGATGAAAAGACTGGTGGGCCATTTCTGCCAACAGTGTATATTCAAAAAAGAAAAATACAGAATCAGGACAATTACAAAGTGGACACAGCAGTTTCACTATTCATATATAGTTGCAGAAAAATAATAGCCACCATGTCTGTATGGCTGCAACATTCCTGAATGTGGATTCCTTACTGTAGATTGAGTTTGCTGTACTTTCATATCATAACGATTTATACAGACTGTGAAATCATTTGGGTGTTGTATACCATGTGGAAAAGCTGTGAATTTAGTGGGAGACAGTGGGGCAGAAAACTTTTCATTGTAACAAGAACATCAAATCATGCGAGTGCTGATTAATAAAATCATATTCTAATATGAGTATCTTAACTGGGCACAAACAGAAAACTATACTAAAGCATACCGATGATGCTTCAGAAACCCTATATGGTAACAAAATGGTTCAGTGCTTAAGATCTCTTTCACTGGCGGATTTAGGCTTTGGCGCAAGACCGCACGTTTCCCCCTTTTGCTACCTTAACTTATAAGCAGTAAAAGTATGCACCAAAATAAAAAAAAAAAAAATCTCAGCAAATCATTAAAGTTGAAAACAACGTACTGCCAAATGCTGTACATTGACGGAATGTTTTCAGACTGCAGGGGAGGGGGACAGCCCAGCCACTTCCTGGCAGTCTCACTGACTCGTCATGTGAGCGCAGGGCAACTGCGTAGACAGTGAGTTCACAGACCGCCAAAACTAAATGAAAGACTGTACAGCTGGAGTAAATGCACTCATTAACCTGGATCTTCAGGCTTTGTGTGAAATAAGTCCTTGGTGAGTACTGATCATCAGGTTATAGGAGTGTAATAATTGGGCTGTTAGGAGTTTACCAAGACCACTGGTAAATGATATGTCGGATCCAAATATAAAGGGGGGTAAAATCATCCACTGTATTACACATAAAATGCCTGTTGTTTAGCGATCTTCAGCAAATGAAGCCAAAATATAACAGGAAATTGTTGATACTGAATACCTAATGCTTTCAGTTGTTGAAGTTCGCTAAACAACTGTCATAATTATGTGTAATACAGATTTTATCCCTTGGTATTTGGTTCTGCCCCTCTTCTTACCAGCAGCTTCGGTTTGTTTGGTTATTAGCTATGAGATTGAAAAAGTCTTTTTGGAACTTTCAGTTTAAACATTCAGCCACATGGTGGTGTGAAAATTGGAGACTGCTAATGAAATTATACTTTTTGCTTTCTGCTTTGTCATACTCAAATTGTACTGTTGATCGCACAAGTTTTTTTTTTTTTTTACGTATGGAAGAGGATTATAGTGTTCATTATAATTTCCTACCATCATATCTTGTGTTTGCCTGTATTTATTGCATTGTAAGACTTGTGTATGTGTGCGCGCCTCATTGCAGTACAAGTGTTCTCCATATCTCTTAACCTCTTAGTGCAAGAAAGCTGGACAAAGCTCAAAACCAGAGGCATATTTTAAATATTGCTGTTGTTACTCTGGCAACTTTCTAAGTTTATTGTTTTAACTTACATTTTCTAGAGTATTTGAAGTCTGAAACTGAAACGTTTGCCATTATTTAGTGACTTCAATCCTTAGACCATCCCAGTGATTTATTAGAAAACCACAGATTTTATGAGGAACAGATTAAAATATGAGTTGAAAATTTGAACATTTGAGAGGTATGGTCTCCATTTAATGGTGTTATCTTAGTGAATGACTTGTTTCAAAACAAGAATTTTTTTAAAGCACACCATACCTCTCAACCTCTTCTAGTAAGAAATCTGGACAAAGCCTCAAGTAATGGGGCGGGGGGGGGGGTTACAAAGGCCCAGAAATAAGGACACTTTTTATGTATTGCTCTTACAGCCTTAGAGAGTTCATAGAATTACAGGTTTTAAATTAGCATACATTTTCTGAATGATATGAAGTTAGAAACTCAAATGTCTGTCATTATTTTCTCACTTTAGTCCTCAATGATTAGCCAGTGATTTGCCAGAAAACCACAGACTTTAGGAGAAACATACCAAAAATATGAGGCAGAAATTTGGACACTTGAGAGGTATGATGTACACATTCCCTTTGCTATGTACACACTCCATTAGTAATATATTTGAAATGCTTTTCTTGTTTCTTCTTGTAAATACTCAGTGTACCACATTATCATCTATGTGGCAGATTTCCAGATAAATAAATGTATGGAAAACTGGTAAGTCCAGAGGAAGTGTTTCAAAGTTTGAAATGGAAGCTTTGCAGCTTTTTAATAATTCAGGAGTGTGTTCTTCTAGGAGCAAACTAGAACAATATGTGCACATATAACCTGTGAAGATGAGCAATAGGCCTGTGCACAGGATGTGTCCAGTTTGCTTGGCTATGCAATTGCAGCCAGAAGTCTTCTATTATTTGGAGTGTTAGCACATTTAATCAGTTTACAGTTATTATATTATGCACCCTTAACTTGGATGACTCTCTGCTAGTGCCAGTTGCCTTTCCTACCTCCACCCATCAGTTTATAGCTAATGTATTTATTCATTTTATCATTTATACACTTATGGTAGGAAGAAAGTGCTCCCCCCATCAGTTATAATAGAATAAAATCAAAGTGGTGCTGTCTGAACATCTACATATATTTGAATGAAACAACAAAATACATGGGTTGAATTGTGTTAACCCATTTTAATCACCACAGCATGCTGCAACAAGAAAGTAAATGGCAGCCTTCTTAATAGATGGGGGAGGGGGGGCTACCAGCTATGTTTGACTTGGAGGGGAGCGATAAATTATTCTAGGAGGGGCTACCAGCTACGTCCAACTTGAAGAGCAGTGATAACAAGTCATTCATTCATACCTCTCAGCTATTCTAAATTTTGCAGAATGTTCTTGATTTTGCCTTATATTTTTGCCCAGCCCCTGATAAAATTTTTGATTTTCAGGTAAATTACAGAGGATTACAGGAGTCAGTAATCCCAGAATGCCAGACATTAGAGAATCATACATTCAATAGTTCAGAAAATGCAACTTCATGCAGAATTGGTGTTCTTTTAACCTTTTAAGTAAATTACATTGATAGTTAAAAAATGCCCTTCATTTTGGACCCCTGTTTCCTCCCCTATTATTATTGCCTTTGATCAGAATTCTTGAGCAAAGAAGTTGAAAGTTATTATTCACTGATTCAGCTGTATCCATATCTGTGCTGTATTCTTCAGTAAGTGTAGAAATGCTAAAGTTGTAACAAGGGTTTTGTTACCTGCAGCAAAACAACTGCATTTAAGGGATGGTGATTACACTACTGTATTTTTTTTTCTTAAGAGCATTTCAGTTTGCTTGGGTGATCCACTGCAACCAAGACCCTCCTATATTTAACAATCCCTGGCAGAGATATTGTGGGGGAGAAGTGTAATTTTAGGAACTGCTCTCAGTGTCTAATCAACTTTACTGTCACCATGACTTTTGACAAACATGCTGTTACTATGTTTCTTTAATATTCATTTTAAAATGGTTATTGCTTTAAATACTATGTGGAGGAAATATGCTTTACTTTAGACATGATTTTTTTTTTACTGTAGTGTTATTCCATTGTGAATTTTCAGATTTTTTTTAACAGCTGTCATAGTTTTATTTTCCCAGAAGTTCAAAGTTGGTGTCATTATCAACTACTTGCAAAATAAATACGGCACATATTTTCATAAAATCACTGGCTTAAGGAATGGGAATCAGATGTGTATGCTTACAGAAATGTTTCTGAGTGATCCTCAGTTTTGAATTATTTTCAGAATTTTCCACTGCTGTTTTCAATCATTTGTTTTGCTAATGTGATGTGTAGCATTTCAGGAACTTCAACAGCTTTTTTAACACCATCTTGTGACATTTACATTTAATCAAACTGCATTAACAAGTTCACATTTACAAACATTATACTTCACATATATTGCTATATATCATATACCCTAAACAACATTACATAAATTATTCAATTCCTGTCTTTTCTTTTTTTAGACAAGAAACATCTTTATTAAACCACCACTTAATGATATAGTCAATCATACATTTATAAAAATGAAAAACCACACCAGCACAACCCTACTTGCAACCATTTTACATCACAAACCATACTGACACACTCCCAGTTGCAAACATTATACATCACTTATAATCTCCTCAATAATTTTCAATCATATATTACATATCTCATTTAAGTCCTGCTTTTTTAAACCTCATTCCTCCCTGTATGCATTGTTTCCATGATTCCCATTTTTTCCTATGTCATTTGCTCCTACCCTTTTCTAAAGATCTCAATTCCAGTTTTATCTCTGTTACTATATTCACTACTTCTAGTACAGTTGGTATAGATTTTGATTTCCATTTTTCTAGTAATTGTGTTTTTGGCAGCCACCATAATTGGACTCAGCAAGGCCTTACCAAGTTTAAGCAGTTCCGATTCTGTATCATAGCTCAGGAAAATCATCTTCCCTCATCATACCAATCTGTCTACCCAGCATCTCAGACAGTACAGCCTGCAGGGAGTCATTAAAGTCTGCTAACTCATTGCAGTCCCAGAAAATATGTTCCCAGTTATCTCTTTCTTCCCCTTCACATCTCCAAAATTTGCTGTCTACCTGAGGAAAAATTCTCTGAAGTCTACTTGGGGTATAAAAATATTGATGTAAACATTTCCAAGCAAAAATCCTAAATCTTTTAGATTTTGTTGCATATTTGGGAGACATACATATATCCTCCCATTGTTTCTTTGTGAATTGCTTATCCAATCTCTCTTCCCAATCCTTTTTAATCTCTTCTGATTGATTCTTATAGTTATCATGCAATATTTTATATGTTCTATTAATAATTCTTTTAAATGGCAGCTTCTGTTGCAGATTCTACTAAAAACTCTACCAGTGCTTGTCTTTTGTTTAGGACCCCCTATTTCTTTCTTTTTACCTATACTCTAATATTGATCTTTGATATGGAAGGCGATCTCTAACCTGCAGTGCACATTCTTGGCATCTTCCTATTCTCAAAGGACATTTGGGTATTAACAATAGTGTTGGCAGTGCACATCCTATTCATCAAAAGAAATCAGTGGTCAAAGTTCTGACTTTTCACTATTGAAAACATCTTTTATAAAAGAAGGAAAATAAAGAATTGATAATTTACAGTAAGACATGATAAAACTTTAAACAAATACTGGATACTATTAATAATAATACTAACATAATTACAAGTTTTAAAAACATGTCGGTATGTGGTAATTGCCCCTATTGTAAATATATTTATGTGGGACATACTGTAAAAATAAATGGGTTTACCTTAAGAAGTAAATTTAAAAACAACTGTAATTCAAAGATGGTTATATATGTGGCAATATGCCAGCTATGCCACTGTTTCTATGTGGGTAAAACCATTAGGAGACTTTGAGATAGAATAACAACATTAAAATGTAATGGTGAACATATTAGTGAATTTCCAGACCATAATTTTAAATTTTGGATATTGGACCAACTAATTGAATTACAATTGGAACGTTTGGAACTTATTTGGCAAATTAGATTATTTCCATTATGCCTATTCTAAAGCTACATTTTTTAGTTTAGCACTCTTTTCCCAGTTCTTCCCTTTCTTTCCTATTTACCTTTTTCTGATCCATCCATTCCTTCCCTTTTCCTTCCCTTCCTTCCTTCCTCTCCCCTCCCCCCCCCCCCCCCCTTCCCCCTCCCCCCCCCCCTCCTCCCCCACCCACTTTTTCCTTTAATTTGTTACATAAATTTGTTATATATATTTATTATATATATATATATATTATATTCTTTGTTATATATATTTTTTGTTTATATTCTGTTAAACATTAATTGTTATAAAATGTATATAGCTGACTATTATAGCAAACATGGTAATTATCAACTATATAATTATAAACAGATATTGTGTTTGTATAAGTATATAATTTATAAGTTTTTATACATTATTGTATGGTATTAAGATATTAGATATTTCATATATAAATAGAAATAATGTATGATTTATTGATATACTATTACCATGTCATTTGATCTGCTATAAGTCATTACTTGATGCTGGTTTTTAAATTGTTTAGTTTACTTTAAATTTTTTAAGATTTTAACATAACAATTAATGTAATATCAGCTGATTAGCAGGAAGTTATTTAAAGGATGTGTTTACTTAATTAATTGATCCTCTGATGAAGTTCAAGGAATAAAGAGTGTTTTTTTGTCTTCTAGTATCAGCCTTTTTATTGTTTTTTACGTTAACATCTTCCTATTCTATTACCTTTTCCTAGTTATTTGCTCCCAATACATTGGTTCCTTTGTCAGTTTTCTCCAAAAAATTCCAGCCACCCTCTTGCCTATTGTCTATATCCCTAGTCGCAGTCATCCCTATTGGCAGAATCTTCTTTCTCAATTCCAATCTTGGTTTAGTTCTTAGAATACTTTCCTCTACTTTATGAATATAACATTCTGTATGATTATTGTTATTCTCTTTAAAGGTCTGCATCCAAAATACCAGTCTCTTTCTTTTTTGAGCTTCCCCCATTTCATCGTCATCCACTTTGAATTATAGGTTTCTGCTTGTGCTATGTATAACAGTCTTAACTGTGTAGCTCTGAAATACCCCTTCAAATTGGGTAATCCCAATCTGCCTTGTTTTATTAAAAGAATCATCTTATTTATTTATTTATTTTACATTTTTTGACCAGGATAGTCTGACTGGATGCATGTCCATTTTCAGCGGAAGCCCAGGGAGAAAAGCTCCAAGGGTAAGCAGATACAGCATTACATAATACCAGCATTACATATTACAAACAGACTATTTATAGAGATTACATAAGTAAGCAAGTTAAACAAGTTCCACAGGTTACAGTTAATCCTTGATGAAGTCAGGATTAAATTAAATTACACAGTAAACTGGTTAACAGATTTTTACACATTCTAGAGAGAGTTAGCCAGGCTTGATACATTGACATAGCCAGTTAAGTGACAAATGTTGTTTGAGTCTAGTTTTAAATTGACCTAAGGTGGAAAGTAAGGTAATATCAGCTGAAAGAGAGTTCCAGGATATACTTACAGAGTTTGCAAAGAGAGAATCACCGGCTGTGTTATTAATTTTGTTAGTCTGAATTAGTAGTGTGTTAGAGGATCGAAGTGGTCTAGGATTGTTATAGGGGGTGATAATATTTTTAAGTGCAGGAGTATTGTCCGGATTATAGAGGATTTTATAGGCCATAATCAGTTGGTTATACTGGATTAGGCTGGATAGTTCAAGCCACCCAAGCTGATTTAGATTGATGCAATGATGTGTCCTAAAAGGCAGCCCACTGGCAAACCTGGCAATGTGGTTGTAGCAAATTGAGAGTTTGTTAAGGACAGTCTTGTTTAAATTCGAGAGTAGAGGGGATGCATACAGAAGGGTTGAAAGAAGGTGAGAGCGAGCTATGGCAATTTTAGCTGGAGGGGTTAGGAAGGCTTTTATTCTGTAAAGTGACCCTAGTTTTTTATTGATGGTTTTGATAGTTTGGTTAACACATAGGTCGAATTTTAGATTATTGTCTATGATGACACCTAATAGTTTTGTAGAGGGGTCAGGGGAGATTATTGTGCCACTTATCCCACTTAACTCTTGCCTTCTTCCCCTTCCAGATAAAATCCTTCATCTCTCTGTTAATTTCTATCCACAACTTCTCCTCTGGTTGATAAAAATATGCCTGGCCTGCATATAAGACTAAAGAGACTAAAACATTTTAACTGCTTGCATCTTACTATTCATATCCATATAACAGAGCTTTGATTTTCTCAGTTTTTGTATTATTTTTTTATTCTCTTCCCACATATCCTTAGCTGCCACACCAGAATCTTTTTTTTTATCCATACTCCTAAATGCTTTATTTTATTATGTCCCCTTAAGTGTGGATATTGCTGAACCAATTCGAGTATGGGCACATAATTTACTGCTATTGCCTTTGTTTTAGCTTCATTAATTTTGTATCCTGAAAAGATATGAAACCATCTCAAAATGCTGCACAACACTATAATGTCCCTTTCTGGTTTTGTTAAAATAATATCATCTTCAAATAGAGCCAGCTTTTCTTGACAAACCATGCAAATTATATCCTTGAATTTCTGAGTCCCTTATTTTCTTTGTCAGTGGTTCTAAATATAATGCAAATAACAAAGGGAAAAGAGGACACCCCTGCCGTGTTCCTCTGCTTAAGAAGAAATTATCAGAGAGGACCCCACCCACTTTAATATTCACCTCCAATCCCTCATATATACTCCTAATCAAACTTATAATTTTATCAGGAAATGCAAATGATTCCATTGTCCTGCTTATAAAGTCCCAGCTTACTCTGAAATGCTTTCTCTGCAGAAAGACCCACCAATAACTGTGATATTTTCTTGCATTCTGCTTCCTACTGGATCATCAATGTTCTGTTAATGTTGTCAAATGTTTGCCTCCCCTCCACAAAGCCATATCAATCCATATCTATCAATTCTGGCATAATTGTTTGCCATTCCTTTAGCCATTATAGACATAAACACTTCATAATCATGGTTTAGTATTGAAATGGGGATGTATGAAGCTGGTTCTGATGGATCTTTATCCTATTTAGGTATTACATATATCACTGCTTTCTTCCAGGATGTTGGTACTTTTCCTCCTGTTAAAATACTGTTAAACAAAACCCTCCAGATCTTTAACAGCTTTTTCCCCTCTTAGCTTCCAAACTTCCACAGGAATACCATCTGTTCCTCGGGACTTTCCTGTAGATTGGTTATACATCACCATTTTAATCTCCTCTCCTCCTATCCTGTCAGTAATTGAGCCTCATCTGCTTCTAACATTGGCATATTTATTTCTTCCATAAACAATTTCATTTTTATCTTTTCTTGATTTCCATATTTCAGCACTTTAAACAGACTTTCATAAAATTATTGAAATATTTCTAATACCGCTACAGGATCTCTTGTTACCTTCCTTGTTATAGGCTCTTTAAGCTTGGTGACAGCCCTTTCTACTTCTGTTGCCTGAGTCATTGAACATTTAGTTGGGTTGACTCCTATGATTTCCCCAAATGTGGGAAACTCAATTGCATAATTTATGGTAGTGGTGGACTGCCATCATGTAGTTCCCTAAACATAAGCTAACAAACAGATCTGTTTTTCTTCTAGCATGCCTATCTCACACTCCTGTATATTTCTAATCAAGGTTATACATACAATTCCCCAAGTCCTAACTGAGAAACAACCATTTGCTCTCATAGTAATCTTATTTACAATACTTTTTCTCCAGATGCACTTCTTTTCTGCCTGTCACTATAAATACTTCTGTTGCTTTCCTTTCCATCTTTCTATCTGAAGCTTCTCTCTCTTGAAACACACTTCTTTCCGTCTTTCTCTCTTGAACTTTCTCCCAAATCATGCTTCTTCCTTTCCTGTTTTTCTCTCTCTTGTACTCTTCCTTGAAACACATTTCTTCCTTTACTTTCCATCTTTTTCCTCTCAGAACAGTCTTTTTTCCTTTTCTTTCCTTTTGTTTATTTTCAATGGACTTTGATTTGAGAAAGAAGACAGACAATACTGGCATTTCGGAACTCGCGGAGACAGGCATTGCCTCCCCCTCCCACACCTAGTCTAGAACTTGTTGAAAGAATAGACAAGGTACAGTAGGACTTTTGTTATTAAAATACTTCCTAAAGAAAATTAATTGTGCTTAAAATCATTGCAAGAACAGTAAACTGTCCAAAAACATTATGGTCTGCTTAGGAAAGTTTTAGCAGTTTAGTTATTTGGTACATCATTTAAATGTAGCTTTTACTAATTTATGCAAACATCTGTGCCTGTAGTTTATATTATATCCTGCATAACAAAGCTGGTTTTGACTTACAATCCTTTCTAAAATGCTGCAGTGGTTACAATATTTTTAGACACTGCTCATGACTAAACTGAGTATTTGTTTTTTTGTGATTTTTACATGACACATACTTCCTTGCTTACTGTGATACTTAAACTTAACTGAACTTCTCTTTTTCCACATAAGTCATTATTTAATTTCAAAATACTAAATATTTCTCCATGGCTGTTTTCACCTTTAGTGGGATACTTTCCAAGTTCATAACAGTGCATATGCCCACTATGCCATGGAAGGAGACAGTGGTTTGGTATAGGTAACCAATCATCTCTTCCAGGCAAGCAGTGAAAATACTTGTACTGTCTGTATGTGTACTGTGTGCTGTACAGGAAATACCTGTTTCTACTACCACATCCAGAGCAACATCATCTGGAACTGAATGTATACTGCTGTCTTTCCACACATCAGACCTTTTTAAGGTAATCTTTCCACAACCACCAAACCCAGTGTCCCACTTCCCAGTCTCACCCCGATACTCAGCTGACCAGACTGCACCACCCCACCCCCCTTTGCAAATTCTTGGATCCACCACTGTCTTCTTCATAATGTCAGTGTCTGGGGTTCAGACCTGCCTTCCCGTCACTATCTTTGTGGATTTTACTTGCTCTTCCCATGCTTTCCTTGGTTTTCTCGGGTTAACTGTTTTCTTCCATCTCCCTAAGGCTCGCTGTAAAATGCCTATACATTTACATTTATTCTTGCTATTGTGGGCAGGACTAATGAAGAGGATCCACAATGACCAGTTCACTTATCTGCATAACAAATGAATACATTACACAAATAAATTGCCTAGGAAACCAAATATGTACCATATCAATTCTGTGTATTAGCCTTAGTGCTGGCAGCTGATGATCTATAAATGCCTAATAAGTGCAGAAATCAGAGGAACCTTAATTGACAGTAGAAGAGTAATCTATGATGTCAGCTAAATGGCAGACAGAAACAGAAATTACATCATTACATCAACTGTGAAGCAAAGTGAGTGGTCAGTGTTATGACAGCAGCAGCTGTGCTGTAGCTCAGAAATGCATCAGGGAGCATTAAGTAACTAGCAGTTGCTAATCAGACCAAAATATGAAGATCAGGTAACAGTAAGAATAGTGCAGAGCAGCAAACGTTAGAAGTAAAGTCTGTTTGAAGGTGGCAAGAATCAATAAAGTAGGCCATAAAAAGCAGGAATAATACTCAATGATCCCAGAAGGCAAGGGGTAGGAAGTAGTTTCCTGACTGGTGTCATGACATGTAAATAACTCCAAGTCAAGGACTTACTATCTTTATTAGCCAGGTAGGCTGGAAGTGTTCAGTGAGAGGATTGAGTGTATGTGTATGTATGAGTGTGATTGAAACTATGTGTGTGTGTGTGTGTGTGTGTGTGTGTGTGTGTGTGTGTGTGTGTGTGTGTGTGTGTGTGTGTGTGTGTGTGTGTGTGTGTGTGTGTGTGGGCGTGCACTTCTCTCTACTTTCAAATGTACACACATGCACACACACAAACACACATATATCTATCTATACATGTACAGATACATACACACACAAGATCTACCTCTCTCTCTCTCCCTCTATATATATATATATATATATATATATATATATACATACACAAATCTACCTTGCTACAAAATGTGAGCTTTTTAATTGGTATCAGGTATCCACAGTCATAATTTAATATTATAATAATAAACAAAGTTAAAGCATACAGATGCATTCTGTTTCCTCCTGTTGAGGATGTTGCACTATATTTTCTTAAAAGAAAGTAGTCAAAAGCAGTGGCTATGCAGCCAAGTCTAACCTGCTTCTAATTTTCTCTTCACATGAAAAGCATTCTGTTATATTAGCTTTATTGTAGCATGATGTACTTAGTATGTTTTGCATGCAGGAAAATACTTTTTCTCCCATTTCCACAAAAACCTAACACTTCTCATACCCACTGAAAGTACACAAATCAGAACTCCTCTTTGGAAAAGCATTATCAGTTGCATGGCAGAGCAGGAAAAAAATCATACCCATCTAAACCATAATTAGGTTTACTGAACAGAAACTTTGAAAGAAGAAGCCAGCATTAAAAGCAGGTAAAGGAGTCTCATTATAGGTAGTCAGGGTAAAGGAACAGAAGTGTCTGCACCTCTGAGTCTATTGTCATGTGCAAGTACCTTATTAAATGCAAATGTGCTAACTGCTAAAAGCAAAATAGTGGAGAAACACAGATGAATATATGTCAATAAGCAAGCAATAATGCCTGGGTGGGTGACTGCCCAGGGGGTTTTGTGAGGCTCTACGCTGGAGGCAGAAGGCCTCTTCATCCCCAGAAGGTCCATTATTTCTCTGTAACAATGCACTGGAGGCCATTATTGTGCTTAATTAATAGGCTGGCTACTGAATTGTTTTTATTATTTTTTTATTATAAGTATATACCCACACCTTCTGTGTGGGTATAGTCATATCTTCACACAGTTATTGCATATTATGTGACTGTCACACAAGGTCACATATCAGTAGAGATGATTGGTTGTGATGTAAGCACCCAAACATGATCACTCTAGAAGACATTTATGAAG
Organism: Protopterus annectens; assembly: GCF_019279795.1. Classification (NCBI taxonomy): domain Eukaryota; kingdom Metazoa; phylum Chordata; order Ceratodontiformes; family Protopteridae; genus Protopterus; species Protopterus annectens. The sequence goes on along the minus strand of NC_056741.1, from coordinate 545,536,080 downwards.
GACGGTATATACAATAGAGAGTATGTACATATTGTGAAGATGTACAAAATGATTTGCTGAAATATGAATGTAATCTCACTATAGGTCTCAGACAATGAGGGCACATAGCAACAGGCTCATGGATAACAATAGACAAGATCATTGTTCCCTGTACTCTTCACTTATCAGACCAATGAACCTAAGAAGTATGCACAGTCATGGACAATATCATAAAAATACCATTAATCCTTGTCATTGACATAAAAGATGCGAGTGTGACTTACTATTCCTCCTAAGTTAATATGCCTAAATACTTACTGTTATTGTAACACTTTTTTTTACTGGAGCTTTTCTCCTCAGGTCTCTGCCGAAAAAGGGCATCTGCTCAACCAGACTAACTTGGTTAATGAATGTCAAATAAATAAATAAATAAAATAAAGAAATAAATTATACATGTTCTGCATGAACACAAGTGTACAACTGTAATGATTATTCAATAATCTATAAGGGTAATCAAACACACCTTACTCAAAAATTACCACTTTTCGTAGTTTAAATTATAAGCAGTCCTGGCTAGATGACATGTTGCATGGCATGTATATGCCAAAATCCACACTTGCAAGAATGTAACCCATGTCACCAATGTTGTCAATGAGCTATGCATTACTGGGAGCATCAATGAAACACGTATCACACATGCATCTTGTATAACACCTTGAAGGGAGGTCTGCACTGTCAACTCCTAATGGTTATGCATCATAAAGATAGGTATAGCTAATAAGCTGTGTGGGAGCTCACTGTGGCAAAAGTGATAAACTTACACTTGAGTAAATCATCTCTGTAGATGTGGGGTGAAGTACATGCAAACGGATGCATTATGCTCAATTATTGGTATGATGAGGGCTGAGAACAATGGGACTATAATGTCCTTTGATGTGGATGTCTTGCTTATACTCAGAAGTTGTGCTACATACAAGGGATTTGTCACCATTAAGGGCACATGGTGGTGGAAGTTTCTGTTTAATATCTACCCAGGTAATGTACCACTTGGCTTTCTCATAGGGGAGTGCTGTCTGTATTGTAATTAGTTTGTGTATTTGCTTTCATAAAGGAACTAATCATGATATTTGTTTATCTACTGTGTCTCCATGGCTCTGGCAACAAACCTTTGTATGTTAACACTTTCTGCATTATACCAATACCGTTCTTGGTTTCAGTGATTGTCCACAATTTGCAGTTGTCCACAAAGATGGTTAGACTAAGGTTGTGTAAGTTTGTCTTTACTTCTAAGACTTAAATAATGAACAGAAAGTGGCCTAGTACAGAATCCTGAGATACAGCCTGGTCACTGGGCTCTAGCTAGAGGTAATTTCACACATTCTGACATCATGTATCATGCATGTGATCCATTTGTCTACCCACTTGGTGACATAGGTGTTTATGCCCACTTGAGACAGTTTCTGTGTAATACCCGAGTGTGGATTTGTGTCAAATGCCTTCGGCAGGTCAATTTATGAAGAAGGATACTCGTTTTCTGATGCATGCCTTTGGTGACCTTCTTGAAGACATCAAACAGATTTAACAGACATGTTGAAGCCTTCAGAAATCAAACATGGGTTTGGTACACCATCAGGAGATTACCTGTGTCCTTTTTGATATGGTCCGTGATAACTCGGTCTGCATAGATGAGAATCATATAGGACTATAGGTTACTACTAGACTAACTGCCACTGTGGGCCATTTTAAGCCTAGCCAATTACCCCATGTAGGAATCAAACCCTGCACCTTGTGTTTGTAAGGTAAACACCTTAACCATTATGCCAACTTCCCAACCCAGCCAGAAGTATGAATCTATAAGTCCCTGCGTGAGATGATGGTCCCCCCACCATTCAGACAGCTGACTGTTGCTATACACCCTGTTGCAACAATATATGCTATCTGGAGCTTGTGTTGAAGTGGGAATCCAACTATGTCTGCTAGATCAGGTTTTAAGTCATGCTATAGGCAACCTGGGATGTTGTCAGGAGCCATTGATTCTGTGTTTTTAGCCTTAGAGAGTGCACAGATGAGCTGTTCCCCAGAAAAGATAAACAGAGAAATGTTTGCATGTATACTTTGGTTGATGGCTAGTGGCAACAGGAGGGGTGAAGTGTGAGACTAACTGTCAGCTAGCAGATTGTCTATTTTCTCCAGTTGAGTATGGCTGGTAGCATCCAAAAACAACTCTGCATTCAGTTGTGTATTCCTCTTAACATTCCATGCTTATTTAAATAAATGATTTGTGTCAACACTTGCAAATGCAACCTTGGTTATGCATCACATGCCACATACTGGTACTGTTCACACAGTCATACAGCTGTACCAATGTCACATAATTACATCAATTGCACAGCATCTGCCTATATGTGTTTTATGGGTAAGCTGCGGTTGAGTGTCCTGATGCCATATAAGGACACATTACAAATGAGTTAGTTGTAGCTCATGCATAACATTTACTGATGCAAATGCTGATAGTCACACAGTGGTGCTGCTGCCCACCTCAATAATCCATGGAGATAAAGACAATTGCACATACAATGAATTCCACAAGGTTGCAACTGAATCAAAACATGTGATGTTTTTGTGTGTATCACAGCATTACAACATGGATGAAACAGGACATAATGTGCCCATGTAATCAGTATAAATTTATACTGATGTATGTCACAGAGCATTTAATGATGGTAGGCATACACATGCACACCTGTGCCATACTGCAAGTGTAAATGTGATGGCTGAATGAGAACTGGGTAGAATGTTGATCTGCTCCACTACAAAAACACATGCCTTAATAAACAAACAATATATATAGTTTCATCCCATGTCAGCAGTTATCAGGAGGCCTATTACTACAGCTGTTATAGAAGGAATATGTAATGAAATGGCAGCAGCAGCCATCAGTGGGTTCACTTCTAAATCCTGAAAGCCCAAAATCCTGAAACCTAAATCCTGAGACCAAAATCTTGAAAGTTCAAAATACTGAAAACTCAAAATACTGAATCTCATAATATGAAAACACACATTGACATGTGAAATGTTCACAGGGTCATAAGTCATGACTACGCTAATGGCCAACATCACATAAAATCCTAGACATTATTATAACATTGTCAATATCTATATGATGGAAGATAGTAAGGCTATGTGCGTATGCGTGTATTTGTTTGATTGCATTATATAATGCCTCTCTTCATATTTGACGTTCACCACCCCATGACAGAATTAGCAATCATACATTCAATGGTGTGGCGATGGCTTGCAGAGGCTCATGGAAGGAATCTGCTTTACTATGTGTGTATGCATCTTTAACATGAGGACATTCTCCACTCTCTGCAGGAAGGATGTCATGTGGCTAGAGGGAACTGGATGCATGGGACTATGTTAAAGGATCTCCTATGTGGTAACAAAATGAAAAGCAATTCAAAAGATAATAGAATGACCGTAATGTACCACCAACCACACACACAGCAGTAAACTGGGTCTGATTTGAACATTACACCAGCGTAGGTATACAAGCTGAATTCCTACAAAGTGACAGTGGCACCATCACATATGCCAGACTTTAACGCTGTTGTGTTGTACTTTATGGAGTATGATAGCATTATTGTATGCTGAGAAGAACAAGTAGGGATGAGTGTCTGGCATGGATGTGGAGTCACATCTCAGTGTAAAATTGTTTCAAAAACATTATTTAAATGGATACAGACTCAAGTTGCCTCTTGTCATATTAGAATCCCTAAATAACTAGTTATAGAATGTGGAGAATACAGTACTTAATGTTGTGCCACCAGTTGATTGCAGTGAGCTTTGAAACCCTACCTAACTAGTCACACCACCCAGAGAACTCAGTACTTAATACAAGCACCATGACACAGGTCTGACATTTACACTGCTGCTGGACAATTTATAGTGGATGACATCCTCACTGGATGTTTGCAAGAAGATGTTGGGAGGCCAACATCCCAATAACTCAAGTGCGAACAGTATTTAGTCTCACAGAGAGTTTCCTAGCAGGAGTGGGAGTTCAGCTCTGAGCCCACTGCTGTTCATACTAGTGATGGACTACATTAATAAACAGGTCAGAGGGGACTGATCAACAAAGTTTCTGTATGCATACAGTGTGTCTATTACAGGCAGTCTGAGCAAGAGCTTCAGCAAAGGATAGGGGAGTGGAATGTAAAACTGAAGGCACAAGGGATAAAACTAAGCACAGATAAGACAGTGGTAATTGCAGCAAATGGGGGAAATCAGAAGAAGCTGAGAATTGAGATAGATGGTAAACTAGTGTAACAGGTTAATAGCTTCAAGTACCTGCAAGGGGTGGCTGAGAAGAAGGGAAGTCTGAGTGAAGAGGTCAAAGCTAGAATCAGAGGAGCTGCAGCCAACTGGCATAGAGTGTCAGGTATAGTGAATGACAGAAGAATGCTAAAGAAGTTGAAATTTAAGGTGTACAAGACAGTGGTGTGACCACTACTACTGTATGGTACAGAAACCTGGGCAGTAAAGGCAGAGCAGATGAGGAAGCTAGAGGTGATGGAAATGAAGTGCCTGAGAATGGTGGTAGGATGCATACTGTGTGACAGATGAAGAAATGAGTAGATAAGAGCAGAAACCAAAATAGCTCCAATTGCAGAAAAAAATCAAAGAGAACAGATTATTGTGGTTTGGACACACATGCAGAAAAGCAGAAGACAATCTGGTGAAGAAGATTTGGGACAGACAGAAAGAAGGTAAGAGGAAACAAAGATGTCCAGCAAAGAGGTGAATGGATTGTGTGAGAGAAGATTTATAACAGTCAGCCACGTGTGTTGAAGAAGGCAGGAGTGTATCACTGAATCAAGAGAGATGGCAAGAGTTAACATAACACCCCAACCCCATGTAGAAAATGGGAAAAAGGAGGTTGATGATGATGATGTTGGGAGGCCTGTATGAAATGGCTGGGTAGTCATGTACAACTGTCAGAATTATTTGTTCTCCATGGGACTGGATTGGTGATGGTAGGGTACACACTTACTCTCTCCTGAGTATACACACACATACACACACTAGTTAACTGCATTGAGATTAAGACCCCTACCTAACTAATTATACCAGATAAAGTACTCAGTACTTAATACAAGCACCATGGCATAATTCTGATTTTTACACTGCTGCTGGACAATTTATAGTGGATGGCATCCTCATTGGATGTTTGCAAGATGTCTAGCATGTGCAACTATCAATATATTAATTGTGCATGTGACTGGACTGATGACAATAGGATACAGACTAATATCTCACTGACTATGCACACACACTTACACATACATAGAAACACACACATAATGTGGCTGTTGTGGTAATTTAACACACATGTAAGTATTTTGTTCCCATCTTCAAAATATAGTAGTTAATGACTGCAACACCCCTAAAGTATGTTTTTGCCTTGTCATAGTGGTCTTTATAGATGATGCCATCATCATTCTATGATGTGGGTAATACATCCTGTTATGATAGTGGTGTGCAAAGTGTGGATTTTGTATTTCCTGTTGTGTTTCCAATGTGCAAGTACACTTTAAAAGATGGTTTCTCAAACTACATGCAAAAAGCTGTCAGGAATACATGTAGCAGAACTGAGACATATGCAGCTGTTTTTCAGTATGTTGTGTACATTAAACATTATTGCCACATACAGAGGCATGCATTTTTTTGTGGTCAGTATGGATGAAACTCTGCATGTACAGCGTTCATATTTGTGAAGAATTGCTGTCCATATTAATATATGTATAAGACAATCTGAATGTCTATTGTCAGTATAGAGGTTTAGATGATGTAACAATGCAGTTGTGCTATTTAGCCCTGTAGTGTAGATGCCAGTTTGGAACTAGTACTAACATACCAATTCTCAAGTGAATGGTTGCAGGCTACACATATCTCAGTGTAAATATGTGTTCAGTCAGGAAAAGTGTTTTTTACATGGGTGTTAATGGGATGAAGACTAAATGAGTAATAAATGTATGTAATATGTGCTAATCAGCTCCTTCCATAGTGCTTGTCAAGCAGTTGGTTTGGCAAAGTTCTTGTGCATGTGAGATACACATTTAATAACAATTAATTGAACTTGAGAAGCACTTATCCATATTGGCTGTGGTAAAATAGCTAACAGATACTATGGTGTTCATAATGTAGTTTATATCGCAAATTTTGTGTCATACATTTTATGACTTTAAAAACTATTTTTACTGCTTTCCCCATTTGCATGAAGTTAAGCAACAAGCAAACATGGTTCTCTGCTTTATTAAGAAAATCCTATTACTTCTATTGGGTCGCTTTCCTCCACACAAACATGCTAAGGAGAGAGGCATGGCAGACAGCATTTTGGACAGTACTGAGAGTAATAAAAACACCTGCTGCCCTGATATCTCTGTGGCAGCAGGTGTAACAGCAGTGTGTTTTTATTTTGAGCACAGATGATGCAGGGTTCAAATCCAGCTCAATCTAATTTTTGAACATATGTATTCATGATGTAATTAAATAATTACACATGATAATTTTTTTAAAATGTGAGTGGGAATGACTACAGTGACTACAGGTCATCGTGCCTCTTTACTCATCCCTCATCAGGCCCATAATTGAGTACAATGCCCCTTTTGGGATGTACCTTACCAGACACCTGCAGCAACTGGAAAGACCCCAAAAGTACCTCACCAAGAGGATCAAAGGGCTCAAACAGATGCCATATGCTGCCCGATTAAAGAAACTCCAGGTTTACTCAGTGGCATACCACCTGCTCAGAGGCGATCTGTGCCTAATGTATAAAGCCATGTCCAACCCAGAATTAATGGACATGCTGCACCTCAGAAAATCCAAATCCCATCGAGCTACGCTCTCGACAGACTTGAACCTCAGCACTGAAATAAATAGGACATGCTGGAGGGACAGATTCATAACCCAGAGGCTCCCTTCACTCTAGAATAAAATCCCAGTCCAGGTTAGGCAGATTCCCTCATTGACTCTCTTCAAGAGGAATCTTGATGAGTGGATGGGAGATCGTAGGTTTACCCCTGGTATCACTTCTGTGCCACTGTTAGACAGAGGCACAGTATACTAACCTCGAAAAAGGGCATAGCAAAATTAATTTAAAATGGGTGGCGAAAGCCAAACACACTCTGGCTAGGCTTATAAATGCCCTAGGGCAGATAGCCTAGTATAAACCTATGAACCTATAAGTACTGTATAAAAAGGAAATTGCCCAATTGATTTATTTCAGCAATATACATATGGATTTGCATACTGATATATTTATCAGTCTAAATAATTATTATAGGCAATATTTCAAATTAGTTCCTTTATTCTGCTCTAACTGCATGTTTTCTCAGCACAGCGGGTTTAAGCAGCATTTCATGGAGGTAACTGCATCATGCCATAGAACATGAAGAGCCATTCACTGTAGCTCAGCATTGGTGTACAATGCCAAACTCTGCACAAATGCAGCATACAAAAAGTGAGGGGCTTCATTATTATTTATGTGTGTGGTGTATGAGTCTTTTTTGACCAGATTAAAGGTGTGAAAAGGGGGTAGATAGGAAAGTGGTGAAATGGGGGGGATAAGCAGGGGAAGACCAAAAGGAAAGCAGTGTAGGAATGTGCATGAGGGAATTAAGAAAGGACTATAGCAATCCACTTCTTTAGCACTGTAAAGTGAACATGGCTAGAATATTGGATGAATTTGGGCTGTCACCTCATTAAAGATGGGTGACAACAATGCAGTAATGTTGTATAGCCAATTGGACTTAATCAAGTGTGTCAAGAAGACACGTGTGAAGTGAAGAGCTATGTATGGGATGATATTTTTTGTGGGACAGGTGCCTTTTTTATTTTCTTTCAGTAAGAGAGGAATGTTGGGTAAGGGACACAGGTATGTCAGGGTCAGGTAAGTAGGGTAAGTGAGGAAACAGCTGCAGACAAACAAGACAAACAAAGCAGAGACAGGGATGTAAGGGACACAAAAGGTTGGGAAACACCATGATTGAGGATAGGGAGGGGACATCAGAGGCCCGTGCCCATCAAGCATGGGGACAATGAGAATCCAGTCTTCACAGTCAGAACAGTTATCACTTTCCCTTCCTAAGCTAGCTGTGGGAGACTTTGAAGTTTTCCCAGGCATTCTGGTGAGCATCTTCACTATCCGGCTGAGGTGTGCATAAATGGTACTTTCCCTGACCTCATGCACCATGTCTGGCATCTCCTAGCAGGTGACAAAATCACCACCTCCACAAATTCTTCCTGATGGTACCACTGCACCAGCTGCTGGGGTAATGCTACCTGGTGTTGAGAGCCCAGGTAGTGCAGGGGTTGCAGAGGCAATACTACCAGGTTGGGTCCTGAATGTGCTGGGTGTTGATGTGGCAGCCATTCATAGCTCTCAGCCTCTAAGTGCAAGAAATCTGGACAAAGCCCGACAAAGGTCCAAAAATAGGGGCATAGTTTAAAGATTGCACAAACTTAGAAAGTTGTTAGAATAATGGGATTTGTTTTAACATACATTTTCTGAAGGATTTGAAGTCTGAAACTCAAATGTATGCCATTATTTAGTGACTTCAGTCCTCAGATCATCCCAGTGATATGCCAGAAAACCACAAATTTTATGAGGAACAGGCCAAAAATATGAGCCAAAACTCTGGACATTCTGCGAATATCTGTACAGTTGACAGGTATGCAGCCATTGGAGGAGTGGTAGGCTGAGACGCACTGGCTGGCCTACCTTTCTTTGTTGGAAAACATTTAGTCATTTGTCAGAAATTGATGACATCAGAAAGTTGTGAGCATGCATATAAAAACAGAAAAGAGAGATAAGGGATGTGGTAAGACAGAAGAAAGAAAAAAGATAATTAGAAACATCATAAGGCATATACAATAATTTACTACAATATAAATATAAGTATACTTTTATATTAATTAATTTTTTAAAAACTACAAACTAGGACTGATAATTGTTCCAGGTAATCCTTATAATATGCATATATTGCACATGCGTTTTTTCAAGTAATACAGATTAAATTAACAGCATGGCATTTATGCCAATTTAGTTGAAATTTTTATATAATTTATTTTTAAATTATCTTACAATATATTTGTTACCTGTGGGATGTGAACCCACAACATCTGAATACACTATCTCAAGTGATTACTATAATTGCCACACACTACAGAATGATGCATGCATGCTTGATTTTACAGTTAAGATATGCATGCTTAATTTGCTACTAATGTATAGAAGAACAATACTTTTGATAAAATAATAATTATTTTGTGGTGCATACATACCCCTTGCTCATCTTAATTTCTTTTATTTATTTTATTTTACATTTGATAACCGGGAAAGTCAGACTGGACTCAGAGTCCTTTTTCAGCAGAGACCCAGGGAGAAAAGCTCCACAGTTATATAAAGTCTTAGAACAACATATGAACAAACATTAGCATAGGATACATTCAGACATGAAACACATTTGTTGAAATAAGCTTACAGCACCATTATAAACATATATTATAATAAAATGCATTAAGATATGTATATAGTTGAATAAGATAAATGTGCATAGTATATTTAAGATAAGTATGAGGGTATACAATACTTAAAAGGCTTGAAAAGTAAATTCAGTACTGTAGGAGAATTACAGGTAAATTCAGTACTGCAGGTAACAGAAGTATACACTTTCTTTGTAGGTTTACATTATAGGTTCATAGGTTCATAGGTAGATACTAGGCTATCTGCCCTAGGGCATTTATAAGCCTAGCCAGAGTGTATTTGGCTTCCGCCTCCCTATTAGATTAGCCTACTGTGCCTCTGTAAAGTAGGTCACAGAAGGTACCCTTTTAAGATTAGTTTACTGTGCCTCTGTCTAGCAGGGACACAGGAGAGATCTCAGGGGTGAATTTGCGATTTCCCATCCACGCGTCCAAATTTCGCTTGAAGAGGGTCAGCGAGGGGCTATGTCTAACATGAATTGGGATTCTATTCCAGAGTGAAGGGAGCCTCTGGGAAATTAATCTGCCCCTCTAGCATGTCCTATTTACTTTTGTGCTGAGGTTTAGGTCCCTGGAGTGTGTAGCTCTAAGGGACTTGGATTTTTTGAGGTGGAGCATGTCCATTAATTCTGGGTTTGACATGGCTTTGTATGTCAGGCATAGATCGCCTCTGAGTAAGCAGTAAGCAACTGAGTAGAGCTGGAGTTTCTTTAGTCGAGCTGCATAGGACATCTGTTTGTAGCCCATGATCCTCTTGGTGAGGTACTTTTGGGGTCTCTCCAGTTGCTGCAGGTGTCGGGTAAGGTACATCCCAAAAGGGGCATTGTATTCAATTATGGGCCTGATGAGTGATGAGTAGAGCGGCACAATGACCTCTCTTGATCTAGATGCGAACCCTTTTGTGATAAGGTGGGCTATATAGACGGTCTTTCTAACCACTTTGGCAACGTGATTATCAAAGGAGAGATTACTATCTACGTTGGTCCCCAAATCTCTAATTACGTCTTCCGATTAATGGATTACCACCTATGTGGTAATTTGTGGGCACCTTGTTTTTCCCAAAGGGGATGACTATGCACTTTTTAGCATTTAGCTTGAGGCCGTGGCTCTGGCACCATGCATCCGTCTCTGTGAGACCCTTTTGGAGGAAGCTTGTGTCAGCTGGAGATTCGATTATGGCCCCCAGTTTGCAGTCATCTGCGAACTTTGTCTGCCATAATCCCCCCGTGTTAGCCTGAACCTCACAGAAGTATATACCAAACAAGAGAGGTCCCAGAACTGAGCCCTGTGGGACGCCACTTGTAACTGGTTTGGATTCAGACATGACACCTGCGATTCTGACCATGTGGGTTCTATCTCTGAGCCAGTTTGCAACCCATCTTGTGATATAGGGGGTGATATTTAAGCTGGTAAGCTTATTTATGATGCCTGAGTGGGGTATTGTGTCGAAGGCTTTTGCGAGGTCCAGGTAGGCTATGTGGACTACCTTGCCCTCATCTATGGCTTTGGTAACTGTTTCAAAGAAATCAACTAGGTAAAAGGCAAGATCTGCCCTTAAGAAAGCCGAACTGGGTAGGGTCCAGTGTCTGGAGGCTCCCAATGTCTTTGTTTATGAGTTCCATGATAATACACTCCATAGCTTTACAGACCAGACTAGTCAGGCTTATGGGGCGATAGTTTCCGGGGTCTGTTGTGGCACCACCTTTGTGGAGTGGGACCACTGTAGCTGTACACCATTCTTTGGGTACATATCCTGTAGTCAGGCTAAGTTTGAACAGTGACTTAATGTGAGGGTTCAGTTCTTCTTGAAGCCTGTGTAAGACACAGCCTGGGACACCATCTGGTCCCATTACTGAAGGGACTACTGGATTATTATATGTCTTTGGGCCATTTATGTCACTTGTTCTCTTGTTGTAGAGCATGGGCATAGCCATTTACTAGTGAGGTGAGTTTTAAGTGAGTTTTTAACCTGAGATATGGAGGTTGTACTTGTAAGGCTATTGGGAAGGGAATTCCATGCTTTTGCTATATAGGTGGAGTATAGGGATTCACCTGCAGAGTTAGAGGTTTTTTGGACTTCTAGTAGTTGTTTGTTGTTGGAGCATAGAACTCTTTTACTAGTGTATGGTTTGAGTATACTATTTAGGGCTGGGGTTTTATCAGGGTTGTGTAGTATTTTGTGGGTTTGGGTTAGCTGGTTGCACAGTAGCAGATGGGGAAATTCAAGCCATTGAAATCGTTTTAGGGCTATACAATGGTGAGATTTATAGGGTAAATCTGTTGCAAACCAAGCAATGTTTTGTAGCATGCTTCTAATTTAGAGCTGTCTGTTTTTCGTAGATTAGTTAGAATAGGGGAGGCATATGTGAGAGTAGAGATAAGGTGTGTCCTGGCGATGGTTTCTTTAGCTGTGTTTGTCAGAAGGGATTTGTTTCTGTATAGGGCCCCTAGTTTATTGTAAATTTTTTTTATGGTGTAAGCAATATGGATGTCGAATGTCAGGTTTCAGTCTATATCTATACAAAGTAGTTTGGTGTGACTGACTGGTGTGATAGTGATATTATTTTTTGATAGTATATTAAATGGGGGTGGTCGGATGCCTGTATTTCATGGGGTTAAATAGAAGTAGTTTTGTTTTATTGGGATTTAGGATTAGTTGGTGTTTGGATAGCCAGGATTCAACTGATAGGAAGGATGATTGTGTGAGTTTGTTTAATTCTAGGATGGATGTGGCATTCCATATAAGTGTGGAGTCATCTGCATATTGTATTACTGTGGCATGAGGTATGGAGGTGTGGAGGTTGTTGGTGAAGATTGTGCATAGTAGCGGCCCAAGGATGGAGCTTTGGGGCACACCTACTGTTACTGGGAGTAGTGGAGAGATGTCTGATCGCCATTATACTGCCTGTTGTCTTCCTGAAAGATAGCTTTTGAACCAAGCAATTGTGGACTCAGATAGGTTAAGGGTAGTGAGAAGATTGATAAGTTTATCATGGGAAATTGTACTGAATGCCTTTGAGAGGTCTAGGAATAGGACAGATACTAACTTACCATTGTTTCTATGTGTATTTACTGTTTCTGTGAATTATCAGAGGGTAGTGGTGGTGGTGCTGTGGGAGAGACGGAAACTATGTTGTATTTTTGTAATTAGGTTATGGGAAGTGAGGTGGTCCATAAGTTGCCTATGAATACATCTTTCCAGGATTTTTGAGAGGGGAGATAGGATGGCTGTGGGGCAATAGTTTGGTAGTTTTTTTGAGGTACCTCCCTTGTGGAGAGGAATAACATAGGAAATTTTCCATATATCAGGGACTGTTTTTTTTCAATTATTGACCTGTTAATATGAATTGTCACAGAGGCTATGGCCTCTGTAGCTATTTTTAGAAAGTCTGCTGGGAGTTTATCTGCTGCTAGCATAGTGGGTTTTCATTTTTTTTAGCAATATTTTAGTAGTATCTACATTGATTGGTTGCAGAGAGAAGTTAGTGTTGTTTTTGTCTATGTTTGGAGGGGTATTATGAGCATGGAGAGGTTGTGATTTAGTAAGGGCAAGAATCAGTTCAGTAAAGTACCTATTGAACTTGGTTGCTATGCTGTCACTGTTCTTTAAAGTGGTGGGTTGGGGAGTCCTAACTTTGTCAGGTAATAAGATGTTGTTGATGGCAGACCAGACTTTTTGAGAGTTATTTAAGTGTTTTTGTTGTATGTCATGGTAGTATCTTATTCACAGTTCAAAAGGAGGCAAGCACAAAACCAAAACTCACCAAGGTAACAGTACAAGCGGAGGAAATAAAGCCCCAATTATTATTTTTCCTTCTCTTTATTTCAAATCCAGAAAACGACAGGTAGCTTCAGAACAAACAAACAGATCGAGTCTCAATAACACCAAGCACATAAACGCTATGTCTCCACACTTGCGTTTTCGTTTACTCCACTTCTTCGGATGCAAATGAATACTCTTAACAAATAAAATCCCATATATATATATATATATATATATATATATATATATATATATATATATATATATATATACACAGATCATTTAACTTAATTGATTACATATTAGTCAATTTAATACTTATCCAATTTCCTTAAATAACAAGTTAAAAATATATCTTACAAATCTTCACATTTATAAACTAATGTACCTAAAAATGTATAATTAATTTTAAAATAACTTAAAAATTCATTTATTTATTTAGTACACTAAATGTTAATATCTTTATTGTTAACTAAATAAATAGATTCATTTATCAAATTCATTGAGAAATGCATTGTAATGGTCAAAACATACTTCAACACCACCATCTACTGGTAGATGTATAAATTTCATCCTAAAAAAACTTTTTATAAAATACTAACATATTAAGACTAAGATATATTTTTAACTTGTTATTTAAGGAAATTGGATAAGTATTTAATTGACTAATATGTAATCAATTAAGTTAAATGATCTGTGTATATATATATATATATATATATATATATATATATATATATATATATATATATATATATATATGGGATTTTATTTGTTAAGAGTATTCATTTGCATCCGAAGAAGTGGAGTAAACGAAAACGCAAGTGTGGAGACATAGCGTTTATGTGCTTGGTGTTATGGAGACTCGATCTGTTTGTTTGTTCTGAAGCTACCTGTCGTTTGCTGGATTTGAAATAAAGAGAAGGAAAAAGAATAATTGGGGCTTTATTTCCTCCGCTTGTACTGTTACCATGGTAGTATCTTATTTTGTCTAGTTTAATTTCTTTTTTGATTTTGTTTCTGAGTTCCAGATAAGCTGTTTTTAGGGTTTGGGAACCTGTTTTGTGCCAGGCATTCCACTGTTTATTTCTAAGTTTCATTAGGGACCTGGTCTCCTTGGTAAGACAGGGTACATAGTTAGCTTTAACCCTAATTGTTCTTGTTGTGGCAAATGAGTTTAGGATGTTTAGGAAAACATTACTGAAATACATAACAGCATCATTAAGATTTAGATTCTTTAGTGGGGCCCAGTTACATGATTTTAGGGCTGAGATTAATTGATTAGGGTTAAAATTGTTTTTATTTCTTATCAGGCGAAAGGTTGTAGGTTTGGATTGAATGGAGCGATGTTTAATCATAAAAGTTGGGTGGTGGTCAATTAATTTATCTGGTAGGCAACGTGCTTGGTAAGGGTGGGGTCTGTTTGTGAGGATCCAGTCTAGTGTTGATTCACGCTTGGAGGATTTGTCAATTCTGGTTGGAGAGTGGATAATTTGAGTGAAACCATATAGGTTTATGTGGTTGGTGGGATTATTTGAGGAACAGGCTAGCCAGTCTATGTTAAAGTCTCCCATGATGATTGTTTCATGTGAGAAGGAATTGTTGGACCAGTTTAGAAGATTTTCTACAGTAGGGATGTTATTTCCTGGTGGGATATAGCATCCGATAATATTAATAACCTTGCTGTCAATTATTTTTAGTCTGGTCAGAATGATTTCAGTGTTGTCAAAGTTGGGGGTTGATACATCTAGAGTTTCTAGATTGAGTTCATTCCTGAACAGTAATGCCACTCCACCTCCTTTTTTACCTTGTCTGTCTATACTGTAGCAGGGTGGTAGGATCTCAGCGTTTGTATGTTTGGGTTTTAACCATGTTTCTGTTAATAGTATAATATCAAGGTTATATAGAGCTAGGGTGGTGTGAAACTGATGTACTTTATTTGGAATGCTTCTTACATTAATGTTTAATAGTAATAGGTCTGTAGGTTTTCTTTTGCTTAGTATAGAGTTATTAAATTGGGTTGGTGGGGTAGGGTTGAGGGGTGTAAGACACGGGTTGATATGGATGTCACCACTGAGAGTAGTTTTGATGTTAAGTAGCTAATTAAATGTGTTAAAGTGGTCACATATTTGTTATATTTTAGTGTGGGTTTGGAGGAATAATATCCAGCAGATTTAAGGATGGGGATATAAAGTTGTGTGGTAGTATGCAAGATGGAAGTATGTTGAGGTGTTTAAACGTGTTAGAGGTTTTGGAGGTAGTGGTGTGGTGTGGGGCTGAGTGGACTAAATATGTGTGATAAGAGGTGGTGTGTGCAAGAAGGGTGAAGATAACTACAGTGGTGGAGAGTTAGAGCAGCATACTGGCTGGTTTTGATCAGATAAAGTTGTGTACTATTATTTAGTTGGGATTTTAATCTTATGGGTTGTGGGATATATGGTTAGTGCTATAAGAAAGGATAGTGCAATTATCTGTGGAGGTGTTGAGTGTGTGGGGTGTGTATGGGAGACTGTATAGCAGGGAGTGTAGATGGAAACAAATGTATAGAGGGAGGTATGGTGTGATGAGTGGGTGTGTGTATGGGAGTGATAGATCTATTGGAGATGTGTGTTGATAGAATTTGTGGTGAGAGCATACGTGGAGTAAATGTGGATGGTTCTGGTATGTTCTGGGAAAGTGGAAGCGGCTTGAGTGTATACATGTAATTGATCTGGGGTGGGTGGGAATGAGGGTAGGGGAGCCGAGTGAGTGAGAGTGTTAGCGAGCATGAACAGAGTGGGTCGAACCCACGGGCCGAGGCGTGCACATCAGCAAAATACAATCAGCCGAATGTAGGCCCACACCAGGTCAGTACGAGAGTGCTAATTTTGCTTGAAATCAAAGCTTTTTCTTTGGGAGGGGGTTTTGCCCGATTGTAGAGTATTTACAAAGAAACTTCTGCCAATTTGTGAACTTTGGGAGTGGAATTATGCCAGATTGAGGAAAAAAATCTCAGGGGTTCTAGAGACAGGGCTTACTACAAGGGCTGTGTGTTTAACTTGGCTAACTGAGGCCGAGAAACACTGTATTAGGAGAGCGGGGTGGGGGTTAATGGCAACAGTCCAGTGGGCACACCTATGTCGTTTAACAGTTTAAGCTGGAATCTTTATAAAGAGCACGGTCACATACACTTTGTTCATATGGTGGTTTTGGCCAGTACAATGGTCTTTTGATGTTGGGTGTCAGAATTGGGCAGTAGTCAAGTTACTGTAGCTGGCTGGGATGCCTTAAATTGACCACAAGGTTGGTACTGCTTGGGGTGTCATCACTAAAGGACAGGAGGTTGAAACTGTAGGGAAAAGAGAGACTCAATGAGATCTAATTGAAAAAAGGTTATTGGGAATCTGAGGGTAACATGAAAAACTAATGCAGACTAGATGACTAGGTCTTTGTAACTGTTGCCGCTATGGTTAAATGGACGGTTTAGTTATGTACAGATAGCCATGGTCAGTTTCTTGCAATGAAAGTTTAGCAGGATGTTAGACACCATTAGGACCAGTTTCCAGATCATATAATATCAGTCTACCTTCAGCAATATTCAAATTTAGCCTATTTACCAACAGTCGTGTAGAAGTATATCAATGTAACACTATTTGCCAATAAAAATGACAATGTTAACTATCTACCAGGTAACACAGTTACAATGTATTTTCAGTGCTTACCATGGTAGTCTTACACTCTTAATGTCTGGCTGGAAGGACCTATTACAATTTTGGAGTGTTACAAAGTAGTTTTCTGCTTTCTAGGGGACATGCGGTGTTAGCTACCTAATGTATCATGCAGATTATGCAGTATGAGCTCACCTTTAGTAGTAGAGCACACTCAGTGACAATTGCTTCGCAATTAAAAACATACAATTACATAAGCCCTCTTGGTTTAATAGTGCCTTCTCAAAATAACATTACTGTTAGTGAGCAATTGCCACTACCACACAGGGCAGATTAGTTATACTATACAACAGAGCACACATTCTCCACCAGGACACAAGTGCTCCTCAGCAATTACATTCTGCTTGCCGAGCACACTCAAGAAAATCTGCAGTCTGCGGCTACCACTCCACCCATACAGTATAAGAAGGAATCAGTACTGCAAACTAAACAAGGATATACATTTTGAGCCTCAAGAGCAGGAGCACACTCAAGCAAATCTACCGTCTGTGGCTACCACTCCACCCATACAGTATAAGAAGGAATCAGTACTGCAAACTAAACAAGGATATACATTTTGAGCCTCAAGAGCAGGAGCACACTCAAGCAAATCTGCAGTCTGCGGCTACCACTCCACCCATACAGTATAAGAAGGAATCAGTACTGCAAACTAAACAAGGATATACATTTTGAGCCTCAAGAGCAGGGTCAGTCCACCCAGGCATTCTACTTGTATGCTTTATGAGAGTGAAGCTATTACATTAGCAGTATTTCTTAGTAGTTCTCAGCTTGCTAATACAACTGACTGTTGTAGCCTTGTGTCCTCCCCCCTAGTACAGTAATCCTAACTGTCCAATAGACAGTATACATTTAATTCACATCCCTGTGACTAAATTCACCATCAAGCAGCCCTCTCAGTGCTTTCTGCCTTAGTTTGTATCACTTGGAGGCCCACCTGTTTATTTGCATCTCTATACAGTCCCCTTCATTGCTAATGTATCTCCCTACTCTAATCTGTGCACAAACAGGTTACAAATCAGCAAGTCAATGTGAAGACACACTCCCAACCTTAATAAAATTTGCTGTCTCTTCTCTCCTTCACTTTACAGGTAGTTTGAATTATTACTTACCCTCTCTGAGGCCTTCACTGATTTCCATTGATTGCCTCTCTGGTTTCTTTGCATTCCACCTGGTTTACACCCCTTGTGCTATCTCCCTCCTCCAATACAAAGTCTATATTAGAATCCTGTTGAGCATGGAGCCATCTTTAAATTTCTAGTCTCCCACCAGGACACAACTGCTCCTCAGCAATTACATTCTGCTTGCCGGTAAGCCATTAGACCTCAGGAATTTGTTTTAAAAGTGTTCTCTTTTGTCTTGGTTGGCTCTGCCCCACTCCGTTCACCCTCGCTAATGCTCGGGCTCTCTCCGCTCCCCTGCCCTGCCTCCTATTCCCTCCCGCCCCCCACTACCTCTACATTTATAGTAATCACAGCCACACCCACAGCTCACCCTCACATCACCTCCACCAATCACAGCTCCTCAAGTCATATCACATTATACCACACCACCTTGCTCCACACAAAATACTCCCAATCACTCTCATTCCCACTAGGCATTTTTTACATCACCCACACTACTTCCCCATCCACATATAGTGCAACCCTATAATTCCTATCCAGACCCCCCACCTAAAAACAACTTAAACTTTAAAACCATGACTATCATGCAACTAAGTCTAGTCTGTCTTCTCATAATTCTTTACAACACCACAAGTTATCACTCTAACAATATCCCTAAACTTAGTAGCACAACACTGCATTATGCGCTCTCATATACAGGCACCACACATTATAATAATATCTGCCCACAGTTATTCAAGAACTACATAACGGACCAATTCAGGACTAAACACATATGCTCTCATTCCTACTCCAAAAAAACACAATACTTTCTCACACTCCTCACCAAACTCCAACATCTGTATAACCATTTTAACTCCAGGCTCACCACGAGTGGGGATATCCACCCCAACCCAGGCCCAAATCCATCCTGTCCAACTCAAACTGCTCCAACACAAATGTCAGAACATAACATCCCCACTTTCTTCATCCCTGGGCAAATCAACAACAGCAACTAAAACAACCATCTTTTAATGCTAAATATTAATATTAGAAGTATCAAAAATAAAATACCTGAACTCCAGGCCACAATAGCACACTACTGCCCAGACATAGTTGCTTTAACAGAAACCTGGCTAAATAAAAATATAGCTAACTCAGAAGTTCTCCCTACCAGCTACAATATCATTAGACAAGACAGACCACTTCATAAAGGGGGTGGAACTGCCTTACTGTACAAGTCAAACTTAACTGTCCGTCAGTTACCAAACTCCTACCCCTCCCCCCCCTCTCCAAATAATTGGGACATACTTATCTCACAACTTCAACTTCACCCTAAAAAGGTCATCACCACAATTGGGATCTATATTCCACCTGGTAATACACCTGCTAGCCTTGAAGACTTCTTATCCTGGTGTTCTTCCACATACTCACAAGAAACCCTTATTCTGGGGGACTTCAACCTAGATTGGTTCACCTGTATATCAGAACCACCAAGTAATCTAATAAATCTCCATGGCTACCAGCAGCTAGTCCAAATTCCAACTAGATGAGATAAAAAATCTAAAAGGGAATCCGTCCTTGACTGGGTCCTAACTAAGAACCCCACATTGTACCCTCACACAGGCAGTCTTCCAGACATCTTAAGTGACCACAACATAATATACGTTATACGTAGTAGAACAAGCATATGCAAAACCACTAACTATATATCCACTAGAAACACAAAAAAAATCTCTCCTGAGGTCCTCAACACTTTACTCTGTAACTGTGACTGGATCCCCCCTAAAAACCCTCCCACTTGACCAGGCTGTAGCATATTTCAACAAAACATTTCTACAACACCTAGACACTGTCGCTCCATTGCACAAAATCAAGGTTAGAACCTCTACAAACCCCTGGCTCAGTAATGAAACCAAACAAATCCTCAAGTCCAGAGACACTGCCTGGCTTTACTATCAACAAAACAAAGAAACACAAAGCCTAACTAAGTACCAAGAACTGCACAACCGTGCAAAAAAATGCATTAGGCTGGACAAAAATCCAACTACACAACATTACAAACTAAATACCAACACAACCCGCAAAAATTTTGGAAAAATGTAAACCAGCTACTAAAATCCACCCAAAAGGCTACCCCCAAACCAACCACCCCTGACACTAAAGTTCCCTTCGAAACACAGTTCAACTCCCACTTTGTGAACTAATTTCTATCCTTAGTATCACAGGACAGTTCCTTCCTCACTGTCCCCCCAACACAAATAACACTAATACAAGCTTTACCCTCAAAACAGTTTCCACCACTTCAATCAAAACCATGCTCTCCAAACTAAAAACCTCATCAACAGCAGCCGACCTACTCCCCAGCTATTTCTTGAAACTCACAGCAGATGCTATTCCTATCCCAGTCTCCACTCTCATAAACAGATCAATTGTTGAAAACTATGTGCCCAAACTCTGGAAAATATCCTATGTTACACCCATATATAAAGGCAGGACCTCCACTGAACTTAATAACTATAGACCCATTGCTTTACTCTCCCCCTGGCCAAAATCCTAGAAAAATGCATCCATACTTAGATGCTAAACTATCTCCTAGACAGCAACATCCTGTCACCTACTCAGCATGGTTTCAGACCTGCCCATAGTACCACTACAGCCCTCCTCTGCTTCACAGATACAGTAAACTGTCTCAAAAATGAAGGCCTACAAGTGTCAACTCTTTTTTTGGATATGTGCAAAGCATTTGACACTCTCTCACACCAAATTCTGCTAAACAAACTAAACCAATATCATCTATCAAATTCCACTCTTACTTGGTTCCAAAGCTACTTAACTGACAGGTACCAAGCTGTGAAATGGGAAAATTCTCTCTCTCCTCAGCTGCCCATAACTATAGGAGTCCCACAGGGTTCTATCTTAGGACCACTACTATTCACAGTCTTCACAAATGACCTCCATACCTCCACACAGCACGCATCTATAATTCAGTATGCAGATGACACTACCTTAATCTGTGCTGCACAAAACATTCCCACCCTCCTTCAAACAACTCAACTAGCATTCTCTGATGTTGAAAACTACCTTACCAAAGCCCAACATATGCTCAATCCAAAGAAAACTCAGCTTATGGTTATAACCAGTTCTAACAAAAACACTAACAGTCAATTCACTATCTACTCCACTAATGCTACTCCAATTGCTCCAGTGGCACAGGCTAAGTTATTGGGAATAACCATAGACTCCCACCTAAAATTTGATAGTCATCTCAACTTAACTATTAAAAAAGTACATGCCAAACTGGGGTCGCTCTACCGTATCAAACCATTTCTTACCAACAACACAAGATCAGAAATTGCTTGCTCCCAACTTCTATCCACCCTACTCTATGCATCTCCCATTCTCACTAATCTCAACAAAACTGAACTAAGCAAAATGGAAGCCTGCTATAACAGAATTGCTCACTTTGCTGCAAATTGCTCATATAGAACTCATCACTGTACTGCTTTGAGACAGCTCCACTGGCTTGAACTGCCCAACCTCCTAACCTACAATCAGCTCTGCCTCTGTCATTCTATCTATTACCTCCCCAATAAGTGTCCTGCCCTCAAAAACCTAGTACAGCATCACTAAGCCAAAAGGCCTCTTAGATCATCAAGCAAACTACTACTAGAAGTCACCAACAGCTACAATAGCTTTGGAGATGCACTATATAGTAGTTCAGTGGCTAACAAATGGAACTCTGTCCCTACAAGCATTCAAAACACATCATCCAAAGCCTCCTTTAAAGACCTCATCAGGCAACATCTCAAGAAAAGTTGGCAGTGCCATGATTGCTCCCTAGGCTAGTGAAAGCGGATAACACATACATACAAAATCTAGAGCACTTGATAATAGTTTTCAATCTTACTCACAAACACTGGCTAATCTACAATGTATGTACTGTATCTGTGTATTCTACCTATGTTCCAAATTTCAGCTGTACACCACAAATCTATTAATTACCTTTATTTTTAAAATTAATATTTTTTTGTTTGTTCTCTCCACTGTAACTGTTTATGTGCCACATACCACTCTAAAAACATGTCTCCTATAATTTGTGTGTATACTTATCATGTCTATATAACTAAATGTGTCTCCCCGGGCCTCTGCTGAAAAAGGGCCTTTTCGGCTCAGTCAGACACCCCCTGTTAACAAATGTAAAATAAAATAAATAATAAATAAATAATAAAATATAAAATATGCATGACTGTGGTGTTCATAGTACTCAAGGTCTATACAGATAAATTACAGGACAAGATATACCAGTCAAGTCATTAGATCTGAGAGTAAAATGCAATCAATACTACAATACCAGTTGGGAGCAACCATTTCACAGCAAAGGTTATCCTAGTTCATTACATGAGGTATCAGCAGCTTAGAAACATCTGACCAACATATTCATGCAGAGCATTTAGCAGGATTGAGACTGCGTTTTGAGACTATGCATTAGCAATAAAACAATATACAATAAAGCATTAACTTTCTCTACTATGCATCAGAAATGAAACAATATAACAATAAAAACAGTAACTTTTCTCTACCTGATGTGCACACTGGGTGAGTTGCCAAAGATGTTCAGTCTACTGGTGGACGGGGATGTTTGAAAATGGCGTCTAAACGTAGGTGATACTTATTACCTTCACTTAGGAGGGGGGGGGTGTGCTTTAAGTGAAGACTTGAACCCCCGGGCCGAGGTGTGCACATCAGCAAAAATCAATCAGCTGAATGTAGGCCCACACCAGGTCAGTACAAAAGTGCTAGTTTTGCTTGAAATTAAAGCTTTTCCTTTGGGAGGGGGTTTTGCCCAATTGTTGAGTATTTTAAGAAGATATGTCTACCAATTTGTAGACTTTGGGAGTGGAGTTATGCCAAATTAAGGAAAAAACCTCAGGGGTTCTAGAGACAGGGCTTACTACAAGGGCTGTATGTTTAACTTGGCTAGATGAAGCCAAGAAACACTGTATTAGGAGAGTGGGGGGGGGTGGGCAACAGTCCAGTGGGCACACCTTTCTAAACATTCAGCATGGGCCTCTCTGTTCACTGCAATCTCCTGGATGACTGTAAAATAAAACGGAGAGAAAAAGAAAAGAGCATCATGCATACTAGTCATGGCTATATCCAGCTTTCTGTATAATTTAAAATATCTTTATCTGTGTACTTAGAAAACTGTGGAATGTCAGCAGTCCTAAACTCATCCAGTCACTAGTTGAGTTGTGCCTGCATGCATCTTTTCAGGTCATTGAAGCGGTGCCTACATTGATTTCCAGTGCATGGAATGCCAGTCACACTGGAGACAGCCTAGCAAGTATATTCTAAGTCTCTGATTTATACTGAGACCCAGTATAGTCTCCCTGCAATAGCCTATGGCTGTGGTGCTTTACAAGTTCAGTAAAGCTTCTGGACTCCTCCACACTCCATCTTTGAGCCCTAAATTTCTTACCTTCCTTTCTTGCTCCTGCCATGTCCATATAGGCCATACAACAAAAGTTAAAATGTTTTCCCGCCAATTTGTGTTATTGTATTTAAGGTTAGTGTGTAAACCCACACAGCAATGAAAACCGCATTTGCATGCTGTTAAGCCAAGAACAACAATACTAAACAAAGGGGAAGGCAGTTTATGACTTAGAAAGGGTAATGTGACAGTTGGTATTAGTTTATGGGTTGGATGCTGCTGTACCTCTTAGATGACTTAACTTTTCAGACATGTATTTTTGGTGTATGAATTTTATGACCTGACACATTTTTGCGTAGCTTTACAAACTAATAAATGTCACCAATACAATGTGGGATTCAAACCCATGTATGTAAAATGGGCTACACACATACTCTTCCACATAGGTGTTTTTTTATCCTTGCCACAGAAGAAGAGTTTGCCAGGCATGTTCATTAATGATATGAGCACATGAAAGAGTGAGTGGATAACCATGTATGTGTGTGACCTGACAAGGTCTTAATTTATACACTCATGTGTAACTGACTATCATTGAATTATGAAGTCTATCCCATGGCAGAAAAGACACTTGAAAGTACAGAAACATAACTATCAGTATACCCTTGGTTACACATATAATTCATATGATCTCAAGTGCTTTACGTAGTTATTGTTATTTATAACAGGAATACAAATTGGAGTGTGTTAGATTATAACCCAGTATTAAGTGTATTGTGGACATTAACTTATAGCAGTTGTCACAGGGAAGGCTGGGAACATGTGCATTTTTTACGGTTATTACTGTGCAGAGTGCTCATTGCAACTGAGACCTTGTTTGTCAGACATACACATTAGTTATACATAGACATTAAAGAGTTGAGTTATTAACCATGTGTGTGTGTGACATGAAATTGTAGAACCATAATTGAACTGATACTCACAGTTAGACATTTAATATATATGATGTCCTGTGTATGCTTACTGTACCTACTATACATAGTCATTTGTATGTGCAATTATTTATCTATTATGAATTTTTCTATAAAGTAAAGTGGAACAGCATTAATAAAACTTTTGGGGTGCTGGATTAGAACACTGGCTCTCCTGCATTATAGCCCTTAACTTACACCTGCTGCCACAAGAAGAGATTGGCAGTAGCGCTATATTTTCAAATTCATTACTGTATATTTGTGTTGACCACCGTGCAACACCGCTTAGCGTGGTTGGGTGGTGGAAGACCACACATGTTACAATGTATCCTTTTTGAAACTGACAATGTCTGCCTGTTGTCTGCAGGTGTTCTAAACATGCAGGTGCTGTGGAACCGTGCAATGCCGCTTTGTATATTTGTGCAATAGTCAGCAAAAGATGCAACAATGTATCATTTGTGAAACTGGCAATGTGTGACAATTGTCAGTGGGTGTTCTAGACCTGCAGGTGCTGTGGAAGCTTGTTGACTGCCGTGCAACTCCACTTAGCATGTTTGTGTGATTGAAGGCAAAAGATGTAGCAATGTACCTTTTACAAAATCAACAATGTCTGCTTGTTGTCTGGGCTCTTACACTGTGCTTGCATGGAGGTGAGCAGAACACAAATGAGATTAGCAAAACTCAACATGGATTAGTATTGAAAACTATAAACACTGTTTTTTACATTACTAAAAGATAAATATGGAACTTGAACCTTGATCTACATATACTATGTGCTGTGTGGTTCAGAATGTTTACCAAATGTGTTACACACACACACACAGTTGAGTCACAGCTTTAATTTATGCTGTCTTTACCCTAGAAGCAATTTATATTAATTTTAATTTATTTTGCCATTTAACCATATTTGTGCTAAGCCACACATTGCACAAATATTGATAGTTAAAAAGAAAAGGCAACATAAACAACATTACAAAATACTTTTTAACAGACCTTACAGATTTTTACACAAGTCTGGATTTGAATTGTCAGATTAATTAAACTGCAAAACACAACAGGGGTGTATTTTTTCCCAGTTCCCACACATTATTAACAAGACATATACACTTGTACACTCTCAATTGTTTGTACATGTATACCTTACATATTTAGTGCAATGAGTGATCACACAGCCATTTATGATTCTTTTTCAACACTGCAGCTCTGTCCTCACTTTGTATTGTGCTCATTGTGTGTGTAGTCAGAAGAGTGTAACAGTATCATGCAGTCCCATAGATTGCAAATATTTTGACAGTTGTACATGCCTACACATCCGTTTCATACAGGCCTCCCAATATCTTCTCTCAGACATCCAGTGATGATGTCATCCACTATAAATTGTCAGACAACATTGTAAAAGTCAACCTTATGCTGTGGTGCTTTTGTTATGTACTGGGTTCTCTAGCTGGTGTACATAGAAAGTGGTCCTAATCTCACTATAGTCAAGTAGTGTGTGTAATCAGAAAAGTATAACTGTGTATCCTACAGTCCCATGGAGTACACATACAGTTGTACATGCCTACACATCCATTTCATACAAACCTCCCAACATCTTCTCTCAAACATCCAGTAATTATGTCATCCATTATAAACCGTCCAACAGCAAGGGAAAAGTCAGACTTGTGTTGTGGCACTTGCTTTAACTACTGTGCTTTGTAAATAGTTAGGTAGGGGTTCTATTTTCACTGTGGTCAATCCATGTGTGTGTCTGTCTTCACTTCATTGACATTCAAGAGACCAGTTTACACCAGCATGTGAGACACTGTTATTACAATCTTCTTCTCAGCAGAATCAGCTGATGTCAACTTCTCTAAAGTGTTGCTGGATACTATAAAAGTTAGACTTGTGCTGTAGTGCTTGCCTTAACTGTTGTGCTTTGTAAATAGGTAGAGGTTCTGTTTTCATTGTGGTTGGTCAGATGGTGTGTGTGAGTGTGTGTGTGTGTGTGTGTGTGTGTGTGTGTGTGTGTGTGTGTGTGTGTGTGTGTGTGTGTGTGTGTGTGTGTGTATCTGTGTTTTTGTGTTCAGTAGTTGATGTTCAAGAGGCCATTTTACACAAGTAAGTGAGACACTACTATTACCATCTTCTTCTTACCGGACACTGCTGATGTCATTTGCTATAAAGTGTTGTCGGATACTATGAGAGCTAGACTTGTGCTGTGGGGCTTGCATTAACTACTGTGCTTTGTAAATAGTTAGGTAGGGATTCTATTATCACTGTGGTCAATTGGTGTGTGTCTGTGTTCACTTGGTTGACATTCAAAAGACCATCTTACACCAGCATATGAGATACTGCTATTATCATGTTCTTCTCACCAGACATTGTTGATGTCATCTGCTATAAACTGTTGTCTGTGTTCACTTGGTTGACATTCAAAAGACCATCTTACACCAGCATATGGATACTGCTATTATCATGTTCTTCTCACCAGACATTGTTGATGTCATCTGCTATAAACTGTTGTCTGACACTATAAAAGGCAGACTTGTGCTGTGGCACTTGTGTTATGTAGTGTGTTCTGTTGATATGAGGTAGGGGTTCTATTGTCACTATAGTCAACTGTGTGTGCATTTAGCAATCAGTATATTGACAATTTTACAAAGGCATGTAAGTCAACAGGTATGTCAGACACTCCTCAGAACATCTTTTTGTAACGTACACTGATGACGTCTTCCTGTATAACATGCAGTCTGACATCATTCAAGACAAATGTGTGCTGTGGCAGTAACATTAAGTACTGTGTTCTCAAGCTTCTTTACCAAGATATATAGGGGTTCTAGTCTAACAGCAGGCAACTTGACAGTGAACACATCCAAATGTTACTTTTGAGACAATTTTAAACAGAGATGTGACTCCACATCTGTATCAGACACTCCAACCAAGATGTTCTTTTCAGCATAAAATTATGCTATCATACTTCATAAAGTACAATATGACAGTGTTAAAATAAAACACTGTTTGTTATGGAACCGCAAATAGTAACTAGTAAACCATAAAAAAGCTCCATAGGGTCACAAACACTATAAGCTCCACACTGGAATAGTATGAAAATAAAAACAACTTATTTAACAAATAAGGTTAAGCACTTTCATCCCACTAAAATCACACTGCGACTTCTTCAGAACAAAGTAATAATCACAATCAAGTTCTTTTATAAAGCTATCATCTAGCATCTTTCATTAATTAATAAGGTGCCTATTTGAAAATGAAAAAAATACTTCTTGTTAACAAGTGCTACTGGTGAAATACACCTGATTCCAAATAAATACATTAATATAAAATACATTTTCTTTTAAAAAAATAACTTTAAAAAACCAAGGCTTTCTGTTTTAAAATTGGTGTTACAGACAAAGATCCATTAAGGCCTGGGTTAACAGTTGCATTCAGCTTAATGAGCCGAAACAATTCCCTTAATTCTACAGAAAGGCATTTGAGATCGAGGCTATATGAACATTTGTATGCTATTTCAAAGGGCAATCAAAGTAATGCCCTATACAAACGCACCCTAGTTTGTAAAAACTCTGCAAATTTTAAATTTGGAATTTTAGAGGTTGTGCCTAGGGCCATAGGGGTGGGTGGTGGGAGTTATAACAGGTTGTCTATAGCATGACTTAAAACCTGACCTACCAGACGCAATTAGATCCATACCTCAACACATCCTCCGGACAGCCTATGTTCCCATAAAAGGGGGTACAGCAACATGCATCCTTCTGTTGGAGGTGGGGCATCACCTGATACATGAAGTTATAGATCCATCCTGACTCTCCTCATCTGTGAGGTAAGCCAATGATTCATCATGGACTTTCTCTAAAAGGACACAGGTAATATCCCAACTGTGTACCAAACCCACGTTTGATTTAAGGCTACATAATGTCTGTCCAATGTCGTCAAGAAGGTCATCAAGGACATGCATGATGACAGCACTATCATCCTGTGTAACTTGACCTAGCCAAGGCATTTGACACAAATCCACAGTCAGATATTATAGAGAAACTGTCTCAGGTGGCCATAAACACCTACATCACCAAGTGGGTAAACAACAGGATCATATATGTGACAGATAAATATGTTGAAATGTATGAATTTTCTTCTTTCTCATGTTCAGCGACCAGATCCATACCTCAGGGCTCTGTGCTAGGCCCTTTCCTGTTCCTATTTTCAGTATCAGAATTCAAAACTGACTTATACATCCTTTGTCTAACCAGCTTTATGGAGGACTGTGAATTGAGAACAATCATTGAATCCAAGTGTGGTACTGGTATAATGCAGACAGTATGAACACAAACAAAAGACTGCTACCACAGCCATGGAAACAGAGTAGATGAAGAAAAATTACAAGATGTTTGAGAGGTCACTCAATGGAAGTTCTAGCTTGGCTGGAGCTTTCATTTAGTTTTTACTGATTGTTTTTTTCTGTGTGACCTTCTCACTCTTTGTTTCAGTTTGTTAGTTGGGATATTTTGCAGTCACCCTAATGGTAATGGACACCAGCTGGGTATAACAGCCCTGTGTTTCTTATGCTTAGTCAAACACTCTGCTTGTGCTGTGCTGATGAGGTCATAAGGTTGAAATATGCATATTTACAACAGCTAGTGGGGTTTGGCTTTATTGGCCTGAAATTGTCCATTAAAACAACTTAAAAAGAAAATAAGTCATGGGCATTGAGAATCGCCATATAGCTGAAATACTTGATATTCATAAAGGTCATTTGCATATATCCCATGTGTCTCTGATACAAGAGGTTTGAGATGTCACTCAGTGGAAGTTCTAACTTGGCTGGAGTTTTCATTTAGTTTTTACTATCCTAAAGGTGTGGCATTTGGCTGACGTACTGATGTTAAACATTCTATAGGAGAACTGGTTTAGTGCTCAAGTATGTTGGGGTACCTCCCACATACATTGGACACCAAGTCTGTATACAGGCTATTCATGTTACAGTGGAGGACAACAAGTCGGCTGCATTTGGTTCCTGGCTCTGTTGCAATTTCATATGCTCTTCTGGCTGAAGGGGTGGACCTGTAATTGGTTTAACCATATTGAGGGGGCTTCAAAATTTAATGGCCAATCTGCAACACTGCCTATTGAAGGGGGCATGTAAATCTGTAAGCGGGATAAATTTGCTGACATGATAGGGGAATGATTTCAGCCTTTTTGCTGGTTTATATTGACTTACCAGCTTGTCAGCCAGTATAATTTTGCCTTAGTAGAGGCAACAGATTTTCTTCCTGGAAGTTGTTTACAGTTCATATGTTAAAAAGTTTTAGAAATGTTTTCTGTAGTTCTGAATGTTAAACATGTTCACTTTTTGTTGTTGTCATTTTCCTTGTTTCTTTGTAAAGTAGATGGAAGTCTAGCCTTTTTTGACTTGGTAATAAGACATTACAGTTTTGTTTATTATTAGGATATTCATTTTTGATGTACATGGCCTGATTTGCCCAACTAAAAGTAAAAGGGTGTTTACCTTTTTGAGGACATGTTATATGGATGTTATTTTTCTACAAGAGGCACACCTGAGTGGGACAGAATATGGGTAACTCACTCATATGAGCTACAAAGTTTTGAGAAATTCTTCTCATGGGGGGGGGTAGATGTTGAGTAGCTTGAATCAGACCCATTAGGGAAATTTGTAATTTGTAAATGCAACTGGTTGGGTAATAGAATGTCACTCATTCATTTTTGTATCACAACATGGATTGAAGTCCCTTCTCGTTCAAAGTTATTACTTCTTTGGGTTACCCAAATGGAAGGGCTATACTTAATAAGACGAAACGAATCTAATAATCTTCATAAAGGAAGCAAGCCAAGGTCCTCAGACACATCAGTTGCCTAAAATATAAGCAGATATTTGGGTAATTTTCTGAACATGATGGGTCTCAGGGATGCATAGGCCACTACCAGTAGGCAAAAAATATTTACACGTCAGTCAGCTTGTTTTAATACATTGGAAAAGTTGTACAGATTTGTGATTTTGCAAGAGCACATCCATTTGTTGGAAGAACTCACCTATCTTCCATGAGTGCTCTCAGATCTCTCCCTAATATGCTATGCAACAACAGGGCCCATGGACTCCTTCGTCTAGGGCTCCATGTCACCTAAGGCTGGCCTTGTTTATAGTAGTCAGACATGAAAGATATATGTAGTTGGTAAAGTGGCTATAATGAGTGACTAGATGATAGTGTTTGATATACAATGGCGAGCCATCTTCCAGCTTTGTGAGTTTTGGCTTCAGGTTGAATTTTAATGTTTTTCTTAGACTTCAAATTTCAAATTGGCAGAGGAACAAGGAGAGCATTCAAGAGGACTGGGGGTGACTAAAGTGTTCTGTGGAGCAGCTCCTCAAAAGAATAGCCAGCTCTAGATTACAGCAGTTTCAGAGGAAATTTTAATCCCTACATGGCAAACTTCTACATTGTGATATCTGGGAGCATGAAGTGCAGTAGATGGATAAACAGTTATACCACAAGCTTAATGGGGAGCTAATCACCTTGTTGGATCATAAGGTGGAGTAAGCAAGGATAACATTAAATCTATCCTCTTCTGATGTTTCCTCTAACTGCATGAAGACATTGGCACTAGGATTAAATGCTCAGCAGATTAAATTTTCAGTAGCAAGGGTCAGTGACAGTGCAGAAGGAAGGGTTGAAACAGACCCCGCAGATATGTTCAATGTGGTTTGTGGCTATTATGAAGGTCTGTATTTGATCATGGCAGGTAGATAGATTTGCAATCCTTGGCATTGTCTCTATTAGATGAAAATCATATCTTCCTTTTGTAGGCTCACAATACAATATATGATTTAGAAGAGGTATGGCAAGGTATGGAAGTTAGGAAAACTCAGGGCAGACATCTTTGAGAAGGCCACCAAAGCAATGGATGAGGGTAAAACACTGCATGCTGCCTACCTTGACCTGGCTAAGGTATTTGATACAATACCCCACTCCGGTATTGTTAACAAACTTATGGAATTAGGCAAAACCCCCTGGACAGCCAGCTGGCTAACAGATAGGACCCAGGAAGTTAGATTGGTGAGACCACCTCCTGAAAGAGGCCATTCACCAGTGGAGCTTCTCAAGGTTCTGTGCTGGGCCTGCTCCTCTTTTGCATCTACATCTCAGAATTCAAGGCCAATGTCAAAGGCCTCTGGCTGACCAAGATGATTGCAAACTGGGAGCAGTCATCAAATCCCCCAGAGACACTAATATCTTACAAGAGGGTCTAGCGCAGACAAATGACTGATGCTAAAGGCATGGCTTACAACTCAATGCCAAGGAATGCATAATAGTACCTTTTGGAAAGTCAGTCACTCCAGGAAACTACATAATCAATAAAATACCCCTAAGAGTTGACCCAGTAGACAGGGATCTAGTAACACATGTAGACAGTAAACAGGCATTCGACAAGCATGTATCCCAGGTAGTAAGAAATCCTTCTATGTTGCTTAATTTATAAGTAAGTGTATGACATTTAGGTCCATTGTACCACTATGCTTGGCTCTTATTAGACCCATCATTGATATGTACCTGACCAGACACATCTAGCAACTGGAACGTCAGCAATGGTTCCTTACCATTGGATGGGACATTCAAAATTCATCCCTGGTCTTGTGCACACATTCCTGAGGGATAGTGGTAGTCAGTAAATCATGTCATAACCAACTATCACCCTATATAAATGTCTTAGTAAGCTAACAACCACTAGGGCCTTTATAGTTCTAGCTGTGCAACCTAAATGTGTCCCACAAGTTATATATTTTAGACATTTATGCATGGATGATATCTGGTTATTACATGGTTTACTGAGTGCCTCTGTCCATCAGATACATGGGCGCCAGACCAGGGGTGAATTTTCAACTTCCCATTCAATGGTTCAAGTTACACTTAAACAGGGTTAGGGAGGGGTTTTGTTTCACAAGAATGGGGAGTCTGTTCCAGAAAAAGGAAATTCTCTGAGAGACATATATATCCCTCCAACATGTAATATTTATGCTGCCAGCAAACTTTAGGTTATTAGATCTAATAGTTCTGATGCTGTTTGTTTTATGGATTTGTGAAAGGTTCATCAAAGTGGGGTCCAGGGATGCCATGTATGCCAGGCATAGATCAGCTCTCAGGAATCTTTTGGACACCAAGTAGAGAGACAGGGCTTTTAGGCAAATGGCATAGAACATTGTGTTTATGTCCTGTATTCTTTTTGTAAGGAACTTTTGTGGACACTCCAGTTGCTGCATGTGTCTGGTCAGGAACACACAGAAGGGGCATTATACTCAATACTGAGTCTGATGAGGGCTAAATACAATGACTTCCCTTGACATAAATGCCATGCACTTACTTATAAGTTGAGCAACATAGAAGGATTTCCTTACTACCTTGGATAGACGCTTGTCGAAGGCTAGGTTACTGTCTATATGTGCTCCCAGATCCCTGACTAGTGGGTCATTTCTATCTAAACAACAGCACTTTTTACATTTTTCTATGACATGTTCAGATACTAACATTAACTTTTTGGATGTGAGAATTTTGTTTGATGGTACTGAAATTCAAACTACTGCTTATAAAAAAAACTACACATAGGAATACATTTCTCCAACTAAACAGTATGCATGCACCACGTGTTTAAAAGTGTCACAAAAGCTCAGTTTGTTAAAATTAGTAGACAATACTTCTATAGAGGAATGTAAGAAATGCAGGAACTGAAAGATGACTTTATGGAGAGGGGCTATAATAGGGAGTCCGTAGATATGAAAATTGAATATGTCTTGAGCTGTAGGGATGATAGTACTAAACCTTATTTCTCTATAAACACAATATAACTTATAACTAAGGAGACCAACTTAGATGTAGGTAAGCTATGTTTTGTTACAGTTTTCAACAGAGTTACTTCTGAGGTAAGAAGAATTATTAATAATAACTGGTGTACATTAACATCTCTACCTGAATTATGTCCCATAGTTGGCATGAAACCCAGTTTCTCATACAGAAACTGTCATAGTTTAAAACAGAAGTTATGTTATAAAGACGTGTGTCAAGAAGTGGGGGGGGGGTAACAGCAGCTAAATCATGTACCTTTCCTTGCTGCAACTGTAGCTGTTGTGAAGTCATTAATAAAAATAATACTTTTCAATACCCAATAACTAGGAAGAATTACATATTTTCTGGCTTAGCAACATGTGTTACAATGAATACAATATACCTGGCTACTTGTAATAAATGTCAGGCATTTTATGTTGGGAATTCTACTAGAAAACCGAAGGAAAGAATAAGTGAGCACCGTTCAGAAATAAGAAGAAATATTGACACTAATTACTTGGCTAAGCATATCAGTACATATGGAAATGCACATAAATTCTCTTTTAGGGTGATAGATAGAGTATGTAAGGATATACGAGGGGGAGATCTTAACAATAAGCTTGAGATGAAGCAATATCAATGGATAATATGCCTTTGTGCTGATGTAGTACCAGGTTTAAGCCAGACTGTTTCTTTAAAACCTGTACTAAGGTATAAACAAATGTGTTTGAAATAGAGTTCTGTGCTTCTGCAACTATTGTTTTAACTAGAATTGATTGTTTAATGGAATAATTAATGGCTGTGTGATTTTTGATAGTATATAACAATGGTTAGTATGTGTTAGTATTTTACACACTGATGAAGGGTTTGTTTGACCTGAAAGCTTTGTTTTATTAAACACTTGTTCAGTATCAGCATTGCTTGGTCTGGTCAGGAACACACAGAAGAGGGCATTATACTCAATAGTGAGTCTGATGAGGGCTAAATACAATGACTTCCCTCGACATAAATGCCATGCACTTACTTATACGTTGGGCAACATAGAAGGATTTCCTTACTACCTTGGATACACGCTTGTCGAAGGCTAGATTACTGTCTATATGTGCTCCCAGATCCCTGACTAGTGGGTCAATTCTTATGGGGTGTTTTATTGATGACATTATTTTCTGGAGTGTCAGTCTTTCAAAAGGCACTCTAATGCATTTCTTGGCATTGAGTCTTAAGCCATAACTTTGGCATCGGTCATTTGTTTGTGTTAGACCCTCTTGTAAGGTGTTAATATCTTGGGGGATTCTATAACTGTCCCAGTTTGCAATCATCTGCACACTTGGTCAGCCTTAGGCTTTTGACATTGGTCGTGACTTTTGAGAAGTAGATGCCAAAGAGGAGCAGGCCTAGCACAGATCCTTGAGGGACTCCACTATTAAATAACTTCTTTAAGGAGGTGGTCTCACCGGTCCTAACTTCCTGGATCTTACCTGCGAGCCATCTGATTATCCAGCATGTAATATAGGGATTTATGCCTAAATCCATATGCTTGTTAACAATGTTTGAGTGAGGTATTGTATCAAATGCCTTAGCCAGGTCAAGGTAGGCAGTATGCACTGTTTTACCCTTATCCATTGCCTCAGTGACCTTCTCAAAGAAGTCCACCAAGTTTAGTAGGCATGACCTTTCTTTGAAAAGCCAAACTTGGATGGATTCAGTGTCTGAAGGTCTCCTTTGTCTTTGTTGATCATTTCCATGATGACTCTTTCCATGGGTATGCATATAAGACTAGTCTGCCTAATGGGTCTGTAGTTTCCGGGATCTGTTGATGGTCCATCCTTATGAAGAGGGATGATAATTGCAGTCCTCCATTCTAGTGGCACAAAACCTGTTTTAAGACTATAGTTAAAGAGTAATGCCAGTGCCCCTGATAGGTCATATTTTTTATACTATTCAGGAAGCATCCCAGGATATCAGTGAGGTTGTGTTCTTGGCCTTAGCGAGCGCAGCCAAGACATGGTCTCTATTTATAGTTGGAGGCATTATGTTTAAAGTTATTTCTTGGGAGGTGGGTGTAGGTGGTGGTTGCTTAAAAAGGCTCTATTGGGGAGGATAAAGTTTTAGCCAGTATTTGAAAGCCTAGAGGGGACAGGTTCAGACCATCCTTGTCAAAGCAACATGGTCTATTAACCATGTCTTCCCATGCTGACAAATAATGGATTCCCTTAGAATGACACCAGAAACTCAGCCAATTGTTAAAATAAATCATCTTTTTTTTGGTATTGTAGCATCATCGTTAGTGAAAGTAATATGCTGTTCAGTGCTAGGCACACACCAGCCTAAGACACATAGATAGAGCTATACTGTCTCTCTTTATATAGTCTAGGGAGGTACATCTCAAGTCATTTACACCTACATGGACAATGATGGAATCATACAGGTAACTGTGGTGTAGTGACTTGGGTACATATGTAATTTGGCGGACCCTGGCTCCAAATAGGCAACTAACCATCATCTTCTCCTTGTTCAACCTGGTTAGATAGACATCAATATGTCTTACATTGGTGTCTGCTATGACTAGAGTCCTGGAAAGTGTGTTTGCTTGTCCTATGTGCTTTGTATTTGACCCACTGATTGAGACTGTATGTATGGTGTTAAATATTGCTTTTGTTGAGTGCTTTTGGGTTTGCTGAGGATAATCTTAACTGATGGGTATTCTAGGAGGTCTTTTTTGTTTAAGAAGACTACATTTAAGTGTCTCAGCATGTGTTGGTCTGTGTGTGTATTATGTATGTGTAGTGCTGTGTGCATGATTTTGACAACATGATGTGTGCTTCTATGTGTCAGTTTAGCCTTCATTGATATTGTTTAAGCACAAGGAAAGGCAAATAAATAATTGGTGATATCAACAGCAATGCAGAATGGAAGGAACTTGCAAATCTCAATTTTCATTAAGGGTGTACAAGGTAAAAATCATCAAGTATAAAAAGCAAAGCAAGGAATGGGACAGTGGGTGAGAAAATCACCAACAGGCCATCACCTACAGAGATTGTAGTTTTTGCTGGCTTTGAGTCTATTCAGAAAAGACAAAGCCACACCCACAGTTATACTCTTCATATTTAAGTATCACTCAAGAAACAAATTAACCAATGGAAAAATAGCATATGAAATATGCAGACTGGGTAATTTAAGTGTCTATTTGTCTATCTGCCACATAGAACAAAAACACCAGGCCAAACAGACATGTCAAAACAGGAAACACAATGGAACAGGCAAAACAGAAAACAGCTCTAGCAGTGTAAGGAACTACACAGACACAAAAAATATATTACTTTCCTTGCTTCTTTTTTACAGACACCAGCAGGGAGTCACCAAATTCCAGCAGCCATGATAACTTTAAAAGCAAGTGTGCGGGGGGCATAGCCTCCCTACATGGTGTGTGCATTTTCAGATTGTTTAGAAGAAAAAATGAATTCATGCCTCTTGATCTCACTTGATTTTATTAGATTCCAAACTCAGTTAGGGTGAACATCTCTGATGTTACAGATAATACTATTAATGTCTGATGCTATGCATATCAAATGGCACAACATATGTGCATAGCCACCAGCTGCATTGGCAGAGAGAGATAAAACTGTATATGTAACCTTGACATCCTAGTTTGATTAGCATCCCAGGCACTGCAGCAGTTTACAAAGGGGGGAGCAGTGATGAAGCAATGCCTACCAACCTTTCTTTTGGGGAGAGGTGTGATTTCCCAGAGCACACTTCCCATTTTAGAATTTCCAGAGAAGCCAGAGACCACACACTAATGCATGCTTCTAGGGAGCAAGAACAAACAGAAGTGATTGAATGTTCTCACCAAGGTCCCCTGCACACTAACCTCTGAATATGCTTTGCAGTGGAAACAGCTAGGACTAAGCCCCCCAAGTTCACTGAAAAAGGATGATGGCACTCCCTGCACCACCTCACCCTTGCCCCACAAAGGAATGAATGGGTCATGGTGCTCTCATCTCCTGGGAGAATGTGTTTGGGTGGGTAGGGGAGGCATGATGGTCACCAGATAAATAAGAAGCAAACAAAAAAAAAAAAAAGAAAAGAAAGAAAAGAAAAGGAAAAAATACAGTCTCTGCGACCCGGTAACATTTTTTGTGTCATGGTGAGTGATTTTTGCATGAACAGCGGCTACATACAGGACAGTGTGAGTAAGAGATACACTGAGTGAGAAAATGTGAGAAAATTCCATGGCCTGCATACTAAGTAAATTGTGGTGTAATAATGTGGTAATGAGCAACATTATTAAAATGGATATACCGGGGCAAATGAGGATAAACAACATGTTAAGGCATTCAGATATGTGTGTGTGTTTGTGTATGTATGTATGTATGTATATATAGCTATAGATATATATATATATATATATATATATATATACATAGCTATAGATGTAGATAGAGCACTGCTGGTAGTCATGGTTTTACACATCATCACCCTCAGTGGTGCTGTGTCATCCATCTGCACTTAACATATCATGCATTCTACAACACTGAAATTGTGGACCACTACTCTGGGGGCAGAGGCACCATGCTGGAGCTGGTTGAAATGTGTCTCCCTCAAACGCAGGTTCATGGGATGCATGGAGTACCTATCCCTGTGGATGCTAAGGTATGTTTGGCTTTGAAAATACTTGTCACAAGGACCCTTCAATGAGCAGGGGGGCACACGGTTCCTCTATGCTGTACTATAGTATGTGGAGGAGCATATGTGGTTTCCACATATCACAGAGGAGAGATCCAACATCATTCATGCTTTTTATGACATAACCCATATCCCTGAGATAATGGGAGCTACAGGCTGTACCCATATATTATTAAAGGCACCACTCAGGAGCAGAGAAGAGTATATATGTACTTTAAGGGGTTCAGCTCTTTTAAATGCCAAGTGGTCTGTAATGCACAGGGCATGATATAAAATGTGCCTACAGGTTACCCAGGCACTGTCCACAACCCCCACATATTACACACATGTGACCTATACTAGTGGTCTGTGTGGGATGATTTTACCTAGGGACATCTAATTGTTGATGCTTGATATGCACTGAAGCCATGCTTTATGGCACCTCTCAGAAATCCCCAGACCATGGCACAGAATGGCTACATGTATGCCCTATCACAGAATTGTGTCATTGTTGAACATGTGTTTGGCCTTTTGAAGGACTCCTTCTGCGGTCTGGATGTATCCAGGGGTGTCCTGCAGTATGGCCCTACCATATGCAGTAAGACATTTACAACCTGTACAATGTTACATGCCATAATTATAATCAAGCAGATACAGCAGAGCAGGAACATTCAGACAAAGGAAATCCCAGATTCAGCAGGGGAGGAGGTGCCTGATGAGGAACCTATGGAGGAACGAGTAACAGATGATGATTATGCTAGATGAAGGTGGTTGCAGTATGCTATAGCATTGGCTAAGAGGCAATGTCTGTTTCATAACTATGGACCAGAATAAACTATTGCACAGAAAATTAAAAATGATGCATGCAAACCTTTACCCTGTCTGTTTTATAGAATGGCCACTCTGTATATCAGTGTAGGTTAACCAAGTAATAAAGTACAGAGAACAGGGCATAGATATCATCATATGAACAGGTGAGGAAGGCCACAGTGCCTAGTATCATCAGTGGGCCATTGTATGTATGGTGAAGAGTTTAAACAATACTTTGAGATGTGTATATCAGACCTATGTCGCTGGGTTGGGAGATTTAAACTCACAGGCTGGGAAGAGGGTGCTGTGTCCATTGCTGTGTGAGTATGTGGAGATGGGCATTGGAAAAGTATTTTCTAAATGTTTGGAGGGATACAATCTCAGTAGGAGTAGGCATACCTCTCAACTGTCCAAATTTTTGCAGAATGTCCAGATTTTTGCCTCATATATTTGGTCTGTTCCTCATAACATTTGCGATTTTCTGGCAATTCGCTGTCTTGATCTGATGATTGAAGTTGCTAAATAATGACATACATTTGAGTTTCAGACCTTCAGAAAAATGCATGTTAACATAAGCCCTGTTATTCTAGCAACTTTCCAACCTTATAAAGGCAATATTTAAAATCTGTCTCTATTTTTGGGCCTTTGTCCCCCATTTTGTCAGGCTTTGTCCAGATTTCTAGCACTAAGAGGTTTAGAGGCATGCACTGCAGCACTGTGAATCTAGTGTACAGGTCCAGGGCATCCACGCATCCACAGGAGATGTATGCACAGACTGTGTATATCTCTCTCCATGGGATCACCCTCTCTTGGAAACATCACCAACATGATCCATACCATGCTGAGGGGTGCTAAATGACTGTGAGAGATGGTCCATACCATGGGTGAATTCAACAGGAATATCTTACCTGCAAGGATATCCACATCACAGTGTAGATCTGTCAATACTGGGTGATGGATTGGAGCTGGTGGTACTATCTGTGGCTGTCAGAGGACTCTTTCTGCCACAGCAGATATCCCTACTGGAGACAAAGGAAAACCATCCATGTTAAGTGTACTGGCTGTTATGTCTGTTTGCTCAGAGGCACCTAATTTGGGCAAACTGCAAGCCCCTCATGTCCATGTGTTGCACATGTGGCCCCATGTGCTTCTAGGGGTCATCAAGCAATCCATGTACTACCCCTACCAGCTAAAAAGGCCTGTACTGGTGCTAACTTGTCCCTTTATTATGGTCCTGCAAAAATGCTGTGCTGCAGCCATGGACATACCTAGCTTGTGGGATGGACAGTACCCATGGCATGCTCTGCCATTGGACCAAACTTATTTATTTATTTATTTTATTACATTTGTTGACTGGGTATGTCCAACTGGGCCAGGGGCCTGTTTTCAGCAGAGACCCAGGGAGAAAAGTTCCACAGTAATATATACAACAAACAAAAAAATATAGTAGCAGCAAATATTAATACAATAGAATTATTTACAGCATCCAGAGACAGTACAATGCAGGATCCTGTTACATATTGAAGACCCAGGGAGAAAAAAAGGTCCACAGTAGTACAAGACAATCAGTAGTACAAACCACATATCAAATAGCAGTAAATATAACACAAACAGTAAAATTAACAATTTTTGTAGGAATAGCCAGTGACAGAAGATACTATTGTACAAAGTGTAGGTCTGTACAATTAATGTACAGATAAGCAAAAACACTAGACACTATGCAGGATAAAGTTAGAGGGCAAGGTGAGGGAGGTAAAAAAGGGTGGGGAAAAACTTCACTTATGTCCTCTTCTTGCTCAGTGGTGCTGGTGGCAACCAATGTGGAGTGTGACACATATGAAAACATGTTTCTAGGTCTGTCTGCATCATCCTGTGCCATACTTCTCAACTGTCCAGATTTGTGCCTCGTATTTTTGGTTTGTTCCTCATAAAATTTGCGATTTTTCTGGCAAATCACTGAGGATCAATGTCACTAAATAATGACATACATTTAGGTTTGAGACTTCAAATCCTTCAGAAAATGCATGCTAACACAAATCATGTTATTCTAGCAACTAAGTTTATAAGAGCAATATTTAAAATCTGTCCCTATTTTTGGGCCTTTATCCCCCCATTATTTTAGGTTTTGTCCAGATTTCTTCAGCTAAGAGCTTGAGAAGTGTGTCCTGTGTTGTGTGTCTTCTTGAATTTATGGGGTAGGCTGCAGAGGCTCAGAAGCTTTGTCCACAGAATGGTGTGGGGATGTGGACATCACACTG
The DNA here is from genome assembly GCF_019279795.1 of Protopterus annectens. Classification (NCBI taxonomy): domain Eukaryota; kingdom Metazoa; phylum Chordata; order Ceratodontiformes; family Protopteridae; genus Protopterus; species Protopterus annectens. Next base: position 545,495,025 of record NC_056741.1, on the reverse strand, counting down.
TGTCCAGCACTGACACCATGACCCCTGACTGTGTCAGAATTTGGCTGCCATCATCAATAGACCTGGACAGTTCCTTGACATCAGGCAGCAATGCATCCATGGTAGAGGACCCTGATAAAACTGCACATGTGAGAACAGAAAAACAAATCACCCAAATTAAGTAAGACCCTTTACCAATACCCAAAATTCATTTGGTGAATACATATTACCTAATAGAGTGATATGGGAAATTAATACTTAACATACCTTGTACCAGTGGTCACTGCATCTGTATCCCTGATGTTTCTGTGAAAAAATTGGTTATGCTTGTAAATTGTACTAAACCAGCTATCTAATTGTTATTGTAGATACTTCCCCATGTTAAGGCATACCAACCTAGTGCATCACAACAGATATTCTGAGTGGTCAGCTGAGCTAACCCCCATGCAGAGATGCTAACAACTGCTCTATCACTGTTAATGGTGGTTCATTCAGCTGACCAACTCCTGTTGCCTTTCCACCTGTGCCAGGTGGATAGCCTGACATTTTGCAGTGTCAGTGACCAGATGTCTGACATGATCATATAACCTGTTCTGGCCACTGACAGCACTGATGTTATTATTTATACCCTGACAGGCATGCTTGCAAAAGGGCTGATTGATGATCATTTTCTCACCATGGAGATGGATGGCCTGTAGGAATATGTCATTCTCTGTGTAGAAAGACTTGCTTTATTGCAGTCTACCACATTGTGGTGTTCTGCTGTGAAATGAAAAAAAAATCATATGTGAGATCTTTTTAATTCACCACCTGACATATGCATGTACTAATTTAAAATGTAGGGTACCTATCTGTCAAGAACTATCCAGCCTCACTATTTCTCTGTGTAGAAGTCATAGAGATATGGGATAAACAGAAACACGTGCTGTTTTATTAGATCTTACTATAGCCACCCCCCAAAAAAATTAAAATGTGTAATCTACATGAGGACTACATTTATTAACAGTATTCCACAATTGAGTATCATGAATGTTAACTATGTCATTGTGTGAATCTACCTCTTAGGCAATATGTATTACAACATACAGTTTATTCATGGATGACAACTGTTTCTACACATATGGTAAGGCACACCACAATGCCATAATTAAAGTGTACTATTGCAAGTCCAGAAATACATCAGGAATACTAGAAATGATTTGCCAAGTGTTAGGAACATGGCAACTCTTGCTTTAGAAAGTGTGCTTTGGGGGTACACAAATATAGGTATATATGCCCTACATGTGTGCTGCTGATGTAATATAGGTATATAGGGCCTACACGTATGCTATTAATGGATGCACACTGTTTAAAACTCCTCTCATGGGCCTATCTAAGCCATTTTCCTCCAAAACCAGACACACAAAGAACATTACTAAACACTTACATCCTATTTCAAGAGAAGATTGCCTTCTGCTCAGATGCCATCCACCACGTGTATCAAATAATAATAGCTGCATAATCCACCCCTCCCCTATAAAACAGCCATGGGCAGTATAGTATGCATAGTATAGCAAGTGCTGTAAGGGTTAAGAAGCTGTACATTTGGACTAGTGTCATAGCAGTAATCAGGGAAGACCTCAATATTTGGGCTATAGGCATGCATGGACTAGTATTTACACACATACTGAATAATAAGTGCCTTGCAGTTCATTGCTCCACCCCTACTATGGCACTCTAGACAAAGTATTATATCCCCACTCACAGTGTCAGCATGGATACTCCTGTAAATATAAACAAAACATGTACTATTATGGAAATTCTAGCCAACAAAAAAGCTTCAGTAGAAGTACCTGTTCTCCCAACTTTCAACAAGCTCCAGTTGTTGCTTCTCTGCAATCTTATATAGTACAATGAGGCCCACTGAGTCCATGGGGGCTTATATCACTAAGTTTTGAGGTTTCTAGCTTGGCAATCATGAAGCAGAGTTGACAGCTAATGAATGTTCCTGAATTGCTGGTTTTACTCATTACAGTTATGACCAAAGCCATACTAAGAGGCTCATTCACCTAAAAACATTAATGTGAGCACCTGCAAAGCACACTGAGCATACATGAGTGGGGCAATAAGCCCGGCAGGGGTGTGAGGAAATGTAGTTTAGTTTTTTTAGCCTATAGAGACACTAAAGAGTAAAAATGTTATCTTGTTAGGCATCATGCACCTGGTAGACCATTTCCATGACAGTGTTCATACCCTAAGACCATCATGCCATGCCATCCACTTGTGTGCTAGTCAATGGTGGCACCATGACTTGTAATGGTAAGTATCAATCCGACGTAGAGTGCCACAAAAGTCAACATGTGTGACCACAAGAGGGCTTCCATAGTTCTCTGAAATGGGACCTGGTGAATGGCCATGGCTCCAAGGATACTGTTGGTGGCAGGACTCCCTTGTGGTGCAGCAAAGAGAGAAAGATATTCCTGTATCTGCTGCATAGGGGCCACTGGAAGTGCCTGTCTGGTGACTCTTAAGAGGGTCCCCAATGTAAAGTGAATGCCTGGCACAGTCTTGCCAGGGAGGTGTCTTATGCTACTGGCATACCTTGTTCTAAGTCATGCAGACACCAAAACAGTGAGCTGTGGAGATGCCATCCTGACCTTTTTAGCTGGTAGGGTGAAGAGGTCAAAGCAAGGACATCTGAGATATATTGTAAATACCTGTGATAGCTGACTGCTGTTTAAATGTGACTGTACCTCATACATGCTAGCATTGGACATTTAATTTATAATTTCTTTGTCTTCTTATTTTGTTTTGTAGCTTGCAAGGTTAATTTAGAGATAAACCTTTATCAGAGGAGAACAGAGCATGTCTCCAAGTGAAGGGGTACATGTGAATATTTCTTAAGGTAATTTTGAAAATATTCTTTTTACAGCTGCCAGTATGACTGCACACTGCTGGACAGTCTCTCTCTCTGGAAGTGTTAACATTTAATTATATTGCTGTTAAATATTGCAAGTGGACTTAATTGTACATACTGTAGTTGTGTATGTATTTTATAAACATCAGTGATTATAAGACATGCTAGGTATAACAGCTTAATTAGGTTACATGTATTAAGAGGGTAATACAAAGCATTGCACTTGTAGGCACTGCTTTTCATACGCTCACACAAAACAGATAGGACACAAGCATATTGTAGGCTGCCATTTTTCCATTCTGAGATGGCCACAATGCACAAGGCAGGATACAGTTATTGTTTTAAGGGGGCACTGTTTCAGTAGTGGTTAAATGTGAAAAGGAGTTTGCATTTATTTTGGATGGACTGTAATTGTGGTTTACAGTTTAGGTATTTTGTGTGTAGGGGCTTTGCACCTTTACCATGTTGTTAGGTTGCAGACCCATAATGATTGTTGGTTGTTTGTAACTGTTGGTACTGACTTCCCGATACATGTACAGCTTTGTACTGATATGCTTAATATAATGCATGCAGCTGAATAATGTTAGACTGTACTGGGATTGCAGGAAGCCACAGATGAGGTACCTCAAAGAGAAGCCATAATACTTTCTGCAGAAAACTACATTGCCCTCATCTTGTCCTGCACACCTGAGCACACACTCTAATTAATAGGAGTTGTGACACTGCACACATGCCTGCACATCATATCATAGGGCCAAATTATACTGTATGTATGCAGGTCTATGCAATTGTATCACATTTTCTGCTTGGTTTATATACATTAGTGTGCTGGTCTGATAGGTCATATCCCTCACAGGTAACTCTGTTGTTTTCTATCTGCCCTCTCCATAGGGCCAAATTATACTGTATGTATGCAAGTCTATGCAACTGTATCACATTTTCTGCTTGGTTTATATACATTAGTGTGCTGGTCTGATAGGTCATATCCCTCACAGGTAACTCTGTTGTTTTCTATCTGCCCTCTCCATAGGGCCAAATTATACTGTATGTATGCAGGTCTATGCAATTGTATCACATTTTCTGCTTGGTTTATATACATTAGTGTGCTGGTCTGATAGGTCATATCCCTCACAGGTAACTCTGTTGTTTTCTATCTGCCCTCTCCTCCCTTTATCCTACAGAATTTACTATGTCTGTGTCAGTGGCACAGCCCAGGTCACCGTCCCTTCACTGGTCTCAGCCTTCTTCTGCCTGCATTCCACCAGGCTCCAGACAAGCCTCCTTGTTGACTGAAGCAAGAGGCTGATAGGTTTCCTCCCCTGTGGCCTCTGGTGGTCACTCACTTGGGGGCAGCACCATTGTTCCTTTTAGTAGCACTGCCAAGGTTGCACAGTTTATTTCCTACATGGAGATGGTGAAGGTGGTGGAAGTGTTGATTGATCAGTGGCCTGGCGAGGGTCCATGTTAGGTTCAAGAGTAACACTGCTGCCTGTTTCTACCTTCACCACCTCAGGAACAGCCCAGTAGGGAGCATGGTCAGTGCACTAAGTGACCTCTACCAGGGTCAGGCACAGACAGTGTGGTAAAGATGTGTATATTCACCCCACCCATGATCCCAGTGTTCATCGGCCTTGTGTGTCACCACCCTTCCCTGCTTGTTGTCTAATCCTCCCCACTCACCACTGTCCTCCCTTTGTGTCTGTATCTATAGTTCCAATGTCCCCCAAGTGTGTCAGCACCTGTCATATCAGTCTTTTGTCTCTTTTTATATTTGTTTTTGTGCCCCTGATACTAAACCTCACCCTCTTTCCATCCCTTGTCTTACTCTTAAATCCATTCTCATCTTTTCTTCTAAAAAAAAAAAAAAAAGTGGGCACCTATCCCTAAAAATATATATCTTAATCCCCCCCATCCACTCCAATTCTTACCGCCCCTGTTTTCTTTGACATATATATATATATATATATATATATATATATATATATATATATATATATTATATTTATATTCCTCTGTTTTTGTAACCCTGTTTCCTACTTTCCTATACGCAAGTTGCCATCCATTGTAACTGTCAAAAGATGGTTTTAACCATTACTGTAGGCCCATTTATGTGACTTTCAAGGTGTCTAATAGCAATACTATGTAGCTCATGTGTATGTGCAAAGTCTACCTTTCATTGCATCTGACCTAGCCACAATTGTGGTACTGTCACTTTCTATGGGGGTTCCTGATGTTTCTGTGTGCAGGTTTTCTATTTAGGAGAAGTATGTGCTGCAAAATTCCACCTAGATAATTGATAATTGCTTTTGGGCCACACTAAACTATAAGCCATACCACAAGCAGACTTATTACAATTGCACTAGGCATGTTTCTGAATAAAAAGGAATATGTGCAGTTATTTACTTATATTTAATTCTTAGCCATTCTTCACTGAGTATGATAACATTTTAATAATTTGACTTATTTTACTGTAAAACAATATATTTTATATGTTTAGAGTGCTTTTGTGCTAAACAACAGTTTTAGATTTCAATTAGAAAATGATAATACAGTTTGACATGGCCATACAGTGCTCGGTGACAGCTGAATTACAGTAAATTATTAAAGATTCCAAAGAACAATGATCAGCTTCCATACAAAAATATTAATGTAATATTTACTTTGGCCATTTAGAAGTCAAAGCCTTTCAATGTGTTTCAAAAAATGCTGATTATATTAGATGCATTGCTAACATAAACTTGCAGAAGGTTGGCAACAACATATCATGCAATTTTCTTGTAAATTATATATATATATATATATATATATATATATATATATATATATATATATATATATATATATAAAATAAACTGTTTACTCAAGTGCAATAAACTTAAACAAGTATACGCCATTACTTGATTTATTATTTACAATAAATATTATCTTCTTTGTGGTTTCAAGATTTTTGACAGAATTGCCACACTGAATTTACATTTAAATTTACACCTCAAAGTGATTCAGCAATACAACTGTTGGATTGCTACCTTCCCAGTTATCGTGTAAGAGCAGTGTTTCACAAATGGTGAGGCCAAACTCTGTGGAAGACCTGAGCCTGTTTAAGAGGAGGCCTTGTAAGCATGAGAATACATACTTAAATGGTTATTTAAAGCATGAGATATTTCATATTGTTTTTGTAGGGTAAAGTTAAATACAGAAAGGCAGTAATCAGTCAATGCCTATTTGACTGTTCTGAGTACACATTTCAAGGATGTCTGAGCAACATATCCTTTATCATATACAGAGGCTCAAAACATTTTATGATCTCTAGGGGAGACTCAAAGAACTTTTCTGTGGTTTAAGTGAGGCTTATTGTAACCGAATCCAATAAGTTATGTGTTAGTGGATAGCTTTAGCCGTTTCCACATCTGGACACACCCATTTTGCTTATCACATGCTACTGGGGGGGTGGAATGGAAACAATTACTAATAAATTCTAGTTTCATAATGAATATTAAAATTGAAAACAACCAGATATGAGTCTGGTATTTTTAAACAGAAAGAGAAAAAATTATTATAATTAGCATTCCTCTGGAATTTACAGTGACAGCTAAATATACAGATAATAACTGAAATGAAAGACACACAGCACTGATAGCTTTGTTAAAGTATGATTCAGCCATTTCCAGAAGCCCACCTCACAGCAACATATATGTAATTTTTTGTCACGTGATAATGCATAACATAAGCTCTGTTGCATCTGATCTAGTCTGCATGAAAACTATCTAATCATTTTACGTGTACTTATGTTCAGTATGAATAGGGACAATGATTTAGTAGTTCTGAAAAAAAAATAAAATAAAATATTCCATTTTCATGAGAAGAAATCTGAGAAAAATACCCACGATTTTTAAATGTAATTTCCACTGTTTACTGTGGTTTCATTGTAATTTTCTAATGCATGTGTATACATGGAAAATCAAAAGTTTCTATGTACAGAGCAGTCGATAATGCAACCTGACAGTATTATAAGTAGGAAATATAAGAAGAAGAAGAAATGCACATTGTAGTGAATGAGTGTGCTGGCTGAATGCAAAATTTAATGAAAATCCTATGTTTTTCCAATTTTCAGACAGTCCAAAATTTGAATATACAGGCATTCTTTTACCAGAAAAATAGAAAATCAGTATCTCTAAGTATAAAGTGATTGAATAAACCTCTTTCCAGTACCTGGTATATATAATTTGATGGTTTTTTTTAAAGGCAAACCTTTGCATGTGAATAAAAGGCAAGCAAAACTTGATTAAATACTGTAAATTGGGGCTATTTCCTTAAGACAATCTGCATAGCCATCAAGGTAAATTAAGCATTTTCTCAAAAAAGGCATTTATCTCTCTGTGTTATTAAATTAACTTATTTACTGACTATTGCAAAGAAGGGAAAAATCAAACAATTTAAATGTAGTATGTCGCTCGTTCATCACTATTATAAATAATAAGAAGGCTTGGGGTTTCATTCAGATGCTTTAATATATACAAACACATCAGGATGGGTAGCAGCATCTTTAAATTCAAATGGACTAACAAACAGAGCTTACATACATACATGTTCACGGGTCTATATCAGAAAACTGAAAGTTTAAAATCACAAACGCTCCAAAGAGCGAAAATGCCAGACCTTAAAATCATTATTTGGGGGGCTGTGCCCCCCCCACTCCCCGCTAAATATATATTCCAACTCCGAGATCACACTACAGTGAGGGAAGGGCATATATTCTGATCTTCACTGTACTGCGATCTCAAAAAAAGCACTTCAAGGTCTGTCATTTTCGCGATTTTAAACTTTCGGTCTTCTAATATAGACCCCATGTTCACATCTCAACAGCTAAATACAAAATGGCAGTCAGGCTCGCACGTGCTCAGTATTTATACTCTAGTACAAGTCCTTGGATAGCTTCTTAAAAGTATATACACACATATTGATCTACATACTCCCTCTTAAAAAGATTTCCCTTCATTCAAAACAATGTTAGAGTTAGGCATGCATTACTATGTACATTAGAAACAAAATACAGTGTTCATGTCTAAGTTGCTTCATATCTGCTACAGGGTTTAGAGATTCGACCATATCTCGTAACATAACAGTTGGGAATAGATTTAGCAACAGGGACAGTCTGCAGTGCACAACTCATATCAGGAATGTCTGGATTTGTCATAGGAACAGGAATGCCCTCTGGAATTCCCTCCAGAATTGGAACACCAGACAACTGACTCTGAGATAAAGAGTCTCTCTTACAGGCTATTTGCTGTGGTATAAGATCGGACATCGGTCTCAAATGCTTCCAGTTCCACTTAAACATTGTTCCTTCTTATTCTATAATGTATGATCTGGGCTCTGGACCAATATTCTTCATGACACCAATCCGATCATAACCTTTGGACGTTTGCATCCTTACCACTTCTTCCTCTTGCAATGGATTGAGTGGTCTACTGGTCTTATCGCAGTAGGACTTCTGGGATAGGCGCTTCTTCAATAGATTGGCTTTCACTGATCTGTTGTTCTTGACACATGGAACCAACAATTGACTGTTGAGTGGTAATGTGGTTGGAGATCTGTTTCGATCTGGATAGGTCTACCATAAACTTAGTCATGGAACTTTGAATATGCAAATTGCCAAAAGCTCTTTCTCAATCTGGGAGTACTGCTGTTCAGTTTGGGTAAGAGTTCTTGATGCATAGGCAACAGGTTGATCCTCTTGTAGAAATCTGCACCAAGCCTAAATTTTGAAGCATCACAGGAAAGTGTAACTGGTTTGTGAACATCAAAGTATCTGAGCATCGGTGGACTGGCAATTCTCAGTTTCAGGACATCAAATGCTCTTTGGTGTTGCTCTGACCAAGACCAGGAGATATCTTTATGTGTCAGCTCTCTGAGTGGAGCTGAAAGTTGGCTCAAGTCTGGAATGAGGTTGCCTAGATAGTTGACCATGTCAAGAAAATGTTGCAGGCTTTGAACATTGTCTGGAGCTGACATATCGAGAATGGCTGTTTGTTTTGAAGGATCTGGTCATAGGTCTGTACTTGTAAATAAGTGATCAACATAAGGAACTTCTTGTAGTCTGACTTTGCATTCCTGTGCATTGAGCTTAAGATTAACTTGACGTGCTCTTTCTTGAACTTTTCTGAGCATTCTCTTTCTATAGCTTCTGCCCCAGCCAAATTAAGTAGAATAAATGCCTTTGTATGGTCATTTTATCAGAAAATACAGCCTGTATGAAAATATTGTACTCTTGCTCAAACACACTCCAGTTCTCAACAATATTACTGTCAAACACAAGTACACTGGGCTTTTGAAATCCATCTGTCATGCCCGCAAAATATACACAAACACACTGAAAATATGGCCCTTGTAATTATGTATGAACAAACAGTGCTGTGAGCTTGTAGCAACATCCAAGTGCACAGTAAACTCTTTGAAATACTTTACTTTGAGAAATATGCTTTGTGACGGCTGTACTTTGTGAAATATGGCTTGTAATGGCTGTACTCTGCAAAATAGATTTACTGTAACACTGCACAAACATGCAAACACTTTATACACTTCTGAAACCTCAGATATCATTGCTTGATATGAAAATACATATGCTTTGTGAAAATGTGGTTGTTTCCCTTTGTTTTATTCATTTTATGCAATCGGACTTTATTTCAAACATTTTCCACAGTAATTTGAATATTTTTATCAATATCATACATATTTGCTTATGAGAAAATTATTTTGAATGTTCTGTATGCCTCATTTCATATTATGCAAAAAAGAAATAGTGCTGAGCAAGTTTTACACCTGAAGTTCATTTCTGACCTGTTTTATGAAGTGTGCACAGTTTTGGGATGGCCCACTGCTGTATATCCCACCAACATCTGGATAAGGGCCTTAAATTATTTTTGCCAAGCCATTTTAAACTTCATGCTCCTTTAGTATGCCAGCTCTGACTACAGTCCCTTTGGATATGTCATTTCTGATATCATGACCTTTTGGATATGCCACTTCTGTCACTATGCCCCTCGTTCGTCTCTATTATAAATAATAAGAAGGCTTGGGGTTTCATTCAGATGCTTTAATATGTACAAACACATCAGGATGGGTAGCAGCATCTTTAAATACAAATGAGCTAACTAACAGAGCTTACATACATACATGTTCATCTCAACAGCTAACTACAAAATGGCAGTCAGGCTCACACGTGCTCAGTATGTATACTCTAGTACAAGCCCTTGGATAGCCTCTTAAAGATATATACACACATATTGATCTACATAGTAGTTGGAGCCTATAATTACATTACAGTCATTATATGATATACTAAGTAGGACAACAATATTAAAACAAGCATCATTGGTTCCTATTTTATTTTGACCCTTTCATAAAAGATCATTCATTGACTAAAACTAGACTTTGTCTGGGGTATCTGGTTATATTACTAAATGCAATCAAATTGTCACATCCATAAACATCTGAAAAGCATTTTCTGTCTTTTTAAAAGCTTTTAAAATAAATAAGTTTTTAAGTGTCGTCCTAATATATAAACAGTATCATTTTGTCATTTGGCATACTCTTCATAATGATACAAAGCTAATGCTATTAAATGGACAAACAGTATTAACAAGCACAGCTGGCCCTCTTGGTTCTTTGGGGGGTCTACTGCATTCATTCTATCCAAAATTATACTTTCTATGTGACATCATAAATGAGGTGTACATAACATATAGGTTCATAGACTTATAGGAAGTTACTAAGCATGTGGTCCAGGAGACCACTCAGCAGCATAGCCCAATTTCCAAATTGCCCTAGAGTATATTCTGCTTAAGTGATTTGTTCAGAGTCACACAGTAGGCAAATGGAGGCTGAAGGGCTCAAACCCTGGACTACAGGATGCTGCTGTCTGCCCAGGGTGTGATTTCCCTGGCCTCCATTTGCTTACTGCCTTACTCAGAAAAGAAAATATTATTATTTCAAGAAATGGGAAATACTAATAGTAAGAATATTTTAATTCTGTTGATAAATATTATGAGCTTCATTTTTGGAAACTTGTTTTGCTAGTTGAATACATTGTAAATGGATGGATAGATGGATAACCTTTTACTGGAGAGGAAGGATATAGCTATCCACCAACTTAGTACAACTATTACTGTCACAGTTTGTCAAGACAGTAGGTTTATAATTTTGTATCTGCTTTTGGATCTTTTTTTTCTGGTTTCAGAATCATAATTACTTTTTCAAGAGAGAGAAAAAGGGAGTTTAACTCCACATTTAGCATAACCAGAGCTAACATTAGTTTTAGTAAGTAAATTGCCATACAGCCTGAACATTTCTTAAAATTTTCATCCAGGAGTGCATCAGAGCCAGGAACCTTATTGCTGGGCATGTCTGAAATAACTTTTTAAATTAGTTTTGTGGTTGATTTGAATTCCTTGGAAGAATTATGACAGTTGATACAGGGGGCTAAGGCGATGAGTTATTAATGAGTTACTTCATCTGGTACAGAGTTTGATTCCATTAGCTTTCATTTGTCTGCTGTGTGACCTTGAGTAAGTCATTTAACCAGACAGTGCCTTGGGGTAACTGAGAATTGGGGCAGGGCTCCTAAATGGTCACATGGACTGAATACCTAGTAACTACCTATGAGACTATGGAGTCCAAACATTTTTACAAAGTCCAAAATTTCTTTAATGAAGAAAAAGATTGACTGATAAAGTGCATTTTCATGGTAGCTTGAAAAACTATTAGTGATTTCATAACAGCAAGGAAAGAAACTCTCTTTAGAAGAAAAGTTGGAAGTATAATCTTGTAACCCCCATAATAGTATAATAAACTTTCACAAATGCTTTTTATACTAATATAGGTCAGCTTTTATATTTATTTGCTGACATTTGTTTACCAAGAAAGTTTGACTGGGCAAAAGTACCCTTCTTCAGATGGAGATCAGGGGAGAAAAGCTCCAAGTTATCATATTTAATGCAATCAATATTTACAATAACAAATTTTATAATGCAGTTTCAGTGAATAAATAGCATAATAGACAAATTTTGTATTGATAGTCATTAACATTAAATTTACAAGCTTTGTATTGAGACTTTACAGATAGACAAATGGTGTATAAGATAAAGTGGAGTAATTTAAGAAATACAGCAGAGAGAGGTATTAGAAGAGATAAGCAACAGAGAAGTTGACTGTTAATAGAGAAGAGTGATGGAACAGTAATTTGGTTGTGCTAATTAGAAGTAGGTATAGTAATTTAATAACTACAATAAAGTGAGGTATTAGAAGGCAATAAGCAGGTTAAGTGATTCATTGCTTTAAAGGGAGGTATAAGAAAGGTGATGAAGGGCGTTAGAGTGCCATGTCCCAGATGAGGAACAGGAACAAAGCCAGGAAGTAGAGAGGAAGCCCTTTAGTATTGGTTTGAAAGATGAAGGTGTGTGAAAGACCTGATTGATACAGGAATTGTATTCTAAGTTCTAGATATGCTATTGGAATAGAGTCCGACCCCAGTAGCCCTTTGTGGATTGTAGGTGGTAAGCAGTTGTTTATTATTTGAGCAAAGGGAATAATTTAGAAGATAGTATTGGAGTAGAGGTCTAATTTGGCAGGTTGATGGAGTATGCATGATTTTAAGGGCTAAAGTGAGCTGTATATAAGATTAGCAATGAGGAAGCTTGAGACAGTTATGTGTTTTTAGTGCTAAATAGTGGTGAGTCCAGATAGGTTTGTTGCAAATGAATCTGGCAATTTTGTTGTAGCATTGTTCAAGTTTAGAACGAAGTGAGGATTGTAGGTTGGCCATGATAGGGTCTTCATATAGGAGAGAGGGTAAGAGGTAAGTGGTAGCTAGAGTTACCTTGGCAGACTCTGTAAGGAATTTCTTTACTCTATATAGGTTGCCTAGTTTTTGATGGGTTTTCTTGATGATGTGTGGATAGGCAAATCAAATTTAAGATTTTCATCAATTGTCATGCCAACTACATTTGCATGTGGGGTAACTTCAGTCATGGTATTATTTAAAGAAGAAATTTTAAAGTTGTTTTTTTTTCATGGAAATTGCAGTTTGGAAAAAAGAGAAGTAATTTATTTTTCTAGGGGGTGTTAATAACAGGTGATTATTCTATAGCTAATAAACAGATTTTAAGGCTTCCTGAGTAATTTTCATAAGATGTTTTATGTTGTTAGGAATGCATATTAGGGTAGAATCATCAGGGTTTTGTATGAGGGAAGCCGGTTAAGAGGATTTATGTACATTTTTAGTGAATACATTAAAGAGTAGAGAGCTAAGAATGGGGCCCTGTAGCACACCAGTATTGACAGGAAGGAAGGGAGAAAAAGTGGAGAGCCATTTAACAGACTGGTATCTATCAGTTAAGTAGTTCTTAAACTATAGTAGTGTGGGTTCTGATAGCCCGAGGTAAGATAGTTGGTAGAGGAGGTTTTGGTGAGAGACTAGATCAAAGGCATTAGAGAGATCAAGGAATGCAGAGGAAAAAAGTTTGACTTTATCTCTGGTTTTGTTAATAGCATTCTTTGTTAATTATTGTTTATTCTGCTCATTCAGAATAAGTATAATTTTATTTTGCAGCTGATTTTTCAGAGGAATATACTAATCAAAATTCACCTTCAAAAACTTTTTCCATTGTAAATTAACTGCATTTTTCTTTCTCATTCTACATGTTGAAATGAAGTATGCCTAATATGCATATATCTGAGACATTATTTGATTGCCATCGATCCTTTATTTCCCTTACATTAAGGTATCCAGTACATCAATTAACATATTTATTTATTTATTTGCCACTTGTTTAAGTGGGCTAGCCCAAAGACTCTTTTCAGCCATGACCCAAGCTCAAAGGCAATAATATATAATGTTTCAATTGACAATTAAAATTATACATCTACAAAATCAGATCAGCAAAATATACAAATTTTCAGTTCTCAGAAAGTATATATACAGAATTTCCAGTGACCTAACAATACATTCATACAATCTAAGATAAAAAAGTGAAAAAAAAACAAAATAGTTATAACAATTTAATAGAAGTAATAAGATGCTTGAGGTTTAATGCAATATAATGATTAATAAACAAACAAAGCTTTCAGTTAACAAAATACAGTATATCACATATTGAATAATTACCTCAACCTATTTGATTTGTTTTCATTTGTTGCTAAATTTATATTGAAAATAATTGTTGAATGGTCCAGAATGATTCTTGTCTGAATTTTCATGCTAATATAAACATTAGAATGCCCAGAAGGAAACAAAATAATAATCTAATCTTGCTTGTTTTTTTTTGTTTTTTTTTTGGAGAGGAGGTAAGGTCTACATTTGTAATACTTACATCTATTACAAATTAGTTTTCCAAAATATCAGGCAGGTTACAAGCATCTAAAAAATCAAATCATTTGCTTTCAATTTCTTTATGCACTAAACTATCTAAGACCACTGAATTCTCCAGCAGGAATGATTTATTATTATTATTATTATTATTATTATTATTATTATTATTATTATTATTATTATTACAGTCCAAGTAATGCAAACCTGAAAGCAAACTAACGAAAAAGGACCCATAACATTTGCTTGGCTCTCTGCTGCAGAAGTATAGAACCATAACAGTGACCCATGCCTCCAGGGTTTGATTAGTGGTCCTGGCAATGGAGGATGCAGGCAGTGAGAATGAGCATGCCTTGCTTACCTGTCCAGGTGAGTGGGGAGGAAAGTGCATGCATGGTGACATAGTGAGTTGGTGCAATTTCCCTGGTAGGCACCTGGGAACCCACTGCCCATTCTTCCTGGGGAGGAGTAAAGATGTTTGGAAGTAATCTCGCTTGCAGAAATGACAGATGACCTCCTCAGTCAGTCCTTTGCATGACCTCCACTGTACTTTGCTGAGTACATTTAATGTTGTATGGCCATGGTAAGAAAAATCCCAAACCACTCCTGATGGCTGCCTAAATGATTGCCTCTCCTGGCTGACTTTCTCCCAGTGAATGCGTCCATTATTCAAGATAAGACTGGTGAGCAGCAGGCAAATGAGATGGAAAACACAACAAAATTTAGAGCTTTAAGATAAATCATTAGATTTAGAGATCCATGCAAGTAGAGTGAACTTCAAAGCCGTTATGCTGTATACACTTGCAGGAAGGTACATTGAACTACAGAGAAAAAAATGAACACAGAGACTCAAATTACTAGCACATATAGTCACATGCAATCTCAGTCCATTTTTACATGTTTAAACAGGGTACTGAAGGCTTAGAAGTAGTTTTTGTAATTCACTGAAATAACTGTTTACCTGTCAGCAAATGTTAGCTTATCAGGAGGAAGGCACAGTCAACTGCATAATGATTTAATTAATTCATTCAGTCATTCATTCTCCAATAACTGATAGTGAAAACAGCCAAATGTAAGCAGCAGCAATGTTTCTCTTTATTTTGCATGATTGTATATATCATTTATGGAGGTATTTGCAGGTAGATGTAGGATCAGGTTATCATCATCGTCATAATTAATTGTCCCCCTTTTTTCTACATTGGGTTGGGGTGTCACACCAACTGTCACCACCTCTTGATTCAGTGCCACTCTTTTACCTTCCTTGACAGTCATGCCTGACTGTCACAAGTCTTCTCTCACACAAACCATCCACCTCTTTGATGGACGTCCTCATTTCCTCTTGCCTTCTTCCTGTTCCTAGATTCATATGTAAGTACTAAGCTAGCTGCCCTTATGGGCCATTTTAAGCCTAGTCAGTTTCCCTTTTGGTGCTTGAATTAAACTATCCCATTTGGTGTTAGATTGGCCTCACCCATCCTACAGCCGATAATTATATATTACACCTACTGAGACTAACTGGGATCATATCACAAATAATATGAGAGGACCCATGCAGGGGATAAAATATTTAGGATCTAGCTTTGTACTTTAGCAGTAATTGGGGCAGTTCTGGGGTAAATTTTCTATTACCCATCCATAGATCCAAGTTGCACTTGAATATGGACAGAGATGAGCCTTGATTTATGTGGATGGGCAGTCCCTGGTATACCTGTCCCTCCAAATTGTACTGCTGATGCTACAGAAAAGGTTTAGATTCCTGGATCAAGTATTTCTCATGCCATTTGACTTCCTGATGTGTAGTAGGTCCATCAGTACTGGCTCAGAGGATACCTTGTATGCCAGACACAGGTCACCTCATAGCAGTCTGTAGAAAACAAAGTATAGTGACAGGACTTTAAAGAGGTCCATATGGGTCACAGTGTTTAGGCCCTGTGTCCCTTTAGTAAGCTATCTCCATGGGCATTCTAGCTGTTGTACTTGACTGGACAGATACATGCTAAAGGGGGCATTATGTCACATGCCTTGTGTATTCAAATGAGACACTAAGGCACAGAGTGCATTCAAGTTGTTTATTACACAAACACACATCAGGAGCTGTAACTGGTACATATACTTCAAACTTCATATGCATACTGACGGACTCATTACTTCTAACACATGTGCATCTCCATTCAAGCTTACATTCACACTGGCTGACTACACAAAATGCCACTGATCTTGCACGTGCTCAGTAACTTATATGCACGTGCTATCTAGCTACAGTGGCTGACTAGGTTTAATATACACACTGACTGATCTAATGAGAAGTGATAATTACATCTTTAGATCTTGTTACAATCCCTTTGTTAACAAGCTGTGCAATACAGAAGGACTTTCTTATGACAGTAGACACATGTTGGTCAAAAGTTAGGTCACTGTCTGCATAAGTTCCCAAATCCCAAACAATTTGGTCATGTGGCAGTTCCCAGGGTAGATGACTTCCCAAAGTATATAATACATTTTTTGCCATTCGGTTTCAGTCCATGATTCTGGCACCAGTTATTTAGGAAAAAAATTCTGCGGGATGGCTAATTCATATGAGGAATCTATAACTGCTCATAGCTTGTCATCTGCAAGCTTAGTCAGCCAGAGCTCTTTGGTATTGGCTTATACTTCATTGATGCAGAGGCTAAACAAGAGAGGTTCTAGTACCGAACCCTGGGGAATTCCACTGGTTAATGGTCTATTTGTGGAGACAGCTTCCCCTATTTTGACTTCCTGCATCTTATCTGTGAGCCAGTTGGCAATCCAGCAGGTGATGTAGGGGTTTATTACCAGTTTAGCTTTTCAACTATTTCCAAGTGAGGGATTGTTTCAAAAGCCTTAACCAGGTTGGGGTATGTAGTGTGTACTGTTTTACCTTCATCCGTTGCTTTGGTGTCTTTTTCAAAGTATCCACCAGAATGAGTAAGCATAGCCTGTTCTTATTCAAACTGAGACGGGTCCAGTGCTTGGAGGTTCCCTATGTCCTTATTGATTAGTTCCATGATGAGTCTTTACATGGCTTTGCATATGAGGCTGGTCAGACTTATGGATTTTTAATTGCCTGAGTCTGTGGAAGGTCCTTCCATATGCTGGAGTAATGACTGTAGCTGTTATCTATTCACTTGGTACAAAACTTGTATGAAGGCTGAGGTTAAACAGTGTTGTTGGGGGGTGGCTAAATCGTGCTTCACACTATTTAAGATGCATCAAGAGATATTGTCTGGACTCATCAGTACAGTATTTTTAAGTTTCAGTACATGGTGTTGTGTGATAGCTGGTGGCAACTTGGTTTCATGTATATCTTGTGGGATAGATGGAGGGAAGAGGGGGAAAAGTTTGAGCTGAATTTATCGGCCTTTAATTTAGCCTTATCTTCACCCTCAGCATAGGTAACATCATTCACAATCAGTTCTGTGCATTGTTGCATTGTGCTTATGAGATATTGAACATAACTAAAAAAGGCCTTAAATTTATCTTTGGTTTGGGTGGCTATTTTAGCCTCAAACATGGCTTTGGTTGATTTTATTAAGCTCTTGGTTTGTTTGTTTATTTCAGTGACAAGGGCTCTATCATTCTAGGAATTATCTTCCTTTTTGTTGTAAAACCTGTTGATATTATGGCTCCACCAAGAAGTTTTGTTTCTGAGTTTGCCCCATGCTTGTTCCTACAGGGTACAGCTGCATCTTTGCAACTGTTTACATCCTGGTATAATGTGGTGGTGCACATATTTAGCAGAGTTAACTTGGTTTGGTGAGAATCTGAAGTTTGCCAATGTATCACTTTAGAGTAGGTAGTTTGTCTTAGAGAAATTTCTAAAGGTACCTTGAATAGAAGGGCTCTGGTTTTGATTTTATTTTGAAAGAGACAGCTTTGCTGTCAGACCTAACAAATAATGAAGATATGCAATGGATGGTGCAAGATGCCACCATATTAGTAAGGACAAGATCTAAAATGTTGTTGCCCCTAGCAAGTACTCCGACTAATTATTCCAAAGTATTTGTATTGATAAAGTCCAGGAATCTCTGTATTTGTGCATTTGTGTTCGTGTAGGTTCCCAGTCTATAGTTGGGTAGTTTAGATCTCATAGGAAAATGGTATTGGGTTTAATACTGATTGATTCTAGTTCCTGTAGGTACACATTGGGGCTTTCTTGGGTCATAGAGGGAGGGGAGTTCTATAACAAGCTAATATCTGGTATGGGACCTATCTGATGGTTATTTGGATATGAAGATCCTCTAGTGCATCATGCTGCTTTACAAGCCTTGATGTAAGTCTCTTCAAGATAAAGACTGAGACACCTCCACCTTTTCCCCTTTTGTACAGTAGCTGGTCTAAATGTGTGAAAGGCATTATAGCCTTGGACAGCCAGAGTGCTCTTCACTGTTTAAACCATGTCTCAGTCAATACACAGATGTCTACTTCCACCAGGGTGAGCAGGGCTTGTAGGGAGTGGAGATTCCTGTTTAAGGTCCTAGTATTGATCAGTAACCCCTTCATATTTTCCTTTGCTTGCTTCATTATGTTGCCATATTTATCTGTTTGCCATTGCCTAAAAATGGAACTATAAGGTGGTAGACAATGTCTTTGCCAATAACTGAAACCCTAGAATGTATAGATGTAAGTCATCCTTGGCAAAAGAGCATGGTCTTCAATCATATTTGCCCAGGCTGACAAATAATGGACCCCCTTCCAATGACACCAAAAACATAGCCAGTTATTGAAGTCAATTATTTTTTGCTCATTTTGTGGCATTTTCCTTGGAGAAGGTACAATGCTGGTCAGTGCTAGGCTCATACCTGCTTAGGCACATAGTCTGACAGTTTCATCATGTTTCTCTTCATATAGTCCAATAAGGTACATCTCAAGTCATTTACAACCATATGTCTTATGCCAGAGTCATACCCGTACATGTTGCTCAAAGACTTGAGTGCATGTATGGTCTGATGGATCCTGGCACCAGGCAAGCAACCATCACTCTTTCTTTGCTCAGTTTGGTAAGAGGTATATCTGTATGTCTTACAGTGGAGTCACCCATAACTAGAATGCTTGGTTTGGTAGGTGCCTGCCTTACAGGCTCAACATCCTTGATTTTGGGACTTCTTGTGCTGTGAGAGGTGGTAGGCTTAACTTGTTGAGTGTGTTGTGTGCCTGTGTTGCATTTTAGAGGTCTTTGAGGTTAGGCAATTTAATTTTTAGAACCTCAGCAAACAGTGAAGTATGTGTACTGTCATAGCCTTGGTGAGATGGGCTATGTGGTATACCACTGACAATTTTGGGGTCTGTGTTTGCTGTCTGTGAGATTTTTGCTTTATGCTGTTTGAGTAGTATATGATGCTCAGACCAGCATGAGACAGTTCTTTGTCTGTCTCAAGATACCCATCTCAATCAGGCTGACTGCAGACATTGTTGGAAGGTGCTGATCCATGTTTTTAACAGGATTGACTTGGGGGGGAGTAGGGTTAACTATAACAGCTTGGAGTTCAGTTTGTTTAGGATACCATTTGGGTGAACTCAATACTAAGGCATGAGAAAATGCCTTGTTATTTGTTCAATGGTATATTGCAACTCATTGTATGTTTATTTGCACTTGGTGTAGGTTGTTTGAGCCTCAGACCTTAATTTCTAAGGTTGAATACATTTTGCAGGTCTCTTATAGGGAAGAAAGCTTTTGTGCAGACAACCCACTATAGATTGAGTCCAATAGCAGCAGAGCATTAAGATTAGCTCAGCACGGCTTTTATTTCTTCCCTTTTTGATGAAAAGTTCATTTCTCACAGTTCATGGCTTTCCACACTTCTCAAAGTCTTGAATAAAAGACCCAGGGTAGGCACAGGTCTGTGCTGGTTATAGCAGATTATCTAGAGAGGGAAAGCCAACAATGAAGCTCTGTGCTTCAAAACCTGCAACAAGTCATAGTTGTCTTAGTCTTATGGGCTGTAAACTACAGGTCACTAACCCCAAGTAGATTAGAAGTTCAGAAAGTTTAGTTTTTGCAATGGAGTATGGAAAACTGTAATTAGTGTACAAACAGTAGGTGGCAGCAGTGGGGCAAGCAGTATTTAATGCATCAGCAGGGTCTGGGGCAGACACAAGAGCAGGGAAGAAACAGTGGAAATGTAACAGAAAGGCTTTGGAATGTGACTTTAAGCAGGAAAATAATAGGTAGTATATAAGATGCGAGCAGCAAAACTGGAGTGTAAACAATAGTGGAAGCACAGAAGAACAAATCCTGCAGCAAAATGTACAATACTGCCACTATTGCAATCCAAACTACAGTCTAAGGCACCAGACTAGGCAGAGCTTTACCAGTAACACTGCATATGAAAAAATGCAGTAATAGTTGTGTAATGAGGTTCAGATCCTGCAGTGGTTCACAATTCTCCTACATTTGCAAGTAAAACTACAAGACTAAGGTCCCAGACCAAGTTCAAAATATAAAACAGCTTTTGCAAGTAATTCTACTTATTGTGATGGAAGTACAGTACAATGTGAGATGTAAGATGTACACCATAGTCAGAGCAATTTACCACTACATCATCTGAGATGTAATAAACAGCCCTTACAGGTTTTGAACCCAGGGCCCTGTACATCATAGCAACAGCAATTTACCACTAAGCCATACATTATTCTCAAATTCTGCAGTAATTTACAGTTCTCCCACAACTGCAAATTAAGCTACTAGACTAAGGTCACAGAGCAAATTAAGAAAATGCAAACAGATTGCTTCTTTGACTAAAACTTTGAAAATGCAGAAAAGTACAATAAAAGGCCACTGTAAGTGCAACTGAACATTTTCAACCATAATTGAAATAAAAGCTTTAATTTTTCTGTTTATGATGAAAAGCTCATTTCTCAAAGTTGAGGGCTTTCCACATTTTTCAGAATCTTGAATAAAAGACTCTGGGTGGGGATAGATCTGTGCTGATTATAGCAGACTGGCTAGCGAGGGATCCAATTTAAATAAAACCAATAGTGAAACTCTGTGAGTTTAGAAACTGTAACAAGTCACAGTTCTCTTATTCTTATGACTGCGTGCTGCAGGCCAGTTATTCCAGGTAGGTCAGAATTTCAGAAATAATAACTTTTACAGTGGGAACAGAGAAAAAATGTAATTATTGTTGAAACAGTAAACAGCAGCAGGGAGAACAGTACTGAGTGTATCAGTGGGGGCTGGGGCAGAAACAAGAACAGGGAAAAACAGTAGCAATGTAACAAACAGAAAAGCACTGGAATGCAGCCTTAATATAAGAATATAAGAATATAAAGTTTCTCCCAAATTTTCTTCACTACCTAGTCTTCTGATTTCCTGACTTGTACCCAAACCACTGTAATATTTATTTTCTCTTTGACCTTTTCTGCAATTGGAGCTGCTTTGTCTTCTGCTCTGATGTCACTTCTTTGTCTATCCCACATACTGCCACCCACCCTGGGCACTTTGCTCCATCACCTTTAGCTTCCTCAGCTGCACTGCATTCATTTCCATGGTTTCTGTGCCATAAGAAGCACTGGTCACACGACTGTTTTCTACACCTTATTTTATGGGTTCATAGGTGAGTACCAGACTACCCTTTGCCAGTCATTTACACCTAGCCAGTTTCTCCTTTTCTGCTCAAATTAACCTATCTCATTTGGTTAGAGTTTGACCTTACCCATCCCATGGTTGATAATTATATATTACCCCTAATCAGTATAACTCGGATCATACCATAGATAATTTGAGGGGACCCCTGCATGGGATAAAGCAGTTTGGAGCTGCCTCTGTCCTGTTTCCCATCCATAGATACTAATTGCACTTGAATATGGACAGGGATGAACTTTGTTTTATATGGATGGGGAGCCTGTTCCAGAGCAACATTATCCTTTGTGAGATATACCTGTCCCTCCAAACCATAATGTTGATGTTGTAGAAGAGGTTTAGATCCCTAGATAGAGTATGTCTGGTGCTAATTGACTTGCTGATTTGCAGTAAATCCATCAGTATTGGGTTGGAGGATACCTTGTATGCCAGACACAGGTCATCTCTTAGGAGTCTGTAAGCTACGGAATATAGTGACAGGGCTGTGAGTCAGTCCATGTAGGACATGTTGTTTAGGCCTTGTATCCTTTTAGTAAGGTATAACTGTTGGCATTCCAGTTGCTGCATGTGTCTGGATAGATACATGCCAAAGGGAGCATTATATTCAATGACTGGCCTAATGAGGGCTGAGTAAAGGGGGACAATGACATCCCTAGATCTAGACACAATCCCTTTGTTTCTAAACTGTGAGATGTAGAAGGGCTTTCTTACAACAATGAATAGGTTAGTCAAAAGGTAGGTCACTGTCCACATAAGATCAAAATTCCAAACAACTGGATCAGCTCTTAGGGAGGTCCAGGCAATGTGGTAGTTTTTTGGGGGAGATGACTTCCCAAAGTATACAGTAATGCATTTTGGCGTTAGTTTCAGGAAATGATTTTTGCACCAGTTATTTATTTGGGACAACCCTTCCTGTAGAATGGCTAAGTCATTTGGGGATTCAATGACTGCTCCTAGCTTGAATTCATGTGCAAACTTAGTCAGCCAGAGCCCTTTGGTATTGGCTTTTACTTCAGAAAAATAGATGCCAAATACGAGAGGCACCATTACAAAACCCTGGGGACTCAACTGATGACTGGTGTCTTTGTGGCGGTAACTTCCCCTATTTTGATTTCCTGTGTCCCATCTGAGAGCCAGTTGGCAATCCAGCAGGTGGCATAGGGGTTTATTCCCAGTTTATTCATGTTTTCTACTATACCTAGGTGGGAATTTGTGTCTAAAGCTTTGGCCAGGTCAAGGTACATGGTGCGTACCATTTTGCCTTCATCCATTGCTTTGGTGACATTTTCAAAAAAATCCACCAGGTTGAAGAAGCATGACCTGCCCTTGACAAATCCAAACTGAGACAGGTCCAGTGTTTGGAGGTTTACTATGTCCTGATTGATTAGTTCCATGATGTCTTTCCATGTCTTGGCATATGAGGCTCGTCAGACTTATAGGTCTGCAATTGCTTGGGTCTGTGGAAGGTCTTCTCTTATGTAGGGGAATGACTGCAGCTGTTCTCCATTCATTTGTTACAAAACCTGTAGGGAGGCTGAGACTAAACAGTGTTATTAGGGGTGTGGCTAAATCATGCTTCATGCTATTTAAGATGCAGCCAGTGATATTGCCAGGAGCCACTGATGCATTATTTTTAGTTTTTGATAACACTTTTAGGACCTGGTCTTGTGTGATAGCTGGAGGCAAATCAGTCTGAGGTATATTTTGAGGAATAGATGGATGGGAGAGAGAGGTAAATTTAGAGCTAAATTTATTTGCCAGTAGGTTCACTATATCTTCAGCCTCAGTGTAGGAATATCATTCACAATTAACTCAGTGCATTGCTGCATTCTATTTTTCAGATTACAAATATAGCTGAAAAATGCCATGTGACTGTCTTTTCTTGGGTAGCTATTTTGGCCTGAGTCTTGGCTTTGTTGAATTTTATTAAGCTCTTGAGTTGTTTGTTTATTTCAGTTACAAGGGCTCTAATATTCTGAGAACTACTCTTCTTACTTTTGGTCAAAATTATTTTTTTTTATTATAAAGCTTGTTGATATTATTATTCTACCGTGAAGTTTTATTTCTGGGATTTGCCCTGCATATGTTCCTATAGGATACAGCTGCATCTATACAGCTGTTTACATGCTGGTATAGTGTGGCAATGTATGTTTCTGCATATTCAATGGCATTAACTGGGTTTGATGGGGATTTGAAGCTTGTCAATTTATCACACAGGAGTAAGTAATTTGTCTTAAAGAAAATTCTAAAGGTACATTGTGTGGAAGGGATCTCTGGTTTAAATTTTATTTCAAAGGAGACTGCTTTATGGTCAAACCTTGGAAGTGATGAAGATATGCAAGGAATGGTGCAAGATATTCTCATATTAGTAGTAAGAACACGATCCAAGATGTTATTGCCCTAAGTGAGTACTCTATCTAATTGTTCCAGGGCATTTGTATTGATGCAGTCCAGGAATCTCTGAGCTAGTACACTAGTGGTGGTATAGGATTCGCAGTCTATAGTTGGGTAATTAAGATCACCTAGGAAAATGATATTGGGTTAAATACTGAGTGATTCTAGTTCCTGCAGATAGGGATTGTGGCTTTCTTGTGTCATAGAGGGAGTTCTATAGCTAGCTAATATATGGTACAGGACCTTTGTGATCGCTGTTTGGACATCAAGAAGCTCTAGTGCATCATGTACCTTTACCAGCCTTGTTGTGAGTCTCTTCTGCATGTGGATTGAGACAGCTCCACGTTTTTTCACCTTTTGCACAGTAGCTGGTTTAAATGTGTGAAAGGCATTATAGCCCTGCACAGCTAGAATGCTGTCCATTATTTTAAACCATGTCTCAGTCACTACACAGATGTCAATGTCCTTTAGGGTGAGAAGAGCTTGTAGGAAGTAGAGTTTCTTGTTTAAGATCTAGGCATTGATCAGTAACACCTTTATATTTTCCTTTGCTTGTTTTGATTTGTTGGTAGGTTTATCAGGTTGGCATTGCCTAAAAAGGCACTATGGGGATGGACAATGTCTTTGCCAATAATCAAAACCCTAGAAGGGACAGATTCAAGCCATCTATGGCAAAGCAGTGTGGTCTGCGAATCATATCCTCTCAGGCTAACAAATACTGGATCCCCTTTGAATGACATCAAAAACTAAGCCAATTACTAAATTCATTTATTATTTTGCCCATATCACAACATCATCCTTGGAGAAGATAGAATACTTCTCAGTGCTATCCTCATACCTGCCTTCCACACATACTCTGATAGCTCCATCATATCTCTTGTCATATAGTCCATAGGAAGTGCACCTCAAATCATTGGCACTGGCACGAAATATGACAGGGTCATACTAGTACTTGACAAAACACAAACCAGTAAAACCACAGGAAGACTGAACAAACCAAAGAAATAACAATCCTGCTGCAGTAAAATGATGTGGAGACTTGAAGTGACTTGTAGAAGACAAACTTTATTCAAACCAGTTACATGATTTTATCCTATTTTTGCAAGGATTTCATCAGAAGTGAATCTAACACAGACAAAAAAAAATTCTTTAAATGCCAAAATAAAACAGTCACATGCTGCAAAAGCACCGGTGAATGGCACCAAACTAAATGGGATTGATTAGCAACTTCAAAACTTTAGCTTGAAAAATGAACTAATTGAAAGAGCCTCATTAAGGAAAATGAAATTTTGTTGCATCTAATTTGAGTTGCCATTCTAACACTCTCTTGAACAAATGTGCATCAGTAAAAAAAACTTCTGTTATCATTTAAAACCTGATCTACAACTAAACATTTAAAACAATAATCTGGATTTGTATTAATGTGCCTGCATAAAGCATTTGTAGTTTTTTTTCTTCCTTACATCAAGCAGATGCTTGTGAATTCAAGTTTTAAACTCTATTCCTGTCACCTCCACATAAAAAGCAGGACAGAAATCACACAGTGCTAAATATAGCATTCTCCTGCTTAAACAATATAAAAGCCATTAATAAATACAGTATGATTGTTAACATGAACTTGATTTATTTTTTAATATGTGGGCATGAAGAGCAAAAGTCCCAACTATACATACCTGCAGTATTTTCAGTGGAAAATAAATTCCCTTTACTAAAGTTAGCAGGCCTTTCAAGAAGCTGCTTAAAGGAGCTGTCCCTTCTGAAAGCGAGCAAAAGCTTATCACCCAGACGGCTTAGGTGGGAGGAGGGTTAGGAGGGAACTGTCGGTTCTGAAAACATTCCAGTTTCTAAGCATACATTCTTGTTATGGTCTTATTATCAGCTGTATAAGTAATGGCACAAGTTCTACTAAATTTCTGCTTTACAGTTTCAGTCATATCATAATTTTGTATTAACTCTACAGAGACAGAATGAGATAAAATAGGTTTATAACAACCATTGTGTCTTTTAACACATACCTCTGATTTTATCCCCTCTATGAAGTCAAGGGGGTAACCACGTCATAAAAACATATCAGTTAAAATTTCTATTTCTGATATAAAAATAACATCATATGAAATCATCATTGCAAGACAAACCATTTGTCCCTTGACAAAAGCTTTCTTCTGTGCCAAGGGGTGCCAACTTTGACAATGCAAATACATATTTGAAAAAGTATTTTTTCTGTACACATTGGATTCATATTGTTCACTGACTATATTTTTAATCAACTGTATATCTAAATAGTTGATCTTGTCAGAATCAAAATGCCAAGTGAACTTTTAGAATTCACAAGCATTGTTAATATAATCTAAAAAGTCTGTTAACGTAGACTCAGTATCATGCCATAAAATAAAGATGTCATCCAGGTAATAGCAATAAAAACTCAAGCTGTTACAGAATTGACTGGCAAACAAAAATTATTTTTCCCAGTATGACATAATTAAGTTTGCAAAGCTTGAGGCACCCACAGTGTCCATTGCCATACCCTTGATTTCTTTGTAATAAACATGGTCAAACATTACAAAATAGACAGAGCTGGTTCTGAGTTGCTCAAAGTTATTATTAAACATAACAATATTATGATGGAGCAGCTCTCTGATGAATTTGATTCCTTGAGCCACTCTGTTATGAGTGATTTATTATTTGAACATTATTCTAGTAATTACAGTAACATCTTAAGCCAGGTCAATCATTCATGTCAACAAATTTATCAAAGAAAACATTCCAAGTTCAAAAGAGACTTAGAATGCTACCAAAGAGGGGAGGCGTATCCAAGACCACTAGTTGGTAATGGTGTCCACCTTTCCACACTATACCAGAGTATTAATGGGGCAAAGATGGATGATATAACTAACTCCCCCCAAGTAAAAGAGTCAAACCCTTTAGTATTAAGATTGTCTGGAAGGGTTCGGACCAGACAACAGCAAGACAACATCCAGCAGGGCAAGGACTACTATACAGAGAGAGGGGCCAGACCAAAACAAGGTTACTGGAACAAGAACAATTTCAGGAAATGACTGACATTTGAGATGTTGACAATATTAATTTTATTAAGAATTCCTTAGGTGATTTTAGTGTCTATAATTTTTCCATTAGGAACATTAATATTGGTCATGCAAACGTTCTATCCAAAGGCCTGTCCTTTGTTCTTACTATAAGGGCTGATGTTGGTAAAACATTACTTGATGTCAAATTGTTCACACAAAAGTTGAATCTGGGTCTTTGGTTCCTTGTGAATGACACTAACCCTTTCTATGAGCTTAGAAGTAACAGGTTGTTTTAATCCACCCTTGAACAATGTTATACATTTGTATGAAAAAAATTGTAGAAACGGAAATAAGGCATTTGTTGAAAAAAACTTGTAACAACCATTTTCACAATCTTAGTAGAGATGAAAAAGCTGCTTTTAAAGAAATCGTTGATGATTCTAACTTAAGAATAATGAAACCTGACAAAAGGGGTGGGTGGTGATAATGGAAAAAGAGCAATATAGAAGAAATATGTTAACATTACTAAGTGATGATGGCTATGTGCTGGTTAGTAAAACTGAGACTGTAACTACCTATAGAAAAATTGATGTTCTAGTTTATAATACGCTCATGCAGGGGCAGCTGAATGAAAAAGAATTTAACGTTATACAAAATGATACGCCAGCAGTGGCTACTATTTTTGGCTAGCTGAAAATACAAACGTATATTAATACACTCCCTTCAGGCCAGTTGTTGACAACAGCAGATCAAAAACTTACTCCATTGCCAAGTTTATTGATAGCAAGTTGAAAGCAAGAGTGGACAGTATTCCACAAATATGCAGGGATTCCTGGGATTTGTTGGCTAAAATAAATAAATTAAAGCTTCTTCCTAATGGAATCTTTTTAACTACTGATGTTACAAACTTATTTTCTGTAATTCCACAAGATGAAGGCCTAATATGGTTTAATGATATTCTATGCCATATAGGAATACTAAGTAAGGACAAGATTAACATGCTCACCAGACTGATGGAGTTAGTTCTTAAAAACTATTTTGTAATGTTTGACAATGTTTATTACAAACAAAGCACAGGTATGGCGATGGGTGCTGCCTGTGCCTCGAGCTTTGCAAATTTAGTTATGTCATACCAGGAGAAAAAATGTTTGCATGCCAGTCAATTCTGTAACAGCTTGAGTTTTTATTGCCGTTACCTGGATGACATCTATATTTTATGGCATGATACTGTGTCTAAGTTAACAGACTTTTTAGATTATATTAACAATACTTGTGAATTGTTAAAGTTCACTTGGCATTTTGATTCTGACAAGATCAACTATTTAGATGTTATGGTGATTAAAAATTTAGTTAGTAAACAATATGAATCCAATGTGTTCAGAAAAAATACTTTTTTAAATATGAATTCGCATTTTCAAAGCTGGCACCCCTTGGCCAGAAGAAAGCTGTTGTCAAGGGGCAAATGGTTCATCTTGCAAGGATGATTTCAGATGATATTCCTTTTATATCAGAAAGTGAAATTTTAACTGATATGTTTTTATGACGTGGTTACCCTGTTGACTTCATAGAGGGGATAAAATCAGAGGCATGTGTTAAAAGCACAATGGTTTTTATAAACCTATTTTATCTCATTCTGTCTCTGTAGAGTTAATACAAAATTATGATGATAACTGGAACTGTAAAGCAGAAATTTAGTAGAACTTGTGCCATTACGTATACAGCTGATAATAAGACCATAACAAGAATGTATGCTTAGAAACTGGAATGTTTTCAGAACAGACAGTTCCCTCCTATCCCTCCTCCCGCCTAAGCCGTCTGGGTGATAAGCCTTTGTTTTCAGGAGGGACAGCTCCTTTAAGCAGTTTCTTGAAAGGCCTGCTAACTTTAGTAAAGCAAATTTCTTTTCCACTGAAACAACTGCAGATATGTATAGTTGTGGCTTTTGTTCTTCATGCCCACATATTAAAAAAGTAAATCAAGTTCAAGTTAAAACCATACCACATTTATTAATGGCTTTTATATTGTTTAAGCAGGAGAATCATATATTTAGCACTGTGCAATTCCTGTCCTGCTCTTTATGTGGAGGTGACAGCAATAGAGTTTAACACTCAAATTCATGAGCATCTGCTTGATATAAGGAATAAATGCCTTATACAGGCACATTACTACAAATCCAGATAATTATTTTAAACTTTTAATTGTTGATCAGGTTTTAAAAGATAACAGTTTTTTTTTTTTTTTACTGATGCACATTTGTTCAAAAGAGAGTTAGAATGGCAACTTAAATTAGATGCAACATTTCCTGGGCTTAATGAAGCTTTTTCAATTAGTTCAGTACTCAAGCTAATGTTTTTAAGTGGCTAATTGAACCCATTTAGTTTGGTGCCATTCACTGGTACTTTTTCAGCACATGACTGTTTTATTTTTGGCATTTAAAGAATTTTTTGTTTGTGTCAAAGTCAGTTCTGATGAAGTCCTTGTAAAAAAATTGGATGAAAGCGTTTAACTGTTTGGTTTGAATAAAGTATTTCTTCTACAAGGCACTGCAAGTCTCTACATCATTTTACTGCAGCAGATTGTTATTTCATATGGAACTTGTTTTAAAGGACTTGAATGGATGCGTTATTTAATGGATCCTGCCACCCAACAAGCAACTAACCTTCATTCTTTCTATCCTAAGCCTAGTAAGAGGCATATCTGTAAGTTTTACAATGGAGTCACCTATAATAAAAAGGCTTTGTTGGGTCGATGCTTGCCTTACAGGCTCAGCATCATTGACTTTGGGACTCCTTGTGCTATTTGAGGAGGTAGACTTAACTTGCTCAGTATGCTTTGTGCCTGTATTGTGTTTTGGAGGTCTTTGAGGATTAAGCAAGTTACACTTTAGAACCTCAGCATAAGATGGATTATGTTTACTAGAATGACCTTGGAGAGATGTAATGTGTAACGTACTGCTAACGATTTTGGTGTCTGAGTTTACTCTGTGAGAGATTTTTGCCTCTAAAGAGATACATCTCTCACATACTGTGTTTGTGTAATAAATGATCTTCAGACAACGTGAGACAATTCTTACACTGTTTCAAGATACCCATCCCAGTCAGGCTGACAAGAGAAGTTGTGGGGAAATGTTTGTCCATGATAAGTCAGGAATAACTCTGGGGGCAGGTATAACTATAACTGCTTGGAGTTTAGTTTTAGGATAATGTTTGGGTGGACTTTGTTACTGAGTATTTAAATTTCAATACAAAACATCTAGCCTGGAAACCTTTTCCTATCATGAGTAAGAATCAGTAAACTAACTATAGTAAAAAACTCACTAATTTAATGCTAAAATCAGTGCCAGCAGTATTAATACAATCAATATTAAACTATTTTATCAAAGGTCTTTAAGCCTGGTGAGAAGTTTAAGTGGAGAGACTTTGCAAAATGACACTGATTTGCTTATTGTCAACAGCCAATAAACAGGGAGAGGAGTGGATTATGTAGTCAAATTATCATAAGGGGCAAGCAAAAATAGATATACTGGGTTTAAGAACATGGCTACAACAGTGTGGGGTGTGAGGGAAAAACAATTAGGCCCTTGGCTCTGAGCTGGCTGTCCTGGAACTGTCTGCCTTAATGCCAAAATTAGTCCTGAACTAGCCTGACATGCACTCAGTACATAAGAATGAAGTTAGGATTTAATATCAACAGTTAGACCACTTAAACAGCAAAATGCAGTGTAACTGTGTACTGGAATTATTAATATAGGCTTAAACGCCTCAGCTAAAGAAGCTACAGACTGTTAAAATGAATTTATAATCAAATCAAGAAATAAAAACACTTATCTTTCTTTCTTTCGCTATGTAACAGAACTATTACAATGCAACAGTAATTTAAAATATCATAGCAAACAGCAGATTTGGAATTCTTAGATCCTTAACTCTGAGTGAACTGGCCTGGAACTGCCTTAATGCCAAAACTAGTCCTAAACTAGCCTAACATACAATCAGTATATAATAATGAAACTAGGGTTTAATACCAACAGTTAGATCACTTAAACAGCAAAATGCAGTGTAGCTGTGTACTGGAATTATTAATACAGACTTAAAGATCTTAGTTAAAGGAGATATAGACTGTTAAAATGAATTTAAAATCAGATCAGGAAATGAAAACACTTATCTTTCTTTTTCTCTCTCTCTGTAATGGAACAATTATAATACCTTTATTACTTTTCAGCTTCTTTGGCATTCTGTCACATACAACCCCCAACACCCTGTATTAGTTGGTTGCAGAACCTCTGATTCAAGCTTTAACTTCTTTAACTAGACTTCCCTTCTCATCAACTACCCCTCTCAGATCCTTGAGGCTGCTAACGTGTTCTACTATTTTCCCTCCTAGCTCAGTTTTCATCTTCTTATTTCTACCATTTGTTGCCATTACAACTGTCAAGCTGGGACTCAGTTTTATCCCATGAGCCTTTCGTTTTGCATTCCTTTCTCCTGTCATTTGTTGAAGTTCCTGTTGAGAGTTTTCTTGGAATGCCACATCATCTGTGTTGTTTTGTTGATCTGTCCTCTCTAGCCTGTTTCCTAATGTAATCCATTATCAGTATAACCAGCAGTGTTATCAGAGCTGAACTTTGATGTACATTCACTCCCAATGGGAACCGCTCTATGACTCCAAGCATTGCTCATAATTGTGTCATTGGCTACTTGAACATAGCCTTCACTCATTTTACCAATGATTCTGGGACTAAAACCATCACAGAGCTAACCATATCAGTTTTCTTAAGAACTTATCACATGCTTTCTCCAAGTCTAGGACTACCCAATTGGACAATTCCCTTATCTCCATCTTCTTCTCCACTATCTGTCTTAACTGCAAACATTCAGTCAGTTGGGCTGCATCCTGATCTGAATCCAAATGACTCATTTCCTATTTTACATTCAACTACTCTGTGTGTTCATTTATCAATCAACCTCTCCAGATAATTTGGTCAAGTTGACCAATGTTAGCAAATATACGAATCATTTTAAGTAGAGTTGCTGCTACTGAGATTTGTCTGCATACATCAACTGGACATAAGCTGATTTAAGTATATTTCCTTCATTTTATTGTGGTTGTTATAACTTGGGGACTGATTTCTCAGATCTAGCTCTGTTGAAACTGTCTTGTGTGTGTGTCTGAAGCTCTGCACTAGTTGTTAAACTGCTCTGAAATTCCTTTAAGTGTTAATTAGCTTGGGGGGGTTTCTGATAACTTTAAAACCTGTGTTGGTTACATCTCTGGTAATCATTTTAAGTAGAGTTGCTGCTACTGAGATTTGTCTGCATACATCAACTGGACATAAGCTGATTTAAGTATATTTCCTTCATTTTATTGTGGTTGTTATAACTTGGGGACTGATTTCTCAGATCTAGCTCTGTTGAAACTGTCTTGTGTGTGTGTCTGAAGCTCTGCACTAGTTGTTAAACTGCTCTGAAATTCCTTTAAGTGTTAATTAGCTTGGGGGGTTTTCTGATAACTTTAAAACCTGTGTTGGTTACATCTCTGGTAACCATTTTAAGTAGAGTTGCTGCTACTGAGATTTGTCTGCATACATCAACTGGACATAAGCTGATTTAAGTATATTTCCTTCATTTTATTGTGGTTATTATAACTTGGGGACTGATTTCTCAGATCTAGCTCTGTTGAAACTGTCTTGTGTGTGTGTCTGAAGCTCTGCACTAGTTGTTAAACTGCTCTGAAATTCCTTTAAGTGTTAATTAGCTTGGGGGTTTTCTGATAACTTTAAAACCTGTGTTGGTTACATCTCTGGTAATCATTTTAAGTAGAGTTGCTGCTACTGAGATTTGTCTGCATACATCAACTGGACATAAGCTGATTTAAGTATATTTCCTTCATTTTACTGTGGTTGTTATAACTTGGGGACTGATTTCTCAGATCTAGCTCTGTTGAAACTGTCTTGTGTGTGTGTCTGAAGCTCTGCACTAGTTGTTAAACTGCTCTGAAATTCCTTTAAGTGTTAATTAGCTTGTAGGGTTTTCTGATAACTTTAAAACCTGTGTTGGTTACATCTCTGGTAATCATTTTAAGTAGAGTTGCTGCTACTGAGATTTGTCTGCATACATCAACTGGACATAAGCTGATTTAAGTATATTTCCTTCATTTTATTGTGGTTGTTATAACTTGGGGACTGATTTCTCAGATCTAGCTCTGTTGAAACTGTCTTGTGTGTGTGTCTGAAGCTCTGCACTAGTTGTTAAACTGCTCTGAAATTCCTTTAAGTGTTAATTAGCTTGGGGGGGTTTCTGATAACTTTAAAACCTGTGTTGGTTACATCTCTGGTAATCATTTTAAGTAGAGTTGCTGCTACTGAGATTTGTCTGCATACATCAACTGGACATAAGCTGATGTAAGTATATTTCCTTCATTTTATTGTGGTTGTTTTAACTTGGGGACTGATTTCTCAGATCTAGCTCTGTTGAAACTGTCTTGTGTGTGTGTCTGAAGCTCTGCACTAGTTGTTAAACTGCTCTGAAATTCCTTTAAGTGTTAATTAGCTTGGGGGGTTTTCTGATAACTTTAAAACCTGTGTTGGTTACATCTCTGGTAATCATTTTAAGTAGAGTTGCTGCTACTGAGATTTGTCTGCATACATCAACTGGACATAAGCTGATTTAAGTATATTTCCTTCATTTTATTGTGGTTGTTATAACTTGGGGACTGATTTCTCAGATCTAGCTCTGTTGAAACTGTCTTGTGTGTGTGTCTGAAGCTCTGCACTAGTTGTTAAACTGCTCTGAAATTCCTTTAAGTGTTAATTAGCTTGGGGGTTTTCTGATAACTTTAAAACCTGTGTTGGTTACATCTCTGGTAATCATTTTAAGTAGAGTTGCTGCTACTGAGATTTGTCTGCATACATCAACTGGACATAAGCTGATTTAAGTATATTTCCTTCATTTTATTGTGGTTGTTATAACTTGGGGACTGATTTCTCAGATCTAGCTCTGTTGAAACTGTCTTGTGTGTGTGTCTGAAGCTCTGCACTAGTTGTTAAACTGCTCTGAAATTCCTTTAAGTGTTAATTAGCTTGGGGGTTTTCTGATAACTTTAAAACCTGTGTTGGTTACATCTCTGGTAATCATTTTAAGTAGAGTTGCTGCTACTGAGATTTGTCTGCATACATCAACTGGACATAAGCTGATTTAAGTATATTTCCTTCATTTTATTGTGGTTGTTATAACTTGGGGACTGATTTCTCAGATCTAGCTCTGTTGAAACTGTCTTGTGTGTGTGTCTGAAGCTCTGCACTAGTTGTTAAACTGCTCTGAAATTCCTTTAAGTGTTAATTAGCTTGGGGGTTTTCTGATAACTTTAAAACCTGTGTTGGTTACATCTCTGGTAATCATTTTAAGTAGAGTTGCTGCTACTGAGATTTGTCTGCATACATCAACTGGACATAAGCTGATTTAAGTATATTTCCTTCATTTTATTGTGGTTGTTATAACTTGGGGACTGATTTCTCAGATCTAGCTCTGTTGAAACTGTCTTGTGTGTGTGTCTGAAGCTCTGCACTAGTTGTTAAACTGCTCTGAAATTCCTTTAAGTGTTAATTAGCTTGGGGGTTTTCTGATAACTTTAAAACCTGTGTTGGTTACATCTCTGGTAATCATTTTAAGTAGAGTTGCTGCTACTGAGATTTGTCTGCATACATCAACTGGACATAAGCTGATTTAAGTATATTTCCTTCATTTTATTGTGGTTGTTATAACTTGGGGACTGATTTCTCAGATCTAGCTCTGTTGAAACTGTCTTGTGTGTGTGTCTGAAGCTCTGCACTAGTTGTTAAACTGCTCTGAAATTCCTTTAAGTGTTAATTAGCTTGGGGGTTTTCTGATAACTTTAAAACCTGTGTTGGTTACATCTCTGGTAATCATTTTAAGTAGAGTTGCTGCTACTGAGATTTGTCTGCATACATCAACTGGACATAAGCTGATTTAAGTATATTTCCTTCATTTTATTGTGGTTGTTATAACTTGGGGACTGATTTCTCAGATCTAGCTCTGTTGAAACTGTCTTGTGTGTGTGTCTGAAGCTCTGCACTAGTTGTTAAACTGCTCTGAAATTCCTTTAAGTGTTAATTAGCTTGGGGGTTTTCTGATAACTTTAAAACCTGTGTTGGTTACATCTCTGGTAATCATTTTAAGTAGAGTTGCTGCTACTGAGATTTGTCTGCATACATCAACTGGACATAAGCTGATTTAAGTATATTTCCTTCATTTTATTGTGGTTGTTATAACTTGGGGACTGATTTCTCAGATCTAGCTCTGTTGAAACTGTCTTGTGTGTGTGTCTGAAGCTCTGCACTAGTTGTTAAACTGCTCTGAAATTCCTTTAAGTGTTAATTAGCTTGGGGGTTTTCTGATAACTTTAAAACCTGTGTTGGTTACATCTCTGGTAATCATTTTAAGTAGAGTTGCTGCTACTGAGATTTGTCTGCATACATCAACTGGACATAAGCTGATTTAAGTATATTTCCTTCATTTTATTGTGGTTGTTATAACTTGGGGACTGATTTCTCAGATCTAGCTCTGTTGAAACTGTCTTGTGTGTGTGTCTGAAGCTCTGCACTAGTTGTTAAACTGCTCTGAAATTCCTTTAAGTGTTAATTAGCTTGGGGGTTTTCTGATAACTTTAAAACCTGTGTTGGTTACATCTCTGGTAATCATTTTAAGTAGAGTTGCTGCTACTGAGATTTGTCTGCATACATCAACTGGACATAAGCTGATTTAAGTATATTTCCTTCATTTTATTGTGGTTGTTATAACTTGGGGACTGATTTCTCAGATCTAGCTCTGTTGAAACTGTCTTGTGTGTGTGTCTGAAGCTCTGCACTAGTTGTTAAACTGCTCTGAAATTCCTTTAAGTGTTAATTAGCTTGGGGGTTTTCTGATAACTTTAAAACCTGTGTTGGTTACATCTCTGGTAATCATTTTAAGTAGAGTTGCTGCTACTGAGATTTGTCTGCATACATCAACTGGACATAAGCTGATTTAAGTATATTTCCTTCATTTTATTGTGGTTGTTATAACTTGGGGACTGATTTCTCAGATCTAGCTCTGTTGAAACTGTCTTGTGTGTGTGTCTGAAGCTCTGCACTAGTTGTTAAACTGCTCTGAAATTCCTTTAAGTGTTAATTAGCTTGGGGGTTTTCTGATAACTTTAAAACCTGTGTTGGTTACATCTCTGGTAATCATTTTAAGTAGAGTTGCTGCTACTGAGATTTGTCTGCATACATCAACTGGACATAAGCTGATTTAAGTATATTTCCTTCATTTTATTGTGGTTGTTATAACTTGGGGACTGATTTCTCAGATCTAGCTCTGTTGAAACTGTCTTGTGTGTGTGTCTGAAGCTCTGCACTAGTTGTTAAACTGCTCTGAAATTCCTTTAAGTGTTAATTAGCTTGGGGGTTTTCTGATAACTTTAAAACCTGTGTTGGTTACATCTCTGGTAATCATTTTAAGTAGAGTTGCTGCTACTGAGATTTGTCTGCATACATCAACTGGACATAAGCTGATTTAAGTATATTTCCTTCATTTTATTGTGGTTGTTATAACTTGGGGACTGATTTCTCAGATCTAGCTCTGTTGAAACTGTCTTGTGTGTGTGTCTGAAGCTCTGCACTAGTTGTTAAACTGCTCTGAAATTCCTTTAAGTGTTAATTAGCTTGGGGGTTTTCTGATAACTTTAAAACCTGTGTTGGTTACATCTCTGGTAATCATTTTAAGTAGAGTTGCTGCTACTGAGATTTGTCTGCATACATCAACTGGACATAAGCTGATTTAAGTATATTTCCTTCATTTTATTGTGGTTGTTATAACTTGGGGACTGATTTCTCAGATCTAGCTCTGTTGAAACTGTCTTGTGTGTGTGTCTGAAGCTCTGCACTAGTTGTTAAACTGCTCTGAAATTCCTTTAAGTGTTAATTAGCTTGGGGGTTTTCTGATAACTTTAAAACCTGTGTTGGTTACATCTCTGGTAATCATTTTAAGTAGAGTTGCTGCTACTGAGATTTGTCTGCATACATCAACTGGACATAAGCTGATTTAAGTATATTTCCTTCATTTTATTGTGGTTGTTATAACTTGGGGACTGATTTCTCAGATCTAGCTCTGTTGAAACTGTCTTGTGTGTGTGTCTGAAGCTCTGCACTAGTTGTTAAACTGCTCTGAAATTCCTTTAAGTGTTAATTAGCTTGGGGGTTTTCTGATAACTTTAAAACCTGTGTTGGTTACATCTCTGGTAATCATTTTAAGTAGAGTTGCTGCTACTGAGATTTGTCTGCATACATCAACTGGACATAAGCTGATTTAAGTATATTTCCTTCATTTTATTGTGGTTGTTATAACTTGGGGACTGATTTCTCAGATCTAGCTCTGTTGAAACTGTCTTGTGTGTGTCTGCCTGCACTAAAGGTTAAACTGCTCTGAAAATTCCTTAAGTGTTAATTAGCTTGGGGGTTTTCTGATAACTTTAAACACTGGACATAAGCTGATTTAAGTATATTTCCTTCATTTAGATCTAGCTCTGTTGAAACTGTATTTCCCCCCCCCCCCTCCCTCTTCTTGGATTTAGTTTAAATTTGTTTGCTTTTTCAGTGCCCGCCCACTGTAGATTTGATCTAGGACACTCCCCAGTCCCTTCTCTTTACCGCATTCTCTCTAATAAACCCTTTCTGCACTTGCTTTTAGTCCTTTTTAATTTAATTACATTTTTTTCATACGGTGTGTGGACTAATATTGCTACATACTCAAGTGTGCCAGCTTGCACTGCATGTGAATTGTTTTTATAGCATTTACTGTCTGTTTTTTTCCTTGTCGCTGTAAAAAAAAAAAAAAAAAAAAAAATTCTCTTGTTTTCCTGCCTTACTGAACTAGAGTAGTCCAGTTTCAGAGTTGCTGATCCCTGGGCTTTGTTTTTAGTTCCTGTTACTGATCCATTGCCTTATTAGGAAGGAGGGAAGTTTCTTTGCTTACCAGTGGGAGTGGGAAGCACTGAGCAGCCTTTCTGTCTGATTTGGTGAAGCTTCAGCCGGAAACTAGTAGTCCATTGGTCGTTTTGGGCCAATTCCTATCTCCTTTCAGCCCCCTGCTATAAAACACGCTAAACACGCGTTTTCCAGCTTGTACCAACTCAGCACAGATCCTCGTGGTGGCCTGCAGAGAGATCCAAGCAGCAGAGAGCTAAAAGAGTGACTTTCTACCAGATATAAGTATTTTTGTGGCTTTCCCACTGTTATTAAGCTAGCGACTGCATTTCGCCTGTTTTACTGCTACTTTAAGTGATTTCTGCATTTTACACTGTTTATTGCACTTTAAGTTACTAATTGTTGCAAATTGTTTCTGTAGGCTACACACTAAAGTGCGCTAGCCGATTTACAACATTTATAGCATTTACTGTCTGTTTTTTTTTCCTTGTCTCTGTAATAAAACAAAAAAATCTCTTGTTTTCCCGCCTTACTGAACTAGAGTAGTCCAGTTTCAGAGTTGCTGATCCCTGGGCTTTGTTTTTAGTTCCTGTTACTGATCCATTGCCTTATTAGGGAGGAGGGAAGTTTCTTTGCTTACCAGTGGGAGTGGGAAGCACTGAGCGGCCTTTCTGTCCGATTTGGTGAAGTTTCAGCCGGAAACTAGTAGTCCATTGGTCGTTTTGGGCCAATTCCTAGCTCCTTTCAGCCCCTGCTATAAAACACGCTAAACACGCGTTTTCCAGCTTGTACCAACTCAGCACAGATCCTCGTGGTGGCCTGCAGAGTGATCCAAGCAGCAGAGAGCTAAAAGAGTGACTTTCTACCAGATATAAGTATTTTTTGTGGCTTTCCCACTGTTATTAAGCTAGCGACTGCATTTCGCCTGTTTTACTGCTACTTTAAGTGATTTCTGCATTTTACACTTTTTATTGCACTTTAAGTTACTAATTGTTGCAAATTGTTTCTGTAGGCTACACACTAAAGTGCGCTAGCCGATTTACAGCATTTACTGTCTGTTTTTTTCCTTGTCTCTGTAATAAAACAAAAAAATCTCTTGTTTTCCCGCCTTACTGAACTAGAGTAGTCCAGTTTCAGAGTTGCTGATCCCTGGGCTTTGTTTTTAGTTCCTGTTACTGATCCATTGCCTTATTAGGGAGGAGGGAAGTTTCTTTGCTTACCAGTGGGAGTGGGAAGCACTGAGCAGCCTTTCTGTCCGATTTGGTGAAGTTTCAGCCAGAAACTAGTAGTCCATTGGTCGTTTTGGGCCAATTCCTAGCTCCTTTCAGCCCCCTGCTATAAAACACGCTAAACACGCGTTTTCCAGCTTGTACCAACTCAGCACAGATCCTCGTGGTGGCCTGCAGAGTGATCCAAGCAGCAGAGAGCTAAAAGAGTGACTTTCTACCAGATATAAGTATTTTTGTGGCTTTCCCACTGTTATTTAAGCTAGCGACTGCATTTCGCCTGTTTTACTGCTACTTTAAGTGATTTCTGCATTTTACACTGTTTATTGCACTTTAAGTTACTAATTGTTGCAAATTGTTTCTGTAGGCTACACACTAAAGTGCGCTAGCCGATTTACAGCATTTATAGCATTTACTGTCTGTTTTTTCCTTGTCTCTGTAATAAAACAAAAAAAATCTCTTGTTTTCCTGCCTTACTGAACTAGAGTAGTCCAGTTTCAGAGTTGCTGATCCCTGGGCTTTGTTTTTAGTTCCTGTTACTGATTCATTGCCTTATTAGGGAGGAGGGAAGTTTCTTTGCTTACCAGTGGGAGTGGGAAGCACTGAGCAGCCTTTCTGTCCGATTTGGTGAAGTTTCAGCCAGAAACTAGTAGTCCATTGGTTGTTTTGGGCCAATTCCTAGCTCCTTTCAGCCCCCTGCTATAAAACACGCTAAACACGCATTTTCCAGCTTGTACCAACTCAGCACAGATCCTCGTGGTGGCCTGCAGAGTGATCCAAGCAGCAGAGAGCTAAAAGAGTGACTTTCTACCAGATATAAGTATTTTTTGTGGCTTTCCCACTGTTATTTAAGCTAGCAACTGCATTTCGCCTGTTTTATTGCTACTTTAAGTGATTTCTGCATTTTACACTGTTTATTGCACTTTAAGTTACTAATTGTTGCAAATTGTTTCTGTAGGCTACACACTAAAGTGGGCTAGCCGATTTACAGCAATTACTGTCTGTTTTTTTCCTTGTCTCTGTAATAAAACAAAAAAAATTTCTTGTTTTCCCGCCTTACTGAACTAGAGTAGTCCAGTTTCAGAGTTGCTGATCCCTGGGCTTTGTTTTTAGTTCCTGTTACTGATCCATTGCCTTATTAGGAAGGAGGGAAGTTTCTTTGCTTACCAGTGGGAGTGGGAAGCACTGAGCGCCTTTTGTCTGATTTGGTGGAGTTTCAGCCGGAAACTAGTAGTCCATTGGTGGTTGTGGGCCAATTCCTAACTGCCATCAGCCCCCTGGTATGAAACACGATAAACACGCCAGAAGCCGATTTAGCTGGAGTTACCACTGTTGCACACAAGAGCAGCGGCGGTTAAACAAGGTTAAACTATTTGGGCCATCTAAATTCCACTCTTCCAATTTTCCCTTAAAACTACCTTCCTCGAGCTGTACTGCT
Source organism: Protopterus annectens (assembly GCF_019279795.1). Lineage (NCBI taxonomy): Eukaryota > Metazoa > Chordata > Ceratodontiformes > Protopteridae > Protopterus > Protopterus annectens. Next base: position 545,454,129 of record NC_056741.1, on the reverse strand, counting down.
GATCTAACCAGCATATCCTATAACTGAAAAGTTCATCTCTACTTTATTCCCAAGTAGACTATTCTCTATCTGTAAAGCCTAGCACTTACTCCTACAGTACTTGCACCTTGATAAAGCACTCTTATTATAGATAGTACCCCACCAGCCTAAAACCCACTTCCCGGAGTCCTTTGAAAGTCTCTTTATCTACTACTTCTAGTATGTCGAGGGATCAGTTGCTAGTGTCCTCTCCAGCTCAACTGGTGAACCTGGGAATATTGAGGCAATGTTACAACTGCCTCATGTACACAGACAATCCTCTCCTTCTCCCACAAAACACAAATACATGCGAGAGATGCAACTATACGGCCAAACTGGAGGCTGAGCTCTCTCAACATAGGACTGGCAAGACCAGACAGGAGGAGAAGGTAACCACACACAATACATACCCAGTCACACATGGTACCATCACAACTTCAAATCATACACATACTCACACAAAGACATACTCGGAGGCTCTGATCAAAAATTTACCAAAACAGCAGAGGCCACCAAAGCAGACACCCAAACAACTACCACCTCACGACCCAACACATGCTACACATAGACCACACAGTCAGAGTGTCAAACAGTCACAGCCCTTAAGGCCAAACAAAATGCCAGACACACTTGTCATTGGTGATTCCATAGTCAGACACACTGACGTCCCGCTCACCAGACTGAGTAAAGAGAATGTCACAGTAAGCTGCCTGTCAGGCGCTAGAATCCGCCACATAACGCAAGCACTCAGGTCTCTCAACAGCAGGTACAAGTACAACTCAGTCATTGTCCACGCTGGTGTCAACGACCTGAGACGCACTCCTTGGACTACATGAAAAGGGACATCGAGGAGCTCTCTGATTATGTAGCCCAGGCAGGTATGACCCTGACCTTGAGCAGTATCCTACCTTCACCTAGAATGATGCCACAATACAGTGATAAGATGACAAGCTTTAATAATTGGCTTAAATTCTGGTGTCATTCAAAGGGGATCCAATGTCTGTCTGCCTGGGATGACATGCTGGACAAGCCACGCTGCTTCGCAAGGGACGGCTTGCACCTGTCACCCCTGGGCTTCCGGATATTGGCAAAGGCTCTTGCCACCCCCATAGTGCCTTTTTAGGCAAGGCTCAAATTCTAAACCTACCACCCTAGAACACCAAAAGGAAAAAACTAAGGGTAATGCTGCTCAATGCCAGAAGTCTCAATCTCAAGATGCACGCACTCGAGGCCCTTCTCAATATGGAGAACATCGATGTCTGTGCTGTGACAGAAACCTGGTTCAAGGCTCCTGAGAGCACCCCAGCACTAACAGGTTTCACCTCATATCATGCTCCGGCCCCAAAATCCGGACAACATCAAGAAAGGAGGGGGGGTGTCCATATTCATAAAGGACACCCACACCTCAAGGTTGGTGGCAACGCATGATGCATCGGAGACCATCCAGTTGCAATTAACCATAGGCAAGACTGCTCTGCAATTTGTAGCATGTTACAGGCCACCCTCTCAAACTCAGGAACCTCACATGGCCTTCCTGAAAACATTGGAGGGGATAAATGTATCTCCAAACACCATCATACTAGGTGACTTTAACTACCCTAATATAGACTGGAAACACTACTCAAGCCCGAACACTCTAACCCAAAGATTCCTGGAGTTCATAAACTCAAATGCCATGGAACAACTAGTCACCATCCCCACAAGAGGAGAAAACATACTTGATCTCATCATCACGAACATGGGATCAAAATGTTCAACACCGGAAGTATACCCCTCACTGGTGAGATCAGATCATAAACTAATCTCGCTGGAGGTCCTCATCCCGCCCCACCTGAAACAAAAAGACCACAGTGAAAAACTTCTCAAAAGCCGATTTCACACTTCTAAAACTAGTGTGGTCTCCTTTAAGGCCCCTGAGCCAGTGGTAAACATTACTCAAACCGCTGAATCACTTACAAATGCCTTCTACCAGCACCTACAGGACTGCATGGATCAGGCAATCCCAAACAAAACTAAGACTCTCTGTACCAAAGGCAAGCGTCCAGTCTGGTGGACCCCAGCCATAAACAAGCTCTACAACAAAAGGAGGAAGCTACTACAAGATAGAGCAAAATCCTTGAAAGGTAAGACACCTTTGATCATTATAAGTAAAAACTAAGAGCTCTCATAAAATCATCCAAGGCAAATTTTGAGAGAAAAATCGCCAAGGACTCTAAAGAGAATCATAAGGCCTTCTTTAGCTATGTTAGAAACCTAGGAGGAAACTCCCAGATATGCTCAGAATTAGTTCAAAATGATGTGAAAATTACTGAACCTACACACATTGCCAACATACTGGCTGACAGGTTCAGTGCAAACTTCTCCCCTCCCCAAAAGGAGAGATATCTATTCCAGAGGATTGTAGCTCCCAAACATCTCCAACGCCCAGGTGAGAACTGCCTCACTAAGGCAAAAACACAGCATCCATGGGACCGGATGGTGTCCCCGGCTGTGTGCTTCATGAACTCAATGAGGAATTAAACCCACAGTTAGGACAGCTGTTTAATCTTAGCCTCACCTCAGGATACGCACCCAAGGAGTGGCGACGGCGACTGTGGTCCCACTTCATAAGGGCGGTGCCTCCACAGACCCTGGAAATTACCGCCCCATTAGCTTGACAAGCCTTATCTGCAAAGCCATGGAGAGGATCATAATGGAACTCATAAATAAAGACATAGGGAACTTGCAGACTTTGGATCCAACTCAGTTTGGCTTTGTCAAAGGCAGATCCTGCCTCTTAAACTTGGTTGACTTTTTCGAGACAGTCACCAAGGCCATTGATGAGGAAAGGCAGTCCATACAGCCTACCTCGACCTGGCAAAGGCCTTCGACACAATACCCCACTCAGGTATCATCGAAAAACTCATCAGCTTGAATGTAAACCCATACATCACAAGATGGGTTGCAAACTGGCTAAGTGACAGAACCCACAGGGTCAGAGTTGCTGGAGCCATGTCAGACTCAAAGCCTGTCACAAGTGGTGTCCCACAGGGCTCAGTCCTGGGTCCACTCTTGTTCGGCATCTACTTTTCTGAAGTACAAGCAAACACAGGAGGGTTATGGCTGACAAAGTTTGCAGATGACTGCAAACTGGGCCATAGTCGAAAACACATCTGACACAGATATCCTCCAGAAGGGCCTCACAGAAATGGATAACTGGTGCCAGAGCCATGGCCTGAAGTTAAACGCCAAAAATGCATAGTCATACCCTTTGGGAAAAACAAGGCTACCCCTAGCTACCATATAGGTGGCAATCCACTGAGCACAGAAAAAGTCATCAGAGATCTGGGGACCCAGGTTGACAGTAGCCTTCGCTTGACACTCATGTTGCTAAAGTAGTTAGGAAAACCTTCTATATCACCCACCTGATCATGAAGGGATTCACATCTAGATCAAGGGAGGTCATCGTCCCCTGTACTCATCACTTATTAGACCTATGATTGAGTACAATGCCCCGCTCGAATGTATCTGACCAGACACCTGCTGCAGCTTGAAAGGCCCCAAAAGTTCCTCACCAAAAGGATAAAGGGTCTCAAAAATATGTCTTATGCTGCCCGACTGAAAGAACTCCAGCTCTATTCAGTCTCATACCGCTTGCTCAGAGGTGACCTGTGCCTGACATATAAGGCCATGTCAAACCCAGATTTGATGAATATGCTTCACCTCAAAAATCTAGATCCCTCAGAACCACAAGGGCGGAGACTTAAACCTTGACACGGTTATAAATAGAACATGCTGGAGGGACAGATTCATCACCCAGAGACTCCCTATGCTGTGGAACAAAATCCCGGTACATGTGAGGCAGAGCACCTCTCTGGTCTTGTTCAAGAGGAATCTTGACCAATGGATGGGAGATTGCAGATATACCCCAGGGATTACTTCAGCGTCACTGCTTGACAGAGGCACAGCAAAATGATAGGCATAGTTTTTATTCAAACTAAAGGGGTGGCGAAAGCCACATAACTATGGGCTAGGCTTATAAATGCCCTTGGGCAGATAGCCTAGTATGAACCTATGAACCTATATGTAGGAGCAAGACAGCTCACAGAAAAAGAATACTCAGAAAGTCTTCAGAATGGCACATAGTAAAAAAGAATAGGCTTCAGGAAGGCAGCATTCCAACTGGTCTGTCACAAGTGTGGGGAAAAAGGAGCTAGCAAAGAAAAATGAGTATAATATAAAACATTCACATGCAGTTGTAGTCTGAGTGCAGTTTTTAGATTTTATGTTTGGGACTTAAGACTTAATTGTTTCTGTGTCCCTACTGCCTAAAATATAATAATGAACTGAGAAATTACTATTTGAATATCAGCAAATGATACTGCTGAAGTCATGTGCATGTAATGCTATAAGCAGGACAAACCTTAGGCTAGCTTGACTTATTTGGTCCAAAAGGGCCCTTCTCCCTTAGAGAGTCCTGCACTAGGCTATGAAAAGGTTATTACACTTTACATGACCAAAGAGTTTCCTGTGAGACACCATAGCAAAGTGCAAGGTATTTTACTTCTAGTAGTCTTCCTCCTGTAGCAGCTACCAGTCTCATTAGTGGACCGAATAACATTTCCCATCATGCATTGCACTAATGGCGAATCTATTTTTAGTAGTAACTTCAGATTCATGCCTCTTGTATGGCTCACAGTGTTACCTGATCATGCTTCCATAGCAATCAGTTGCTGTTGCTGGATGCTCAACAATGTTTTCAACTCAAAACTGGTTGAATTGATCTTCTGATTTTGTGTACCTCTCCAGTTACTGCCTCAGAAGATAATAAGACCAGACATAATTTTAATACTGATAAAGAGGTATTATGTTTTTTTTTTCTTCTTTTGGTTACATGGGATTTATGATTGATTGCTAAAGATGAAAGGTATAAAAGACAAGAACTGCCAGGAGAAACTGGAAGCACATTCCTTTATTCAATTTCCAGCCATTAGGGATCCAGTAGTCCAAAACCATCTATATCTCTCCAAATCAGCAGTCCCACTAACAGTAGAATCAGGGATCAAAACCTGCTTCAGAAAATAAAGAAAATACAGTGGAGAGACAGATTTGTCACGCAATAACTACCCCTTCTTTGGAACAAACATCCACTCCAAATAAAGCAATGTGACACACTTTCTTCAAAAAGGAGTTAGACATCTGGATCTGGATCCATAAATTCAATCCTGGTATGACTTGCCTGTTACTCATTGAAAAATGAGGTAAGGTCTAAGGGGCGGAGGGGGTATTGGCAACATTAAATAGCCACAGGATCCATTTACCATTTACCATTTATTTTCTCTGATTCTATGATTCTATGATTTTGCAAGAAATAACTGTGAAATAGTCAATGCCAGACAGCATTAAAAGAAACATTAATAACCCTAAAAATACTGTAAAGTGAGATACCTATGGATCACTGAGACTTGTGACAGAACATTAACCAGTCCTGGTCCTGCACATGCTCATCACAAGGTTCAGACTTTGTGTTCACTGTAAGATACTCTCCAAATACTCCCATTAAACCTATCACTGAAATGACAAAACAATTTTTATAAACAACTGCTGCCTGTACAATCCACTAAGTTGCACATGGGCTTTCTCTTTGGTAACTTCCAGCTCTGTAAAAATCTTAGAATGTATACATGTATCTACTGTTTGTTTATAAATGTAAATAGAAATGTAGCTACTCTGTGTTTAACGGGAACTTAGTATAATGCAATGTAAGCAAATGGAGCATTTCTCCCAGGCTTCCTCTGAAAATGGGTATTACTCAGTTGGACTTTCCCAGTAAACAAAGACAAATAAATAAATAATGTTACCAGTTCAAAGGTATGAAATGTTTACTGCAGTCACAGAAAGGAATTAAGATAATCATAGAGCAGTGAAACATGTCTGTGCTGAGTGGTGGGAGGCAGAGGTGGACAGAGAAACAATTCATTTGGTTGGAAGTAGAAAAACTGTAACTGAAAGAGTTTGACTTCTAAATGTACTGTAGGGGTATCACAACTTCAGAGTCACATATAAAGTGCAGGGGACAAGCAAAAACTTTAAAGATTGAAAATGATTGAGGAGGTTGGAAAAGTTCTGCATATAGGATCATCGGATCATAGGAAGTTACTGGGCTAATGGCCCTAGGACCCTTACAAGCCTAGCCAAGTTCTACCCTTATTTCCATGATGAGCACCACCTATTGCCTCTGTCCAAGAGGGACACAGGTGGAAACCCCAGGGTGAATTTACGGTTACCCATCCAATCATCCAGATTGCATTTGAAGAGGGCCAATGAGGTGCTCTGTTTGACATGAAGTGGGAGTCTGTTCCAAAAGTATGGTAACCTCTGGGAGACAAATCTGTCCCTCCAGCAGGTTCGATTAATGTCACATACTAGGTTAAGGTCTTTAGAATGAGTAACCCTTGTGCCATTTCACTTATGGAGATGCAGCATTACCAATAAAGCAGGGTCAGAGATTGCCTTGTATTCAAGGCAGAGATCACTTCTGAGTAGTCTGTATGAAACAGAATAAAATGACAGTGATTTCAGATGATCCACATAGGACAGATGCTGAAGACCTTGAATTTTCCTTGTGAGGAACCATTGTGGTCTCTCCAACTGCTGCATGTGCTTAGAAAGTTACATGCCAAAAGGGACATTGTGCTCAATTATTAGCCTAATGAGGGAAGAGTACAGGGAGGTTATAACATTTTTTTTTCTGTAGGCAATGCCCTTACTCCTAGGCTGACAGACACTGGATCCCCTTACAATGACTCCAGAAACTAAGCCAATTATTGAAGTCAATCATTTTCTGTTTATATTGAGGCATCATCATATGTGAAAGTAAAATTCTGCTTAAGGATAGGGACATACCTGCTTGAACCACATAGTCTGAGAGCTCAGTCATGTCTCTCTTCATATAGTCCAGAAAGGTACACCTCAAGTCATTCACACCAACATGCACTATGATGGAGTCATAACAGTGCCTGTTGTTGAGAGACTTGAGTGTATGCGTGATATGGCAGATCCTGGCACCTGACAGACAGCTGACCATAACCTTTTCCTTATCCAGCCTGGTGAGAGGGACATCTGTGTGTCTCATGATAGAATCACCTATGACTAATATGTTTGGTTTTGTGGTTTGCCTTAAGGGCTTGACAGGTGAGACACTGGTGCATGAGCTATTATGTGTATTGTGTTCTGCAGAGGAAGTATTATGTGTAGTGTGCTTGTGTTTGTCTTTGCGAGGTCTCTGATGTTTAGGTATGTTTCTGGTAAGGACCTCTGCATATGCAGGTATGTGTGATATGGGTTTGGGTGGAGTAGGAGGTAAGGTGTGCATGCTGACAACCCACTCATTGTCATATGCACTGACTGGTGTGTGGGGGAGCATGGATTCCAAGTTCTTAATCTAGTTGCATCTCTCACATGTTGAGCTTGTGTGGAATAGGAGTAGAGGGTTGTCAGTGAACATGAGGCATCTGAATCTAGCCTGTGCTGTAAAATGCAGAAGTACTAGAAATTCTAAGTGCATAAAATCACAGTCACAACAGCAGAAAACAGTTTAAATAAAGCAGCAATTCACCAGCAATTCCCAGCTTAGAAGGGTGTAGGCCACACTCTCCTACCACAAGAGTCTAGACCACAAACCTTCATAACGTCAAACAACTGGTTTTACAGCCCAAGTGCTTAAGCCAGAACTAAGACACTTCAGAAAACAGACACAATAGGCCTTCAACCAGCAATTTCCAGCTTAGAAAGGTGCAGGCTATCCTCCCCTGCCACAAGAGTTCTTCCTAATATAAACTAACTGGTTTGGAACCCAAGTGCTTAAACCAGCATAAATACACTTAGAATAACAGGCACAACAAGCCTACAGCAGCAATTCCCAGCTTAGAAGGGTGTAGGCCACACTCTCCTGCCACAAGAGTCTAGACCACAACCCTGCCAATGGAAAATAACTGGTTTGGAGCCCAAGTGCTTAAACCAGAACTAAGACATTTTCAGAATAACAGACACAATGAGCCTTTAACTAGCAATTGCCAACTTAGAAGGGTGTATTAATCCACTTACCTAATTTAACATAAAATTACTTATGAATACATTTTTGGAAATAGTTGTAAGTGGGGTGTGTGTAAGCAGTGCCATATCTAAATAGAGGCCTGATATTACTAATATTATCACTAAGTATTCTAAAGAATTGTTTTCTGGTTTTGTACACATTGACTATCACAAGGTATGAAAACTAACTAGGTAACCAGCTTCAGCCATTCACCTCAAATGCTGGTGATGATCCATGGAAGCCCATGAAGGGAAGAGAGGAGTAATATAAGATGAAAATGTATAATCAAGGTTAGACATTCTTCATGTTTTTTTAAGGGCTCTCAATCACCTCTCACTAATTAAGCCCATCCTCATTGACTCAAATGCCCCACGCTTTCTGGCATTCAAGAACATTAGGCATGGGAAACAAGAGTTTATGACTGTGATAACTCAGAAGATTTTAGCAGGCTTCATATTTCAAAATGTGTCGCCTTCTTATTAACATGGTCTATTTGGTGTTGCTTGCAGCACCTCACAAAAATGCTGAAGTGAGCAGACCACTTAACCTATAAAGATATATATTTTTAATTTATTTTATTTGTTTATTTAAAGTTTGTTCATCAAGTCCATCTTCAGGTTCAACATGGCAGAAATACAACCAAAGCAACAATAACCTTTATTAAATATCAGTGTAACAGTGATACTATAATAGCAAGCATGGAGAAAGGCATAAGTCAGGATAATATGTAGCATAAATGAAGCCAGTCATAAGCAGACATGATTCAAAAAATAAGTCAGTAAAATTAAGAAGAAGAAGAGATGTACACTGTCTTAACATCATATAGCATAATGGTTCAATTGCTAGACAGGAAAGAAGAAAGAAAAAAAGAAGTGGGTGGAAGGGTGCAGCTACCCCCTACCCAGGTTAAGGAGATCCAGGCAGTCCTACAGGAGTTTGGAGACGTTTACTGGTAAACCAATGTGCAACCACCTAATGAAGCATAATGGAAGCCATGTTTTTTTATTCTTGCCACTAAACTACATTCCATTTAAGAAGCAATGTATCTTGTAAAGTAATGAAAGGCAGCAAGCAAACTTTTGGGGATACTTTTCTGATGAGGAAGACTCTTGCCATATACACCTCTATGTCACTAAGTACTAACTGAGTGTATACTACTGAATGTGTTGGACTTCTATCACTATATTTTAGTAATAACCTGTAATTCCTACTGGATCAATTTGCTTTTTGACAAAGGTAATGGTAAACCTCCTTTACACTCTTTAACAAACCAGTCTGCTGGCTTGAACAAGTGCAGCAAGAAAAAATGGCCTAGCAGGGAGTGATAGAGTACTGATGACATAGAGATGAGGAGATAATTGTTACATTTTGAAAACCGTAACTATAATCTACAGAATATTAGATCTACAAATGCAAAAGAGGGAAGATATATACAAAGTTTGAGGTTACAATATCTGAGAGCATTTACTGTACTCTGAAATTCAATGGTGTCAGAGTATACACACACACACACACACACACATATATATATATATATATATATACACACACACATATATATATATATATATATATATATATTATATATATTATATACATGTATATGAATGGAATACATTCAGAACAGCTTAAAGAGCTTCAAAATAGAAAATATTGAACCTTTAATTCTCAGAAGGCAGCATGCCAACTCATAGAAAGCAGTTCCACTGGAAAAGGGCAAGCTGCCAACCCCCTCCTTAAAAAAAAAACATTAAAACCTAACAAAAAATGTTTGATGTTCTAAATATTGATCAATGGACATTCAATATTTGGAGAGTTTAAGTGACTGACTCCTATACTTCAGATAAAGAGACAGATCAGGGGTTTTGTGGATGAAGCTGAAGCCTCCCTCCAAAAAGGCTTCAATTGTAAATAGCAGCAATTTGGAATTCACTTTTTTAATTGCAGTTTATATTTTGAAGAGTTGAGCTTACAGTTTCAGATTTCACACATCTGACTGTGAGATGGGATAAGAACGGTACAGTTTTGTGGCAAATTAGAGCGGAAAATCTATGTAGATGTGGGGAAATGGGAGCAAAGGGAAAACAGTGTTAAACAATGCATAGGCATACCTTTCTAATGGCAAAAGAGTGAAAGCAGTTTGATAAGGTTAGAGCAATGGAAAAAAAATGACCAGCAGAAGTCTAAAAAGAGACTGGCTGAGAAACTTGAATACACAAGGCTGTATTTTATTAGAGATATTTGCAGCCAAAAACAAGTTCAGCATAAGCTGTTAAGAAAGGCAAGCAGTTGCATTGTTGTAAAAGGTTAAGATACCTCAGTTCAAAATGACTGAATCTTCCAGTGAGGTAAGTGAAAATAGTAGCACCTTTATTTATTTTTTGTTATTTTTATTCAGTTTTGTAAGTGGGGAAGAGCACTGATCCAAATGGACCTATTTCAGTCCCAGCCTGGACAACTGTAAATAAAAGTATTATGAATACAAATAAAATATTGTGTGAAGATAGCAATGAGTCACGAACAGTGATAATTAAAAAGCATACAGTACAGAGGGCAATAGGTGAAAATGGTTAGAGTAAATAGGGAAAAGGCAGGAGAGTGAAATAGTGAAAGGATAGAGGACAAAGTGTAAAGGATAACAAAAGTAAGGTTAAGGCACACAGAAATTAACTGTATACAATGTGGAAAGGATGTCACATATTAGTGTAGGGAGATAATGTATGACTAAAGTGCCTGACTGGTGAAAAAGAGAGTCAGTGATTAGGTGATGTGTCCAGACAGAAGCCATTGCAAACTGACCCAGACATGAGATGATCTTAAAGCTGGGCATGAAATGAGGGGTATGTGGTGAGGTCTTTAAGATTAGAAGGGAGGGATTCCCACAGTTTGGGACCTTGGATGGAGGATGCATGGTTAGTACAAAGAAGTCTCTTTCAGATACATTGAAGAAGTGGATTGTAACAGGAGGGTTGTGAGCACAGTTGGAAGCTGGGGAAGGGCAAACTAATTTTTCAGCTTGCCTAATGTCCTTGCATCATTTGTTCAAACACTGTGATAGTGATGTGCTGTATCTTAGATTCTGTCTCTGCACTCATTAAACTATTCCTGCAGTTCTTCATCTCAGAATAAGCTGCTTACATATTTGTATCCGTATATAGGTGTGAAAAACACAATCTGACCATTTAAACTTTGGGTATACATATAAGTATTAATGCTTTGAAAAGTTGCATCTGAGTTTACTTAACTCTTTTGCTATCTGTTCTTACTGATAGCTCATCTGTTCCTCAGGAACCTGTTTTGCTTCTTTGCTTCTGCTTCAGCTGTACAAGGTGAAACTTGTGCAGTGACGATGGAGACTTTCTTCTAGAGCTTACATAAAGAGATCTTAGTCGAGAAATTAATGCATGCAACTGTGCAACATATGCCCACAAACACAAACAATGCCCACTGAACTAAGATTCTTACTTCTATTGCATATATGTTCAGACCACTGTTGTTTTCTGGGAGATCTCAAAATTGTCCATACATTATTAGGTTGACAGATATGCCTGGGATTTTTCCCCACATTAACTTTGCCTTTCAGTCATTCAGTAAAAGCAGTGCAAGCAAACTATGGCCATGATGGGTCCACATAATGGGCAGTCAAGCAGAACACAAGAAAATTATTTTACAGTTTAAAATGCAGGTACCTACTGCTAACAAATAACTATTTTAAACATAAATATAAAAAATTACACAACCCCTCCATGAATAAACTTTATTATAAGGCAAAGCAATTACTTTTATCCATTGTAATATTTAATAAACAAATTAATGTATATGTGTGAGGACTTCCAGTGGATAAAAACAAGCATAAATTACCAGGATACACTGAGAAAAGTGTTACTACAAAACTGGATGAGGTAAGAGCAGAGAGAGCATCCCACTATAAATCATGTAAGGAGGCCAATATTAGAAATTTAGTGCAAAAACTGGGTTACACTACAGCAGTGGTAGTGATGAATTTGCTGGATACTTTAGCAGTTAAGCAAGTTGTAAGAGATAACCAAAGAATCCTTGCAGGGTTTCCTAGTACATAAAATGCAGTGGAAGATGAGACATTGTTTTTCCAGAAAAAGGCATTTTTTAGTCAAGGCTCAGCAACCTGGTCCCAAAATCTGAAAGTTTACCAAATAAAATGTGCAAATGTAGACCCTCTATCCAATGTAGATTCATCAGTCATGGAGATACCCAAATATGTTTAAAGAGGTGCAATACTTGAGTCCCTTTTTTAATTGCAAATCCTCCTATGTGGTTAAGACAGCTGCCAAAACTCTTAAATAGGCAGGACTTCAAAAGAATCGCACTCCAGGCTTTATGAGTATATACATGCCATTAATACAAAAAAGTCTTACCAGTTCACTAACTAAGCATGCTCCATTTGCAATGGTTTTAAAGGATTTAATTTTTAAGTAATTGATAAATCTGTATATTAAGCTTGTTGCTGACGAGGACTTAGATTAAAAGGAATACTGCTGGCCATGACAAGAAACATTGCATTTAAAAGAAGGAAGCTGAAGCAGTCATGTTGTAGTGTGTCATATGACCAAATCATGTGACTTCTAATTCTTTAAGTAATTTGTGTAATGAAGAAACCGCAGTCTGATAAAGCTGTGACACAAGTCAAAAGCACTACCTGGGGGGTGGAGCCTAGATGGCCAACTGAGAGCAGTGAATTTTGAGAGCTCCATAAAGTAGTATAATAATAATATAGGAACATCATATTATTTTCAAGTTTAAAATGTAAGAAATGTATAGATAAACTACTAAACTACATAAATATCAATTCTGGTGGAGATATACAAAAATGTTCCTGTCAAGTAACTTGGAGATATATTGAGTCACTGAATATGAACAACTCAAAGAATTCTCATGCAGATGCTGCTTTGAAAAAAGAACTGCAATTGATGACATCTACCTTACAGGAACTATCTTTGAAGATGGATGGCTTTAAAAATGAGTTAGAAAACCTCAAATTAAATTCTCAAAAACAGACTGATACTCTTAAGGAACTATTACAACAACACCATACAAAAATAACAAATACAGAGACTTCTCTAAATGACATTGAAGGGAGACTCAAAGAGGAAGAATTCCAAAAAGAATTTATGCTTAAACAGAATACATGGCTGCTTAACAAAATAGATGACTTAGAAAACAGGGAAATGAGAAACAACATAAGGATCTTTGGTCTGCCTGAAAACACTGAAGCAGCGGACATTATTTCATTCCTAACAACTTGGATTCCTGAATTTTTAGACTTGAAAGAGGGAATTTCATTTGGAATTGAAAGGGTGCATGGAGCACCGAGAAAACCTGCTTCTAACTCAACAAATACTCCACCTAGATCCATAGTTATAAAATTTCTTTCATTTCTGGAGAAGGTACTAATATTAAAATGTGATTGGAGAAAATCACCCTTAAAATATAATCAGAGCCTGATAAAGTTTGACAATGACTATTCTTCCAGAATACTAGAACAAAGGAAAAATGTCTGGCCAATAATAAAACTGTTAAAACAAAGCAACATTAAAGCACAGCTGGCCTTTCCAGCCAAGATAAAAATACGTTTTGCCAATGAGATGAGAACCTTTAATGACTTAGAAGAAGCTACTATATTCATCAAAAACAACAACATAGTGTCTATCCTAGAAGAAATGAAATGGATGGCTCCTACTCTTAAAAGAATAAAAGAAACAAATCCTTGGAATGATGCTAGAAAGAAGAAACAAAAAACTGATTCCAAGATAGCTGTCCCAAAAAAAATAACTCTTACAACTACTGAAAGTATCAACTGATATGGTACATCACTTGTCATATGTTCTTATTTGAAAACAAAAAGGAGGGTTTCCTTAAACAACTGAGAAACAGTAATGATTTATTCAGAATGTTCAAAGAGTCCAATAAGTCTTCACAAACAAAGGTAGGTGAAGATGGGTTACTATTCACATTATATATAAGCCAAACAAAGCAACTCATAATACAAACATAGAAGTTTCTAGTCCCCTACTTGAACTTCATGAATACTTATCTTGTTCATTTTTATCGATTTTACTTTATAATTTAAGTAATTAACTAATTCAACAAGGTACCATTCATCAGAGTTCAGACTCAGATGTAACAAATCAACATCATATATAATAGCAGTAACAGTAGAGTATTTTGAAAAAAAATGTTGTCATGGAGACTAATGCCGTCTTCAGTTAAAGTATGATTTAGAAATGTCATGTATATCCTGGTTAAATAATAGTAGCAAGCTCTTAGTACAAATGTCATCATTATTCTGTCTAAATATAGTTAATATCAATTATGGCAAGTATCACAGCTACGAGTGCTGTTTGATCAATCCTGATATGGTGTGCGTGGATGAAGCTGTGTCTGGCAGCTAGTACAAATGTCATTATTATTCTGTCTAAACATAGTTAATATCAGTTATGGCAGGTATCATAGCTTCGAGTGCTGTTTGATCAGTCCTGATATGGTATGCGTGGATGCAGCCATGTCTGGAAGCTAGTACAAATGTCATTATTATTCTGTATAAACATAGTTAATATCAATTATGGAAGGTATCACAGCTTCAAATGCTGTTTGATTAAGCCTAACATGGTGTGCGTGGATGCAGCTGTGTCTGGCAGCTGTTATATGTTGCTGTTTTCATTTCCAGGAAGCTGTGAGTTGCAGCTTGTGACAAAGGTTTACTGATGCTTGTGTATTAGGAAGAGACATTTGGTGTTTTAGCCTGGATCCAGGGGAAGGGGGTAGATAAAACTGTGATTTGGGATATTTTGGCAGGCTAGTTTGTTTATACATCTGCTGAGTGAGAGGTGGGAAGGCTGGAAGAATGTGTTATCTCTTGTGGCAGCTTGTTGGGAGTTTTTTTTTTATCTGCTTGCTCTCCATTCTTTTCCTGGCTGCTGCCTCGCTGAAAGGGAGATACTTTAGGCTTGAAGTTGCAGTGAAGTAAAGCTTTGCCTCAGGTGCATTGTGAACCTCTGGTATGCAGTACACAGACACTAACAGAAACAGATGTTCCCGGGTTGCTATGGTAACGAAGACAGAGTGACGATAATGCTTAACAGCTCTAAGGAGCCTCCAAGATGTTTCTCGGCAATTAAGTTTTTGGTTCTAAAAAACTATATATATATATATATATATATATATATATATATATATATATATATATATATAAAAATACAGCAAAGATGTGGTAAAGTGCCCAAAACGTAACTAGTAATCCAAAATTAGGCACCGGAGACCAGAGGTTCCAACACACAAGTGATTTAATGTTCAAATACAGCAAAAGGAACACGCATCCACAAATAATATATACTCTGATAAAGACACTTCCCCTTACGTTTTCGTCTCATAGAACTTCATCAGATGGGAAAAAAAACTCATAGTTACCTAGTTAAATAACTTTTCCTGTTTGAATAGACCAATAAAATCAGTGGTTCAATTAGTTACCAAGATACAGAAAGAGTGGATTCTAAACTGGATGTGACAGTCTTACTAGTCTAGCACCATCTGGTGGACAAATAATAAAACACATGAAAATGTATATAAAATCAAGAATTCACTTAAATAAATAAACCAAGATAAAGTAACATGAATATACATAAAAATGTAAACAAATGTAAAATGTTCACAATTTTGCAGACCTGAGCTTGAGTACATGTTTTATAGACACCATATCATTAAGTCCTGAATTGTTGCAAGCATTCAGGACTAATTGCCAACATAGTTCCCTGTATTCAAGTCTGGTCTCCCATGGCCCACCCCTGGGGTCTATAGGGACCACCTCTATCACAAAAAAGTTGATACTCTGCTTTTGGACATGCCTGAAGATGTTTGTACAGGGTGTTATTATCATTTTTCTTCCTTAAATCATAAAGTTGTTCATACATTCTTTGTTTTAACCTCCTTTCTGTCTTACCCACATAAAAGGAGTCACATGCCCCACACAAAACAATATATACCACAACTGTGGTATTAAAATTTGCATACCCTCTAGTAGTTATATACTTGTTTCTACATTTTAGATATAACATGTACCCAGTCTGTATGTACTTACATTGGGTACAAGTTCCACATTTGTGTGTACCTTTTTTTGTTACTAATGAGAGTTCCGAAATTGTTATAATGGGAACCTCCTTCCAAAATATTTTTGATATTTCATCCTTTTTTGTGCACACATTTAAGTGGCTTGCCAAATATACAATTTAAATCTGATAAGGCTGCAATTTTTTCCACTCCTTGTCTATAACTTGTTTGACCAAACCTGTTTCACCATCATATGTGATAGTCAAAACAGATTGGTAAGACGCCCCTTCTATCTTCGTACCTAGCCTTGCATAATCAGAGGGGTGATTTTTACCCAAAATAGGGGCAAACCTAGACTCTCTACCATCCATGACTTCTGTTAATGCATCATTCAAAAGTGTGGGAGGGTACCCTCTGGCTTTGAAAATTTCTACTATAAAATCACATTCTCTTTTAAAATCCTGGTCAACAGATGTCATTCTGCTAGCCTGGACCAGTTGACCTTTTATTAGCCCTCTTTTTTGGTGTGGGGGTGGGCACTCGCATAGTGAAGATAAGAATTCGAGAATGTCTTCTTTCTATGTATTTTAGATTTGAAACCATTGTCCACCCTTTGAATGTTAACATCAAGGTAATTTAACTCACTATTGTTAATCTGATATGTAAATTTTAGGAACTTAGTAGTCTTAGAAATGTATTCAAGGAATTCGAAAAAATGATTATCAGTACCAGTCCAAAAAATACAGATGTCATCTATAAAACGCCCATACAGGTTCCAATATTGCTTAAATTCAGAGGTGAACACATATTTGTTTTCCCAATATAGGAGAATAATATTGGCATATGTAGGGGCACAGTGTGCCCCCATTGCCAGGTCCTTCAATTGTTTATAGTATTCTCCCTGAAAGAAAATAAAATTATTCTTAAGGACTAGGTCCATTAAAATTAGAGAAGTGCAAAATACACCAAAGGGAATTTCCCCACAATTGGCCATGAATTCCTCAAACCAAGCAAGCCCCACATCATGTGGAATACACGTGAACAAATCCACTATATCAAGTGTAATGAAAGTACTTGTGTTGGATTGTTGTTCATTGCTTATGCGTCTTAAAAAACACAATGAATCCTTGAGAATATTCTCATTTTTGAAAACTGTGTTTTTTAGATTATAATCTATATATTTTGCCAAAGGTGCAGTTATTGATCCTTCCGCAGAGACAATAGGCCTAAGCTGTGGGTCAGTAATACTTTTGTGAACCTTGGGTATGCCAAAGATAGAGGGTACTCTGGGCTTGTCGACATTTAAAAAGATATAAGTCTCAATGTCTATGAGCCCCTCTATCACTAGGTCATTTAGACACACAGAAATTTTTTTTCTAGGCAATGTTGACTTCGTTCAAGGAAACTCTAGCGTATGTCTCTTCATCAATGAGCAAGTCAAACAGTTTGCTTTCATAGCTGATATGATCCATTAAAACAACCCCTCATCCCTTGTCAGGTTTCATGGTTCTAAGGTTTTTGTTTTCCTTAAAATCATATAGCATATTCTTCTCCTCAGTAGTTACATTTGGGGTCACTCTGTTGTATTTCAACATTTCCCATAATTCTTTTTCCACCACCAGTTCAAAATTTCTAAGCTGGGGGTTCAGTGGGGGGTTGAAAGTGCTTTTCTTCACTAGTCTGTTGTGAATATTCATTTTCTCCTGTCCATTAAAAAGTAATTCTAGATTTTTTTGTCTAATAAATAATTTAAAATCAACTAATAAATTCACCAAATTGTTTTTTACCCTAGGTATAAAAGTGAATCCTTTCAAAAATAAATTAAAATGCCCTTTGGTGATGACAGTGCTGGTGTAGTTAAATATGTTAAAACCATTGTAGCTAAATAAGCAACCATCTTGTGTAATTTCATCCTGAGAATCTATCTCCAATATGTTCGTTCCTTTGGTCCCCAACTTTTCTGTACTTGGTTCCCATACCTGTAGTTCACAGGACCCTTCTGTCTCAACCTCTCAGACCTCCTCAGAGGTGGAAATTCTGAGGGGTCCTGTAAGTTTAAATTTTTTTGGTCATCCTGATTAATATTCTCTGTATATGCCCATCTTCTATTGTTTTCACCCCCATGTAAGTTGCTGTTGACCTTAAAGGGTTTTGGTTTAGGGTAATGTGTCATGCTAGCATATTCATTAGAGTCTCTGTCAATTTTCAAAGTTGGAACCAAAGGAACAAACATATTGGGGATAGATTCTCAGGATGAAATTGCACAAGATGGTTGCTTATTTAGCTACAATGGTTTTAACATATTTAACTACACCAGCATTGTCATCACCAAAGGGCATTTTAATTTATTTTCGAAAGGATTCACTTTTATACCCAGGGTCAAAACCAATTTGGTGAATTTATTAGTTGATTTTAAATTATTTATTAGACAAAAAAATCTAGAATTATTTTTTAATGGACAGGCGAAAAAGAATATTCACAACAGACAAGTGAAGAAAAGCACTTTTGATCCCCCACTGCACCCCCAGCTTAGAAATTTTGAACTGGTGGTGGAAAAAGAATTAAGGGAAATGTTGAAATACAACAGAGTGACCCCAAATATAACTACTGAGGAGAAGAATATTCTATATGATTTTAAGGAAAACAAAAACCATAGAACCATGAAACCTGACAAGAGCGGAGGAGTTATTATAATGGATCATATCAGCTATGAAAGCAAAATGTTTGACTTGCACAATGATGAAGAGACATACGCTAGAGTTTCCTTGAATGAAGTCAACATTGCCTAGAAAAAGATTTGTGTGTGTCTAAATGACCCAGTGATAAAGAGGCTCATACACACTGAGACATATATTTTTAAATGTCGACAAGCCCAGAGTACCCTCTATCTTTGGCATACCCGAGGTCCACAAAAGTAGTACTGACCCACTGCTTAGGCCTATTGTCTCTGCAGAAGGATCAGTAACTGCACCTTTGGCAAAATATATAGATTATTATCTAAAAAACACAGTTTTAAAAAATGAGAATATTCTCAAGGATTCCAACACAAGTACTTTCATATCAGATTAACAATAGTGAGTTAAATTACCTTGATGCTAACATTCAAAGGGTGGACAATGGTTTCAAATCTAACATACATAGAAAGCAGACATTCTTGAATTCTTATCTTCACTATGCGAGTGCCCACCCCCCACACCAAAAAAGAGGGCTAAAAAAAGACCATCTGGTCCGGCCTAGCAGAATGACATCTGATGACCAGGATTTTAAAAGAGAATGTGATTTTATAGTAGAAATGTTCAAAGCCAGAGGGTACCCTCCCACACTTTTGAATGATGCATTAACAGAAGTCATAGATGGTAGAGAGTCTAGGTTTGCTCCTATTTTGGGTAAAAATCACCCCTCTGATTATGCAAGGCTAGGTACGAAGATAGAAGGGGCGTCTTATCAATCTGCTTTGACTATCACATATGATGGTGAAACAAATTTGATCAAACAAGTTATAGACAAGAAGTGGAAAAAATTTGCAGCCTTATCAGATTTAAATTGTATATTTGACAAGCCACTTAAATGTGTGTACAAAAAAGGACGAAATATCAAAAATATTTTGGAAGGAGGTTCCCATTATAACAATTTCGGAACTCTCATTAGTAACAAAAAAAGGTACACACAAATGTGGAAGTTGTACCCAATGTACATACATATGGACTGGGGACATGTTATATTTAAAATGTAGAAACAAGTATATAACTACTAGAGGGTATGCAAATTGTAATACCACAGTTGTGGTATATATTGCTTTGTGTGGGGCATGTGACTCCTTTTATGTGGGTAAGACAGAAAGGAGGTTAAAACAAAGAATGTATGAACACCTTTATGATTTAAGGAAGAAAAATGATAATAACGCCCTGTACAAACATCTTCAGGCATGTCCAAAAGCAGAGTATCAATTTTTCGTGATAGAGGTGGTCCCTATAGACCCCAGGGGTGGGCCATGGGAGACCAGACTTGAATACAGGGAACTATATTGGCAATTAGTCCTGGATGCTTGCAACAATTCAGGACTTAATGATATTGTGTCTATAAAACCTGTACTCAAGCTCGGGTCTGCAAAATTGTGAAAATTTAAATTTTTAAAAATTTTTTTAATTTTTTTATGTATATTTATGTAATTTTATCTTGGTTTATTTATTTAAGTGAATTCTTGATTTTATATACATTTTCATGTGTTTTATTATTTGTCCACCAGATGATGCTAGACTAGTAAGGCTGTCACATGCAGTTTAGAATCCACTCTTTCTGTATCTTGGTAACTAATTGAACCACTGATTTCATTGGTCTATTAAAATAGGAAAAGTTATTTAACTAGGTAACTATGAGGTTTTTGCCCATCTGATGAAGTTCTATGAGACGAAAATGTAAGGGGAATTGTTTTTATCAGCGTTTATGTTATTTATGGATGTGTGTTTCTTTTGCTGTGTTTGAACATTAAATCACTTGTGTGTGGGAATTGCTGGTCTCCAGTGCCTAATTTTGTACATATATATATATATATATATATATATATATATATATATATATATATATATATATATATATATATATATATATATATATATGGGATATGTATGGATCACCAAACGACAACATAACCAAAACAGATTCGGCCAGGCATACTTGCGCGAAAGTGCTTTCACCGAAAGGCACTTTCGCGCAAGTATACCTGTTGCGGAGATCGCACTACAGTGGGGATAAGGGATATTTCCCTTTTCCCCGCTGTAGTGCAACCTCGGAGTGAGAATATTTAAGTAGGGGGTGTGGCAGGTGCAGGGGGGCTTGCCCCCCTGCAAAAATGTAAAAGTAATGTTTTTTTTATTTTTTTTTAAACACACTTTAACAAAAGCGCTTTTTTGGTGAAAGCGCTTTCGTTAAAGTGTGTTCTGTGATTGTGGATTCGGACTATTGAACTTTCATTCAATAGTCTTAGATCTAGATATATATATATATATATATATATATATATATATATATATATATATATATATATATATATATATATACATACACCACAAGTATACATATTGATGGTCTCCCAACACTTAGTTTAGCTCATTGAGTTTATTCTTGATAAAAATAAATAAATAAATAAGCACAATTTTATATTTAAAATGTATTTTGGTCCAAACACATTAAGGACTTATATAGGAGTGGAAGTCTGAGTTATTGTGAAAGACTAAGGGCACTTGGTATTGTGCAGTACCCTTTTGCAGTGGTCTGGGAGATGAGCTTGCTCGGACGTATTGGGCATATGGGGATAGCTGATTCTAGGGGTGTTTGAGGTTGCTGGGAAGTGCTAGAGAGTCATCAGATTTCCTTTGTGGAAATATTTGTGGGAATGGAAGGTGTTGTGTGGTTCACTAGCAGAGTGGCCACTACATGGAACAGGCTGGTAAAATGGGACAGGACAAATATTGATTTGGACATTTTAAGAACAGCCTGGAAACACACCACATGAACTAGTGAATGGTATTCTGGAAAAACTGGATGGGCATTGTTGCCCATGCTTGAAGTACTGATATGTCTTTATGTAAGGATGGAAATATACTTATAACAAATAAGAAACTAGAAGGGTCTCATAATTTAAAGTCTATGGACTGTATAAACATGCTTGGAAGGAGCTAATAATAAGAATAAGCATTACAGCTTGTGGTCTCTCAAATAACTAAGCAACAGCTAAAAAAAAAAACACACAATAGTTATGTAATGTATGATTTTAGTAAATCTAGACATAAAATATATAATCGTCATATAAGATGAAGCAGTCTGCTGAATTTAGATATTAAAGACAGGATTTAATAACGTGGGCTTGTGTATAATAACACTACTGGCATAACTTGTCTTAAATGAAATACACTACATTGAACATCAAGGGGAAACATGATGATTTTCTTACATAAGTAAATATGCATAACAAGTCATGTAATTGCTTTAACTTGAATTGTAGCTTTTGTAACCCATCTTGACCATATATAATACTTAAGCGGTTACCAAGGTAACTAATGTTTTATACATGACATCAAACTGACAAAGTTGTTCAAGAGAAACAACAGAAGCCTGAACTTGAAATGTCACAGAATGTAACAATCATATTCTGAACAAATAATATTAAATTGACAATAGACACTCAGTTTAATAACATGGGCTTGTGCATAATAACACTACTGTTTTAACTTGTCATAAATGACATACACTATAATGAACATCAAGGGAAAGCATAATGATTTTCTCATATAAGTAAATGTGCAAGTCATATAATTGCTTTAATTTGAATTGTGGTTTTGTAACCCATCCTGACCATACATAATACTTAAGTTGTTACCAAGGTAACTAATGTTTTATACATGACATCAAACTGATAAAGTTGTTCAAGGGAAACAATAGAAGCCTGAACTAGGAATGTCACAGAATGTTACAATCACATTCTGAGCAAATAGTATTAAATTGACAATAATCACTCAGTTTAACCATTGCTGAATAGAATGTTGCCATTTAAATATAAAAACTTTCAATACATGCCATAAAATGGCAATTTATGAAAATGGAAAGGGAACTTGTAATCATTAATCACAATAAGTGAATTTGTTGTTTTTAACATATAATTTCTCTCATTTTATAATAAGAAATGACAGATATGAAAATCCTTATGTGTAGGAAGTGGGGGAAGAGGGATGCACTGATAATTAAAATACACTAACTTTCATCAATGTTCACATAAAACAAACTTGATGCTTTAAGTAAGTTAGCAACAAACAAAGTGATTACTTAAATGCTGGCAAACAATAAAATATAACTTCTGATATATCCAGCAAAATACATTGTATTATAAACATTAGGTATAAATATTATTACCATCTATTTATATTAAGTAATACATTTTGTAAGACTTCATCAATAAGGGTGAATATGTTAAATAACTCTGTGCTATAATCTTTTACTGAGGTTTTATATATGATACATCCTACTTTACTATGATTGAATTGCTTGTCATCTATCTTTCATTTAAATATTAATTGCTTATACAATAAGTAGACATTTATACTGTATTAGAATTCTGTTTAATCTACAATAGCACTATATCTGTTCAAAATAATATAAATATTGCTTATTCCTATTACAAATATTCTCCATATGATGGAGCTCAGATGTTCTGGATTGTCAGGGTATGAGTGATAATCTGATGGACTTAGGTTTATCTATCAGATTAGGAGTGATTTTCATTCCATGGCTAGTGCGAATCTTAGTTTTGTTAACATTTATTAATTTAAATTTGTTATTTCACAAAAACATTTTTAGTATGCCTGACCAAAACATTACTTTATTGGTAAATGCTCAAAGTATAAAACTGATAATTTCCTTTAAAAGCTGACACATATACTTTACAGTTATCAGAGAAAAATGTTTAACAGTCACAATAAATAAAAAATACATAGTCTAAATAACCTAAGATGGTGTCAACTTTATTATCTTTAAATACCAATGGCTTAAACAATCCTAGCAAGAGATCAAATCTACTAAAATATTTAAAACTGAACAAAACACAAATTGTCTTCCTTCAAGAAACTCATTTCAAAACAAATGACAATTACAAATGGAATCTTAAGGAATATATGATATTGGCGCAATTCACTTATAAGACAAAGACAAAAGGGGTAACAATTTTATGGAAAACTAATGTGATTAACCCAGAAATCATTTATAAGTATAAGATAAAGAAGGCTTATGGCATTAGTAATAGTTAAATATAATAACAGAATATGGACCCTAGCCAATCTATACTGGTTACCAGGCACTGGAACAGGAACTGTTAAAAAACACTTGGATTTAATTTCCAATAATTACAAAGGCAACTTAATATTAGGATGAGATTTTAACTGTATATCTGATATTTCTGAAACTACAAATAAAAGACCGTTGCGTATATCTCCTGTATCAAAAGCTTTAAACAAGTGGGTAGAATCATTTTATCTTGTAGATAATTTCAAATTTAAAGAAGATAAATCTTTGTTGTTTTCCCATCAAGATCACAGATTTGGTACCCAAACTAGAATAGATAAAATATTTGCTGCCCATGACTTACACTCTAAAATCATTAATTTCTCAATCACTCCCTGCCCCTTTTCAGACCATAATTCATTGATACTAAAACTTCAAAATGGGTACAAACCATTAATCTTTAACTCCAGAATTCCAGCATATATAACTAAAATTAAAGAGTTCAAACCCTGGTTATTATCTAAATTACAGTTCCTCTTAGATATTAATTACACCACAGAGATAAATAAAATAATGATATGGGACTCATTAAAAGTTTACATATATGGTAAAACCCTAACTTGGTATAAAAAAAATCAAAGAATGGGATTCTGAATTATTAGATCTACAATCCAAACTTTTATCAGTAAAAGCTGAAAAAAATCAAAATCATTTGGAGATGAAAAAGAAAGTAGAAGTATTAAACAATAAATACAACAACATTCTAACACATAAAACTAATTTAGCTTTAGAAAACAAAAAAAAAATAATACCTTGGCCACTTCTCCCAAATATCTACATAATTTATCCACAAGAATCAAAATACAATGAAATGCTAATAATATTAAAAGTATCTTCCATGAAAAGAAAGGGAAAAATGTCTCGGATATAGGTGACATTATTGATGCCTATAGAAATCACTATATGGAACATTTCCAAAAAGAAAATATACATATTGATCAATTAAATCTAAATGAAAAATGTTCTAATATAAAAAATACCAGAAAAATTAAAACAAGATCTGCAAGCACCCATATCCTACAAAGAAATTCCAGATACAATAAAAGAGGGTAAAAATAATAAAGCTCCAGATATAGATGGCATAATTATGGAAATATATAAACTTTTTCCTTCAAAGATACCATCCCTCTTCCATAAAACTTTATTAAAAATCCAGTCACAAGTTTTAATACCACCCTTGTAGAGATATTCCTTAATCATACCAATTCTAAAGGAAAACAACCCCCCAAACCTCTGTACCTCATATAGACCTATATCATTATTAAATAATGACTATAAAATATGTATGACAATATTAACTAACAGAATGAAAATACCACTGTCCAAAACAATAAATAATGATCAAACTGGATTTATATATCATAGACACACACACACGACAATATTAAAAGGATAATTTCTGTTACAGATTATGTTAATAAAGAAAATAAAGAAACACTCATAATTGGTTTAGCTATAGAGATAACATTTGATTCCCTAAATTGGGACTATTTATTCAAAATCCTAATGCTATTTGAATTTCCTCCATCCTTTGTTCATCTCCTAAAGAATATATATATATATATATATATATATATATATATATATATATATATATATATATATATATATATATATATATACAAATAATTTAGTGTATGTCAAGTTAGGTCCTTTTACCTCTGAATCTATACATATAACAAAAGGCACTAAACATGGATGTCCAATGTCACCGATTCTATTTGCTCTGGCTACTGAAATAGGCAGATTAAATTTGTAACAATATAAAAATCAAAGGAATAGATGTTTATGAATAATACAATTCTAAAGCAATGCTATTTGCTGATGACATATTACTAATATTATCTAATGCAAAAGAGACATTAGAAGAATTAGCTATATTAGTTGACAAAATTCACATGACTTCAGGACTCCATTTCAATAAATCAAAATCAAAATTTTTATTTTTAAATTAAAAAAAAAGAACTGCAGACTAAGGGAGATCACATCCTAGGGAAACAAAAATCTACCTTAAAATATCTAGAAATTGAGTTATGCAAGGATAATAATAAATTAGCCTAAAAAAACTACAATAATATCATCAATACAATTAAAATTTCTGTGGAAAAATGGAACAAAATAATATTAACATTTAAAGATAGACTGCAGTTAATAAAAATGGTTTTACTGCCCAAGATCCTATATATAGCATTAGCAATACAACTGTTACCAAAAAGGAATATACTTAAATAAATTCATGCCTAATAACATTTTTATGGTTTCCCAAAAGAAACAGAATAGCTTTAATACATCATATCAGACCATGGAAATTAAACTTTCCTGATATAGAAACATATACTTTACAGAAGTAGTACTTCCCCAAAAGAAGAGTTATTTGAATAGATAATAGCAATTTAATAAACATGTGCAGGAGTTGTAGATTTTTTTTCTCACACTGACCCAAAAGTTATACAGTATTACTTCTACAGGCCAGACAGAGTTTTCAGATATCTGATCGCTTACTCAGTCCTCATAATTTTCAGTACGAAATAACCTGTATGTTTTTTTCTTCTGTATTAAATCTTTCTATTGATTATCTTTAATACTTTTATATTTGTATGTGTAATGCAATGTTGTGTAAATGGAATATATCCTGATTTATCCAAATGTACAACCATCTAACCACAAGTGATCAGTGCTGGTATTTTGAAAATAAGCATACAAAAAAAACTGAAGAAATTGAAAAAAAAAAAAGGAAACAAATAATTTTCTTTTGTTCTCCAATTGCCAAAACCTCAACACGCATTTAGACATAAGTTGTCTGAGTAGTGATAGCGTTATGGAAGGTTTTTTTTCTAAGGTAAGGTGCAGGCTTAGGATTAGGGACAGTGTTTGGGTTAGTGTTAGGTTTAGAGTTAGCATGCACGAGTAAGGTTATGCAAGCTGGTTTTAATAATGCATATTAACCCTAACCTGCCTCTTACCCAACCATGAACTTTACCTTATAAAAATCCTTTCCAGAACACTAACTCTGCACAAGACATTCAGACATACACACACTCACACAGCCTGGCACACATACCAATGCACAAGCACAATAGTAGTTGTCTTCCTTACTCTAACCCTAACCAACATGCACTCACACAAATTCTCCCGCCCCTAATGTTGAAACCTTTAGTGTCCCAAACCCACACTTACCATACCCACATGCACTCACACAAACTCTCCCACCCCTAATGCTGAAACATTTAGTGTAATTGAAAGTTTCAGCATTAGTGTCCCAAACCCACACTTACCATGCCCACATAAATTCACTCTTCCTTCTTTGATATCATAATCATTGTTTAAAACCATCCTGTCTGGTCCAGTCCATATATCTGCTCAAAATAAATTAAGTAATCAACAGTAGGGCATTGTGCCCTAAACATATGGTTGCCATCAGAGACATGCCATGATAGAGTTGACTCTGACAATGAAAGTATATATTTATTCTTTACCTGTATGTAACAGTGGGAATTCTGTTCAATGAAACTACGTTTAGAGCAAGCAAACATGAAGACTGCAGATTGTTTAATATTAAGATTCATTCCACAGAATACATGCTACAATCTTTAAAGCAGGCAAATTATAACACATCTACAAATAAGAGAAAAGCTATGATGACAGGAAATGCATGCAGCTATTCAAAGGACAAACATTACAGACTTACTTCAGGTCAAGTTTGCACATCTGCTTGGTGTTAGTAAGTGAAACCCTGACAGCCTCAGGCAAAAGTCACTAGAAACAAAAAAGCCTTCAGTGGGATGTGCTGCCAAAATAATACAAAAGCTGATTTCAGTAGAATCAAAGACCAAAGACCAGTTTATTAAGCGCTTTCGTCCTACTCCAATAAGGACTTCTTCTGAATAAAAACACACACCCAAATCACTCACTTAAATAAACAACAAAATCACATGACCCCTTAATTAATAAAATAACATACAATGTGACATTCATTAAAATTTGAATAGCCATACATATAAAACTGATACCCACTGCTCCTGATATTAACACAATATTAATAAATATATTTAAATAAAATGCCTAACATCTGCTTGATGTGGTAATAGGTTCAGAGGTTCATAGGTTTTTACTAGGCTAATTACCTCAACAGCCTTTTTAAGCCTTGCCATGCATCTCAAATCTCTGACAAGTTCTGGTAAGCAGGGGCATGGGAGGTGAAATGTTTACATGAAGGGGCCTGGGAGATAAGCCATTTACAGGCTGTCTGTGTCCATTAAAGATATAAGTGCCAAACCAGGGATGAATTTCCTGTTCCCCATCCAATTGTCCAAGTAACAATTAAATTTGGTGAGAGAGAAACTCTGATTCACATGGATGGGGAGCCTGTTCCAGAGAAGGGGTAGCATTTGGGATACATACCTGTCGCTCCAACAGGTCCTATTTATTCCACAGGCAAGGTTTAAGTCTTTAGACTGGGTAATTCTGATGCTGTTTATTTTGTGAATATGCAGAAGGTCCATCAGAGTGGGGTCTGACAATGCCTTGCATTCCAGGCATAGATCTCCCCTCAATGGCCTGTAGGAGACAGAATCCAAGAATAGAGCCTTCAGGTTGTCTTCATAGGACATGCTAATTATGCCCTGTATTCTTTTAGTAAGGAACCTCTGTGGACATTCCAGTTGTTGGATATGCCTGGTTAAGTACATACAGAGCTGGATCCAGCAGTAGGCAACATAGGCAGTCACCTAGGGCCCCAAAAATGGGAAAAAGTTATATTTATTTATGCAATAATGCAACATTTTATTT
Organism: Protopterus annectens; assembly: GCF_019279795.1. NCBI lineage: Eukaryota > Metazoa > Chordata > Ceratodontiformes > Protopteridae > Protopterus > Protopterus annectens. Next base: position 545,425,340 of record NC_056741.1, on the reverse strand, counting down.
TTTTCAGAATTCAGATTATGATCCAATGATTCCGAACTTTTGTGTGCAATGTGCATGCTTCAATGTACACTGGCTCACAGCATTATATTTCTCATGGACATGGTGGTTGGCTTGGCTTTGTCCACTCTCTTAGGGGTGTATGGGGGCACATTTCTACCACTGATGGGATTTTCTCCCACAGGCATCAGGCAAAGGGGTTTATATTGGAACATCGAAGGCTGGTAAGTCCGAAGCTCACAACTTCGAACTTCAAACCTCAAACACTGACAACATCGAACTGCAGAACGGAGATCACCATAGAGTGTGGAAAGGGAAGATTTCCCTTTACTGCATTATAGTGCGATCTTGAAGTTGGTATATTTAAGTAACAGGGGGTGTGGGGGGCGCAGGCGGACTTGCCCCCTGCATAGAGCGTTTTTTGGGGTTTTTTTGGGTAGTTAGTATTTTTTTTTTGCACGTTCGATGTTGTCATCTTTCGAGGTTTGCAGTTCGACGTTGTGAGCTTCGGACTTGTAAGCTTTCAATCATCTGATATAGACCCAGCCAAAGCACCATTAAATGGGTGCATTGGTCTGCCTCCCCCTGGCCTGACTAACTTAATAGTCCAAGCGATTCAGCAGCAGTTCACAGGTGCAGTAACAGGTTTAACATTGTTGGTTAAACTGCGCTTTGTTTGTTTTACTGCTAATTGGCTGATTCTGATGCAAGTCTCTCCTGACTTGAGTCACGACCCATCCCGAAGTGTTAAAAAAAAAAAAAAAAGTGTTCAGTACCAGCATCCATCAACTGAACTCCCTACCCTACTTAGTGAGTTTTGCCATCCCAGATGAACGGAATTGACGTTACGGACTAAACAAGGACATGAGGTAAGTAATTCATCACAGTCACAGTCACGCTTAGTCACTCTTTCCAGAAGATTTAAGTAGTGGGGAGAATACTGAATTGTCCAGTTTGTCATTGTGTGTGTGTGTGTGTGTGTGTGTGTGTGTGTGTGTGTGTGTGTGTGTGTGTGTGTGTGTGTGTGTGTGTGTGTGTTTGTGAATGGTCAACAGAGTGTGTGACTCCTGTTATTCTAGCAATTTTCTAATTTAATAAGAGCAATATTTAAAGCTTGTCTCCATTTTTGGACCTTTGTCCCACCATTATTTTAGACATTGTCCAGATTTCTTGCACCAACCGATTGAGAGGTATGAGAGCATACTTCTCCTCAGCTGTACGTGATTTTGACCCAAATTTTATCTCTGTCATAATCCATCCTAAAACTGCTGGCTCTTGGAGAAAAGGTGGTAAATTGCCCTTAATAAATGACAATAATTTGAGTTATAGGCTTCTTTTTCTACAGAAAATTGTATGTTAATTCACATTCTCTTATTCTGTCAATATTTCAAGTTAATAATACTAATGTTTTAAGAGTGTCCATGACTGTCGCTGATTGTCTCTGATTATTTCTGCATTTATCCGTGATTCTTTTGAGATTTGTCCCTTATTGATTGAGAGATATTGTGTATAGTAAAAGCACATTGTTTTACCAATATGTGTGTGATAGTATGTCATGTGATTACTTCTTTACCATTACCAGACATTTTTGCAAGTTCGGGGAAATTATGACATCCTATTTTTTTGTCTTGTGCAGTTGTACTAGGAGGTTGAGAGAGGTATCATAAACCTCTCTTAGCTGTTAAGGTTTGGACAGAATGTCCAGATTTTTGCCCTATATTTTGGGTCTGTGTTCCTCATATCTGGCAAACCACTGAGGATATAATACTATTTTTTTTTATTTATTTTTATTTATTTTACATTTGTTTGCCAGGAGTGTCCATTGGGCCAGAGTGAGCCCATTTTCAGTGGAGGCCTGGGGAGAAAAGCTCCAAATAGACATGTGTAAACAAACAGTAAATTTAAAAACAAGTTCAGCGTACAGTTAGGTTACAGACTGAAGTTACAAATAAAAAAGAAAAAAATATTAGCTACAACAAGTAAAAATGCTAGGCATATGTATTTTTGAAATTTTAGCAGTCATAACAGAATATGAACAGTTGCATTTTGAATTACAAATTGAAAATGTTAACAGTCATAACAGTATATAAACTGTGATATAAAGTATGGATACAAATTTGCTAATGGAATAGTTGGAAGGGGTCAGGTAATGTGGGGTATGGAGCAGGAGCATTGCCAGTGGGTAGAGAGATGTGAATGGAGGGCATCTTTGAAGGACTTAGCATTATTGGTGGCTCTGAGTGATGTAGGGAGTGAGTTCCAGAGTTTGGCAATGTAGAAAGAGTTGAGTGCATGTCCAGCAGGGAGTGCAGGTTTTTGGAGGAGTAGCAGGTTCTCATTTTTTTATCTAAGTGGTCTGTTTGGGTGGTATTGAGTTAGAGTGGAGGTAAGGGCTGGACAATCAAGGCGTTTATAGATAATTTTGTTGACTATTGAGAGTTGCTGGTGAGTGAGGTATTGAGGTACCTAATAAACAATAAGGCTGTACAGACTTTTCATATTCTTTAGACAATGCATTTAACAACACAAATCCCGTTATAAGAGAGCAATTTGTCTTTATTTGTGTACCTTCCCCCTTCCCATTATTTTAGACTTTGTCCAGACTTCCTGTGCTAAGAGGTTGAGAGGGATGCAGCAGTCAATTAATATACAGAAGGACAATAACCATTTTTTTATATTCCTTCCAAATTCTGCCATATTACACCAGTGAGGATAAAGGCTGCCCCTCTTAATCCCTTCTAAAGTGTGTTTATTTTTTATTTTTATTTTTTTTTTGAAAAAAGGTAGGGAATTAACTTACATTTAAATAATGACAATAATTAGTTTTAGACTTCAGGAAATGTATATGAATTCACTTTTCTTGTTGTGTCTCAAGTTAATAGTACTAATATTTTTAGTGTCCCTGATTGTCCCTAATTATTTGTGGTGACTGGCTGATTACATTTGGGGAATAGGTGGTAAATAATACTAAATAATGACATGACACTACTACTGTTATAGACATTTTTACTTCGAAAAATGTCTATTGATTCACTTTTACTATTTTATCAGTGTCTCAAGTTAATAATAGTAATATTGTAAGTGTCCCTGATTGTCTGGACTGCTCCATAATTATTTCTGGATTTGTCCCCAATGTGTTGAGAGCTATAGATGGCGACTGTTTCTGATTATTGAAAGCAAAGCTGAAAGTTAATATAGGTATTGCAGTGGGCTGGTACACATACGCACACAGACACACACATGCACACATACACACACGCACACACACACATACACACACACACACACACACACACACACACTCGTGTGTGTAAAAATACGCACACACTATATTCATACACACTTACATATTCAGATGCATACACATGCATGCAGCTACTGTAAAAAAAAAACAGCATTTCAGAGGGCTTTTGTTGTCACAGTTTGCTGTTGTGCTGTTTCCACCTAAGGGTTGCTGGACCTCTACAGAAGAAGCTGTTTAAAACTATTGTCAAGAATGCATGTGTACTAAGCAGTGTATAGGAAATTTCAGTAAGGCACTGTGCAGCTTCAATGTCACGCTCCAAGCAGCTAAAGCTGTAGAGTTAAATTCATAGAAATGCTGTGCTGTAAGCTCATTGGTTAGAATTCCAGTCCTAGGTGTGCTATGTACCGGAGTCTTGAATACCATTCTCTGAAAGTTTTGTAATCAGCTCAGAGGCAGATAGAGGAATGGCCTTTGGCTTCAGCTCATGCACTGCCAGTCTGACATTTTACAGTGAATTTGGGTTTTCATTGTGGGTGTTGTGTAGTGAACGTCTGCAATGGAAAATAATGGCCTAAGATGCTTCTTTACTGAATTTGAGATGGCAGTACAAAAAGAAACTTTTTTTAAAACAAAAAAATGCATTTTTACAGTTGTAATGTGCTGTGGTTGCAATGTCTTTTTTCAAGCTGCTAAATCTCTGGGGTTGAACGTAGAGGCAGGTGTGCAGAGACAGAGGCTGAGGTTAGACTACCATTGTGAGTTTTTTATGTGCAAAACTTGTTTATTACTCTGTAGAAAATGCAACTTTGGTTACTGTGAAATGTGGAAAAGACTTCAGAGGATAAGGGTGATGAGCAGACTGCGAGAACACAACACTGTGCAGAAGGAGGCAGCCAAGAGAGGCTGCAAAGGTATTGAAAACATGGCAGAGCATCAGAGTTTTAGGAAGTTGTCTGTTACCACAGTTGCTTTCAATATACTTGACTACTACTATTTTTGGAAGGTAAGATTCTGGATGCAAAGAAAATAGAAATGGAAACTTTCATTTTAGAAAATGAATAGACAAGCTTTGACAAAAATTCAGGCATGATGTAATATTCTGATTGCCCTTACATAGGGCTGAGTTAGTGATGGTGAATAGTTTCAGACTTGTATCTTAACTGATGAATGCTGTAATTTCAGGAATTAGTTAAGTAATGAGTTAAATATTTTTAGCGATGAAATGCACTTTAGCATATATAGCTCACCTCTTATTTTATCTACAGGTTAAGATACACATTGGTAATAGGACTTTGCAACATTACATAGCACAGGTGCATAGACACAACAAAAGATACTCGTACTTGGAAGTTGTATCTTTCGGCTTTTCACGGTTAGGGGTCGCCACAGCGGAACTCCGGTCTGCTAATGATTGGCAGTAGATTTTTACATACCGACTTGCCAGGCCTGACGCACAACCTTTAACGAAGGTATGCCCATTCACGCATGTCTCCACACAGAAGATGCTTTAGCTGAGAATCGAACAGGACAAAGTCTTACTGTGAGGCGACAACGCTACTGCAGCACCACCACCGCAGAGTATATTTCATAATGCATAAGCAATTATCTGGAGCTGCTAAGAGGAAGAAGAAGAGAGAAGAAGAAGAAATGGAAGCCAAAATATAGATGGTATTCGTGCAGCCTTTTCTGAGTCAAAAGTATTTAGTGTCTTCCAGTGTGTGTGAGCTGCAGCCAGAGTCTGATGCATTGGCAACTTGCTCCAGCACTGAAGAATCTGAATCCATTACAGCTGTACAAATGCTGGGGCGAGCATGGCTATGGAGCACAATGTGACCAGCCAAGAAATCTTTGAAAGAATTAGCACCATACCTGCTGAGCCTGAAGCTGCCAGTACTGAAAGCAAAGTGAGCAAGTACAGGATACTGAGAGTCCACAAAAATCTACCTCTTTTATATTGAGACCACCAGCAACTGCTGAGAAAGAAATGGATGATATTATGATTAGCTGCTCTCATGATCCTGCTGAGTGGGTAGTGTCTCAAAAAACTTGAGGGAATACTTCTCTCACAATAAAATACAAAATACTTCCATAGATTTTTCTGCCTCAAAAAGGATATATGCTGATGTTGCAAGGTACTTTAGCCCCGAACTGTATATTAGGAAAAAAAGTAATAATAAAGATATTCTCCATAGCTGGCTAATCTACTCAACATCAAAAGGAACTATGTTCTGTGTGCCTTGTAAACTGTACAGTACTTTACCTCATGCTCTTGCTGTATCAAGCTTTAATGACTGGAAGAATGCAGCAGCAAGGTTTCATGAATATGAAAATTCTGATCATCATCATCATCTTCTTTTGGCTGTTCCCGTTAGGGGTCGCTACAGCGGATCATCTGTTTCCTTTTCTTCCTGTCCTCTGAATCATGCTCTTTCACACCAACCGCCTGCATGTCCTCTCTCACCACACCATAAACCTCATCTTAGGCCTTCCTCTTTTCCTCTTACCTGGCAGCTCCATCTTTAGCATCCTTTTCCCAATATACCCAGCATACCTCCTCAGCACATGTCCAAACCAACACAATCTCGCCTCTCTTGCTTTATCTCCAAACTGTCCAACCTGAGCTGACCCACTAATATACTGATTCCTAATCCTTTCCATCCTAGTCACACCCAGTGCAAATCTTAACATCTTTAACTCTGCCACATCCAGCTCTGACTCCTGCCTTTTCAACAATGCTACCGTCTCCAACCCATATAACATAGCTGGTCTCACTACCCTCTTGCAGACCTTCCCTTTCACTCTTATTGGTACCCGTCTGTCACAAATCACTCCTGACACTCTTCTCCACCCATTCCACCCTGCCTGTACTCTCTTCTTCACCTCTCTTCCACACTCACCATTACTCTGAACTGTTGATCCCAAGTACTTAAACTCATCCACCTTTACCAACTCTACTCCCTGCATCCTCACCATTCCTCTACCCTCCCTCTCATTTACACACATATATTCTGTTTTAGCCCTGCTGACCTTCATTCTTCTCCTCTCTAAAGCATATCTCCACGTCTCCAGGGTCTCCTCAACCTGGTCCCTACTCTCACTACATATCACAATGTCATCTGCAAATATCATAGTCCACGGGGCCTCCTGTCTAACCTCATCTGTCAACCTGTCCATCACCACTGCAAATAAGAAAGGGCTCAGAGCTGATCCTTGATGCAATCCCACCTCCACCTTAAATGTATCTGTCACTCCCACCGCAGTCCTCACCAATGTCACACTACCCTTGTACATATCCTGTACCACTCTTACATACTTCTCTGCCACTCCCGACTTCCTCATACAATACCACAACTCCTCTCTAGGCACCCTGTCATATGCTTTCTCTAAGTCCACAAAGACACAATGCAACTCCTTCTGACCTTCTCTGTATTTCTCCAACAACACTCTCAGAGCAAATATTGCATCTGTAGTGCTCTTTCCTGGCATGAAACCATACTGCTGATCACTAATCATCACCTCCCTTCTTAACCTAGCTTCCACTACTCTTTCCCATAACTTCAAGCTGTGACTGATCAATTTTATCCCTCTGTAGTTACTGCTACTCTGCACATCACCCTTATTCTTAAAGATAGGTACCAAAACACTTTTTCTCCACTCCTCAGGCATCCTCTGACTTTCCAAAATTTCATTAAACAATCTGGTTAAAAATTACACTGCCATTTCTCCTAAGCGCCTCCATGCTTCCACTGGTATGTCATCTGGGCCAACAGCCTTTTCATTCTTCATCCTCTTCATAGCTGTCCTTACTTCCTCCTTGCTAATCTGCTTCACTTCCTGATTCACTATCCCACATTATCCAACCTTCTCTCTCTCTCATTCTCTTCATTCATCAGCCCTTCAATGTACTCTTTTCCATCTACTCAACACACACTCCTCACTTGTGAGTACGTTTCCCTCACTGTCCTTTATCACCCTTACCTGCTGCACATCTTTCCCAGCTCTGTCCATCTGTCTAGCCAATTGGTACAGGTCCTTTTCTCCCTCTTTAGTGTCCAATCGCTCATACAACTCTCTATATGCCTTATCCTTAGCCTTCGCCACCTCTCTCTTTGCCATGCGCCTCATCTCCTTATACTCATGTCTACTTTCTTCATCTCTTTGACAATCCCACTTCTTCTTCGCCAGCCTCTTCCTCTGTATACTCTCATGTACTTCCTCATTCCACCACCATGTCTCCTTGTCCTCCTTCCTCTGTCCAGATGTCACACCAATAACCTTCCTAGCAGTCTCCCTTACTAGCTCTGCTGTAGTTACCCAGCTATTCGGTAACTCTTCATTGCCTCCCAGTGCCTGTCTTAACTCTTCCATGAACTCCACCTCACAATCACCCTTTTTTTTAACTGCCACCATTTAATCCTTGGCACTGCTTTCACACTCCTCCTCCGCTTCTTGATCACCAACATCATCCTGCAGACCACCATTCTATGCTGCTTAACTACACTTTCCCCAGTCACCACTTTACAGTCTCCAATCTCCTTCAGACTGGCCCTCCTACATAGGATATAATCCACCTGTGTGCATCTTCCTCCACTCTTGTACATCACTCTATGCTCCTCCCTCTTCTTAAAATACGTATTCACCACAGCCATGTCCATCCTTTTCGCAAAATCCACAATCATCTGACCTTCTGCATTCCTCTCCTTAACACCATACCTACCCATCACTTCCTCATCCCCTCTGTTCACTTCACCAACATGCCCATTGAAGTCCGCTCCAGTCACTAGTCTCTCACCCTTGGGTACACTCACCACCACTTCATCCAACTCACTCCAAAATTTTTCTTTCTCATCCATCGCACACCCAACGTGTGGAGCATATGCACTAACAACATTCATCATTACACCATCAATTTCAAGCTTCATAAAAATCACTCTATCAGACACTCTCTTCACCTCCAAAACACTCTTGGCATACTGTTCCGTTAGGATAACTCCTACCCAATTTCTTCTGCCATCCACACCATGATAGAACAATTTGAACCCGCCTCCTATACACTTGGCCTTACTTCCCTTCCATCTGATCTCTTGCACGCACAATATATCAACCTTCCTTCTCTCCATCATATCAGCTAGCTCTCTCCCTATACCAGTCATACTGCCAACATTCAAAGTTCCTACCGTCAGTACTACACTCCTAACCTTCCTCCTCTCTTCTTGCCTTCAGGCATGCCTTCCCCCTCCTCTTCTTCTTCGGCCAACAGTAGCCCAATTTCTGCCAGCACCCTGTTGGCTAACAGTACTGGTGGCGGTCATTGTTAACCCGGACCTCGACCGACCCGGTATGTAATTATGAAAAGTTCTCCACATCAGTAATTTCTGGCAGAGGTTTTACACCGGATGACTTTCCTGACGCAACCCTCCCCATTTATCCGGGCTTGGGACTGGCACAAAGAAATGCACTGGCTTGTGCACCCCCAGTGGCTGGGTTTAATATGAAAATTCTGATGATCACCGCAAATGTGTCTTCAAATTTATGGAAAGAGCATGTGACATCCCCACGCTGGGCCAGTAATCAAGGAGCCTGATTCCTTGCCACTGATACTGAGAGAGAAGTGTACTTGGAATACAAATGGATACACTCAGTATTTCCAGATGCAGACCTCTCTGCATCAAGCACAATTTTTCTTAAAAGCACACAGGAAACACACTTCGGGGTCCGCGGTCTGGATTTCTCTATCTGCTTCCCTCCAGATCCCTGGTAAGACTCCCGACTGATACAGCTGTAGGGTTAGGGCTCAGCCGAGTGTTCAAGCCAAGTCCTCCAGCACACTCTCTGTGAAACCAGTACTTCATGTCCCTGCCCCAAGTAGGTGACACATGCACTCTTTGAGATTTAATCTTCACACACACACACACACACACACACACACACACACACACACACACACACACACACACACACACACACACACAAACACACAGACACACACCTGGGAAAGGATGGCACAGATTACCGGCTCAATCAACTTTTCCCAGACTATAAGGCAGATTCACTGCCACCAGTCAGTTTCTATAAGGCTCTTAAAAAGGTATACAATTATGCTTGGTGAAGTTAATATTAATACAAATGATAATGTTGACCAAACAGCAAGGCTTCAGGAGTGGCCAGAGCTGTCACTAAATAAATACATGCAAATACTCTCGAAGCTTAAATATTTTTAAAAAAGGACCAGCCACAATCAAGTTTAAATATATTTAATAATGAATAATAAAATAAAAATACTAAATATCTATTTACAGTAGGGGATATTAAAAATAATACCGATGGAAAGTTTCACATAGTTATAGAAAAACAGTATTTAGCTAGTCTAATTATCTATTCCTGATTGACTAAAAGAATTACTGTTCCTACTTACTTACACTACACTAGCAAGTCAAAATTTCAGGCTACCAAAACCCCACCTGCTTTATCCATTTACAAGACAATCCAAACTTCTCAGTAATATCTTCTTCTATCTACAACATCTCAAATCTTGACCTTGCCACATTCAAAGTAAGCCCATACCAACTAAACTACCACATTTCTGCAAAATATAACATATATATAATCAAATGCCTAAAAACGATAATCCAAATAGCATCCCAAATCATACTTAGTGGAGACGTGCACCCAAACCCTGGCCCTACAAACAATAACAACCTCGCTGCTACCAGACAAATAAAATTCTAATCTCCCCAGGTAATCAGCAGCTCTCCTTATACTCAACATAAACATAAGGAGCATACTGAACAAAATCCCAGAGCTACACACTACTCTGGCCCTCTACTCCCCTGATATAATAGTGACTTTGTTCCACGTAGTTACAATGTTCTTAGACAAGACAGAATATCCAAAAGAGGTGGAAGCATTACTCTCCTCTTCAAAAATAACCTGACCATTGAACTGTTAGCCAATGAACAACCCAAGTTCAATAATGCAGACACTATGTTCACGAAGCTGAAAATCAACTAAAAAAAAACACTTGCATATAATTGGTACCTATATATCCCCCGGCAATAACATTAACATAGTAGAATCCATTCTAGACTGGACATCCCAAAAATTTTCCCAAGAAATAATCCTAGTAGGTGATGTTAATGTCGACTGGTCCTGTAACTCGCTCCACCTCACTAACCACATTAACCTACACAGTTTCACTCAACTCATCAAAACCACAACACGAGTAGATAAAGTATCAAAAAAAGAGTTCATCCTAGACTGTATCCTTACTAATAGACCATCTCAATCCTACCTCTCAGGCTCCCTCCCTCCCAGACACCCTCAGCGACCACCTTCCCACCTTTAAAATTAGACACCAAGTGCATCCATTAAAATCCTCCTCCCTCCAACAAATCCGGTATACAAAGAATTTCAAAACCCATGATTTCATATCTGCACTTAATCAATGCAACTGGAGACCACTGTCATCTCTGCCCCTGGAAAGTGCCGTAGACTACTTCACTAACACTTTTCTAAACATTATAAATCATCTTGCCCCTATCAGAACTGTCAGAACTAAATCCAACTATTTCCCCTGGCTGTCCAGAGATACCTGTCTGCTACTAAAACAAAGAGATAAAGCACAGGACGTGTAGCATCAAAATAAAACTCAAACTAATAGATAGGCATACCAGGAACTAAGGAACAAAGAAAAAAAAAACAAATTAGGACAGACAAAAGGAACCACTATATAGGCATTCAAGCCAAACACAAACATAGCCCACAAAAATTCTGGGCTGCTATTAATAAAATCCTACAACCAGGAAAGACCACTACTTCACCCCCAAATATTGATACCACCACCAATAATAATGCCACCCAGTTCAATGAACACTTCACCAAATCAATCCTAGCTCTCACCAATAGTATTTCTCCCACTTCACATCCAAACCTATATTCCATACCAGCAGACCAAATCCTCTTCTCCTTACAGCCTATCCCAACTAGCACAATATATAAGTACCTAAATAGGCTTAAACCCACAACCCTGGCCGCTGACAAATTACCTGCAGAATATCTAAAGATCACAGCCAAAGCCATCTCTTACCCAGTCTCCATGCTCATTAACTGCTCTTTATCAGAAGAACATGTTTCTTCTCTGTGGAAAATTTCACATATAATACCACTCCACAAAGGAGGTAACTTTGTGGAATTATCTAATTACCGTCCAATTGCCATTCTATCCCCCTTATCTAAAATCTCCTCAATAATAAACTGCTAACCAACACCCAGCAGGGATTCTGCCCCAATCACAGTACTACTACAACCCTTATTAGCTTTACCAACACAGTAAACCAACATTGAAACAATGGTAACCTAGTATCCACTGTATTCCTAGATCTCTCCAAGGCCTTCAATACTGTCTCCCATCCCAAATTACTTTCTGCTCTCTCTGATCTTAATCTCAGCCAAGCCATGCTAGCATGGTTTCAAGACTATCTAACCAACTGCCAACAAGCAGTAAAATGGCAAAACTTCTTATCTCCCCACCTGCCTGTCACCCTAAGGATCCCCAAAGATCCATTCTTAGACCTCTTCTTTCAAAAAATATTCACCAACCAACTCCACAAAGCTGGCCGGTATGCCACTCTAGTTCAGTATGCCGATGATCCACTCTAATCCACTCCACCCCATCACTTCCTCAACTCCAGAAATTGATACAAGTCATTTACCACTGTTTAAACCTGGTTACCCAACTCTCAGCTAATACTTAACCCCAATAAGACACAGCTAATGATATTCTATCCCACTAGAGCCTTGGACCTCATACCACCATTCACAATATTCTCAGCCAATAACACCCCTATCACTCCTGTCCAACACACCAAATTTCTAGAGGTTATCATAGATCACAACATGAAATTTGATATGCACATTGCACAGACAGTAAAGAAAGTCCATAAAAAGCTCAGAACCCTATATAGATGCAAAAAGTACCTCACCGATCACAGTAAAGCCACCACTGCAAGAACCCACCTGCTATCCACACTCCTCTATTCCTCCCCCATACTCATCAGCCTAAACAAAGCAGACTTTAACAAACTGAACAGATGCTACAATAAAATAGCTAGGTTTGCTACTGACTCCCCTTTCAAGACACATCACTGGATAGCAATCAAGCAAATATCCTGGCTAGAATTACTCAACCTGATCACATATAACCATCTTACAATAGCCCACCAAATTCTATATTATCCCAATGCATTTCCTGCTCTTCAAGGTCTACTTAATATCTACTCTAACAAATGCCTCTTAAAATCCACCAATAAAGCACTATCTGACATAGACAAAAGCAACGATAGCTCTGGGGACTCCTTGTTTTCCATTTCTGTTGCAAAAGCATGGACTACCATCCCCATAGATATTAGGACCACTGAAAACAAAAATAATTAAAAAAAAACTCCTCCGGTCCCATTTACATAGTTCCTGGTTATGTAATTGTTCTGACCCTGGGTAGCTTCATTTAATTAGATCATATCATATCTTAACCATCTATGAAAGCTTGCAACAACTCCTTTCTATAAAAAAAAATAAAAACGAAAAGCTGAAATGGCTTAAAAACCAAGAATCAAAACAAAAATAATAAAATGCCACACACAGCTGATACTTTGAGTCCAACTTTAATCAAAAAGTAATAAAATCATATATATAAAATGACTTAGTGCTTTCGCCTTAAATAACTCAAGGCTTAATCAGAGTCGTAGCCATATTAAAATCATTCAGGCTTAAATACTCCCTAATAGGAACAACAACCAATCAGCAAGCCACAAGAGCATATTTAGTCCTATCAACTAATTTCACCATATTATCCAACTGTTCAAACCTGTAATATAACCTTTGCTACCATAATTCACAAAATACTATATATACATCTTTTATTGAGTTGATATGAAGTAATAAAATACAGAAAAAATCACTAAATTGCATTGGCTCTCTGCTTTAAAATAGGTGCAATTTAAACATAATCGTTCAAATCTGGTTTCTGAGTTGCATTCAGTCTAAATTGCCATTTGGTCTTTCTTACTTCAACTTCCAGCTTGTCATTCCCCACTCTCATTGGGGTGTACCCTATCAATGGTGAAAAATATAAATCTCTTAAAATTTTCACATTTGACACTGTGCATATATAGGGCACTGTGCATATTTTTGTTTTTAATGTCCCTGGGATGTTCTACTATCCGATCACGAAGTCTACGTGTGGTTTTCCCTACATAGTATCCTGGGCATGCTGTACAGGTTACTAAATATACTACTATTTTAGTGTTACAATTACAGTGGCCAGGACAACTTAGGGTACGATTGTAACTACTGACTGAGACACATGGTCCATCACTGATATATTTGCAGAGCCTACAAGAGCCACATTTATACATTAAAGACCTATATGATTCATAGGGTTTAGCTTGTCCTTCTAAAATGTTTTTTAAATGCCTGCCCCTACTATATGCAACCCTGGGCTTCATACCCAACTTGCCTTTCATGTCATCATCAAAGTTGAATTCCCATACCCTATTAAGGCAGGAAACCAGGAGAGACGTTTCTTGATTGTATTGCATAATCAATGCATCGTTACCAAATGATGATTTCGTACACACCCGTATATTTTGTCCGGCATTTTTAAGATAGGCTGAAATGATATATTCCTCTTCTTAAAAGTTTCATTCTTGATGTTAAGTAACAATTTCAAAGCATACCCTCTATCCTTAAACATCCCTATCAAGCACCGGTTAGCTAGGGTATAACTATTCCCGGCTCCACAAAGTCTTCTCTTCAATTTTTCTCTTGGAACTAGACAAACTTTCAACTTAAGCACTCAAGCCATTAATTTCTCAGCCTGGCACTTGTGCAAAACTCATAGCAAGCACTTATAAACCCTAGCAATAGATCCCCCCTATACTGCACAGTAGGACGAGGCTCTCTATTCGACCTTACCAGCCATTCAGTAAAACAGTTCACTGTACCTATCCAGGCATGTCCAAAGGGCAGTTTCAGGTGTACTCTCCAGTCCAACTGGTGAATCTGGGCATTTTGAGGCAATGTTACAACTGCCTCATGTGCAAAGACAACCCTCTCCTCCTACCACCAAACACTAATACATGTGAGAGATGCATTTATACAGCCAAACTGGAGGCTAAGCTCTCTCAACCCAAGACTGGATCAGACAGTCAAGAGGAGAAGGGAAATACTTGCATCACACCACCAGTCTCACATAAGCCCATCAAACCAGCACCGGCAAAAAACACACATAAATACATGAAAACATACTTGGAGGCTCTAAATAAAAATCTGCAAAAGCAATAGAGACCTCCAAAGCAGACATCCAGGCAACCTACACCCCCAAACACAAACCATGAAATGCATACTTCACAAAACAAGTGTGCCACGCAATCACAGCCCTTAAGGCAAAATAACATACCCAACATACTAGTAATAGTTGACTCTGTAGTCAGGCACACTGACGACCCACTCACTAGGCTGAATAAGGAGAAGGTTACTGTTAGCTGCCTGTCGGGTGCCAGGATCCACCACATAACACAAGCACTCAGGTCACTCCAGAACAAGTACAAATACGACTCTGTCATTGTCCATGTTGGTGTGAATAACCTGAGCTGTACCTCCCTGGACTACATGAAAAGAGACATGGAAGAGCTCTCTGATCACGTAGCACAGGCCGGTATGACCCTGACCCTGGGTAGCATCCTGCCCTCACCAAGAATGATACCACTGTATAAAGAAAAAATTATCAATTTCAACAATTGTCTAAGTTTCTGGTGTCATTCAAAGGGGATCCAGTGTCTGTCCGCCTGGGATGAAATGCTCGACAAGCCACGCTGCTTTGCTAGAGATGGCTTGTCCCTGTCACCCTTAGGCTTTCGAATACTGGCCAAGGCTCTTGCCACCTCCATAGTGCCTTTTTTAGGCAAGGCTCAAAAGACAAACCCACCACTGTAAATAGCACAAGTAACAAAAAACTGAGGGTAATGCTACTCAAGGCCAAAAGTCTAAACCTCAAAATGCATGAACTCAAGGCACTCCTCAATATGGAGAAAATTGATATATGTGCAGTAACAGAAACCTGGTTTATGGCTCCAGTAAGCACCCCAGCACTACCAGGCTACAACTCATACCATACATTTTGTCCACAGAACCCAGACCGAAATACAAAAGGTGAGGGCATATCCATATTCATCAAGGGTACCCACACCTCCAGGTTAGTGGCACAGCACGATGCTTCAGAGATCATCCACGTGCAACTAACAATGGGCAAAACTTCAATTCAAATTATAGCTTGCTACAGATCACCCACCATGTCCCAGGACCCACATTCCGCATTTCTGGAAACACTGGGAAACATAAAGATCCTACCAAACACCCTAATATTGGGTGATTTCAATTACCCAAACATTAACTGGGAGAACTACTCAAGTGTAAACTCCCTTGCCCAACATTTCCTAGAATTTATAAACTCAAATGCCCTGGATCAACTGGTCAACACTCCCACCAGAGGTGACAACATATTGGACCTGGTCATCACCAACATGTGCGGCCGGTGTTGCACACCAGAGGTCAACCCCTTGCTGGTTAGATCTGACCATAAACAAATCACTTTGGATATCCACATTCCGCCCCCACCCCCAGACAAGGAAACCACTGTGAAAAACTTTTCAAAAGCAAACTTCACATTACTTAAGCCCCCATGATAAAGGATAACGCTGTCCAAGCTGCAAAATCCTTTACTAATGCATTCTATGGGCACCTACAAGAATGCATGGATCATACTATCCCAAGCAAAACCAAGACTCACTCCTCCAAGAAAAGGAAACCAGTCTGGTGGACCCCTGCCATAAACAAACTATACAATAGAAGGAGGAAACCAGTACAGAAAAGAGTAAAATCCCAAGAAGGGAAGACATCCCTGATCAGTATCAGCAAGAAACTACGATCCCTCACAAAATCTACCAAGGTGAGCTTTGAAAGAAAAATTGCCAAGGACTCCAAAGATAACCACAAGGCATTCTTTAGCTATGTCAAGAATCTAAGTGACAATGCTCAGATCTGCTCGGAGTTAGTGCAGAATGGCACAAAATACACTGAACCGACCAATATCGCCAACATCCTGGCAGACATGTTCAGTGCAAACTTCACCCCCCTCTCACCCCTAAAAGGGCCCATAACCATACCAGAAGAATGTAGAGCCCCTGAAATCACAGACACTCAGGTTAAAACAGTCCTCTCCAAAGCCAAAAACACAGCATCAATGGGACTGGACGGTGTCCCAGGCTGCGTCCTACACGAGCTGAAAGATGAACTAACCCCTCACCTAAACACACTGTTCAAACTCAGCCTCTCCACAGGCTATGTACCCATAGAGTGGCACACAGCAATGGTTATTCCACTCCACAAAGGCGGAGCAACAACAGACCCTGGGAACTATCGCCCTATAAGCCTGACTAGCTTGGTCTGCAAGGCTATGGAGTGCATCATCATGGAACTCATTAACAGAGACATTGGGAACCTCCAAACACTGGACCCTACCCAGTTCGGCTTTGTTAAGGGAAGATCATGCCTCCTAAACCTGATGGACTTCTTTGACATAGTTACCAAGGCTATAGATGAGGGAAAGATGATACACACAGCCTACCTAGACCTCGCAAAGGCCTTCAACACCATTCCCCATTCTGGTATTATAGACAAGCTCACCAGCCTGAACATAAATCCCTATGTCACAAGATGGGTTGCCAATTGGCTCATGGACAGAACCCACATGGTGAGAGTTGTGGGAGCTAGGTCCGACTATAAACTGGTTACAAGTGGTGTTCCTCAGGGCTCAGTCCTAGGACCCCTCCTGTTCAGCATATACCTCTCAGAGGTACAGGCAAGCACAGGAGGACTATGGCTGACCAAGTTCGTAGACAACTGCAAACTAGGGACTATAATTGACTCTCCGGCTGACACAGACATCCTCCAAAAGGGTCTCACTGAGATGGATACCTGGTGTCAAAATCATGGCCTCAAGCTAAATGCCAAAAAGTGCATAGTCATCCCCTTTGGAAAAAACAAAGTACCCACAAACTACCACATAGGTGGTAGTCCCCTAAATGTGGAAGATGTAATAAGGGATCTGGGGACCCAAGTAGATAGTAATCTCTCCTTTGATAATCACATTGCCAAAGTGGTTAGAAAATCCTTCTATGTGGCCCACATAATCACAAAAGGGTTCGCATCCAGATCAAAAGAGGTCATTGTCCCCCTCTACTCATCACTCATCAGACCCATCATAGAGTACAACGCCCAATTTGAGATGTACCTTACAAGACACCTGCAACAGCTGGAAAGACCACAGAAGTACAAGACCAAGAGGATCACTGGCCTCAAACAGATGCCCTATGCAGCTCGACTGAAGAAACTCCAGCTGTACTCGGTTGCATACCGCCTACTCAGAGGTGATCTCTGCCTGACATACAAGGCCATGTCCAACCCAGAATTGATGGACATGCTCCACCTAAAGAAAACCATATCCCCTCGAGCCACATGCTTTAGGGATCTAAACCTCACCACAACAATAAATAGGATGTGCTGGAGGGATAGATTCCTGTCTCAGAGACTTCCCATGCTTTGGAACAAGATTCCAGTCTACATTAGGCAGAGCTCCTTGCTAACACTCTTCAAGAGAAACCTTGACGAGTGGATGGGAAACAGAAAGTTTACCCAGGGGATCACTTCAGTGGCTCTGCTGGACAGAGACACATGGAACTAATCTAAGGGCGTGGCAAAAGCCAACACATTCTGACTAGGATTATAAATGCCTTTGGGCAGATAGCCTAGTACCTACCTATGAACCTATAAAGTAAACATTTTTTTTTAAATAAATTGTCATCACTAATTAAATGTGACAGCCTAACCATTTGACCCTTTATGACTATGTATGTTTCTTTCCTGTGGATGCTACTCATCAGCCTGTCATTCACCACCATCCATCAAATTGCAGGGGTAACAATGGGAGCAAAATGTGCCACAGTGTTTGCCAATTTAGTGCTTCTCAAGTGGGAAAAAAGTCATATCCTTTCCTCAACCTATATGGCCAAAATATTACTTTATGTAAGATTTTTGGATGACATACTTATTTTATGGTGAGGTGAGGAAAGTGAGGTACCTGTCTTTCTTGACTACCTGAATGGGGCAACTACATTTTTAAATTTCACCTACAAATTGCATATTACTGAAATTGATTTTTTAGACATCCATTTGATTAAAGATGGGGTGAATGACAGTCTGACGAGTAGCATCCACAGGAAAGAAACATACTTGAATATGCTACTTCACTACAATAGTTGCCATCCCCCACATCTGAAAAAAGTGTCATAAAGGGTCAAATGGTTAGGCTGCCACATTTAATTAGTGACAATTTATTTCAAAAAGAAATGTTTATTTTAATAGGGATGTTTAAGGATAGAGGGTGTGACACCCATGCCCTGGCCCAGCAATCAAGGAGCCTCAATCCTCACCACTAACACCAGTGAGAGGCGTCTCATATAGGAGGAAAGGATAACAAATACACACAGTAAAGTACAATTTCCCTTAAGAGCACACAGAGATCACAGTCAGTCCAGGGCTGGTCACTCCCTTGCTCTCCAGGTCCCCAATAAGACTCCCCACTGGCACAGCTATAGGGTCCAGATCTCAGCCTAGTGGAAAAGCTAAAACCTCCAGCACCCTCGCTGTCCAACCAGTGCTTCGTGTCCCTGTCCAAGTAGCTGACACACACACACACACACACACACACACACACACACACACACACACACACACACACACACACACACACACACTTTGAGAAGAGTTTATACAACCACACAGACACTCCTGGGGAAGGCTGGCACAGGTTCTCCAGCTGTGCCCCTTTTCCCCAGACTATATGGTAGTATCAGCTGCCACCACCCATTAATATTTATCAGCTACTCAAAGGCCCTTAAAAGGGTGTCCAATTATTACTGTGCAATATTATTATTGTGCAATATTATTATCCAATTGGTAGTATAGCCCAGGGCTAAAGCTATTAGAGTGGCTTTGTACAATTTTACCAAAGGCATGCAAATACTCTTAACAGCTTAAATTATCTCTACAAAAACACTCCAGTTGAAAGGGTTTAAAAATATTTAATAACAAATAGTCAAAACACAAGACAATACTTTTACTACACAGTGCTAGTCAAGAGTTCAGAGATCACAGAAAAACACTTAGTCTAATCTTTCTAGTTTCTAGCTATTTCTAAGAGAAAACACAAGTCTAAGATAAACTTACATAAAGAGCAAGACAGTGCTGATGAGTTTGATGGTCAAGACAAAAATGCTTAATGCTCTCTGATTCTCTCTGTTTTAAAATCACATTCCTGGTTCACATTATATCATTATTCACACTTCCCTGGGTTCCCAGACTAACAGAGACTACATTTACATTCTTCACCTCTGGGCAGAAACCAGAGCAATAAAGGGCATTTATGCATGCAAATTCTAGCCATTAACTCTGGCCTTAAAACAATAGCAAGAATTCCTTCATCTAGACTGGCCAGAGCCGTGTTTACATCAAAGGGTCACAACATGTTTTACTTGGTCAGTAGAGTGCACTGTTGTTACCTTTTTTCCAGTTCCACATTTACCATTTAAGACAACAAGCCTGTGGTTTACATAATTCTGTCATCTGTAAATATTAATCTCCAAAATTCTATCTGGCTAGGCTGGCAGCCTTTATCTATCTTCACCCAATATTCACATATACCCCCCCCCCCCGGAGAACTCAAGCTAGTTTTTCAAGTGACCCTTGAGAACTGCTGCTTGAGGGAGTTAGGTCTATCTGAGTATACCTCACCTCTTTCCCTGTCTTGAGAGCCCATCTGCATTGGTATTGCTAATCCCACTGCGGTGCTGCATGGACATATCATATGCTTGCAACCCCAGGCTCCATCTTAGCAACTTGGCATTTTGCTGGCTGGCTTTGTTTAACCATGTTAGGGGGTGTGATCTGTCATGACAGTGAATTTCCTTCCATACAGACAAGGTTGGAGTTTCTGCAGTGCCCACACTATGACTAGACATTCCTTTTCTACAGCTGTATAGCATTCCTCCCTGGGTTGGAGCCTATGACTGAGATAAACCTCTGAAGAAATCTGGCTAAGTACAGCCTCCACCCCATGGTTCGAAGCATCCACCAGCACAACAAATTATTTGCTGTAATCTGGACTGGCTAACACAGGGGTTCCTCCCAAAGCTTCATTAAGCTTCTGGAATGCCTGCTCACATGCTGGGGTCCACACTACCTTATCTGGCCTGTTCTTCCTTTTCAGGTCTGTGAGGGGAGCAGCTATGGTACTATAACTGGGGACAAACTTTCTGTAGTACCCTGCTGTCCCTAAAAATGCCCTCACCTGCTTTTTGGTAACAGGTGCAGGCCATGCCCGAATGGCTTCCACTTTGGCAGGTTCTGGCCTTATCTTACCACTCCCCACTCTATGTCCTAGGTAGGAGATCTCTGGCATACCCACCTGACATTTGCTTGGCTTAATGGTTAACCCTGCCCTCTGTAGTCTGCCCAACACTTCCCTGACATGCTGAAGGTGCTCTGGCCAGGAATGGCTGTAGATGGCAATATCATCTAAGTAAGCAAGGGCAAACCCTCCTACACCTGCTAAAATATGATCTACCAGCCTCTGAAAAGTTGCTGGGGCATTCTTCATCCCAAAGGGCATCTCTGTGAACTCATACGAGCCAAAAGGAGTCAGAAAGGCTGACTTCTCTCTAGCACTAGGAGTCAAGGGCACCTGCCTGTAACCACTGGATCAGTGGTTGTAAGATACATAGCCCCACCCAGCTGCTCTAGAGTCTCATCTGTTCTAGGTATGGGGTAAGCATCTGACTCTATGTGGCTATCTAATTTCCTGTAGTCCACACAGAACCTGGTGCTGCCATCCTTCTTTGGCACCAGCACCAGCACCACAGGGGAGGCCCAGGGACTGTTGGACTCTTGAATCACCCCTAGTTCCAACATCTCCTGTACCTCCTCCCTCAGAGTCTATTTGACTCTCTCAGGCACTCTATAAGGGGCCTGCCTAATAGGACTTTGAGGTCCTGTATCCACCTGGTGCTGCCCCAGGTGGGTGCACCCTGGTTTCCCAGTGAACATGTCCCCAAATTCCTGCAACACTGCTCGGATTTCTTGAACCTGGGTAGGAGATAGCTGCTGGGACATTACTACCCCTTCCACTGAGGTGTCAGCCCGAGCCTCACTAAGGAGATCAGTCACCAGATCTCCCTCAGACTCCTCCTGCAATCCACTGCAGATGCTCAGCACAAAGGTCTCCCTATCATGGTAAGGTTTCATCATGTTAACGAGTCTATATTACTAGAGTGAAAGATCACAACAGCGTATGTATGTACGTCGACACATGTACGTCGATGTATATACTGAGCGAAACACCTAAACGGTGAAAACCAGAACGTGTTTCATCATCATAATGCGCCACACGGGTAGGTACAATCTAAACTAAAATATTAAATTAATTAGCTTTTGCAGGGGGGCAAGCCCCCCTGCACCCTCCATAGCCCCCCACACCCCCCTACTTAAATATACCAACTCCGAGACCTCACTGCAGTGGGGAAAAGGATATATTTCCTTATCCTCACCATCATGCTGCTGGCTACGAAACACGTTCGGCATTCCGGTTTTCGCTGTTTAGGTGTTTCGCTCTGTATGTAAATCGACGTAAATGTGTTGATGTACATACATTCACTGTTGTGATCTTTTGGTCTAGTAATATAGACTCCATGTTAACATGGTACAATTTGTGCCCCTGCCTTCTGCCTAGCAGTTCCACCATGTAATTGACATCACTTACCTTTCTTACCACCTTGTAGCATCCCTCCCAAGCTGCTTGCAGCTTGTTGTGTCTGACAGGAATGAGAACCATTACCTGCTGCCCCACAGCATACTCTCTAGCTCGAGCATTCCTGTCATACCACACCTTTTTCTGTTGTTGGGCTTCTGCCAGGTTCTCCTGGGCCAAGCCCATGAGTTCCGTCAGCCTTGTCCTGAGGTTTAGGATGTATGCCACAACAGACTCCTTGTGAGACTTGCACTCACCTTCCCACTCATCTCAAATTAAATCTAGGGGTTCCCTCACCCCATGCCCATACAGCAACTCAAAGGGTGAAAAACCTGTGGATTCCTGGGGAACCTCTCTGTAAGCAAACAACAGATGGGGCAAATATCTGTCCCACTCCCTCTTAAACTGATCTGCAAATGCCCGTAGCATGGACTTGATTGTAGAGTTCAACCTCTCAACAAGACCATTAGTCTGGGGATGGTGGGGGGTGGTCTTCATGTGCTTCAACCCACAGGACTTCCACAGACAAGCTAGCAGGTCTGACATGAAATTGGCACCTCTGTCAGTCAGTATTTCTTTTGGGAAACCTACCCTACTAAAAATCTCTAACAATGCATTTGCCACCTTCTCTGCCTCAATGGAGGACAAAGCCACCACCTCAGGGTATTGTGTAGCATAATCCACTGCCACTAGGATATACTTTTATCCTGTGGAACTTGGGGTACTCAGAGGAGCCACAATATCCATAGCTACCCTCTGAAATGGCTCCTCAATCACAGGCAAAGGCATGAAAGGAGCTCTCACCTTGTCTCCTGCCTTACCTACCTTTTGGCACTGCTCACAGGTTCTGCAATACCTTGTTACATTTCTGGAAATTCCAGGCCAATAGAAGTTCTGCATAATAAATCTCTTTGTACGTTTAATGCCCATATGACCTGCAATGGGAATATCATGGGCTATGGCTAGAAGCGCCAGATGGTAGGCTCTAGGCACTACCAACTGCTGTACTCTCTCACCTTCTAGCCCTCCCTCAGGGGTCCACTCTCTGTATAGTAACCCTTTGTCCCATATACAGATTCCCCCTTTCCTTGAGAATCAGGTGCCTCCCTAGCTACCTGCCTCAGGTCTTGCAATGTAGGGTCTGAGAGCTGAGCCTGTCTCAACTCTCTCCTTGTAACCCTTCCCAGCCCGCCTTCCACAGGAAGTCTGGCATCCTCTGATAGCGGTGCCTCACTGTCAGCCTGGGTACTACTACTCACCTCTACGTTTACATTCACTCTGTCCCAGGGAACATCAGTACCCACAAAAAGCTGTGGCTCACCTTTAGTCTCACTGCTACAGGATAGCTCCCTCCCTGAAGTAACCACATCACCAATCTTGGCTGCAAGTATGCAGTCTGTCTGGGTCTCCCCCAGGCTATCAGACTTACCTGCTTGTCTCCAAGCCTGACTGCATGCAACTGCACAAGCACAGGGTACTGCACTATCAAAATCATTCCCTATCAGCACATCTGCAGGTATATCCTCAAACACACTTACTTGCTGACTTCCTTTTCCACCCTACCAGTCAAGGTGAACCCTAGCCAAAGGTATTTGGAATGGGATGCCTCCTAAAGCCCTGACTTGAGTAGACTGCCCAGGCCAGTAGTGCTCCTCTGTAACCATTTCAGGCTTTACAATGGTTATATCAGAGGCTGTGTCTCTCTTGGCAATGGCCTCTTTGCCATTCACTACAAGAGGATATAACCTCTGGTGGTAGTTTGGTACACTTGTTGTCCCAAGACAACCTACTATTGGCATTTTGTCTTTCCCACTTACTGGCTCCCTCACCTTTTGTTCTCCACCTTGCCTCCATGGACACCTGTATGCCACATGGCCAAACTGGTTGCATTCAAAACATTTAACCCTAGCTCCTGGACATGTACCTGGACTAGTGGCTTCCCCTGCTACTGGCAGATTCTATTGGGGCAGTCTGTGCTGCCCACCATGGGTTCCTTTAGACCCATGAGCAGTACTGGGGTTCCCTTTCCTGTGCAGGGCTGCCCTGCTTGCCAGGTATAGGTCTCCCTTCTTCCCCCAACTCATCTGAAGTGGCACATTGTCTATCAGCTAACCAGATCCTCATGTTCTCAGGCAAAGTGCCAAGGGCTTGTTCCCTCACCAAAATGTCTGCCAGCCCTTCAAAAGCGGTGACCTGACATCCACTCACCCACCTATGAAAAAAGTCATTTTATATATATGTTTTTATTACTTTTCTATTAAAGTTGGACTCTGAAGAATCTGCTATATGTGGTATTTTATTATTTTTGTTTTAACTTCTTTCTATACTCTATTAATCAATGTGTGTATTTACTGTACTAGCCACTGATGAATGTAACCAAATGACTGAACAAAATGTCCTTTCAACTTTACTGTTTATTGTATTGTAAATTATTGTATTGTATATTATTCCAATATTTAACTTTTAAATTCATTCCAAATGTGAAGAAAATTCATTCCAAACTTTTTCCTACATACAATGACACTGCTATAGTGTTTTTCATGTTTAAAGTAAAATTTAACTGTAATATATATGAATTTCTTATGAAGAATTGCAGTCCACAGATTATATGAATTTACTGCATTTGCAGCCAGATAAAGCCAAGTGGCAATTTTAGATGTGTACAGGGTCATTTTATTTTCTATATATTTTACCTTGTAATGTGAATGATGTGTAATTTGCAGGCATCTCAGGGTCCTTTTTCTAATTTGATTACTGTACATTGTTATAAATACTGTCTGACATTTTTTCACTGAGTATGTTTAGCATATTTTGTGCAAAGTATTGTGTTCAGTATTGCCAGTTTGCATTTTTACCTCTTGATGTGTTTAGTATGTCCAATGTTGTTCTACAGACTGTAGCCAGATAAAACTAGTGGTGATTAAAGATGTACGCAGCATCATTTTATTTTCAATATATTGCACCTACTAATATGAATAGGTATAATTTGTGGTAATATCCGGGTCATTTTCCTTAACTGGCAACTGTTCAGTACATTGTTTACTGTTTACTTTATTTTACTTGGTGCGTATGTCTAGAATATGTTGCACAAAAATGTTTGTTTGGTATTACAAGTTTACATTTTTACCTTATGATGTGTTTAGTATGTCAAATCTTGTACAAATAATGTGTTCAGTATTATCACTTTGCTTCTTGGTGTATTTTAAAATGTCAGATCTTGAGCAATGCTTTGTGTTAGTACTTAAGTAGCATTAATTGACACTCTTGTTTAGAATGTTAAATTTTGCAATAAGTATGCTGCAGTGTACATAGGTAACCTAACTGCAGTCCTCTGCAGGGTCCTCCCTCCATTTACTATTGTGATTTGAACATGGCAATACAATGTGGAGGTCAAAAACTTTATTTACATGTGTGATGCACAAAAATACCGTGAGGAAACTGTGACTGGGATACACAGACAAGCACTGTGTGGGTGTGCAACACTAACTGGGGAATTCACTTTGCTTGGTTATTATACCTTACGCATTCTGTCTGACATGAATCCCTCCTCGATTTACAGAGCCACTCATTATGAATCCCCACGTATGCCTCCTTTTATTCAGTGGTAAACTAGACGCAATTCCGTCTTGAGTCTCATATTTCAAGGAAAGTGAGGAGTTCTGTTGCTTATGCTACATCTGTTTGCAGTATCAGGTTTTTTTTGTTTGTTTGGTTGTCAAATACCTACCTCTCAATGTTTTTCCTGTGTGAAACTTGAAATAAAAGTTTAAAATTTGAATCAAAGTAGTCACTGTAAAAGTAAAGACTGGTTTGAACAGTGTTTTATGGTAAATGGAGCAAGACAGACATATAGCGGGATATTATATTGTGGAGGCATGATGAGGGGTAGAATGAGGTCATGAAAGGGGGGGCCCAGTCCATTGTCCTGCATAGGGCTCCGTATCACCTTGATCAAGCTCTGGATACATACCAAAGGGGGCATTGTACTCAATGATAGGTCTGATGAATGCCAAATACAGAAGAACAATGATCTAGATGCCATACCTGTGTTTATAACTTCCACAACATAGAATGAATTCCTCACTAGTGTAGACATGTGATGGTCAAAGGCTAGATTACTGTCTATGTGTATCCCCAAGTCCCTGACTACTGGGTCAACTCTTAAGTTGGTGTTGTCAATATGATAGTTACCAGGGGTGGATGACTTCCCAAAGGATACTATTATGCACTTCTTGCCATCTATTTTTAGTCCATGGCTCTGGCACCAGTTGTTTGCTCATATCAGCCCTTCCTGGAGAACATTTTGTCTGTAAGCAATTCAATGACAGCTCGTAATTTGCAATCATTTGCAAATTTAGGCAGCCAGAGGCCATTGACATTGGCCTTGACTTGAGTGAATAAATGCCAAAAAGGAGCGATCCCAGGACTGATCCCTGAGGGACTCTGCTTGTGACTGGCCTCTTTGTAGAGGTGGACTCCCCAGTTCTAACTTCCTGGATCTTGTCTGTGAGCCAGCTGGCTATCCACCAGATTACATAAGGGTTTGTACCTAACCTCTTAAGTTTGTCAACAATGCCTGAGTGAGGTATTGTGTCAAATGCCTTGGCCAGGTCAAGATAGTCAGTGTGAACCATTTTTCCCTCATCCATTGCTTTGGTAACTTTTTCAAAGAAGTCCACCAAGTTGAGTAGGCATGACCTGCCTTTGATGAAACCAAATTGGATTGGATCCAGTGTCTGGAGGTTTTCTATGTCATTACTGATCATTTCCATGATAATTCTTTCCATGGCTTTGCATATTAGACTAGTGAGACTTATGGGTCTGTAGTTTCAAGGGTCTGTAGATAGCCCACCTTTGTGCAGAGGAATGACTGTTACTGTTCTTCATTCATATTCATAAGACATGGACCCTATTTCGAGGCTACAGTTAAATAGCGTTTCCAGAGGTCCTGATAAATCATGTTTTATGCTATTTAGAAGGCATCCTGGGATAATGTCTGGGTCCACTGATGCAGTGTTCTTGGCCTTAAAGAGAACATTAAGGACCTATTCCCTAGTGACAGCAGGGGGAGTTATATTTGATGGTATTTCCTGAGGGAAGGTTGATGGGGAGAGAGGGGTAAAGTTGGAGCTGGATTTGTTGGCCAGTAAGTTTGCTATATCTTCTGGCTCAGTATACGTGGCTCCATTTACAATGAGATCTGCACACAAGTGTGTATTGCCCTTGAAGATGTGGACTTAGCTAAAGAATCCCTTGTGGTTGTCCTTGGCCTGAGAGGCCAAATTTACCTCAAATTTGGCTTTGGTAGACTTTATTTGTCCTCTTAGTTGTTTGTTTAGTTTGATGAGAGTGCTTTTATCATGGTGAGTGCTGCACCTCCTAATTTTTGCCATAATTTTCTTCCTTGTGTTATACAGCCTATTGATGATGTGATTCCACCTGGGTGGCTTGTTTTATTGAGGTAGTTCTGTACTTCTTCTTGGTGAGTACAGTTGCCTCTATGCAGCTATTAACATGCTTGTATTGGGTTTCTTTGAACAGTTTTGCATAGGCAGCAGTGTTCTCATGGTTTATGCGGACATGAACTTTTGCCAGTTTATCACCTAATCATAGGAAGTTAGCCTTAGAGTAGTTCCTGAATATTCCAGGGTAAGCTTGGGTTCCAGGTTTTATTTTTACTTCAAAGGAGACTATTTTGTGGTCTAACTTTACTAGAGAAGACTTTAAACTAGGGGTTGTGCAGCACTCTCCCATATTAGTGAGGACCAGAAACAGTATGGTTACACCCCTTGTTGGTGTACTGACAATCTGGTTCAGGGAGTTTGGGGTTACAAATTCCAGGAATTTCTCTGCCTGTATGTCTGGTGTTGTATATGATTCCCAGTTAATAGTGGGGCAATTAAAGTCACCCATGAATATTGTATTGGGTTGGATGGTGAGTATTTCCAGTAAGTTTAAATACATGGTATGGGTTTCCTGGGTCATACAGGGAAACCTCTAGCTTCCAAGGAAGTGGTATCAGATTTTGCCTGTGGTGATTTGAATGTGGAGAAACTCAAGTGCATTGTCCTTTTTGACCAGCTTTGAGGTATATTTATTTTTTTATGTAAATCAAGACACCTCCACCTTTAGTCCCTGTCTGTGTAATAGTTGCTCTAAATGTGTGGAAAGCATTATAACCTTGCACTGTCAGTTTGCTATCCACAGCTTTAAACAATGGCTCAGTGACTGCACTGACATCAGTATTCTCTAGAGTGAAGAGAGCTTCTTAGGAGTATATATTTTTTTGTTTAGACTCCCAGCATTTAGCAGTAACACCTTTAGATTTTCTTGGTTTTGATTTGCTATGTCAGAAGTACTTTCAGTTTGGCATTGCCTAAAAAAGGCACTATGGGGGAGGATAATGTTTTAGCTAAT
This sequence comes from Protopterus annectens, assembly GCF_019279795.1. Lineage (NCBI taxonomy): Eukaryota > Metazoa > Chordata > Ceratodontiformes > Protopteridae > Protopterus > Protopterus annectens. The sequence goes on along the minus strand of NC_056741.1, from coordinate 545,396,763 downwards.
ATTCGAATGCCTAGAGGGTGGAGGTACAGATAATCCCTGGCAAAGCCGCGTGGTCTGTTGACCATCTCCTGCCATGCAACTGATGTTCAGGAAATGCACTTGTCCACAGCTCATGTTAGAGCAAAGATCACTACCCAAGAGCAGATTTTGCCAGAGGTACCACATAATGCAGGAAGTTTTCAAACACAAAGAAGTCTGGTCTTGTAACAGTCAGAAAATTGAAGGATCCATCCAGTCCCTGAAGCCTGCCTACTGATAGCTTGAGGAACTGGATGTGTTTATTTTTACATTAAAAACAATAATGGGTATTTATTTTGGGAGGATTCTCAAAGCTGCTGTTTTTACCTAAGTGATTATCAATAACTTGAATGATATTATTACTAGAAAATGCTCTATAACTTGCTTTCAGTTATATATTTTCATTCTGCTTATGCGATTTAAATGTACCATTTAGCGATTGTTTGGGTTTTTTCTGGGTTTTGTGATTTGTTATTCCTGTGCTCTCTGCTTTCTTAATAAAAGTTGTTTAGGCTTCTGGGTCTGTGGTAGCATAATAAAAATAAATCCAAAAGACAAAGCAGAGGTTTCAGCAAAGTAACTCGTTTTTTTTCTCTCTAGTTTTAGAAACAAAAATAAAAACTTTACTTATCCACAAACAGCATCATGAACTACATTAATAGCAGAGATAAATGAAGGCATCTAAATTAATAAAAAAGTCAAGTTAGTGGGATCTTACATACTTCAATATTTTATTATAAAACTAATATTTTTTTAAAGAGTTCAGATGTGTGCAGTACAACTTATAAACATGCTTCCCAAGTGCTTTTAATGACTGACCTGGTACTCCTTGCTTATAGTCAGAATTGTAGGCACTGATATAAATTCGTGTAACTCTGCTGTGTGTGTGTGTGTGTGTGTGTGTGTGTGTGTGTGTGTGTGTGTGTGTGTGTGTGTGTGTGTGTGTGTGTGTGTGTGTGTGTGTGTGTGTCTATGTGTTCGTGTGTGTGTTTTATGTGTGTGTGTGTGTCTGGTGAGCGCATTTTCTTCTGGCACTGGACTTCCATCTCCTAGTCTCTGTGTCTTTCTGTCTTTCTGAAGGAAAGAAACCACCATATGCTACAGTTTGATCAAAGGCATTCAATGTACTTTGCTAACATTTTGACTTTCACTGGTGTGGAGAGAAGAAGGGGAATCTTTTACTCTGATGTTTCAATGAGTGGGATAAGGCCACTGGTCACTTCAGAAGGTCAATTTTAGCAAACAGAAAACTGTTCTAGCAGACAGATGATCCTGTTTTTATATCTAAACTTAAAACTTTTAATGTTTTATGCTTTGCCATCTAAAAAAGATATAGCCTTTTGTATATCAGACTTCTTAGGACAATATCCTGTGCAGAGTGGTAACAATAAATGACCTCTACAATCCCAGAGTAGACCATTACATAAGTGGTGTGGGTTTGGCTATTAGATCACCAAACCATGGGAGCTAACCAACTGTTAAAGCAGAACAATGGATTATTAAGCTTAAACAAACCCTGAACAGTAGGCACTAAGTGTGTTACAGTATTGAAATAACACTGGCTAGAAGCAGGCTGGTCCTTAATCAGCAATAAATGTTTCACACTGCTCTATATGGACCTAGACGCTGTTCACTTATAAAGTACTACCCTTGTGTCATTCCCTTTATCACCATTCCCAGAGATGGCGCTCATGTGGGATAACTATATTGTTTCATCACATTCCATTGATGTTCACTTGGGATAATAGGTTCATATGTTCATAGGTTCATACTAGGCTATCTGCCCTAGGGCATTTATAAGCCTAGCCAGAATGTGTTTGTCTTTCGCCACCCATTTTAAATTTATTTTGCTATGCCCTTTTTCGAGGTTAGTATACTGTGCCTCTGTCTAACAGTGACACAGAAGTGATACCCGGGGTAAACCTACGATCTCCCATCCACTCATCAAGATTCCTCTTGAAGAGAGTCAATGAGGGACTCTGCCTAACCTGGACTGGGATTTTATTCCAGAGTGAAGGGAGCCTCTGGGTTATGAATCTGTCCCTCCAGCATGTCCTATTTATTTCAGTGCTGAGGTTCAAGTCTCTCGAGCGCGTAGCTCGATGGGATTTGGATTTTCTGAGGTCTCACACTATATTATGTTTCATCACATTCCATTGATGTTCGCTTGGGATAACTTCTCATACTATATTCTGTTTCACCACATTCCATTGATATTCACTTGGGATAACTTTTCACACTATATTCTGTTTCACCACATTCCACTGATGTTCACACAGGATAATGTCTCACACTATATTGTATTTCACCATTTTCTGTTGATGTAGTTTCTCAAACTGTACTTTGTTTTGCGACATTCCATACTGCCTGTGACAGGACTGCTGTTAGATGCTCCTTCCCATGTACACTAAAGTTTCAGCCCTTCCCTTTCCATGCTACCCCATCAGGAAACATTAGTCAATAAGTATAAAACTAAATTAGAGAAAATGGAGATAGTATTAAGGAAAACAGTATAAGAGCTAAAAGAAACTATTGTTCAAAACAAAATAATGTATATAACAAATGAGGCTGTGCTTACTAGCTGTATTCAGAATAAAAAAAAATATATATATATGTATATATATTTATTGGTTGATAATTACAACAGACAAATGTAATTGGACAGGATTTATATAAATATGTCCTGCTTGTTCAGACATTTTTGAATCTGAAGAAGGGTGGAAGCCACCTGAAAGTGCTCATTCTTCATTTATATTCTTCAGTAAAATCATAGGTTCACAGGTTCATAGGTTGGTACTAGGCTATCAGCCCTACGGCCTATACAAGCCTAGCCATAACACTTCCCTGGATATTTCTTCCCACAATATTTACTTCCCTGGACCCCTGTCTAGCAGGGTGACTGACATGATTCCCGGGCTGAATTTCCTATCTCCCATCCAATCGTCAGGGTTCCTTTTGAAGAGGGCCAAAGAGGCGCTCTGCTTGACATATATGGGCAATCTATTCCAGAGTTTGGGGAGTCTCTGGGTCAGGAACCTATCACTCCAGCATGTTTTGTTCATTGTGATGACAAGGTTTAGAACCCTGGAGCATGTGGAACTGAGGGATTGGGATTTCTTTAAGTGGAGCATGTCCAACAGCGCTGGGTTTGACATGGCTTTGTATGTTAAGCAGAGATCACCTCTGTGTAGACAATATGCGACAGAGTATAGCTGGAGTTTTTTTGCATGGTCAGCACAGGGCATCTGCTTTAGGCCTGTGATTCTTTTAGTGAGGTATTTATGCGACCTTTCCAGTTGTTGCAGATGTCTTGAGAGGTACATACCAAATGGGGTATTGTATTCTATAATGGGTCTAATGAGAGATGATTACAGTGGAACAATGACCTCCTTTTTTCTGGATAAAAAGCCCTTAGTGATGAGGTGTGCCAAATAGAAGGATTTCCTGACTGTTGTGGCGATGTGGTTATCGAAGGTGAGATCACTGTCCACCTGTGTCCCTAAGTCTCTTATCACACTTTCAGTGTTTAGTGTACTGCCACCTTATGTGGTAATTCATGGGTACATCTTTTTTCCCAAAGGGGATAACTATACATTTCTTGGCATTGAGCTTGAGCCCATGGCTCTGGCACCAAGCATCTGTTTCTGTAAGGCCCTTTTGTAGAATATCCACATCATTTGGGGATTCAATAATGGCTCTCAGTTTGTAGTCATCTGTGAACTTTGTTAGTCAGACTCCCTTGGTGTTGGCCTGTACTTCAGAGAAGTAGATGCCAAACAAGAGCGGTCCCAGGACTGAACCCTGAAGTACTCCACTTGTCACTTGTCTGGAGCTGGATTTGGAGTCAGCTACTTTTACAGTGTGGGGTCTGTCAGTAAGCCAGTTGGCAACCCATTGGGTGATGTAGGGATTAATGCCCAGCTTAGTAAGTTTATCTATGAGTCCAGAGTGGGGGAATGGTGTCGAAGTCCTTGGCGAGGTCCAGATAGGCTTTTTGGATCACCTTACCCTTGTCCACAGCTCTAGAGATTAATTTGAAGAAGTCAATCAGGTTCAGGAGGCAAGTTCGGCCCTTCACAAACCCAAACTGGGTGGAGTCCAGTGTTTGAAGGTTTCCAATGTCTTTGTTTATAAGTTCCATGATAATATGTTCCATAGCCTTGCAGATCAGGCTCATCAGACTGATGGGGCGGTAGTTCCCAGGATCCAAGGTGGATCCCCCTTTGTGGAGTGGAATAACTGTAGCTGTGTGCCACTCAGTGGGCACGAAGCCTGAGGTGAGGCTATGATTAAACATGACACTTAGGTGAGGTGCCAGTTCATTGTGTAGTTCATGTAGCACACAGCCCGGGATGTCATCTGGTCCCATGGATGCTGTATTCTTAGCTTTGGAGAGTGTGCTTTTTACCTGTGTGCCTTGCCTATTATTACCAGAATTTGGCAATCTTTTGGTATTGAGATGTGCCCTTTAGGGGGTGAGATGGGATTGAAGTTGGCACTGAATCAATCTGCCAGGATATTGGCAATATCCTTGGGATCAGTATATTTAATGCCATTCTGTTGTAGCTCAGAGCAGATATGAGCGTTGCCATTTAAATTCTTGACATAGCTATAGAATGCCTTGTTGTCTTTGGAATCTTTGGCAATTTTATTTTCGTAACTAGCTTTGGATGATTTTATGAGGGATCTCAGCTTCTTACTGAGGCTGGTAAAGGAGTTTTTTGCATCCTGGGATTTTCCTCTTTTCTGCAACAGTTTCTTCCTTTTATTGTAAAATTTGTTTATGGCAGGGGACAACCAGATTGGCTTCCTTTTTTTGGAGGAGAGCATCTTGGTTCTATTTGGGATGGCATGATTGATGCACAAGTGGATGTGCTCATACAGTAGCTTAGTGTAGGATTCTGCAGTCAAACTTTCAGTTCCCATCTGCATGGGTGTCATGAAGTTTGTCACTTCTGACTTGAGTAGCATGAAGTTGGCTTTGAAGAAGTTTTTTATGGAGGTTTCCTTACTGGGGGGTGGGGGAGGGATGTGGATGTCAAGGGTGATTAGCTTATGGTCAGACCTGACCAAGAGGGGTGACCATAGGTGTGGAGCATCGATTTCCCATGTTGGTAATGACCAGGTCCCTGGTGGGACTATGGATTAGTTGATCCAGGGCATTGGAATTTATGAATTCCAAGAACTGTTGGGCAAAGGTGTTGGTACATGAGTAGTTTTCCCAGTTAAAGGGTAGTTGAAATCACCCAGTATTAGGGTGTCTGGTTGTATCTCAATATTTTCCAGTATGTTTAGAAAGGTATAGTGAGAATCTTGGGGCATGGTGGGGGATCTGTAGCAAGCTACAATTTGGATTGCAGTCTTAACTAGTGTTAGTTGCACCTGGAGAATTTCAGATGCATTGTGTTGGGCAACTAGCCTGGTGGTGTGAATATCCTTGGTGAATATGGACACTCCTCCACGTTTAGTGTTTTGGTCCTGGTTTGGTGACTGAAAAGTGTGGTAAGAGTTGTAGCCTGGTATTGCAGGGGTGCTCTCTGGAGCCTTGAACCAGGTCTCAGTTACTGCACAGATATAGATGTTCTCCATTTTTAGGAGTGCCTCAAGAGAGTGCATTTTGAGGTTTAGACTTCTAGCATTGAGTAGCATTTCCTTCAGATTTTGCATGCCTGTACCTGTTACAATGGTAGTTTTGTCCTTTGAACTTTGCCTAAAAAAGGCACTATAGGGGTGGCAAGAGCCTTAGCCAGTAAACTGAATCCCAGGGGCGACAGGTGCAGATCATCTCTGGCAAAGCATTATGGACTGTCGATCATGTCATCCCAAGCAGACAGATACTGGATCCTTTTTGAATGACACCAGAAGCTTAGCCAATTGTTGAAGTCAATCATTTTGTCCTTATACTGTGGTATCATTCTGGGCGAAGGCAAGATGCTACTCAGGGCTAGGGTCATACCTGCCTGTGCCACATGATCCAAGAGCTCTTCCATGTCTCTTTTCATGTAGTCCAGGGAGGTACTTCTCAAGTCATTCACTCCAACATGGACAATGACAGAGTCATATTTGTATTTGTTGTGGAGTGACTTGAGTGCATGCGTTATGTGGCGGATCCTGGCACCCGACAGGCAGCTGACTGTAATTTTCTTCTTGTTCAGCCTGGTGAGTGGGACATCAGTGTGCCTGATTATACAGTCACCTATGACTAAAGTGTTGGGTATGTTGTCTTGCCTTAGGGGCTGTTGTTGGGTGGCACACTGGTGTTGTGAGCTATGTGACACTTTGGCTGTGATTGGTGTTTGCTTGCGTTTCAGCTTCGGAGGTCCTTGTTGCTTGGGCAGGTTACTGTTAAGGGCCTCCACATATGAGGGTTTAGTGTTGCTATGTGAGGGTGTTGGTGGTGTGGGTTTAGAAGGGCTATGTGTTGCTTGAGGTGTAGTGCGGGTGTTAACCTTCTCCTCTTGACTGTCTACCACAATCTTGGATGGAGAGAGATTTGCTTCCAGTTTGGCTATGTAAGTGCATCTTTTGCAGGTTGTAGTGTTGGGTGGTAGGAGGAGAGGGTTGTCTGTGTACAGGAGGCAATTGCTGCATTGCCCCAGTATGCCCAGATTCACCAGGTGGACAGGAGAAATCACTGGAAGCTGACCCTTGGACATGCCTGGTTTGGTGCTTTTTTTTTGTAAAGTACAAGAGCTGTTTTCCCTTGCCTTAGCAAGGTACTTTGCAATTATAGGCTGTTTAGTGCCTACGATTAATTTCTCCTTATTAACAAGGAGGGTTGCGTGCTTGTATCAGTTTAAGGGTTCCTAGTGCTTTCCAGCAGGTTTTAGAGCAAGTGCTAGTCACAGGGTTGCTTAAAGATAAGATGAAAAAAATGGTTTATCCTAAAAACTGCAGTGTGCACTAGAGGAGTTAGATGTGAAAGTAGGTAACTTAAGTTCTACCTGTCTTAAAAGTTAAGTTTTAGTGGAGAGTCACTATTTTAAAAATAGCAAGATAGATTGAAAGGGGGTAGTCACTTTTGCATTCTGGTACTATGGAATACAGTAGGATGGCCAATAAATTTAAGTAATTGAAGGGGAGTGATTTCACAAAATGATAATTTTGTGCTTACTCACACAGGCCAGTAAGTCATTTTATGACTACAGCTGTGGTGACTGCACTGGTATATTTTGGGACTTGTATCTACTTTCTACAGTGCTGTTCTTTGGGTATAGTGAACTACATTACTTTTCTTATTGTTTATATATAGATATATCTATATATGAATTAGGCACTGACCTTTTTGCATGATGAATAGAAACAATGTGCACACTGCCATGAATGAACAAATACTGGTATCCATATACTGTATGTCTGTAGGTTTATTGCACAGAGATGGACTCTAAGGTCTTTTATCACAGTTTACGTTTTAGGGAGGTTCACCCTTGTTACTTAAAACAAATATTAAATTTCACCAAACACTGCGTTATAGGGCATTTCAGTTCTCAAATGGATATTGTAGATATGACATCCTGGCAAACAGTGTTAATTTTAACATAACTACTTAGGTTCATAGGTTCATAGGTAAGTACTAGACTAGCTGCCCTGGAGCCAATGCAACTAGCCTGATAGTGTTCCCAGTCATCTGGCTTACCAAACGTTAGTTTACTGTGCCCCTATCTAGCAATGCAATTGAAGTGATCCCCGGGGTGACTTGAGACAGACATAACATAAAAAAGCTTAGCTCTGTATAGTGTAGCAAAAACTAGCTGTAGGAGAAAGGGATACACACACATCAACAGAAGCAACTAAATCACTCTTCTGCATACACCCTAAGTAATGCAACAAGTTTTATTTGCTGTAATAATGGTATACTGGTTTAAAAACAGATTATTTGATAAGTCCATTTTATAATGCATTTCTCTGCCCTCAGCCACTCTACTTCATATCTAACCAGAATATTGATACCAGAGCAAATAAGTGTGAATAAGCTTGGTACATTCAGCACCCAGACCTTGGTTTGATTGCTTCAGCCCCTGTTTATAGGCTGCAAGATTACAAACAGATTGTAAAATCTGCCTGGTATCAAAGGTGACATTCAGTAGATATGCATACATATATATATATATATATATATATATATATATATATATGTGTGTGTGTGTGTGTGTGTGTGTATGTGTGTGTGTGTGTGTGTGTGTGTGTGTGTGTGTGTGTGTGTGTGTGTGTGTGTGTGTGTGTGTGTGTGTGTGTGTCTGTATGTATCTATAATTATATATATATATATATATATATATATATATATATATATATATATATATATATATATATATATATATATATATATATATATATATATATATATATATGCCAAATGTGCCACTCCTAGTTAAATGAAGCATAGAATAAAATTGTGTCGGTAAGTAGTTATTTGTCAGTCCTGTACCTTCACTTGATTACAAACTCTTTATTTATAATGCTTAATTATGCATTTGTTTCATAGAGATTCTTGCCCAAGTCATTTCTGTCCTTAAGCAGTCAAACTTTCTAAGTTACCTTACAGAAAAAGAAAATACAGAGAAACCATAGAAGGAAAAAGAATGAGAAATATATGGGGAAGAAGGCAGAAAGGGACAAAAGGATAGAGAAGAAGCAAGAGGAAGTTGTGGGACATAAGGAGGAGAATGAGGTTTTGAAAGAAAAAGACAGAGGGGAAAATGTGTCAAAGATGCGTATAGGGAAGTGCAATAAAAGCAGATGAAATACAAGAAAAGAGGGAGAGAGAAAGAAAAAAGTAAAAAAAAAAAAAAAGTAACAGTAGAAAAGACCGGTCATTATTCTGGTAACACTGCATTTTTGTATTATGCTGGTAGCACAGACCGCAGATCTGTAATCTATCCCAGAATATGTGACCTGAGATTGCTGATTTGCGGTGCTACCAAGTGTTTAGAGACTAAGACATTAAAGTAAACATAACTGTGCAATACACTAGCCAGGTATATTCATGACAGCAGTGTTGTATGCCATGCTACGCAACACAAAATCTGCCATTAGTCAAATGCAAGACTGCATCGCTCATCAGTGGAAGAATGGAACCTGCTGCCCTTCCCCCACCTCGGGTTCCAGCCCTGAAGAAATTCATGCAGAAATTCAGTACAAGTAGTACATCACTGAAGGATGAGGTCTAGAAACTGCTGACTTCTGGTCACTCACATATGATCGCAGGATATAACTAATATAACACCATAAGTCATTTTGCAAATGGAAAAAAGGAGAAAGAAAATGCAAAATAAGATAAGGAGAAGGAAATGGGAGGAACATTTGTTTTAGTGCCAATTACAGATCACTGATGAGGATGAACAGAAGTGGCCTTTAGCTGTGCTAGAAGGTCTTAAAGGTCAGAGGTCACATCCAGCTCAGAAACTAGTTTCTTGACCCCAATGAAATACAAAGGATCAATATTTTTAGTAGCTGAAAGTATAACAATTTCTCATTTTTAAAGACCAAATAAACTGGAAACAAGTGAAATGAAGACATATTTTTTATCTTTAGTGTTTTAAACAGATGTTTCAGGTATTGTTTTATGATTCATTTATTATTCACTGCAGCATTATATTATGTGGTTAGGATGCAAGGAGTAATACTAGCCCAATTCTGAATGGTACTTGGAGCAACATTGGTACAGCAGTATATATTTTAATTGCTTTCTTGTCCTAGTAAGACCAGCAGTCAGTGGACCATTCCTTATACAATGACCCTCTAATAATTTTGTACACACAGTCATCAGTTCTGCCTTTTTACAGCAGAGAAATATAGAGCCAAACATTTACTCATGCAGCATGCCATGAGAAGACAAGTGCAGGTCTCTTCACATCATTACCAGATTGCAGTCATCCCTACAGTGCCAAGGACTAGTTCTGCTAAAACTTTAAACTGTGAATCTATAAGGGCCATTGATAATTTTGTTCAACACACTGCTTATCCTTGTACACTATAATGAGAATAACATCTCTTAATTATAGAAGCTGCAATATTATGAACATTCAGAGCTATTAATAATAAATTACCTGTGCATTGATGTCATGATCTCACACAAAACCATTAGATATGTCCGCCTTATGAAGCATCTCCTGCTCTTTAGCATACATCAGTATGTCACCTTTATGTAGGACTTCCATACAATAAGCTGTAACATCACTTTAGAACAACCTGCCATAAAATTTTGCATGTCTAACTCTCCTAAGACCATGACTTTATCCTGGTGAAGGGTTAGTGGGCAACCATAACTTTAAATTTATATTATCCTGAGTTCTCTTCTGTTGTTGGGGGCAACCCTAGCAAATTAGCCTGAGTCCCAGAGAGAGTAGACCAGAGATTGATCCAAAATATGATCCTATGATGGTTCAGTTAAAGAAATAGAAACAGCTACCTGGAACAGTTATACAGAGATCTTTTTGTGGTGCTCACCGGTGTACACCTGGTGCTTGGGTGATCTGCATAGATCAGCCAGACTCAGTCCAAAAAAGTTGTTGTGCTACTATCTTGTAGACTCACCACTCACAAGGGGTCAAATGCAATATAAAGCAAATTACAGGAAGACACCAAATTGACTAGTGTGGACTAGATCTTGGAAATGGAAACTGTCTTTTGAGACATAGAATTTTACCTCACAGATGGGGAGAGAAATCAGTGCTTATTGTATATGGGTGACTGAAAAGCACCAGCTAGATTTAGTCGGTATTACATTTACATATAGCATAGGTTCTGGAGCCAAACTTCTTGAGTGGGGGGGGGGGTATCCAGCCTCCTCTGGAGATGACCCTCAAAAGAGGCCAAGAGCAGGTATGGAGATTTTTAGCTGCATTCCATACCTTTGGAATTTGTGGAAGTAAATGAAAAGGTTACCTTAATAAGATTATGACTTTTAATACTTGGAGTGTTTGGGGCTTCTGTTTATCTATGTAATGCACATTTAAATGAAATACACATAAGCAGACCTGATTGAGTAATGTGGATCCGTTTTTGGAGATTTTATACTTTTGCCCTCAATTTTCACAACCTTCAAGCAGATTATAATAGTTAAGGGTCTGCAGTAGGCAAAGATCAAATAATGACCATTGGAGGGTTGGCTCCACTTCATCCAGGATCCATATTTTTTTTTCTCAAATTTTTTTTTTATTTTTCAAATACATTTGAATGAATTCCATAGTATTTATACATACCATCTTAAATAACTATGTACACTATTTACATTAGCCTGACATTATACCAGATCTTAATGTATACAGTTACTTTATAGGCATGTCCAATCCATTATCAGAGAGTCTGATCAATTATTGTATAGTGTCAATCAACGATAAAACTTTTCCCCAATGGTTGATGATAAATGGCTTTGAATAAATTCTTAGTTCTTTAATTTTAATTTCCAATAATGCTGTGGTTGTCAGTAGGCTGTAGAAGTCTTCCAAAGTTGGTATTGTGTTTGTATTCCATCTTCTTGTTATATACTTCCTTGAAATTGCAACTATAGTCCATACTAGATACATGTTTGACCTATTCAAATGAGGACCTTCATTCACATTTAATAATACAAGAGCTTTAGTTAAATAAAATGATTCATTAAATAAAGCTTGTAGAAAGTTATTAATACCATTCCAAAATGGCTTAATTTTAACACAATCAAAGAAAATGTGGTTCCAATCTGCATTGTGTACTTGCTCACATCTCCAACATATTCCATTTATGGGAGAACTAATTTTATTGATTCTGTCTGGGGTTAAGAATGCTCTGTGTAAGCATTTCCAATTAAAAACTTTCCAGTATTGTGTAAAGGATGTATATTGTATCAGTAATAAGATATTTGAGTTAATATCTTCATAAAACTGTATTGAGTGTCCTTTTGTTATATATTTCCAATATGATGTTTTGGGTGTTGTTTTATAGTTTATCAATATTTTGTAAAATTTTGAATGCTGTTTCCCATGTCAAAGTCATTATTTATGATTTTGTATATGTATTTCATAAATTTAGGTATTTCTTTAAATGAAGAATTGTTAATTATTCTACTTAAATCTTGCGAACATGAAAGAATACTCTGTAAAGTTAGTCAGTCCTGTTGTGGAAATTTGTATGTTGTTTTTATTACTTGCATATCTAAAACTTTTCCTTTCTGTTCCCAAAAAATTAATAATTTCTCTATATATTTTATGTTTAAAGTACCTTGTGACTATAAATGGTGTTAAAAGATCAAAACAGAATTTTAAATCTATATTTGCATTAATAATTTTCCTAAATGAGTCATCGAATAATTAATCATACAAGTTTTAGTGGGTTTAGTTATGTTATATTGCATGCTAATACATATGTATCATGGCAAATTGTTTTTATCTGTTGTTTCAAATTATTTTTGCAAATCAAATTAATTTATTGATACTACAGTTAGTAATTCTTTCCAATTTGCAGAGTAATTTGGACTTATCCAATCTGAGATTGTTTTAGATATTGATGCTTTTATATATGTTTCTATATCAGGAAAGCTTAATCCTCCCTGTTTCCATGGTCTGATATGATGTATTAAAGCTATTCTGTTTCTTTTGGGAAACCATAAACATTTTATTAGGCATGAATTTATTTCTTTAAGTATATTCCTTTCTGGTAAGGATCCATATTTTGATTGTATCTGATGAATCAGGTCAGCTTGAGCTTGTTTCACTTAGTCAGACTTGCTTAGATAAGCCATATTCGAATCTGGTGTTCTCAGAGACTGTGGGTGCATCAGTGATGGATTTTAATAGGAATGACTTAGGTAGTTACCTGGGGTCCACAGCTCCAGAGATTCTCATGGTTGATAAGAAAATTATTTTATATTTTGAAAGTTTTACTATGTTCAGCAGTGCTAGCTAATTTTAGTTATCTTACATTCTGAACATAGCAAGCGACAGTGATCAATCCCTACTTAGTTAAAAAACACCCACACACTAAATGACTTGTATATTTGTTGGGCCTGTCATTTGAGCATGTGCATCCCAGGATGGTGAAGGTAAGCTCTGACACTTTATTTATTTAGTCTTTTAAACAAATAAATGTTTCTTTACTTAAAAGAATAAATAGACACCCATGGTTTGACTCTTTGTAAAATGCTGTAGCTTTCTGTTCATTTACTTCCTATGCTTCATTGAGATGACCATGAATAGAAAGCCCATGCATATTTAATAGTGTATAGATCATTATCGGTGGTTGCAGATTGCCAGTTTACTAACTGGAGGTAAACCAGATTGGAGGCTGCAAACTATGTTCCTTAAGGAAGCAACTTGCACTCTTCATTTGCTCATCTTAGATTTTGGCATTAAGGGCAGATGTGCATTTGTATGAAATAAATTGGAATAATTACTTTTCTAATATGCTGACAGATAGTCAGATGGGGGAGCTTGCTGTAGATACAATCAACTTACCATCTTCATTTGCTTAGTTTAAAGTCTAGCATTAAGGGTTAGTGTACACGTGTGTGAAATAAATTGGAATATTTATACTCTGGCCAATCTTGGTCCCTGATTTCGCAGCATGTCCTTGTCTTTGCCTAATATTTTGGTCTGCAACTTACCCTCTAGTTTACCTAGTTTACATTTACAGGGTTATTTTGCATTTGTTTGAAACAAGTTGAAACTTTACTCTCTGGATGCTGTTTGTGTGAAAAAGGTTGAAACTGTTTCTAGATTTGCAGAATGCCCCTAACAGTGTTTCATATTTTGGTCTGTGCATCATAAAATTTGTGTTTTCTTCAAGCAAATCATTGAGGATTGCAGTCACTAAATAGGGAAGGTTGGCTGCGGATGAAAGCAACTTACCCTGTTATTGTTTGTCCGTCTTACGTTTTGGCTTTACAGGACTTCTGTGCAGTGGTATGGAATAAGTTGCAATATTTACTCTGTAGGTATTGGTTGTGTAAAACCAAGTTAAAACTATTCCTGATTTTACAAAATGTTCCTCACTTTGTATATCAATTTTGGTCTGTACCGCATAAGATTTGTACTTTTCTGGCAAATTATTAAGGAATGCAGTCACTAAAGAGGATTTTCTGTGGATGAAAATACCTTACTCTCTTGTTATTTACTCAACTTATAGTCTGACTTTACAGGACTAGTGTTCATTTGTATGAAACAAGTTCTCAGTACTGCTTGTATGAAATCAAGTCAAAACTATCCCTAATTTTGGAGAATGTCCCCAACTTTGCCTAATTTTGATCTGCTCCTTATAAAATTTGTATTTAATTACAAAATTACTGAGTATTGCAGACATTAAATATAACAAACATTTGAGTCCTATACATCCTAATGCAAAAATGTTTTATATTTGTAACTGTATAATAAATATTTAAATTCTGTCCCAAAAACTGGGCTTTTGTTTCCCATTATTTCTGACTTTCTCTTGATTTCCAACCAAGGGGTCGAAAGGTATATTTTTACCACAGTCAGATGAGATGCACATAGCAATGTAGCTATAACTGTGTAATGGATGTAGGGGTAGTCAGTGGATGAAAGTAACTTACTTTCTTGTGATTTTGATCAGTTTAAACAGCATAGCTTTGCCAGACTAATTTGCATTTATGTGAAATAAGTTGGAATACTTGAGCTATTATTTCTTTTTGTGAAACAAACCTGAATACATTATTGTGTCCATAATTATTGTTTTTATTACAATCAAATATTCAAGGTATACACAACCAATGATGATGGCTAGGATTGCTGATGATGTAGGGTATCTGTGAATGAGAATAGCTTACCCTGCTGTCATGATAACATTAAACATTTAGTCTAAAATTGCAGAACTAGAGTGTGTTTGTGCAAAGCTGAATGGAATACATTACAATGGCCATTTTTATCACAGTTGGACATCTGATGGCTATGGACATTGGTGGATTATAATGACAGCAGTTTGAATGGTCTTAAATCAAGCACATGAATCCAAAAGAACATGTTAATCATGAGCATTTATGCATGCCCTCCACAAAAAAAGTATGGGATGGGGACCCAAGGAATGAATATCATCCAGGACCCAAGGTACCCTTAATCCACAATTGGGGTGCAGTACCACCTACTGATTGTATAGTTCTGTTGGAAGACTTCAATACTGATGCAGGAAATAATCATGATACTTTGAGAAGCATGACTGGAAGGAACAACTTGTTTACTCTAAAACTGAGTATTGAATTGTTTTGGACTTCTATGCTAGTCACAGATTATCCATAGCAGCCACCAAGTTTAAACACTAGGATGTTCATAACAGCAACTTGGTACTAGAGCACCTTGACCCAAATGTCAGTGATAAACATCACAGTCTTGTCATCACCCATTCATTCAGATGTTATGGATGCTAAGGGAGTGGATGTTTTGAGCTGTCAATGACTTTATGGTGAGTTGAATCAGATAGTCTGGATAGTAGCTGAAGAGATCCGGCAAACCCAAAAACCTAGTGAGGGTATACAAGGACAGCTGTTCCAAAGCACCTGTACAAAATGATTTAAACTGTCACATCCAGAAGAGCTTCTACTGCGTACTTGGGGAGGTTGGGGATGTAGAGTCATAATGGACCCTCTTCAGTTTCTCACTAGTTGAGACAGTGGCAAGGATCTTTGACCAAAATGTGGTCACTGCTTGTTGTGGCAGTAATCCACAGACTGACTGGTGAATGCTAGAAGTAAGGAAAGCTATCAGACTAAAGGAATAAGCCATTCATTAATACTACCTGGTGACCTGGATCTGACCAATAGATGCTGACATGTCAGGTAGATAACAATTGTATTCATTTCTAAAGGAAACGTCAGGTGTTTGAGATGCTGAAGCAGTTTGGTGAAGCATGGAAATTACTTTTGGCTGGCTTTAAAGAGGTTCTCACAAATCATTCTGTGATTCACATTGACTCAGGAAGGTGAGGCTCATCTCAGCAAGGGTAGAGAAATGATGACCTGTGAAATGGGCATTTTAGGTATTCTAGGGAGGTGAAAGGAACACAACACAACACAAATACACATGCTAAAAAGGGTTTAGCACAGATCCCAGCAGATAAAACTTTGAAAGACTTTCACAGATGCCAGCAGATAAAACCTTGAAAACCTTTACAGATGTCAACAGAAAAAAAAAAAACTGAAAACCTTCAGATGATAGCAGGTTAAACCTTAAACATTTACTGATGCCAAAAAGCAAAGTCTTGAAAAGCTTTACTGATGCCGGCACATAAAAAAACTTTGAAAGATTACATATTTCAGCAGATAAACTTTGAAAAACTTCTGGACACCAACAGATAGAACCTTAAAAAAACTTTGCCAACAACTAGAATCTTAAAAAAACATTACAGTTGGAAGGAACAATATAGGGAGTTCTTTCTTCCAGACAATATGCCTTCCTCTGTAGAGACAGTACTAAAAGCATCTGGTGGTACTGAATTCACTGTGGTGAGTAAGAAGTTTGGTTGTAAAAAGACTGCAGGAGTGAATGAGGTCCAACCACAGTGCACCTTTTCAGTGGTGCATGAGGGCACCTCAGGACTGGTGAATTGGGGTATTGGTTCCTAGTTTCAAAAAAGAGGACCTCATCTGATTCAGGAAGAGCAATGTAGGGTATATCCTGACCAGTGGATCAACTCTTTGTCCTTGCACAGAAACTGAGGTGTCAATGGAGTTGGTCATTTCTATCAGCATGTATTTTGTGGACATGGAAAAAGCAGATGACAATGTACTAATAATGCTTTGTGATATGTGCTACAACAGTACTGTGTCCCAAGCTGCTACATAATATTCAGTTTTCACAGTTGACAAGCAAGAGTTGTGCATGTATTCTCTACATTAGGATGAGTAAATTCAAACTAGCCACAGGACTTATTGAAGGATGTTTTTGTCTCCTACCCTCCTTTTGATATGGACAGGTTATTAAGGTACAGCAAAGGTCTGAATATTATCCAGCTTTGTAAAATGAATGTTATAGCTTTATTATTTAGTGATGATATCATTTGGCATAGTGGTTAAGGTATTTACCTCACAGACAAGAGGTACAGGGTTTGATTCAAGGGGAAACTAGCTAAGCTTAATATGGCCTATGAAGCCAGTAAGCCTAGTACTTATGTATGAACCTATAAATCTTAGCCTCAGGTGACTGTGACCTTCAGCGTGCAGTGGAGTGCCTCTGTTTTGTGTTTAAACCAGATGAGATGAAAGCCAATGCCTCCAAATTAGAAGTCATGTTCCTCTCGCAAAAAAGACTGACTTTCTCATTGCAGTTGAGCTGAAAATAGCTACATTAAGTGGAGGAATTTAAATATCTTGGGGATTTTGTTCGGTAACCATTTGAAATGTTGGGACCCACTAGAATGAGTCCTGAAACATGGAAATTGAATGGCCAGAAAAAATGAACTTACATATACTAAATCAGAGATGGCTGATTCGCAGGATATTCCCTTTTCTCCGAGGTATGGTGATCTTGGAGTTAGTACATATAATTTCAGAGTAGGGGTTTGCCTGCCAGCCACCTAGGATGCACGGGGGCTTGCCCCACCCCACAAAAAAGAAGTTTAAAGAAGAAGAGCAATGTTCAAGATTTGCTCTTCTGCATTTTCAGTCTTTCTGTTTTTTTGGAGTGTCGGCACTCAACATTTCGAATGCCAACATTTCAACAGGGAGCCATTTTGTTCATGAATTAAGGTATAGCTAATCAAGAAACTGACTAGTTGATGACTGACGCACTGACACCACTACAGGTGTCATGGACTGTCATGGTGAAAGGAGATTTTGTCATTGGTTCAAGCTCTCTGTTTACTGCTCAGACTATGCTCTGTCTATGTCCCCATTTTTACTTGTGCTCATGATCTTTGTGTAGTAACCAAAAGAATGAGCTCATTAATACAAGCAGCAGAAATGATGTTCCTTTTCATGGCAGCCGGACTTACTCCCCATGACGGAGTAAGGAGCTTGCCCTCTGAAAGTAACTCACACAATTTCATTAACTAATGAATTAATACAGTCAGTTCATGTGGGTTCAGCATTAAGTAAAGATGTCCCCTGGATGGTGACAGCCACAGGTGGTGAATCAGGCATGTTTCACTGGAAGAAGGTCCCTGGACAGATTCAGAATATGAAGGAGGGATTATATCCTTTAGCTTGCTGGACACTGTTTCTGGGGATAGGGTACGGGGATCTGGTCAGTCCCGCTCAGCTTGCTAACACTGCAGCCCTCAGCAGAGCAGGTAGTTTGAGAAATGGATGGATGGATACTTGTGTTTGTCTGACTCTTCCTAATGGCTTTTCAGTACTTATAGATCTTTATATAAGCTCAGTCAAAACTAACTATACCTGCTTGCCTTTATAAGGGCCATCCCATTATGCTAGATAATTAAACTGCCCCCTTTACAGCTTTTGACTATTATGACTATACCACTTTATGTCTCTGCCTTTTTCTTTTGCCTTTTTCTCTCATTCTTAATATCTGAAATGATTACTGAGTATCTATATGAGATCCAAATTAATATGTTCCAGAGCTGTACTCCTAGCTTCCTTTTTAACTGCCTTTACAATTGCTTTTCTCTTTACTTTTGTAATAAACTTTTCTCTCTCATGTCTATTTATATCCTAGCTTTGCAAGCCTTCTCTTCCTGGAATGGGACATAGTCTGTTTATGCATTTATTGGCGCATAGGCTCATAGGCTTATACTAGGTTAATGACCACTAGAGTCTTTATAAACCAAACCATGCAACCCAACCCAACCTGATTTTGTCCCCGAGTACATTGGATGCTTATATAGGTTCATAGGTTCATAGGTTTATACTAGGCTATCTGCCCTAAGGCATTTATAAGCCTAGCCGAAAATGTGTTTGGCTCTCTCCACCCTTATAATTTAACTTCTAGAGCCTCTGTCCAGTAGTGCCACTGGAATGATCCCAGGTGCAAACTTACGGTTACCCATCCACTCATCAAGATTTCTCTTGAAGAGGGCCAGCGAGGGGCTTTGTCTTACGTGAATTGGGATTCTATTCCAGAGTGTGGGAAGCCTTTGGGATATGAATCTATCCCTCCAGCATGTCCTCTATATTGCTGTGCTGAGGTTTAAGTCCGAGGAGAGTGTGGCTCTAATAGATTTGTTTTTTTTAAGGTGGAGCATGTCCATTAATTCTGGGTTGGACATGTCCTTGTAAGTCAGGCAGAGGTCGCCTCTGAGCAGGCGGTAAGCAGCTGAGTAGAGCTGTAGTTTCTTTAGCCTAGTTGCATAGGGCAACTGTTTGAGGCCCATGATCCTTTTGGTGAGGAACTTTTGGGGTCTCTCCAGCTGCTGTAGGTGCCGGGTAAGGTACATCCCAAATGGGGCATTGTACTCAAATATGGGTCTGATGAGTGATGAGTATAGGGGCACAATGACCTCTCTAGATCTAGACGAGAACCCTTTAGTTATAAGATGGGCAATATAGAAGGATTTTCTGACTATTTTGGCAATGTGATTGTCAAAGGAGAGGTTACTATCAACCTGGGTCCCCGGATCCCTAATTACTTCTTCTGTACTTAGTGGGTTACCTCCTGTGTGGTAATTAGTGGGCACCTTGTTTTTCCCAAAGGGGATGACTATGCATTTTTTGGTGTTAAGCTTGAGGCCATGGCTCTGACACCAGGCATCTGTCTCTGTAAGACCCTTTTGGAGAATGCTTATGTCGGCCAGGGAGTCTATTATGGCTCCTAGTTTGCAATCATCAGCTAACTTGGTAAGCCACAGTCCTTTTGTGCTAGCCTGTACTTCAGAGAAGTATATACCGAACAAGAGGGGCCCCAGGACTGAGCCCTGTGCGACACCACTTGTAGCAGGTTTAGAGTCGGACATGGCACTTCCAACCCTGACCACGTGCGTTCTATCCGTAAGCCAGTTCGCAACCCATCTTGTGACATATGGGTTGATGTTTAAGCTGGTTAGTTTGTTTATGATTCCAGAGTGAGGTATTGTGTCGAAGGCCTTAGGAAGGTCCAGATAGGCAGTGTGGACTGCCTTACCCTCATCTATAACCAGGTTTAGGAGGCAGGATCTGCCTTTAACAAAACCTAACTGGGTAGGGTCCAGTGTCTGGAGGTTCACAATGTCTTTGTTTATGAGATCAATAATGATACACTCCATAGCCTTGCAAATTAGGCTAGTCAGACTTATGGGGCAATAGTTCCCAGGATCAGTTGTGGGGCCACCCTTGAGGAGAGGGATCACTGTTGTTGTACGCCATTCCTTGGGTACATAACCTATTTTAAGGCTGAGTTGGAATAGTGAATTTAAGTGGGGGTTTAGTTCTTCCTGGAGCTCATGCAGGACACAGCCCAGTATTCCATCCGGTCCCATAGACGCTGTGTTTTTAGCTTTGGAGAGGGCTGCTTGTACCTGTGTGTCTGAGATATCTGGGGGACTACATTCATCCGGGATAGACACCGGTCCTTGTGGGGGGGGAAGGGGGTGTAAAATTTGCACTGAACCTGTCAGCCAGAATGTTGGCAATGTCAGTCGGTTCCATGTATTTTGTGCCATTTTGTACTAGCTCTGAGCAGATCTGGGTGTTTCCTCCCAGGTTCCTGACGTAACTAAAGAATGCCTTGTGATTATCTTTGGAGTCTTTGGCAATTTTTCTTTCGAAGTTTGCCTTTGAGCCTTTTATGGTGGAGCGAAGTTTCTTGCTAATACTGATCAGGGATGCCTTCCCTTTTAGGGTTTTGGCCCTGTCATGTAGTAGTCTCCTCCTTTTGTTGTATAGCTTGTTTATGGCTGGGGTCCACCAGACTGGTCTCCTATTATTGGAGGAGTGAGCCTTGGTTTTACTTGGGATGGCACAATCCATGCATTCCTGTAGGTGCATATAGAGTGCGTTCATATAGGATTCTGCGGTTTGGGTAACATTTTCCAATTTCTCAGGGGCTTTGAAGCTTCCTACTTCTGTCTTGAGGAGAGTGTAGTTTGTTTTTGAGAGGTTTTTCACTGTGGTTTCCTTGGCTGGGGGGGGGGGGGGGTTGGGATGTGGATGTCCATTGTGATCAGTTTGTGGTCTGATCTCACCAACGAGGGATTTACCTCTGATGTGGAACATTGATCCCCTATGTTTGTAATGACTAGGTCTAATGTATTTTCCCCTCTTGTAGGAACAGTGACTAGTTGTTCCATAGTGTTTGAGTTGATGAATTCTAGAAACCATTGGGCAAATGAGTTTGGACTCGAGTAGTTCACCCAGTCGATGTTTGGGTAGTTGAAGTCCCCCAATATTATGGTGTTTGCTGTTATGTTAGTAAGGCGATAGCTAAGGGTTATGTGGGAGATATGTCAGTTGGGGATTAATTTACTTACTGTTGACCTCTGTCCATCAGAGACATGGAGGCCAGAGCAGGGCTGAATTTGCAGTTTCCCTTCCAATGATCAAGGTTTTGTTTGAATAGGATCAGGGAAGAACTCTGCCTCAGATAGATGATGAGCGTATTCCACAGTGTAGGAATCCTTTCAGACACACATTGGTCTATCCAGCACATTCTATTTATGTTGCAGGCAAAGTTCAGGTCCTTTGATCTAGTGTTTCTATTGCTGTTTGTTTTGCATATATGTAAGAATTCCATCAGAACTGGATCTGAGGATGCCTTATATACCAGGCATAGATCACCTCTCAGTAACCTGTAGGAGACTGAATACAGAGATAGGTCGTAAAGATGATCTGTATAAGACAGGGTATTCATACCCTGGGTTTTTCTGGTGAGGAATCTTTGAGGGCATTTCAACTGTTGCAAGTACCAGGTTAGGTACATGCCAAAGGGGGCTAAGAGCTGAGTAGAGTGGTACTATAACTTCCTTGAACCTGGATGCCATACTCTTGCTAATGAGTTGGGTGACATAGCATGATTTTTTTACTATCTTGGCTATGTGTTGGTTGAAAGCCAGATTACTGTCTACATACGTTTTCAGATCCCTAACTAACGGGCCAACTCTTAAAGGTGTTTTATCGATGGAGTAATTAATTTGGGTGGATGATTTCCCAAAGGGTACTATAATGCACTTCTTCTCAATAACTTGTAATCTGTGGCTTTAAAACCAGTCATTTGATTATGTTAGACCCCCTCCCCATGTAGGATCCCAGTGCCATGGAAGGAATCTGTGTTAGCTCCCAAATTACAGTCATCTGCAAACTTGGTGAGACAGAGGCCTTTGACATTTGCCTTGACTTCTGAGATGTAGATGACAAACAGGAGTGGACCCAACATGGAGCCTGGAGTACTCCACTGCTGACCAGTGTGCTGGTGGCGGTGGTCTCACTAATTTTGATTTCTTAGATTCTATCTGTGAGCCAGCCAGCAATCTAGTGAGTTATTAGGGATTTATGCCTAGTTCTGAGATTGTCAATAATACCTGCATGGACTATTGTATCAAACACCTTGGCCAGGTCAAGGTAGTTAGCATGGACCATTTTCCCCTCATCCATAGCCTTAGGGACCCTGCCAAAGAAGCTTACCATGTTGAAGAAGCCTACCATGTTGAGTAGGCAAAACCTTCCCTTAACAAATCCAAACTGGAATAGATGCATGTCAGTAGTTTGCCAATGTCCTTGTTGATCATTTCCATGATAACTTTTTCCATGACTTTGCATATTAGACTTGTCATACTGATGAGGGCTGTAGTTCCCAGGGTCAGTTGATTGTCCACCCATATGAAGAGTGATGACCATTATGGCCTTCCATTCACCTAGCATGCAACCTGTTTTGAGGCTGTAGTTGATGAGTGTTTGAAGTAGTCCTGCTAGGTCATGTTTTAGGCAATTTAGGAGATAACCAGGAGTGCTGTTGGGGCCCATTGAAGCAGTGTTTTTGGCCTTACAAGTGCTACCAGGACCTGCTTCCTGTTGATAGTTGAGAGGGATATGCTAGAAGGGATTTCACTGGGGGTAGTGGGGGGTCCAGGTTGAAATTAGAGCTTAATTTATTGGACAGTAGATTCACTGTGTCAC
This sequence comes from Protopterus annectens, assembly GCF_019279795.1. Lineage (NCBI taxonomy): Eukaryota > Metazoa > Chordata > Ceratodontiformes > Protopteridae > Protopterus > Protopterus annectens. The sequence goes on along the minus strand of NC_056741.1, from coordinate 545,373,779 downwards.
CTTATCCAGTGAAGGTTGTGCCTTTTAAGACCAGATCTGCACACTGCTGACTGTTAACTTTAAGGTTCCTAACATAGCTGAAGAAAGCTGTGTGATTGCCCTTAGCCTGGGAGGCTATCCTGGCCTCATAAATAGCCTTGTTGGACTTTATTAGACCTCTTGGTTTCTTGTTTATTTGAATCAGAGAGCTCTTGTCTTTATGAGAGTTGCTTTTTCTGATTTTGGACATGGACTTTTTTCTTTTATTATATACCCTTTTAAGGTAAGGATTCCACCAGTGGAGTTTGTTTTTGGTGTTAGATTTAGGCTTGCTTCTGATATGTACAGCAGCCTGAAAGGTAACAATTTTCATAGGTAGTTGTGCTCTCAGAGTTTGGGGGAGCTGTGAATTTTGACAAACTATCACTTAATAGGATGTAATTTGCTTTAGAATAACTCATAATTGTTACAGGTTTATTTTGGTTTTACGGGTTGATTTGTATTTACAAGGAAACAGCTTTTCAGTCTGACCTTGCCAATGAGGATGTGACTTTTCCAAATAACTTAAAAAGATTACTCTCCAAGTTACATTTCAAACCAACATTCATATCTAGGTTACACTATAACCCGCACTTGCAGTTCAGTAACTACTACAGTTGTGCCTTTACATGACTACTTATACCAATCACTGCATTCTGTACAAGGATAGTAGCACTTGCACTATAGTTGTGATTTTACATGAATGTTATTTACACAGATCACTGCATTATATGACGGATGTCAGCACTACTTATTTACATATTTACACTGGCTGCATAAGTGGTGCTGCGGTAGCATTGTCACCTCACAGTAAGACGCTGTCTGGTTCGATTCTCAGCTAGAGCTTCTTCTGCGTGGAGACATGCGTGAATGAGCATACCTTCGTTGAAGGTTGTGCATCAGGGCTGGTAACTCGGCATGTAAAAATCAACTACCAATCACTAGCGGACCGGAGTTCCGCTGTGGTGACCCCTAACCGGGAAAAACCGAAAGACACAAACACTGGCTGCATAACTGCCTCCAAGTATCATTATAACTGCATTGCTGAGTAGAGTGTGCTGTTCAGTGAGTTACCTTAAGCACCAGTTCCCTACCTCTAACCTGATTCCTCCTTATATTAGCTATTGAGGCATGCTTTTAAAAGCGATGAAAAAGCAATTGCTAGCATTTTGTACTTGTCTAGTAGAGTCTTCTTTGGGGCAGTTTTGTAGAAGGCTCATTTTGTCTTTGTAGTTGTAGGGCGTCTTGTCATACTGGGTACTTATGAGTAGTAGTGTTTTTTTTTAAATGTCGGCAGTAACTTTCATTTAATAGCTTGTAATTTTTGTAACAAATATTCTGTTACCTCAACTGTCGACCATTTCATTTTCAATATAATATCACAATGGTGTTCCCTCTTATAAGATATTACTATTATAAATGAAATAATCTGATCATTTTGTTCTTGACTGAAGGACATACCCCTCAACTGTCCAGATTTTCACTGAATGTCCAGATTTTTGCTTCATATTTTTGGTCTGTTTCTCATAAAATTTGTGGTTTTCTGGCAAGTCAGTGAGGGTTGAGGTCACTAAATAACGACATGCATTTGTGTGTCAGACTTGATATCTTTCAGAAAATGCATACTAACACAAATCCTGTTATACTAGCAACTTTCTAAGTTTATAAGAGCTATGTTTAAAATCTGTCCCTATTTTGGGGTCCTTTGTCCCACTATTATTTTAGGCTTTGTCCAGATTTCTTGTGCCAAGAGGTTGAGAGGTATGCTGAAGGATAATAATATTTGTTGAGAATTTGGAAAGATTAATGGCAGACGATACACAAGATATAGAATGAGGACTTTTTTGGCTATTGATGCTTGAGGTTCAGTACAAAACAAGAGGAAGAGTCTATATGATACTTTAAGTTACGTCAGAACGTCATCAATCGTTTGTTGTACACGTCTGCCAAAGGATAACTTGCTAGCTAAAATAATCCCCAGGGACCATTGCAATTCAGGTAAGGGTATGGATGCACTTCCTGGATTCTTAATGTTTAGAAGTTGAACTTGTGCAAGCCTCTTCTGAGTCCCTAGTGCCATGGCGATGGATGTTTTGATACTTAGAATTAGGTTACTAGAAGCTCATCTATTTCATATCTGGGTAAAATCCTCTTGTAACTGTTTAATGTACTGGATGATCTATGTCATCATGTGAACTCAATATCATCTATTTAGAGGTTGCAGTTGATATCTGGAAGATCATCATCATCATCTTTCAGCTTTTCCCGTTAGGGGTCGCCACAGCAGATCATCTCTTGCTCTGTCACACCAACCGCCTGCATGTCCTCTCTCACCACGTCCATAAACCTTATCTTAGGCCTTCCTCTTTTCCTCTTACCTGGCAGCTCCATCCTTAGCATTTTTTCCCAATATACCCATCATCCCTCCTCAGCACATGTCCAAACCAATGCAATCTCATCTCTCTTGCTTTGTCTCCAAACTGTCCAACATGAGCTGACCCTCTAATATACTGATTCCTAATCCTATCCATCCTAGTCACACCGAGTGCAAATCTTAACATCTTTAACTCTGCCACATCCAGCTCTGACTCCTGCCTTTTTGTCAATGCCACTGTCTCCAACCCATATAACATAGCTGGTCTCACTACCCTCTTGTAGACCTTCCCTTTCACACTTACTGGTACCTGTCTGTCACAAATCACTCCTGACACTCTTCTCCACCCATTCCACCCTGCCTGTACTCTCTTCTTCACCTCTCGTCTGCATTCACCATTACTCTGAACTGTTGATCCCAAGTACTTAAACTCGTCCACCTTTACCAACTCTACTCCCTGCATCCTCACCATTCCTCTACCCTCCCTCTCATTAACACACATATATTCTGTCTTAGCCCTGCTGACCTTCATTCCTCTGCTCTCTAGAGCATATCTCCACCTCTCCAAAGTCTCCTCAACCTGATTCCTACTCTCACTACAGATCACGTCATCTGCATACATCAAAGTCCACGGGGCCTCCTGTCTGATCTCATCTGTCAACCTGTCCATCACCACTGCAAATAAGAAAGGACTCAGAGCTGATCCTTGATGTAATCCCACCTCCACCTTAAATGGATCTGTCACTCCCACTGCAGTCCTCACCACTGTCACACTACCCTCATACATATCCTGTACCACTCTTACATACGTCTCTGCCACTCCCGACTTCCTCATACAATACCACAACTCTTCTCTAGGCACCCTGTCATATGCTTTCTCCAAGTCTACAAAGACACAATGCAACTCCTTCTGACCTTCTCTGTATTTCTCCAATAACACTCTCAGAGCAAACATTGCATCTGTAGTGCTCTTTCCTGGCATGAAACCATACTGCTGATCACTAATCATCACCTCCCTTCTTAACCTAGCTTCTACTACTCTTTCCCATAACTTCAAGCTGCGAATGATCAATTTTATCCCTCTGTAGTTACTGCAGCTCTGCACATCACCCTTATTATTAAAGATAGGTACCAAAACACTTTTTCTCCACTCCTCAGGCATCCTCTGACTTTCCAAAATTTCATTAAACAATCTAGTTAAAAATTCCACTGCCATTTCTCCTAAGCACCTCCATGCTTCCATTGGTATGTCATCTGGGCCAACAGCCTTTTCATTCTTCATCCTCTTCATAGCTATCCTTACTTCCTCCTTGCTAATCTGTTTCACTTCCTGATTCACTATCCCCACATCATCCAACCTTCTCTCTCTCTCATTCTCTTCATTCATCAGCCTCTCAAAATACTCTTTCCATCTATTCAACACACTCTCCTCTCTTGTGAGTACCTTTCCCTCACTATCCTTTATCACCCTTACTTGCTGCACATCTTTCCCAGCTCTGTTCCTCTGTCTAGCCAATCGGTACAGGTCCTTTTCTCCCTCTTTAGTGTCCAATCTCTCATACAACTCTCCATACGCCTTATCCTTAGCTTTCGCCACCTCTCTCTTTGCCATGCACCTCATCTCCTTATACTCATTTCTACTTTCTTCATCTCTTTCACAATCCCACTTCTTCTTCGCCAGCCTCTTCCTCTGTATGCTCTCCTGTACTTCCTCATTCCACCACCAGGTCTCCTTGTCCTCCTTCCTCTGTCAAGATGTCACACCAAGCACCTTTCTAGCAGTCTCCCTTACTAGTTCTGCTGTAGTTACCCAGCTATTCAGTAACTCTCCACTGCCTCCCAGTGCCTGTCTTAACTCTTCCCTAAACTCCACTCCACAATCACCCTTTTTTAACTTCCACCATTTAATCCTTGGCACTGCTTTCACACTCCTCCTCCTCTTCTTGATCACCAACGTCATCCTACAGACCACCATTCTATGCTGCTTAACTACACTTTCCCCTGCCACCACTTTACAGTCTCCGATCTCCTTCAGACTGGCCCTCCTACATAGGATATAATCCACCTGTGTGCATCTTCCTCCACTCTTGTACATCACCCTATGCTCCTCCCTCTTCTTAAAATACATATTCACCACAGCCATGTCCATCCTTTTCGCAAAATCCACAATCATCTGACCTTCTGCATTCCTCTCCTTAACACCATACCTACCCATCACTTCCTCATCCCCTATGTTCACTTCACCAACATGCCCATTAAAGTCCGCTCCAATCACTAGTCTCTCACCCTTGGGTACACTCACCACAACTTCATCCAACTCACTCCAAAATTTCTCTTTCTCATCCATCGCACACCCAACTTGTGGAGCATATGCACTAACAACATTCATCATTACACCATCAATTTCGAGCTTCATAAACATCACTCTGTCAGACACTCTCTTCACGTCTAAAACACTCTTGGCATATTGTTCCTTTAGTATAACCCCTATCCCATTTCTCCTGCCATCCACACCATGATAGAACAATTTGAACCTGTTTCCTAAACACCTGGCCTTACTTCCCTTCCATCTGGTCTCTTGCACGCACAATATATCAACCTTCCTTCTCTCCATCATATCAGCTAGCTCTCTTCCTATACCAGTCATACTGCCAACATTCAAAGTTCCTACCCTCACTGCTACACTCCTAACCTTCCTCCTCTCTTCCTGCCTTCGGGCATGCCTTCGCCCTCCTCTTCTCCTTCGGCCAACAGTAGCCCAATTTCCGCCAGCACCCTGTTGGCTAACAGTACTGATGACGGTCATTGTTAACCCGGGCCTCGACCGATCCGGTATGGAAATATGAAATTTTTGCGCCATAAGTGTTGTGGCAGAATTTTTACACCAGATGCCCTTCCTGACGCAACTCTCCCCATTTATCCGGGCTTGGGACCGGCACAAAGAAATGCACTGGCTTGTGCATCCCCAGTGGCTGGGTTTCTGGAAGATCTTAAGGTAGGTTATTGATAAACATATTGAACAGCATAAGTCCCAACATTGAGCCATGCGGGACTCCTTTTGTTGTACATCTTGTCTCTGAGACAGCATTGTTAAGGTATACTACAAAGGTTCTGTTGTCAAGGTAGCTTAGGAACCATTGAACTATGTCCTGACACATTTAAGGCCCAGAAAAATGGAGCCTGAGAGTAGTCTGTTTTCTATATACCTACAGATTTGGTTAAAGTATACAGTGCTATTAGTGTACAGTAGGTATGAAGCAACTCATGATGTTTATTTATGAGTATGTCATATGTTTTACTGTATTCTAATATTTGCCAATAAATTAGTTCTTTCAGAATGTTGGCTATTGGACATTAGTTGTCAACTGGCCAGTAGTCAGTGTCTGTGGTGGGAGTAACAACTTTCTGGAGGAGACATATTAGTGAGTGTCTAAAACTGGAAAGAATGGATTTAATACTGAGAATAAAGCTGCAAATGTGCTGCAGTGGACATCTTAAAATGGAACTATCTACTGTTAATAATTTTGGGGGTAATATTTAGAAATCTGAATTGTAAAAGTAGTCTGTTTTATCTAGTATTTCCTGAATGTTTTTTTTTTTTTAAGATTTTTGAAGTAAAAAGGAAGGTAGGAAATGGATTTGTGAAGGCAGTTCGTGGGGTGTGTGGGTGTATGTTGTTCAAGAATTTTGTTGTCAGGAAAGAAAGGAATGATACGCCCTCTTTTAGTTCATTAATAATTTTGTGATAGTCTCTGCACTGGTGGTAACTTTTAAAAAAATGTTATTGGTATTACTGTTTCTTAACGCCTGCTAGAATCTTTATGATTCTTTGAGTAGCTTAATTTGCAATTGGCATAGATTGGTCACTTCAACTTTTATGGTACATATGCTCAGGACATCGGCAAGCATACACTATGTACATTACAGAGTACTTGTAGTCAATAAGGGGAACAATGTATACAAAAACGTTTTTTTCAGCAGTTCTCATGCTGTGATGCTGCTGTTGGGACTGACAAATTACCATACACCTCAAGTGTACCTCATTATGATGAACAATCATCATTATGAGTCTTAAAAAGTCCATGTTTTGTCATTGTTCCACATTGAAAGGGACTGTCACACATTTGGTGTTAAAAATTTGTTTTAACTGCTTACCATGATAAATAAAGCTGAATCATATTAATTCACCAAAATAACATTTTATAAGAATAAAGTAACACATGTAACCATCCTGTGAGCTTACTAGTTGAAGTTGTAAGTAAGCTGTTAGCAGGTGCAACACATTATGAAAGGTAATGTTCCACAATCTGAAGATGGAAGGTTGAGAGCTATGCAAAGTACTATAATCAAATTTAACACTTGAGTGGCACTCGCCCAGACTGAACTAATAATTAAGCAGAACTGTCTGATTTGCAGTTGGCTACACTGTCCCAGTAATAAACACCACCCACTTTGTCACTCCCATCCTATGCATCTTCTTACATCAAACACACTTTGTGGCATTCTTGTTTCCCCACTTAGAAAATAAAAAGTTATTATGTTTTGTTTCTGGTAATTTAAATGCCCAGTAGTTACAGTATTCGCTCCAACTTTAGGCATACATCACAAACAAAATACTGTTTTCAAGTTACTTTGTGATCTCCCTTATCCTATTTCACTGTTTCCATCTAAAAAGCGTTTGTGGCAAAACAAATCCTCTTAAGCAAGTAAAGTAATGTAAAAAATATAACACACTCCTTTTATAGAGGCAATATTATTGTTTATTTTGCAAACAAGCAAACAGAACTATTTTTTAAAGTGTATCTAGTTCCCTTAAGCATTGTTATCATTTTCAGACCAGACGCTAAGCACACACTCAAAGATATGCTCTTACATATTCACTCATTCTATCTGCTACAGGAAAATTAAATAACTTAATCAACTCCCATGTGTACGGGTGATCAGCAGATGAACCTGGTTACTGCACACTCCATTATTTTTAGCTGCACTTACCCAGAGCTACAACAGTTAAGAATAACAACAGATCTTTGATTTATTTGAGTGCATGGCACTCATACTAAATATCACTCTTGCTGATCCTTTTGGCAAAGTGATTTAAAAAAAAAATTATTTCATTCTTTTCACAAAATAATTTCAGCAGTACCAGTCTTAAGTGCATTTATTTTTGAGTGGAATACACCTCAGAGATAGTAAAGTAGTGTACATTTGTATGGGGTTTGAGGACATTGTAATGGATTTCATTATATGCCCCTGATCTGAAGTACACAGCAAATAAAGTAGTTGCAGTTGGAGGTAACATCTGCATCAGTGTTTGTGTGTGTGTGTGTGTGTGTGTGTGTGTGTGTGTGTGTGTGTGTGTGTGTGTGTGTGTGTGTGTGTGTGTGTGTGTGTATGTGTGTAGGGGGAGTGTCATGGGTTGTCATTGTGTGGTTATTACATCACTGAGCCAAAATATTTTACGGCTTTTATTTATGGTTTGCTCACTAATAGATATTTGAGGTGTACACAGTCATTTAAGTGACAGAAATGGCTGGTTATATCTGTGTGTGGGAGGGTTGTAATGGGTTGCACTGTATGCTTCTGGCAGCAATGAAATTAAACATTTTACTGCATCTATTATTTATGAGTTCATTTTATAACAACCAGGCATCAGTGATGTATGCAATGAAGACAGTTGCTGTGAATGGTGAGCACTTGTGTGTGCATGTGACTGAACTCATATGCATTCATCTGTGTAAGCAATAACACAAGCTGTGATATAAGTTGCACAGATATTGTCATACACCCAGATTGTAATGAAAGACAACTTAATAGGCTTTTCAGTCCCAGGTGTGTAGCAAATGTGTCACAGCACATTATCCAGCATATGCTATTATATTTGTTAAATAGTACGATTGTTGTTAGGTAGTCAATTTTTTGGAGTGGGATTGATTTATTAGTCCTCATTGAATCTGTTTTATGCAACTTATTAAACAATCATACACACATGCATATATCTACATATGTGCGTGTTTATACATATATATGGGTCCCTATCAGTAGCTTGAGTTTCCCAAAACTTGACAGTCATATTGTTGAGATGATATGATCAAGTTTCTGAAAGGTCAAAACTTTTGAATGGAGATTGCAGAACAGTGCTGATTAGGAAATGTACCCTTCTCCCCACTGTAGTGCGATCTTGGAGTTGGTGGAGGGGGTGCAGGGGGAGTCCCCCCCCTTGCAAAAATGTATAAAAAAGTATATGTTTGTTGTTTTTTTGAAGTCTGGGTTTTCAGAAACTCGATCATATTGTCTTGGCGATATGAATTTCAGGTCTATGAAAACCTGAGTTTCTGATATAGACCTATAGATATAGATATATATATATATATATATATATATATATATATATGTATGTATATACACAGAGACACATGGGCGCGTGTGTGTGTGTGTGTGTGTGTGTGTGTGTGTGTGTGTGTGTGTGTGTGTGTGTGTGTGTGTGTGTGTGTGTGTGTGTGGTGTGTGTGTGTGTATATATATATATATATATATATATATATATATATATATATATATATGCATACATACATGGGTCTACTTCTGTTTGTCGAAAACACACTTTCTCGACAAACAGAAGATCGAACCTGGAACCAAAATGTAAAAACAAAAACTCACTGCACCTAAAAATAAATAAATCTACGGACTCACAGAAGTATTGAATGGAATGTTTTCTTTTAATACAAATTTAAACAATAAAACACGACTAAGCGCTTTCACCTACCAGAGGCATCATCAGAGTTGTATATCTCACTTACTAGCATGCTTATATAATCACAAAACCAACCCCATAATTAATGAATTAATTAATCATGTGGTTATTAACCCCTGCTATTCCATGCCAAAATGACTATAAAAATATAAAAAACATATTAAACACTTTTTCAAAGAACCACCATCATATGGAGAATCATATAAAAATAATAGAAGATACATATAATGCAAATCCAAAGAAGATCGAACCCACTTATGCAAAAGTGCATTACATCAACAGAGCACTTTCATAAAAGCCGATTCACCGAAGCACATTACACTGGGAATAAGGTAATATATACCTTTCCCCACTGTAGTGCGATCCTGGAGTTAGTATATTTAAGTAGGGGGGTGGGGGGACTTGCCCCCCTGAAAATAGTGTTTAAAGTAGTTTTTTTTTTCCCCGATTTGGTGAATTGGCTTTTGCAAAAGAGCACTTTTGATGTAGTGCACTTTCGCTTAAGAAGGTTTTTACTTTTCTTGTTCGAGATTATGAAATTTTGATCACGAAAAGTAGACTCATATATATATATATATATATATATATGGGTCCCTATCACTTTGTCGAAATTTCAATTCACCTAACTGTCATTTCGTCTAAACTTCATTACATCGACAAGCATTTTAGGTGGGGGGCTTCGCCCCCCACACCCCCCCTAGCTATATATATCAACTCCAGGGTCGCACAACATTGGGGACGGGGGCAAATGCTTGTCGATGTAATGAAGTTTAGACGAAATGACAGTTAGGTGAATTGAAATTTCGACAAAGTGATAGGGACCCATATATATATATATATATATATATATATATATATATATATATATAGGTGTGCAGTTCTATTTGTCAGGCATTCATTTAGTGTAGCATGAAATTCAATAAATGCCTTAGTTGACTGTGTTGTTGGTCAGACATAGGGCATGTACGCAGACAACAAAGTATAATGGCTTAGTAGTGTGGCAGTTTGTGGATCAGAATGACTGCTGTCATTTGCTCATTACTTAGGATTTTGCATGAATAATGTGATGTATAAAACATTCTGGAACACTTTGGGGCTGTTCATGTGAAATGCATACCTCTCAATGGACCCTGAGTTTGCAGAATGCCATTGATTTTCCCTCATATTTCTGGTATGTTATTCATATAGTTTGTGGTTTTCTGGCATATCGTTGAGGTCCGCAATAACTTAATGATGTCAAACATTTGAGTTTCAGACTTCATATCCTTCAGTAAATGCATGCTAATACAAAATCAGTTATTTTCTCAACTTTCTAAGAACATAAGAGCAATATCTAAAATCTGTCCACAGTTTTAGGTCCCTGTGCCTCATTATTTGTTGGATTTGTCCCTGAACCATGTGCTAAGAGACTGAGCTTTCTAAAACAGTATAAAAGTACAGTTTTGTACCTACCATAAATGTAGATGTTCGAGGATATCCATTGCTGCAGTCCTGACATATGGGTATTCCGCTGTCCACCATCGGCCCGAATACCAAAGGGCTAGAATCTGGCGTCGGTCATGGCGCTCGAGGCTGACATCAGTATGTGCCAGTACAAATGCGCATGACCGGCACCATACCCTCAGTCTTTCTTGCCTCAGACGTCAGAATGCAAAAAACACCACCCAAAACCCAAACCTAAATAAGGGGGAGGGAAACTTGGACTGCAGCAATGGATATCCTCGAACATCTACATTTATGGTAGGTACAAAACTGTACTATGTTCTTCGTCTACCATTGCTGCAGTCCTGACATATGGGTAGAATCCCAGAGCAACGGAAAACAGGGAGGATGGCCAACTAAATAGAATTAGGAGCTGCTAACATGCCCTGTAGAATAGCAGTGGCAAACCCAGCCCTAGACCTAGAATAAAGAGGTAAATGATAATGCTCAGTATATGTATGTACAGAACTCCAAGTAGCTGCCTCCAAAATGTCCTTAGCAGCTACCCCTCTCAAAAAAGCAGTAGAGGTGGCCGTAGCCCTAGTAGAGTGAGGCCTGATCCCAGCAGGAACATCTTTCCCATGATGAGAATAACAAAAAGCAATACAATGGCCAATCCACTTGGAGATAGTGTGTTTTGAAACAGCTTTCCCTTGTGAAGTCAAAGCAAAAGAAACAAACAACTGTTGAGATCTTCTGAACACTGTGGTTCTGCTCAAATAATATCTTAAATGCCTATGCACATCCAAAGAATGCAAAACTTTCACCCCTTTATTTTGGGGGTCAGCAGAAAAAGTAGGCAAATGTATAGATTGGTTCAGTGCCACATATGAAATTACTTTAGGCATAAAAGTAGGATTAGTACGTAAGGAAACTCTGTCCTTGTGAAAAATCAGAAATGGATCTACTGCCATGAGGGCCTGTAATTCAGAGACCCTTCGAGTAGAAGTAACAGCCAACAAAAAAGCAGTCTTCCAAGACAACAACTTCAACTCAGCTGTAGCTGCAGGTGCAAATGGAGGCAGAGTCAGCTTCTCCAAAACAAAATTAAGATCCCAGGCTGGAGTGGGAGCTCTTCTCGGGGGTCTTATATTCTTTGCCCCTCTAAGAAACTGTTTAACCAATGGATGAGAAAACAAAGGAGGGTCACATTCATAGTGAGCAGAAATAGCTGCAGCATGCACTTTAACAGAAGAGAAAGACAATCCCTTGTCTAACAAAACAGTCAAATATTGCAAAATACAACTCAAGTTAGGCAATTTAACATCAAAGCCATGAGCTGCACTCCAAAGAAAAAATCTCTTCCATTTATCAGCATAAACTTTCCAAGTAGTAGGACGCCCGGCTTCCAAAAGAACATCCAAAACTTGTTGTGGAAGCTGCAGGCCTTCCTTCCTCAAAACTGAATTCTCCAGGCTGTCAGGTAAAGAGATTGCACCCTGATATTGAGAAAATGATTGTCCTCCTGAGTCAATAAGTGAGGAAACTGTGGTAATGGCCAAGGTGTCCCATGAATTAAACTCCTTAAGAGAGGGTACCAATATTGTCGAGGCCAAACTGGTGCTATCAGAGTCATGCGAGGCATTTCCCTCCTGACTTTCAACAATACCTTTGGAAGAAGAGGCAAAGGAGGAAAGGCATACATGTGCAGGTTTCTCCAGCTGAAGGATAGTGCATCTATTTTCCAGGCTTTCGGATGAAACAGCCTTGTGCAAAACTTTGGCAGTTGATAAGTCAGAGGAGAAGCGAACAGATCTATGTCTGGAGTTCCCCAAGCCATGGCCAACTGCAGAAACACCTGATGATCCAACTTCCATTCGCGAGGATCCACAATCTGTCTGCTCAGAACATCTGCTAAAGAATTTTGTGCTCCTGGCAGAAACTGTGCTCGAAGAGTGATGTGCAGTTTTAAAGCAGTTTCCCATACTAGCCTTGCTTGTCTGCACAATGGATAAGAATGGGTTCCCCCTTGCTTGTTGATGTACCACATGACTGTTGTGTTGTCTGTTCGAATCAACACCAGTCCTGATTGAAGTAGGCTCTTGAATGCTTCCAAAGCAAATTGAACTGCCAGCATCTCTTTCATGTTGATATGTAAATGAAGTAGCTCTGGGGGCCAAAGGTCTTGAATCCATTTTCCTTCGAGATGAGCTCCCCAGGCCGACTCCGAGGCGTCTGTTGTTAATATCTGACATGCCCCTGGCTGGGTCACAGAGAGTCCCTTGTTTAGGTGACATTCCTGAGCCCACCACAGAAATTCTTTTTGTATGCAAGGGAGAATCTGAATGACAGTGTCCAAATCGTGGCTGTGTTGAGTCCACACGCTTTTGAGATACCATTGTAACTTCCTCATATGCAGTTTGGCATTGGGAAGCACTAGAATACAAGATGCCATGAACCCTAAGGCTTGAAGGACTGTCCTTGCAGTCAGCCTGGACATTACTGAAAGCTGTTGGAAGTATTGATGAAGATGTCTTTGTTTGTCCAGGGTAAGAAATGCCATCTGGGTTGCTGTATTCAGTCTCACACCCAGAAAACACATCTCTTGTGAGGGTACTAGACTGGACTTTATTTCGTTCACAGAATACCCTAGGCATCTTAAAACTGTCATTACATAGTGAAGATGTTGAAGAAGTTCTTGCTTGCCTTGAGCCAGAAACAAACAGTCGTCCAGATAAGGATAAATTTGAATTCCTTGTAGTCTGAAAAAAGCAATTACTGGAGCCCGGACTTTTGTGAATACCCTGGGCGCAGTAGACAAGCCAAAGGGCAATGCAGAGAACTGATAATGCAAATTCCCATTCCGAAATCTCAGGAACTTCCTGGAACTGGGCCCGATAGGAATGTGAAGATAGGCCTCTGTGAGATCCAGAGTTACCATCCAATGAGCCCTGCCCAGCATAGGCAGCAACTGCTGCAACGTTAACATCTTGAACTTTGGAATTTCCAAAAAGGTGTTTAGAATGGACAAATCCAGAATTGGTCTCCAAGTATCTACTTTCTTTGGCACTAAGAAAAGACGGGAATAAAACCCTGTGCCTCTTTCAGCAGAAGGTACTTCCTGTATTGCCCTCCACTGAAGCAGAGAAGAAAATTTTTTTTTTTTTTTTTTTTGCCTGTGCTTCCAGTCTTTGCTGATGAGGCACATCTGGCATACCTTTAAAAGGAGGGAAAGTGTGGAAATAAAATTTGTAGCCTCGATTTACAATGTCCAATACCCATTGTCCTGGGTAACCAAATGCCAATACTTTGCAAAAAGTCCCAGTTTTCCTCCTAGAGGAGCTGCCAGCATGGCAGAGTCCAACAGCTGAAGACGCAGGTCATTGAGTTTGTTTCCGAAAGGACTGACCCCTGCCCTCCCCAGCAGAAGGGGTAAAAGAACCCAAAGTCCTAGGAGTAGCAGGGCCCTGAGAGGAAGCTCTACACCTACCTCGCCTAGACCTGCCCCTAGACTGATAATCTGAAGAGGGAAAAGACCACCCTTTAGTAGGCCAATTCCTACTGAACTTAGGGGGCTGAACCTGTAAACAATCCTTAACTGTCTGCATAGACTTAGCTTTTTCCTCCATTATTTCAAAACTGATTCAACCGGAGGGCCAAAAGAACATCAGACTGCAAAGGAGCATCCATAATCCGAGCCTTAACATGCTCCGACAACGTCTGAACTTTTAACCAGGCATGCCTGCGAAGAACTAAACTAGTAGCAGCCACCCTGGAAGAAGCCTGTAAAGCATCAAAACCACATTGCAAAGAACGCTTACCAACTTGGCCTGAAACATGCACTAAATCCTGAAGCTCTTTACATTCAATACCTTCAGATAAAGCATCAACTTTACATTTCAATTGGCCCAGCAAATAATTTTGACAATGTAAAGCACTCATAGCTAAAGTGGAAGAGGTATACAACTTCTTACCCCACCAATCCAGAGCTCTAGCATCCATGTCCAAAGGAACTGGATTCTTAACCACAGCAGCCCTGACACCCTTGGGGCCTTGAGTAATGGTGTCTGGGTCAGCCCTAGGACTCTTGTATAAATACTAGTGAGCTTCCGGTACCCTGCAGTATCTATCTGGTTTAGCAGGGGCAGGAGGCAAAGAGTCAGGGTTAAGAGAAGCCTCAGAAAATACATCCTGAACAACATCCAATACAGGGGGAATAGCCAAAGGCCTATGCTGAGGCAAAAACAAGAATTCTCTAAGCCTTCTACGAGAATCAGAATAATCCTGGCCTTCCCATTTAAAATGCTCCCTCATGGAATGCAAGGTTTCAGAAAAAGAAAAATCTTCAGGAGGGGACGCAGAGGGAGGAGAATCCTCAGCCTATGAATCAGAGTAGGGAGGGAAATCCTGGAGCTCTTCCACAGAAGAATCAGGGTCATTGGAAGACTGATCCAGACCCTCTATCCCTGGCTCTACCCTGGGCCTTTTCTCAGGGGGAGGCATAGAACCCCTAATTAAAGTAATCAAATCCTCCGCCACCTTTAACATGTGCTTTCTAGGAGCTGGACCCTGTGGACAGACACCAGCAGGGGCAGAATTAGATTTAGAAAGGCTTTTACTATGAGAAGGGGAGGCCTAGAAACTCTGTGAGGGGAGGGAACCACCGACACATGAGAAGCCCCTTCAGCCTGGCCTACAACAGGAGAAGCCACTTCCTGAAGTAGCAAAGGCTCCCCTTGAGACTCCGCTAAACTGTCAGAAGGAGCCGTTGAAGTAGTCAGTGGCTCTACCGAACCGGCGTCCGCAATGGACTCATCTTGTTTGGACCGCAAAGGATTACTCCTTGCGTTTTTTAGCCGAACTGGGCGGAGAATCCGACGGCATGTTATAATTGCACCGTTTACCAAACACTAGCCTAGCACAGTCCAAGCGACGTGTAATAGTGCGCTCATCAAAGGCAGCACAAAAGCGACACCCAACAACGCCGTGCTCAGGCCCAAACAAGGAATACAGAGTAAATGGTAATCCCTATGAGGAATCTGTTTCCCACAAGAAATACAGTTATTAACTTTTTCTGACAGCCGGTAATACTGAGGCAAGAAAAGACAAAAGTGTCCCCAACGGGGTACTTAGCCCAGCTTGGTCTCCGGTCTGAAACTCGAAAACCGACAATTCCAGAAAGCCGAACGGCACTTGCAAACACTGCTTCTGCTTAGGACCACGCGGCAAGAAAGACTGAGGGTATGGTGCCGGTCATGCGCATTTGTACTGGCACATACTGATGTCAGCCTCGAGCGCCATGACCGACGCCAGATTCTAGCCCTTTGGTATTCGGGCCGATGGTGGACAGCGGAATACCCATATGTCAGGACTGCAGCAATGGTAGACGAAGAACATCTGATGTTAGGTGTTGGATGATCAGAAGTCTGTGGGTTCTATTCCCGCCCATGATAATTGGATTAATTTTTCCATTACTGACACTTAAGTGCATGATTAGGGAGTGCCATACTCCTGACAGTGCTGTCCTTCAGATGAGACATTAATCCTGAGCTGGTGGTAGATGAGGTGAGGTGGAGATAAAAGATCCTACAGCACTTATCAAAATGAGGAGGGGAAGTAGTTAGTATGAATACCACTTCTGTCCTGGTGAGACTATAATCTAGTCAACAAGGGAAAATGAAAAAAAGAAAGAAAGATATAGAGTTAAGATAAAGTACCATAACCATTATTTTTTGTCACAATCAGCTGTCTAAGGTGCTCACAGTCAACAAAGTGGCTATAACTGCTGGTTGGGGGGGGGGGTGTTGTCTGTGAAAGAGGCTGGTAACTGACTTTTTTTTCATTTAGTCAATTTAAAGACCTATGTAGGACTAGTGTGTGGGATGCCTGTGGTTGCAAATGATTAAGAGTACTATCATTTGCTCAGTTTAAACAGTTGTTCTGGCTTTGCATCACTAATATATATTTTTGTGAAGCAATTTGGAATATTTATACTGTGGTAATTTTTATCACTATCAGACATCTGAGATATACATAGTCCAAAAAGTGGCTGTAGCCCATGGGTGTGGAAGCCATCTGTAGATAAAATGGAAGGTTACACACCGTATTGTATTTACTGAATCAGTGTAAACTTATCACTGCTATTGCTTATGATTATATGCATGTTTGTCTGTGTCTGTGTGGGTTGTTGAAGTGTATTTAAGGATAACAAGTTTGCCATAATTTCTTTCACTTTCTGTTACATCAGATATCAGCACTATATACAATAAATGGCTGTCTGCAGTGGTCTGGGCACTTGGTTCTCTGATGAATTTGTGGCTATAGCTCCTTATTGGTGGATTCTACATGTTCTGTTTGTATCTATATGGGCTTTTTCAGATGGTCTGGCTTTTTGAGCACCCCAAAGACATGAATTGGTGTTCCTCTAATTTGCCTGTAGGAAGCAGTGTGGTGTGCTATATTTTGATAGTCGTAGTCTGTCAAAGGCAGTGTGTGCATGCAAAATTAGTGCATATTCTGTGTGTGTGTGTGTGTGTGTGGGGGGGGGGGTCATGTGTCATGTAAAATAATGTCATAGGTTATTTGAGGACACACAGTATTGAGAGGCACATGCATAACTCTTATGGGTAGGAGTAAAAAAATCAGTAAAGCAATCATCAGCTTTCAAAAAGAAGGCACACAATGCATCACAAACATCTATACATTCAGCTCTACTAGCCCCCAAACAGCAAGCTGTATAAGTGGATTTTGACACAGGCTTAGTAAAGGCATCTATCTCCCCTGCACCACAAAGCCACGCTTCTCAGAGATGTGCTCAAGAGTTTCTTTCTAGCTTGTTTAAAGGGTTTCTTTAATTTTCCTCACAATTAAACTGCAAAGATATGCATGCAAAAAATAGTGTGGGGGCAGGGAATGGTCTTTTTATTATTTAATAATCAAACCTCACTGGTGTTTTTCTTGTCTAGGGGCAGTGTGCCATCTTTGTGCAACAAGCTGGAATACATTACACATTACTGCCTTCATTATATTTTTTCATTTTCCCCAAAATCAGACATCTGGTGTGTAATATAGATGGCTATCTTTTGTGATTAGGAATAACGAGGCATGCTATGCATATGTGTCTGACAGCAACAGTATGTTAGTGTTTTTGTTTGTTTGTTTTGTTTTGTTTTTTTGTTTGTTTGTTTTGCTTTTTTTTGTTTGTTTGCTTTCATCCCAGTCTGACATTAAAGTGTTAAACAGCTGATGGCTATCTTTTGGGGTAGGGTGAGGAGGCACACTATGCATATATATGAGAAAAGCAACTTGAAATCTATGACTATGTCTTTTGCTTCTTTACTTTCATCTCAAGCTAGCAACAGACAGATACATAGATGGCAACCATGTGTCCTCATAATTTTCTTCTCTGCTTATTGGGAACATTAGTGTTCAGAGTCTCTTGCATCTATATCTATATATATGTGTGTGTGTGTGTGTGTGTGTGTGTGTGTGTGTGTGTGTGTGTGTGTGTGTGTGTGTGTGTATATATATATACAGAGAGAGAGAGAGAGAGAGAGAGACAAACCCACACCCACACACAATGTGGTAAAGAACAGTTTTGTATTGTCACCCAATGTCCATTTTATTATCATCTAGTTGGGAAGGTCGTATTACTAGCAATTAGTCTGGAGATGAGGCTGATTTCTTTATTATTATTTGGTTGGGAGGGTGGCCTAATGGTTAAGGTGTTTGCCTTACAAACACAAGGTACAGGGTTTGAATCTCACAGGGGATAATTGGCTAGGCTTAAAATGGCTCGCAAGGGCAGTTAGTCTAGTACTAATCTATGAACCTATTAACTAATCTTATTCACTTATCTGGACTCTCTTACTTGGCCAATTGTATGCAAAGATGTTATACTTGTGAATAATGCAGTAAAACAACCAGATACCTGTCTTTAACCAAGATTCAGTTAAGGATATTATTTTGTGGTTATAGCAGCTGCTGTGGTGCTGGGCAGCCGTGGTGGTGCAGCAGTTAGCATTGCCACCTCAGAGCAAGAGGTTTTCCAGTTCAATCCTCGGCTGGGATGCCTTCTGTGTGGAATCTGCATGTCCTCCCTGTGGTCACCTGGGTTTCCTCCAGGCACTCCAGTTTCCTCCCAAAGATATGCTGTAGGTGGATTGGACACTCTAAATTGGCCCTAGGTGTGAGTGTGTGCCATCTGTGGAAGGTTGGGCATCGGGCTGGCAACTTGACAATGTAAAACTCCACTGCCAATCATGAGAGGACAGGTGATCCACCATTGCGACCCCTAACTGGGAAAAGCTGGAAGAAGAAGGCACATTTTTAGACTTGCTAGGTTCATACATGCTAAGGGTACCTTATATTTTCAATGTTGACCTATGAGCGGTTATGGGGAAGGTGGGATTTGAGTTATTGCTTCTGCTGTATGAATTTAATTGTATGTCTTCTGCTCGCAGTATCAGTAGAACTGTGCAAATGAACATAACATTGTGGATACACTTTCAAGTCAAAACTGGGCATTGTTTAGACAGTCACTTTATAATGGTAATATCGTTCCATTTGTTGATGGCTGGAATTTAGGTTAAGTAAGCATTCTACCAAATGTGTACAGTAATATAACCATTAGTGTATGTCTTAGTGCACTATTTTGTTGTCTTATTTGTTTTAGGTTCAGAGACTGCAAAAGCCTGGGGGCCATACTAGCACATTTACTATATGGATACATAATAGTATGCAACAAAACAGTTTATATGCATTGCTACTGATGAGAGAGTAAAACAATAAGTAAGAAGGTCACTGAAAAACCAATCAGTAAAAACAAAATGAAAACTCCAGCAAAGCTAGAACTTCCACTGAATGACCTCACAAACCTCTTGTGTCAGAGGCACATGGGATATATGCAAATGAGCCTTATGAACATCAGGTGTTTCAGCTAATTGGCAATTCTGAATGTCCATGACATGTTTCGTCATTTCACTGGACATTTTCAGGCCAATGAAGCCAAACCCCACTATCTGTGGATATGCATATTTCGGCCTTGCTTTTCAGTGACCTTCTTACTTATTGTTTTGGCTTTGTTTTTCAGTGGCCTTCTTACTTATTGTTTTAGTTTGTTGTTTGAGATATTTTTGCAGTGACCCTAATGATAATGGACATCAGCTGGGTATAACAGCCCTGTGTTTCTAATACTTAGTCAAACATACTGCTTGTGCTGTGTGGCGAGGTCATAACAAGGCCAGAATATGCATATCCACAGCTAGTGGGGTTTGGCTTTATTGGCCTGAAAATGTCCAGTGAAATGACGAAACAAGTCATGGACATTCAGAATTGTCAATTAGCTGAAACACCTGATGTTCATAAGGCTCATTTGCATATATATCATGTGCCTCTGACACAAGAAGTTTGTGAGGTCACTCAGTGAAAGTTCTCGCTTTGCTGGAGTTTTCATTTTGATTTTACTGATGAGAGAGTAGAATGGCTAATACTGATGTGTCAGAAAAAAACAATATTGGAGCAGAGTGTAGAGAATTTAGAATAGATAGAATTGTCATGGCAGAGAAAATAATTGGAGTGGAGGGGAGGAAATTTGTGGAACATGAAAGTATAGGAATAGTAGGAAAGGGAATTCATGGAGCATAGTAGTTTTAGTAACTCAGTTAGTGCTGATACTTTTCTTGGGTAGAACTTTATCTAATTGGTCATGAGGATGGTTATGACTGGGCTGAATGTGATGGGGTATGGCTTGAAACTATAAAGGAAATGATCTGGGGAACTGAAGTCTGATAAAAGAAAAAAAACACAATTTGTGCAAGTGTCAAATCCAGAAGACACCTAAGTATTAGAGAGAATGATGCACTACCTGGCAAAGTTTGTCTATGTTGTTTCTGAGATAACAATGATTCTTGGAAGCTGTTAGATTAAGATATGCCCTGGGAATTGAACTATGAACAATAAAATTGTTTTTAAATGCTCAATAATCTAGTTACAGAACCATCAGTATTAAAACACTTGATGTGAATAAACTTGCTGTGGTGCAAGTAGATAGTACTCAGAATGATATTGTAGCAATGGTCCTCCAAGAAACAGACCATTTGCGTAAGGATCAACAACATTTATTGATGCATGAACAAGAAATCTTCAGACAGAAAAAAAGTTGTTGGCAATAGTTTATGAATGTGGGAATTTCCATTAACATGCCTATGGTAAAGAAATCCAGGTAGAACAGCCCATTGACACGTCTATGGTAAAGACGTCTATGTAGAAAAAACCTTGCAAAACATTTTCAGAAACTTTTTATGTAAGGCATCTCTAATACTGCAAAGCATGTTAATTATCTAAAGAATCTGAATGGGGAAGTACAGACCAGACAGGGTACTAAACATTTCTGAATGCTAAATAGAGCATATTTAGCAGAAATACATGAAAAAACTGTTAGCAGACAAAGGTTTTCTTTGGGTAATACCACAGTTAGCAATAACACAAGACAATGTAAAAAAATTTCTGAGATACACTACCTCAAACTAAGAAATGCAGTTACTAGAAGACATTATCATGGCAGGTTGGCCTGAGAAAAAGTGTCAGAAAGGGAATAAAATCAGTCTTATTTTCTTCCAAGGAAGAAACAGGTGGGGTCTAGGCATTAAAATTTAAAGTTTATAGAATAATAATGTCCATTCAACTGAGCAGGTAGAAATACTTGGCAGGATACATAGTAAAGTACAATGAAAGTGCAAGAGATATAATGTACTTTTGTAGGAATATGAATTCAACTACAGCAAGAAATGAAGAGCTGTGATAACTGCATTCATTAAAAATCATTCAAAGGAACAAAAATATCAGCATAGACAGTACCATGACATCTGTAGAGTCAAGAAGGCACTTTTTTGTTTCAGTTCAAGAAATCTATGTATTTTATATACATTATACATTATTTTTCAAGTTCTTTGAAATATGTTAATTAATTGACATGGCAAGTACAAATGAAATTACTGCACTAAAGCGTTTATTATTAAGACAGAGAATATCTGATATCATTATAGCTTACAATGGTCTATAATATAAAGTCACAAATTCAGAGAATTTGTGTTTGGAAATTCAAACATAACATATAGGCCACACCAAATGTAGTCAAATGGTCTCCAATGAAAAGAGGCTACTAGCCTAGTGGGACTAACCCAGTCAACAAAGGATAAATAAAATAAATAAAGTACACAAATGGGAACCTATCCAAATGGTGAAAAAATCTATGAGAAAGAGCTGCAGTGAAAATTGTGACTGCCATTTCACAATTTTGGAATATAGCAATACTGCAGGGTTTGAATTTCACACCAGCTTATGTTTTATGAAACTGAAAAGAAAACTGTGTACATCAACAGCACTACTCATGCCTAAAAATCAAGGAATTGCCAGAAAACAAAAAACAAAGGAAATTGAAGCCCCTGTCTTCAGGTCAAAATGAAAACAAAAAGAAGATAAAGTAAAGATACAAAGTCCATTGGAATGATTGCATTCATGAGGAAAATTGAAATTTGTACAAGAAAAATTATATATATATTTGAATAGGACAACTATGTTGAAATTTAAGGAAGAATAGTAACCAGAAATGTCACAACCAGTGTTGTTGCAAGACAATGGAGAATGAGAGAATTACAGCATTTAAAACATGGAGAGAGACAGAGAGAGAGAGAGATCTCCAAGAAAACTTGTAGTGCAGTATGAACTGTCCCCAGAGGAAACTGAGATATACTTGGAAAATATTTGTGTTAAATATTCTAGGTTGGGAAAATCACTGAAAAGAAGAACATAATAGATTCTAGCAAATATTACAGAGATGGAAGTCTACAAAAAATACTACACAGTTATGTGTATAGTTAAAGAGTTGATTGTGTTTGCAAAAATTGCACTTGTTGAAATGTCTATTAAATGTGAATAAAATATCTGATTTTGATGTAATAGACTCAATGAACTGCTTAGAGTAGAGTTAAATATATTTTAAAACAATCAATGCAGGTAATGCATGTTGTCTCATAGAGTGCATATAAAAGAGGTATATTTTATAACTAGCAAAGGGATTTGTAAAACATACATACATACATACATACATACAAATATTTCGGGCATGGGAAATAATGCCCTTCTAGCCTGCCATTATACAAAACCAGTTACTAAACAGATTGTTCTTAAAAAATATCTAAACTAGTACTTGCTTTAATGTAATTTGGTAGTCTACAACTTGCATCAGCTACTCTCTAAGAGAATCAATTAGTAGACCTCTCATTCCTATATAATCTTGGCTTAATTTTTCCAAGTCTTTTGGGTTTATAATACCATGGCAGAAATGGACCCCATATCTAAGTCAAAGTATGATTAATGTTTGTGAAATTAGTATTGTTTCAATCTTTGATGTTAGCCAAAAGAGCTCTTCGCAGCACTCGTAATGTGCCCAGTAATGACTCCTTCTGTAATTCGTATGGAGTTACATGTTTTGGTAACATATCTAAATATAATTGTAGATTCTTTTTATAAGACCCATTGCTCCTACTACTATTGGAACTGTCTGGGTATCTTTCTTTATCATTGCTCTCACTTCTGCCTGCAGATCCTGATATTTTATGACTTTGTGTCTCTCTGCACGCTAGACACTGTAGTCATTGGGTGTGGCAATTTCAATGATCAATGCTACTTTTGTCTTCTTTTCATGGACCACTATATCTGGTTATCTAGCATCTATCTTTTGAATTGTTGGTAATGGATGATCCCATATGATGTAAACTACATCATTTTCTATGATGCTTTGTAGCTCAGGTTTCCAGTGTTTTTCAGACACTTCAATACCATAATGTTTGCACAATCCCCAGTGCAACGATCTTGCCACCTTATTATGCCTTTCAGTATACAGTCCTTCTGCCATTAGTATGTCACAACCAGCAATGAGGTGTGCAACTGTCTCCAGTTAGGTTATACAAAATCTGCATTTGTTTGTTTCTCCCATATGTTCAATGGACTTTGTAAACCAATGTGTACACAGCCCACTATCTTGGGCTGCCAATATTAACCATTCATCTCTTGGTTTGAATTTGCCTCTCCTTAACCATTCCTGCATTCATTCCTGATCAACATGAGGTTCTTCCAGAAGTTTTATATACTTGCAACTATATTTATGCATTTTCCACATTGCTTGCATTCTCATCTGTTCCTTCACTTTATATTCTTTCCTTTGTTTTTTGGCACATTCATTTGCTGCCTGATTTTTATCTACTTCTGGTTTGATTTCAATTCCTGCTTGATGCCGATATGCTTCTGCTAGATTAATCAGTGAAGTCATCTTAGATTTATTCTCCTCATGTTTCAAAACTATCACTACATTTTGGTCTCGTGATTTCAGCAGATAAGTGTGGAGTCCCATGATTGCAGATCTATACATGTAATCATTTTCAAGGAGGCCCATCTCTCCTTCAGAAATGGGAATATATAATCTTGGTATACACTGATGTTTATAAATCATTTGTTGAGTATGAAGCATCTTTCTTGTTTTCCTACCTAATCTGTCCAACAAGATTTGGGGCTAGTCAATCACTCCAAAACTGTAAATTAAGACAGGAAGAGCAAATTGGTTTATAGCTTGGATTTAGTTCCTAGATGTCAGCACTGTTTTCAGGATTAATTTAAGTCTTCTAAAGTACTCCTTACTAAGTTTTATTCACATTTGTTCATGTTTTATTGTTGATCCTTCATAAATTCCCAAATTTATACACTCACTCTTGCTCAAGTTCTTTCATATCAGATTCGTATCCCAAACTGATGTTTTCCTGGTGCTGCAGTTTTCCTGCTTTAAAGGTTGCTTTTGCACATTTATCAGGACCAGATGACATTCTTATGTGTAGGTTATCTGATGATTCTCTACTACTTTTTGATATTCCAAAACATTCCCAGAGGTAGTTGTCTCTAAATACCTTATATACCTGCATAAGGTCTCCTCTTAAACGTCTATATGATACACTATACAATTTCAGATATTTTAGTCTTTCATAATAACTTAAATTTTCACATCCACAGATGCCCTTGGTAAAGTTCAGCTGCACTTTTTCCAATGTATTTGTGCTTGTTTTCTTGTAAGGTTTTCATATTGTTATTCCAACTCACATTTGCGTCTAATGTAACTAGCAAAAATGATTTCATCATTTCTGACTTTCTAGACTTTATAAATTTTTTATATCACCTATAGTTCTATAACTATCATTAACTGATTGGTAGTTATGATTAGAAAAACCTCAAAGTTGGATCTACCCATCTACCCAGGTCCTTAAATGAATCTACATTTTCAAACACTATGTGCTGTATTAAATATTCACCTTTCGATCTATGTCTCCCAAATCTCACATGCTTAGTTTCTGATGTATTTTATTTTCTATGATAGTGTTTTTAAAGTGTTTACAGTTTGGTTTTTATGCTTTGCAATAAAAGAAATTTTCCTGATTCAAGTCCTGGTCCTTTGGAGCACCTGGTTTTGTTTTCTTTGTGGAGTTTCTACTGGGATTGTGTACCTTTGTTTCTCTTCTAAGGTCTAAGTAATAGATGCCCCTCAAGTGTTTGGCAATGCTCTGTACAGACTCAGACACCTTGAGTGACATTTGTCCTGTAAAAGCACAATTAAAATTTCTCCAATACCTAGTTGCACACAGGACAGCTAGTTTACAGTGACAAGTACTGTCCCCATAGTTGAAAACTGGATACTCCTGACAGTGATTGATATTCTCACTTCAACTGTCTAATCAATAAAAAGGGGTTTGTTGCCATGGATATGAACTTTCCTTCTGTCTCCGTTACCGGCTTGGTGGATATGGGCATCTTGAGGCAATGTAGAAATTGCCTCTTGTTTACTGACAACCAGTTAATTGTCAAACAAGCTGATATGGTATGTGAGAGATGAAGTTACACAATTTCACTGGAGGCAAAGCTCTCACATAAAAGTACTCCTAATGTCAATAAGGTTGTCTGTAATACACACGCTACACCCATCATGCACAATTCAAAGCAGACATATTGATCCACATATGTTGAGGCAATTAAATGCAACCTTCCTAAACCACAAAGACCACCCAGAAGAAGTACGCACAAGAAATACCTCAGCAGCCTCAAATGCACTCTTTCAAAACAACACCCACATCAACAAATAGAGCTACATCTCATGGAGCCTTTAACTCTAAGCCCATAAGGCAAGTCAGCATACAATCCAACATTCTAATCATTGGAAACTCCATTGTGAGACACACTGATGTTCCTCTTACCAGGCTGAGTAAGGAGAAAGTCACAGTCAATTGCTTATCAGGGGCAAGGATCCACCACACTACGCACGCACTCAGGTCATTGGACCATAATTACCAATATGACTCAGTCATAGTCCATGTGGGAGTAAATGACCTGAGACCTACCTCCCTAGACTATATGAAGAGAGACGTCATGGATCTCTCAGAATATGTGTCTGAGGCTGATATGAGCCTAGCACTGAGCAGCATTTTACCTTCTCCAAGGATGATTCCACAATACAAACAAAAGATGATTGACTTCAATAAATGGCGTAGTTTCTGGTGTCATTCTAGGGGGGTGCAATATTTGTCAGCATGGAAGGAGTTGGTCAACAGACCATGCTGCTTTGCCAGGGATGGTCTGCACCTCTCCCCTCTAGGCTTTTGAATATTAGCTAAAACATTGTCTTCCCCCATAGTGCCTTTTTAAGGCAATGCCAAACTGAAAGTACTTCCAAAATAGCAAATCAAAACTATGAAAATCCAAAGGTATTACTGCTCAATGCTAGGAGTCTAAACAAAAAACTCCAATCCCTAGAAGCTCTCTTTACCCTAGAGAATGCTGACATATGTGCAGTCAATGAGACATGGTTTAAAGTTGCGGAGAGCACACCAACAGTGCAAGCTTATAATGCCTTCCACACATTTAGGCCAGCTACTTGACAGGCAGGGTCTAAAGGTAGAGGTGTCTCCATTTACATCAGAAATAAATATACCTCAAGGCTGGTCAAACAGGACAATGGACTTTTGCTGCTCCATGTTCAAATCACAATAGGGAAAATCCAGTGCCACTTCCTTGCAAGCTATAGGTCCCCCTCTATGATCCAGGAAACCCATACCATGTATTTAAACTTATTAGAAACACTAACTATCCAACCCAATACCATATTCATGGGTGACTTTAATTACCCACTATTAGCTGGGAATCCTTTATGATACCAAGTGTACATGCACTGAGATTCCTGGATTTTGTAAACACAAACTCCCTAGACCAGATAGTCAATACACCAACCAAGGATGCAACCATTCTGGATCTGGTCCTCACTAATATGGGAGAGTGCTGGACACCCCCTACTGTAATGCCTTCCTTGGTAAGGTCAGACCACAAAACGGCCTCCTTTGAAGTAGAAATAAAACTTGGACCCCTAGCTAAACCTGGAATATTCAGGAACTACTCTAAGGCTAACCTCTAGCTATTAAGTGAGAACCTGGCAAAATTTCATGCCCCCATAAACCCTGAGAACACTGCTGCCTATGCAGAACTGTTCACAGAAACCCTGTACAAGCATGTTAATAGCTGCATACAGACAGCTTTACCCACCAGGAAGAAGTACAGAACTAACTCAAAAAACAAGCCACCCTGGTGGAATCACAAAATCAATAGGCTGTATAATAGGAGGAAGAAAATTGTGTCAAAAATTAGGACGTACAGCACCCAGCAGGATAAAAGCATTCTCATCAAACTAAACAAACAACTCAGAGGACAAATAAAGTGTACCAAAGCAATATTTGAGGTAAGTTTGGCCTCCCAGGCCAAGGACAACCCAAAGCATTCTTTAGCTATGTCTGCAACCTCAAAGGCAATACACAGTTGTGTGCAGAGCTCATTGTAAATGGAGCCACCTGTACTGAGCCAGAAAATATAGCAAACCTCCTGGTTGATAAATTCAGCTCCAACTTTACCCCTCTCTCCCCCTCAACCTTCCCTCAGGAAATATCATCAAATCTAACTCCCCCTATTATCACTAGAGAACAGGTCCTTAATGCTCTCTCTAAGACTAAGAACACTGCATCAATGGACCCAGACAATATCCCTGGACGTCTTCTAAATAAAACATGATGTATCAGGGCCTCTGGAATTACTGTTTAACTGTAGCCTCCAAACAGGCTTCATGCCTTATGAATGGAGAAAGGCAACAGTCATCCCTCTGCACAAAGGTGGGCCATCTACAGACCCTGGAAACTACAGACGCATACATCTCACCAGTCTTATATGTAAAGCCATGGGAAGAATTATCATGGAGATGATCAACAGAGATATAGCAAACCTTCAGACACTGGACCCAACCCAGTTTGGTTTCGTCAAAGGCAGATCATGCCATCAACTTCATGGACTTCTTTGAGAAGGTCACCAATGCAATGGATGAAGGCAAAATCATTCACACTGCCTACTTTGACCTGGCCGAGGCATTTGACACAATACCACACTCGGGCATTGTTGACAAACTCAAGAGGTTAGGTATAAACTCGTATGTTACCCAGTGGATAGCCAACTGGCTCACAGACAGGACCCAGGAAGTTAGAATTGGGAGTCCACCTCTACAAAGAGGCCAGTCACAAGTGGAGTCTCTCAGGGATGAGTCCTTGGGCCGCTCCTTTTTGGCATTTACTTCTCAGAAGTCAAAGCCAATCTGGCTAACTAAAGTTGCAGATGATTGCAAATTAGGTGCTGTCATTTAATCTCACACTGACACAAATGTTCTTCAGGAGAGGCTGACACAGACAAACAACTGGTGTCAGAGCCATGGACTAAAACTAAATGCCAAGAAATGCATAATAGTATCCTTTGGGAAGTCATCCATCCCTGGTAACTATCATATTGACAACACACCCCTTAGAGTTGACCCAGTAGTCAGGGACTTAGGGACACACATAGATACTAATCTAGCCTTTGACCATCACATGTCTACAGTAGTGAGGAAATCGTTCTATGTTGTGCAACTTATAAACAAATGTATGGCATCTAAGTCTAAGGAAGTCCTTGTTCCACTGCATTCAGCATTCATCAGACCTATCATTGAGTACAATGCCCCCTTTGGTATGGGACATATCCAACAACTGGAACATCCACAGAGGTTCCTCACTAAAAGAATACAGGACGTAGGTAAAATGTCCTATGCAGACCGCCTCAAGGTCTTATCCCTGTATTCTGTCTCCTACACACTTTTGAGGGGAGATCTATGCATTGTCAGACCCCACTCTGATGGACCTCCTGCATATCCACAAAATAGACAGCACCAGAACTACCCATTCTAAACACTTAAACCTTGCTTGTGATATAAAAAGGACTGCTGGTGAGATAGGTATGTATCCCAGAGACTACCCAGTCTATTGTACAGGCTCCCCATCCATGTGAAGCAGAGTGCCTCCTTAACCCAATTCAAGTGCAACTTGGACAATTGGATGGGAAACCAGAAATTCATCCCTGGCTTTGCACCTATGTCTCTAATGGACACGGGTTACCTGTAAATGGTTCATCTCCCAGGCCCGTGCTTACACTTATCAAGGGTATCAGAACTTGTCAGAGATTTGGCATGCATGGCTATGCTTAAAAAGGTCCTTGTGGTCATTAGCCTAATAAACACTTATGAATCTATCTGAAAGATACAGCCTAAACAAATATGGGCCTGTGACAGAACCGTGTTGGAAACCCTGACTGTAATTTAGAATTTCACCTGCCTAATTGCTGTACAGTATTTGACATGTCTTATTTGTAAGTCATACATCTATACATCTTTTCAAGATTAAATCAATACCTAATTTTTCAAAATTATTGATCAGTGTTTTATGTATGACCCTATCAAATGCTGAAGTTAAGTCTATATAAATTACATCACAGCATGATTTTTCATTCATAGATGATATTATATTGTTATAGAATATCATGTAACAGGTGATTATAATTCTATTTTCAATATATGCATGCTGATATATAGTTTCAAGTCCTAACCATTCCAGTTCTAAAAATAATGTATCCAAAATAACCTTCTACATTATTTTTCTACAACATGAAAGTAAACTTAAGGGTCTGTATGATTCTGGGTTTGTCCTATTCCTCTTTCCCTTAAAGACAGGTTTAATAAAGTCCATGTCTCCAATCTTGAAGACTTTTCCTTTACTTAAATGACCTAGTGAATAACAGGTAAATCGGTACTGTAATTTCATGCCAAAGTATTTTCAGGTCAGTATTAATAATTTCGTCTTCCTCCTATGCTTTGTTTGGGTCAAGTTTGCATGGTTCTTTTTCAGTTTAATTCAGTATCTGAAGACACTTGGATGTTACTAGGAAAACTGCTTTGCAAAAGATGGTGACACATGTTTGTAAATATTCTTATTCTTATCTACAGGAAGTTGCATGTTATGTGAAACAATTCTTTCTAGAAGCAGAATAAAGACCCTTTCAAAGGTGGCAACATATCTAAAGTGCCTGCATTGTTTATTGAGCATTTTGATGAAAAAACACTATTCCCAATTTCTAGAAATATGCTCACTCAGAATGGTTTCCTCAATCATCTCCACTACAAAAATCAAACAAAATAATTTATAACTGTTCAATCTACTGGTGCAGTGGTACCATGGTAGTCCTTCTGTAGTAATCAGGCAGTACTGTTTTATGCAGTTATCTAATAAAAAAGGAAAATCTACTGTCTGTCACTAACCAGTACTCAAAATGTAATCACTGTAAGGCAGCTGGAATTTTGTAAGGGTGGTTAGACTTGGAGAAATGGGAGATGATGTGTATTGTGTTTTATCACTTTCTTCCTCTTCTCTGAGGTGGTAGGGGCTTGCTCTCACATTGGAGTGGAGGGGTGAGAGGCTTATCCACTGCAAAAAAAAATTGTTTTAGTGTTTTGTAACTTTCTGAGTGCTATTCTTTAGAGTAGTGACCTCTCAAGGTTTTAGATATTTTGGGACTGCATAATTATGTGTTGATGAAACAAGATAAACAGTCTGGAAAAAAGCCAATTAAATCCTCAGGAAGTGTCTTCAGCATCTTAGAAAGTAGAAAATTCAGCTTCTGTGTTTTATTCTCCAATAAGACCTTAAATTTCACCTCCTTTTGTCCTTACCAATCTGCAATTACACCATGTATCCCAAGCTAATACTACCTCCTTTAATGTAGGGATTTTTCCTTTTTGCACCAGACAAGCTGATGTAAAGAACTCTTTTTTAAAATCTCTGCATGTGACCGTGTTTCTTTGAAATGTTTTACCTCCTAGTTTAACTCATTTATTCCAGCATCTTCTGCTTTTCCTTCCTAATCTGTTCTACTTACTCCCTTTTATCTTCACCGTTGCAGAATTCACTGTCCTGTATAGCTCCTTTCTCACCTTCTCATAATGTTCCTTACAATGCTCCATGTTCAATGTTCAGCTGTCATATGGTTTTCTCTTTCAACATTGTCATCCAACAACACAAGACTATTTCCCCTTTGCTTTCCCGTTCCTATCATACAATTTCCCCTTTGCTTTCCCATTCCTATCATACAATTTCCCCTTTGCTTTCCCATTCCTATCATGCCCTTCCTTAACATAAGTTCATCACAAGACCATTTCCCCTTTGCTTTCCCATTCCTATTATACAATTTCCCCTTTGCTTTCCCATTCCTATCATGCCCTTCCTTAACATAAGTTCATAGGTTTTACTAAGCTTACAGCCAAAAACGACCATCAGTCCAGAAGCTCAGCTACATCATATCCATTACTGGTGGCTAACTTTCAGTGCCCCCATTAAGGAGACTTTATCCACATATTCCTGGTGAAGAGTTGTGATCACCCATCCAGTTATCCAGACTGGTTTTAAATGCTGCTTTATAGGAAAGGGCAGCCTATTCCAGAAACTGGGTATGCTCTGTGTTAGGTATCTGTCACACCATCTGGTCTTGCTGATCTGATAGTATAGGTTTAAGTCTGTAGAATTTTTGTTCAGCTAAACTTCATTACTATGGTCCACTGCAGTTCATTTACCCCTTTTACCTTCCTGTAGTAACTGAACATCTCCATCTCAATGAACATTTCTGTTTTCCAGTCTGTCTGATATCCTACAACCTTGTGTTCTTCACAGCTACCTACATCCTAATAATGTACCTGGCAATAGAACAATCATTTCTAGTTCTGTAAGGTGCTTTCTTCCACACATCACCTGCCTCATCCATCCTATTCAAAGCATTATCTGGAATTGTACCAGTCATAGTTTGGTCCCTAAACCTGTTATATAACCCTCCCTTTGCATAACCTAGTTAAATTATCTTCCTTTGCCACATTTGGCACAGAGCATTCCATTCTGTTTCTGAAAGTCTCACATTATGATCATTCATTTTTTTTTCTTCAGCTATATAACCTTTCCTTATTGCATCATACCTCACATTTACATTTGAAGGCCTTAAATAATGTGGCTGGCAGTTGTTTCTGAGGATTAAGGCTGTGAGTTGTTGCTCCTGGAGTACAGGTTTTGATTCCATCAGCCCTTATATACCTGCTGTGTGACAGTGAGCAAGTCACTTAACCAGACATTGCTCATATGTCACTCCAAAACAGGCATTTGTGTCCAGTGGGCCTGCCTGGTTAAATGGGTTTCATTATTATTATTATTAAGTTCTGCACCATTCTCTCCTGTGGGGTGCAAATCACTGCAGCTACTCTCAGAATCATCAATCACTGAATCATACTCGTATGAATTTAAGGGAACCTTCCTTTATGCTTTCACCTTGGCTGTACCTCAAAAATTCTTCAGATTCCAGAAGATCTCCATAAATGGATGGACTTAAGCTCTCAGTATAAAAGCTAAATCCCTCACCCCACTAATCAAATGGCTACTCATTATGACACTGAACAAATGTTTCATTCCTCCCATTCTAAAAAGTCACTTATCCTGCATATCCATAAGAGTGAATTAAAAACATGAGACCTGTTTTTCTTTTTCTCTTCCATTTGCCAAGACCTTGGAAACAGCTGTGCATAAACACAATTCATTTTTCTAGATTACCAGTGATGATTGTTGGGGCTCGGAAGTTTACAAACAGTCCTGGATACAGCAAATCTGTATCTAGACTAGACCAGTTACAGGAAAGTTGGGAAACAAGTGCAAATGCATGCTTTTAAACCAAAAAGTTGAAAGAGATGGAACAAAACTGCCCAAACAGGACACATAACTCTCTTAAACAGTGTGCCACTCAACCAAAGCCCCTAAGGCAAAACAGCATGCTCAACACACTAGTCATAGGTGACGCAATAGTGAGGCACACCAGTCAGCTGCCTGTCAGGTGCCAGGATCCATCATATAACGCATACACTCAGGTCACTCAACAACAGGTACAAATATGACTCTGTCATTGTACATGTGGGTGTGAATGACCTGAGACATACCTCCCTGGACTACATGAAAAGAGACATGGAGGAGCTCTTGGGTTACATAGCCCAGGCGGGTATGACCCTAGCCCTGAGCAGCATCCTACCATCACCCAGAATTATACCACAGTAGAAGCAGAAAATGATTGATTTCAACAATTGGCTAAGTTTCTGGTGTCATTCTAAGGGGATTCAGTATCTGTCTGCCTGAGATGACATGACTGACAGACCTCGATGCTTTGCCAGAGATGGCCTGCATTTGTCACCCTTGGGCTTCTGGATACTGGCCAAGGCTCTTGCCACCCCTATAGTGCCTTTTTTAGGCAGTGTTCCAAGGACCAAATTACTACCATAACAGCTACAAAGAAATGCAATCTGAGGGTCATGCCACTCAATGCTAGAAGTCTAAATCTCAAAATGCACTCGCTTGAAGCACTCCTTAAAATAGAGAACATTGACATTTGTGCTGTAACAGAGACCTGGTTCAAAGCAGCAGAAAGCACCCCAAAATTACTAGGCTATAACCCATTCCACAACATCGGCCCCAGCACTTGGACCAAAGCTCCAAAGGCGGTGGTGTTTCCATATTCATAAATGATGCAGACACCTCCAGACTGGTAGCCCAACATAATGCATCAGAGATACTTCAGGTGCAGCTAACACTGGGTAAGACAGCGATTCAGGTTGTAGCCTGCTATAGGTTCCCAACCATGTCCCAAGACTCACACTCCACGTTCCTAAGCACCCTGGAGAATATTAGGGTCCAACTTAACACTCTCATACTGGGTGACTTCAACTAGCCCTCCATTAACTGGGAAAACTACTCATGTACCAGTGCACTTACCCAACATGTCCTGGAATTGATTAAGTCCAATGCCCTGGACCAGCTTGTTCTTACCCCAACTAGAGGTAGCAACATCCTTGACTTGGTTATTACTAACATGGGCGACCATTGCTCTACACCAGTAGTCAACTCCTCCCTGGTTAGATCCGACCACAAATTAATCACCTTGGAAATCCACATCCCTCCTACCCCCCTGCAAAGGTAACCACCATGAAAAACTTCTCCAAAGCTAATTTGGACTCCTAAAAACAGAGGTGGCTAACTTCATGGCACCCATGCAAATGGACAATAGTTGCATGACCGCCGACTCATACACCAATGCACTGTATGAACACGTACACAAATGCATGGCTCTCACCATACCCAATAGAACAAAGACGCTCTCCTCCAAAAAAAGGAAGCCAATCTGGTGGCCCCCTGCCATAAACAAACTCTCCAACAGAAGGAGGAAACTGATGTGGAATAAGGTGAAGTCCCAAGACTAGAAAAACTCCCTTGTCAGCCTCAACAAAAGTTGAGATCTCTCATCAAATCCTCTAAAGTTAGCTATGAAAACAGAATTGCAGCAGATAGTGAAGACACCCACAAGGCCTTCTATAGTTATGTAAAGAATCTCCATGGCAATACCCAGATTTGCTTTGAGCTACTGCACAATGGTACCTCCTATACTGAGCTAACAGATATTGCCAATATACTGGCTGACAGATTCAGTGCCAACTTTACCCCCCCCCCCCGAAGGACCAATCACAATACCAGTAGATTGCCAGGCACCCAGTATTACTACTGCACAGGTTAAAACAGCACTGTCCAAGACCAAGAATACAGCTTCTGTGAGACCTGCCAATATCCCTGGCTGTGTTCTACATGAACTACAGAGTGAATTGGCACCTCACCTGTGTGCCCTGTTCAATCACAGCCTCACCTCGGGCTTTGTCCCTACCAAATGGTGCACTGTTGCAGTCATCCCTCTCCACAAAGGAGGAGTGTCTACAGACCCTGGGAACTATCGCCCCATTAGCCTGACGAGTCTGATATGCAAAGCTATGGAACCCATCATCATGGACATAATAAACAAAGATATAGGGAATCTCCAAACTCTGGATCCCACACAGTTTGGTTTTGTGAAGGGAGATCATGGCTGCTCAACCTGGTTGACTTCTTTGAGTCAGTTACCAGAGCTGTGGATGAAGGCAAGGTGGTTCATACATCCTACCTTCATCTGACCAAGGCCTTTGATACTATTCCCCACTCAGGAATCATAGAAAACCTCATTAAGCTAGGCATCAACTCCTATATCATTAGATGGGTTGTAAATTGGCTCACAGATAGAACCCACGGTGTGAAAGTAGATGACTCCAAGTCAGACTGCCGACCAGTCACGAGTGGAGTCCCACAGGGTCTGGTCCTGGGTCCTCTTCTGTTTGGTATCTACTTTTATGAAGTCCAGGCCAACACGCAGGGACTCTGGCTGACAAAGTTCGCAGACGATTGCAAGTTGGGAGCTATTATTAACTCCCCAAGTGATGTTGACATCCTACAGAAAGACTTCACTGAGACCAATGACTGGTGTCAGAACCATGGCCTTAAGCTCAATGGCAAAAATGTGTTATCATCCCCTTTGGAAAAAACCTGGTTCTCATGAATTACCACGTCGATGGTAGTCCACTGAACACAGAAGGCGTTATAAGAGAACTGGGAACACAGGTTGACAGCAACCTCTCTTTTGACCACCACATTGCCACTGTGGTCAGAAAGTCCTTCTATGTGGCACATCTCATTACTAAGAGTTTTGCATCCAGGAAGAAAGAGGTCATTGTCTCCCTCTACTCTTCCCCCATTAGGCCAGTCATCAAGTACAATGCCTCATTTGGCATGTACCTCACTAGACACCTGCAACAACTGGAGAGGCCGCAAAAGTACCTCACAAAGAGGATCCTAGGCCTTAAACACTTGTCCTATATGGACAGACTCAAAAAACTCCAACTATTCTCTGTCTCATATCGCCTACTTAGAGGCAATCTCTGCTTGACTTACCAAGCCATGTCTGACCCAGCTCTGTTAGAAATGCTACATCTAAAGAAATCCTAATCCCTCCACACTACATGCTCCAGAGACCTCAACCTCATTACCACAATCAACAGAACATGCTGGAGAGACAGGCTCATAACCCAGAGACTGCCCATGCTATGGAATAGACTTCCCATACATGTCAAACAGAGCACCTCACTGGCTCTCTTCAAGATAAATCTTGACTAGTGGATGGGAAATAGAAAATTCACCCTGGGGATCACGCCAGTGGCTCTACTCGACAGAGACACTGGGAACTAAGGACAGGTGGCACTATGTCAGAGTAATCCTATGGGTTAGGCTTGTAAAGGCTCCAGAGCCATTAGCCTAGTACACACCTATGAACCTATACCAGCATAGCTTATACAGTGGTCATGGGAAGACACAGCTTTAATTAAGTTATTTTATACCACTCTACACTATATGCCCAAGTCATAGAAGAACTATTTGTCAGTCTCTCAATGCATTTGATATGATGGATCACTAGTCTTGGCTGTGCACAGTAAAGCAGCTTAACATAAGTGTTCTTATAGAACACTGGGCAGATAATTACTTCACTTGTGTCACCCCAAGAATAAACTACTGTAGTGTCTTCGCACACCCCTCATCTATGGATTCAAAGATCACCATTTTGGATCTTGTTATGTTCTCAGCTTCTACCAGTGATTGATACAGATATTTTGGCAGTAGTGAAATCCTGTAAAATGTAAATTACACTCTGTTACACTGCCTAAGCAGGGACCTGTCCACTATAAATCTCACCCTTCATTCCACCATTCATACAGTTGAAAAGCAGATGATTTTGAGAACTCTCCCCTTCAATGCCACAAAAGAGTAACAGACATACTACATGGATTTTTTACTGTAGTCAAGAAAAAATATTCAACCTAACTCCAAGAAATGTAAACAGGCATTGCTTAGAAATAGTTCAGCACATTAAGCAGCTATTACTTTACCTGGGCTACAGCAGGAGTTTCTCCAAACATGTGGGAAATACAAATCAAAAATTGGGGATACTTAACAAGAACAAGCCTTGCCTGTTTCAGCCAGTTAAATGGAAAGTGGATGTAGCTCAGTTACTACTGCTAATCCAGACTGAGAGTTATATCCTCATATCCTTAACTCAGTATGATCTCCAGGAGATCACTAGTCTCTGTCAAAGGGTGGCTGTGTTCATGGTTGACTCTTCATGTGAATATTACTGCAGTACCCTGACTTCTAACATTTGAGCTGACCTCCAGAAACAGTTGGAATACACACAGTTATATTCCACCAAAATAATAGTTCATAACACCAGCAAACACTTCTAGCAAGTCCTCAGACTGAATGATCTATCCGGGCCTCTCAGATTACATGATGATGATGCTGATAATTACCTAAAGCTGATTATTTCAAGGACTAACAAGCCACTTTGTTCCTGGGCCACAAGTGCTATCATCTGCAGACGTTAGAATTAGTCACCCCTCAAAATGAGTTCTTCCATTATGCTGCTTCTCTTCAAAATTGCCTTCCTATTAATCATTAGGAAGTGTATCCCCTGGCCTAGCCTTTTTGAGACCTTTCCCCAAGACATCTGTTTTTGACAAGTTCCTCTCTTGTCTTTCCCTTCGTACTTGCCCTGTCATCTGCTACCCATGCTGATGTATTAGAAATTATTTTTGGTTACTCTCACTCCCTTTTCTCTCCTTACTAATACATATATATAGTTTCTGAGTACCTTGCTGTAATCTGAACTGATGCAAGATGAAACATTCTTAAAAAATAACTGATGTTGCTTAAATCACCTATATATAAATAACCTTCCTTACGTCTGTACCATTCTGAGCAGTATAGTGGCACAGCGGTATGGTAGTTTACAATTACTGCCTCACAGTATTTGAGTCTCCGCTTAATTTCTCAACTGGAGTGCCTTCTGTGTGCAGTCTGCATTTCCTCCCTGTTCCAATGTGTGTGTTTTCATTGAGCAATCCTTACATCTCAAAGATATTGAGTTACTTGCTGCTCCCCAAAACTTGCCTGTTGTGTGTGAGCAGTGGAAAGAAATACCTGTACCTAAGGAACTAAAGCTCACAACCCCTGCACTAACTGCCAGGTAAGATTCAAAACCTATACCCAACACACACAACAACACATAGTTAACTCTCCGCACCACCATTAGACACCATTCAGGGTGAGCTGCCATATCTTGTGCCCAGTGAGTGCATGGGTGAGCTGTGGCTCCCCTGCAACCCTGCACTGGTTTAAATGGATAACTGGAGAAAGAATTAATGAATGTGTAAATGAATAAAGTGTACTATTCACAGTGTCATGCTCATGGTGTTGGTCTGATATCGCAAAGTTAGGACATCTATCTACAAACCAGTATTCAGGGTTCAGGTATCATTCTGGGTACAAGAGAGACAGCCGGGGAAAAGGTTTAAGAAGGCAGGGATCAACTCATCTGTTTTGGGAACTAAAAAAGTTTCAAGCTGATCTGTGCTAAAAAACAGGGGAGTAAAGTAACAATGGTGTAAACCATGAAAGGATGCAAGCAAAATATCTCAGTGTGGTACCCATGGAGTGTGGTACAGGAACAATGACATCACTGCATATATGTAACCTAGAGGATACCAAGGATTAGAAGAAAACAATGAAGCTTGCGGCATGATGCAGGCTTACTTCCAATGGCTTAACTGACCCTTACTCATGGGCTGCACTTGATGACAGCATGTACAGAAGACTGAACCATGTAAGGACACATGGGCATGAGGCACAACCAGCAGCCTTCAGAGTCACCAGGCTTCACAACAAGAAAAAAAGAGCACATCTTAAACCAGGCTAAAATCTCATTATTATACAGCTCTTGATAATGCACTAGACCATATATTCTTTGCTTTTGTCACAATCAGTCTTCTTCAAACCTTAAAACATCCTAGATATCAGAAATGCCTTCACATAAAAAAAGATCACATGTAGAACACAAAAGCAAAATAACCTAGATTTGGCTTAGTGTATTATTCCTTTAACATTTATTTGCAATCAGATGCACATTGTTTTGTACATTTAGCTTAATATTACAGAAAAATAGCATAAAATTGACTTTCAAATAAGACAGTAAACTAGCAATACACCATTATATATGCTCCAGTCTTTTCAGCTAAAGGTTTTCATTATCATAGACAGATGACTTTTCATTGCACCACTGGGTTGCACATACATGGAATGCATTCAGTCCAGTTGTGGAACTGCCTTTTGGAACATTAGTCCAACATTTCCTAAGTTTTCATTTCTGTTTTTGAAAAGTTGTGATAAAACTTATAATGACATAAGAAACAAGCAAACTTACCCTATCAAAAAAACTTGTTTTTTTTTTTTACCTTTTTGTTTAATTTCTGTGAAAATGTGCCTGTTTAGTTTTACATTATTAGAATCACTCTTATGGTTCATATTCTAACAAAGAAGAATGTTATTTTGCAGTCTAGAATGTGTGTTAATTGTATGCTTACTGTTAGTGCAGTTCTCATTTCCCTACAGCTATTTTCAGAATATTGCAACTTATTACTACTGGCCAGGATTTATAGACAAATTTTGTGGTAGGCAGCATACATTTGATCTGGAATCAGCCACATAAAGAATAGTACGATTTATAGTCCAATATTACGCTGCAGTATTATGAGCTGAAATTCACAACAGAAGATATATGCAACTGTTACATAATGACATGCAAATTAAACAGAATATGGAAATTAAGTCCTAATGATATTTAAATATATGCTACATGAACATACCCACAATTCATAATCTTATCTAGGAAAATTGCAGACCAGTGGCACCTACTATAAAAGGGCAAAGCATGTCAACATTTTTCAAGTTGCAGATGGTGGGCATGCTTGTAGTAGCCGTATGTTATGTAGGAGTGTATTGCAACTGTAGTGGTTGGTTTTGTCTCTTCCCAACAGTATCCATGAGGTTGTTTATTTATTTATTTATTTGGCATTTTTTTGACCAGGTTAGTCAGACTGGGTAGATACCCTTTTTCAGCAGATGCCTGAGGAGAAAATCTCCAAAAGATACATACATGATAAAATATAACAAAAAAGTAAGTATAGCAGAAATCACATTTAATTACATACAGATATATAATAGGAAATATGATCAGGATAAGATGTGATAAAATATAACAAAAAAGTAAGTATAGCAGAAATCACATTCAATTACATACAGATATATAACAGGAAATATGATCAAGATAAGATGTAACATCCATTCAGGGCAGAGTCTGATAGTATGGACTATTTTTTGGAATAAATGCAAGATAAAATAACGGTAGGTAACAGATGGTATTGTACCAGTGGGGAGAGGTAGATTAAGTTGGGTCGGGGCAGGAGCATGTCCAGGAGTTAAATAGATTGTCTTTTAAAGTTTTTTTTTTTAAACAGTTTGTGTTAGAAATTGTTCTTAAATATAGGAACAGTTTATTCCACACATTGGCAACTGAGTAATTGTAGAGACGTTTGCCAATTTTTTTGGGGGGGATTGTAAGTTTCTAGGAGATGTTGGTTACAGGTGTAGAGTTTACGATTAGGAGCACAAAGTGAGACTTGAGAGTTGAGAGAGCAGGACAGGAGTTGGATTTGTTTAGGATGGAGTGAATCAGATGTAGCTGGGGCAGAAGGAGTTGATAGTGGAGTTCAAGCCACTGCAGGTTTTTTAGAGATAGGCAGTGGTGGTGAGCGATAGAGTTGATTTGAAGCAAATCTAGTGATTTTATTATATGTGAGTTCAAGCTTAGACATACGATTTGATTGTATGTTAGTAAGGATACAGGCAGCATATAATAGGGTGGGGAGGAGATAGGCTAGTGCAAGAATGAGTTTATATTCATTTATGAGGATATTTTTATTTCTATAGCCCAGTTTTTGATGAGTCTTTTTGATGCACTATTGAATCTGAAGATCAAATTTTAGTTGGTCATCTATTATGACTCCTGTTCCCGCGGTGGTGATGTTGCGGTAGCGTTGTCGCCTCACAGTAAGACGCTGTCCGGTTCGATTCTCAGCCAGAGCGTCTTCTGCGTGGAAACATACATGAATGGGCGTACCTTCGTTGAAGGTTGTGCGGTAGGCCTGGCAAGCCGGTACGTAAAAATCAACTGCCAATTATTAGCGGACTGGAGTTCCGCTGTGGCGACCCCTAACCGGGAAAAGCCGAAAGACACAAACAATCTATTATGACTCCTAATAGTTTAGTGTATACTTCAAATATGATTGTTGTGCTATTGAGGGAGGTGACAGTGAAGGTAGATTTATGGTGTTGGAGAGATTTAGGAAGAAAGAGGAGGAGTTTAGTTTTCTTGGGGTTGAGCAAGAGTTGGTTGGACTTTAACCATTTTTCAACTGAGTGGAGAGATTCTTTGGTAAGGGTGAGTAGGTGGGAGAGATTGTCAGAGGAGGAAATTACAATATTGTAAAGTCATCAGCATATTGTATTAATGAGGAGAGAGGAAAGGAGGTGTAGAGTTCTTAGTAAAAATGTTAAACAGTAGGAATCCAAGAATGGAGCATTGTGGAACCCTGGTTTGGACTGAAAGAAAGGGGGGAAGATGCAGAAAGCCATTTTACAGACTGAAGTCTGTGGGAGAGGTAGCTAGACAACCAGCAAAGGGCAGAGTTGGAGAAATTGAGGTTAGATAGTTTAGACAGAAGTTTGTTCCAGCACAAATGGAAACAACGGGTGGCATATCATAATTTCGTTGACCAAGAGATCACTGATCACTTCAGTGTAGCTCAGGATATTATATGGGCCTTGCATGACATATGTTACTCATGGTTCACAAATTCATAGTACACTAGGCTAACAACCCCAAATGCCTTTATAAGCCTAGCCATGCATTATAGATGTAACCCATAATTGTTGTGCCTTACAGGTTATCTGAAGGGGCAT
The DNA here is from genome assembly GCF_019279795.1 of Protopterus annectens. Lineage (NCBI taxonomy): Eukaryota > Metazoa > Chordata > Ceratodontiformes > Protopteridae > Protopterus > Protopterus annectens. The sequence goes on along the minus strand of NC_056741.1, from coordinate 545,331,943 downwards.
ATATAGGCTAAATGTAAGATGGGATAATTTATAGGCTGCCTCTGTCCATCAGAAACATAGGTGTTAGACTGGGGTATATTTTCTATTTCCCCATCCACTAGTCCAGGTTACGCTTGAATAAGGTTAATTCTCTGAGACAAAAACCTGTCCCTCCAATATATCCTATTTATGTCACAAGCAAGGTTTAAGTTCCTAGATCATATAGTTCTGACGCTATTGGTTTTACAGCTATGTGGAAGTTTTATTAGAGCGTGATCCAGGAATGCCTTGTAGGCCAGGCATAGTTTGCCTCTTAACAGTATGTAGAATACTGGGTATAGAGATAGGGCTTTGAAGTGATCAGCATATGATTTGTTGTTACTGCCCTGTATTCATTTTGTGAGAAATATCTGTGGAAGTTCCAGATGCTGCATGTGCCTAGCCAGGTAGATACAGAAGGGGGTGTTTGTACTTAATGATGGGCCTAATAAGGGCTGAATACAGAGGAACAATGACCACCTTCAACCTAGATCCCATGCCCTTGCATATGAATTGAGCAATGTAGAATGATTTTCTTACTACTTTAGACACATGTTGGTCTAAAGCTTGGCTGCTCTCAACATATGTCCCCAAATCTCCGACTACTGGGTCAACTCTTTGAGGTGTATTGTCAATGGGATGGTTTTCTACAGTGGCTGACTTCCCAAAATGTACTATTATGCATTTCTAGGTTTCAAGTTTTAAGCTGTGGCTTTGGCACCAGTAATTTGTCTGTTTTAGTCCTTCCTGTAGGATGTTAGTGTTTTGTGTGAATTTTATGACTGCTTCTAATTTGCAATCATCTGCAAACATTGGTCAACCAAAAGCTCTTGACATTGGTCTTGACATCCAAGAAGTAAATGCCAAAAAGAAGCAGACCCAGCACAGAGCCACAAACCCGCTAGTGACCTGCACAGAGCCCCAAACCCACTAGTGGCCTGCAAGTTTGTGGAGGTGGTTTCTCCGATTCTAACTTTCAGGGTCCTGTCTGAGTGCAGCTGGATATCCAGTGCACTACATATGAGTTTATGCTTAATTTTGTGAGTTTGTTTATAATGACTGAGTGGGGTATTATTGTCAAATGCCTTAGTCAGGTCAAGGGAGGTAGTATGTACCATTTTGCCCTCATCCATTGCCTTGGTGACCTTTTCAAAGAATTCCCACAGGTTGAGTAGGCATGATCTGCCTTTGATGAAGCTAAACTGGGTTGGATCCAGTGTCTGAAGGTTTCCTATATCATTATTAATCACATCCATGATAATTCTTTCCATGGCTTTACATATGAAGCTAGTCAGCTGGGATCTGTTGACGGACCTCCCTTATGCAAAGGGATGTTCATTGCAGTTCGCCATTTGAATGGCACAAAGCCTGTCTAGAGGCTATGGCTAAAGAGTAACTCCAGTGGACCTGATAAGTTATGTTTTAGGCTATTCAAGAGGCATCCTGGAATGATATCAGGGCCCATTGATGTGGTGTTCTTGGCCTTAGAAAGCACATGTAGGACCTGCTTCCTAGTGATATTTGGGGGGTTATGTTTGATGATATTACCTGGGGCTAGAAAGGAGTTGAGGGGAGATTTGACCTGAATTTTCAACCAGCTTGTTTGCTATATCTTCCAGCTCCTTATATGTGGCTCCATTTACCAACAGTTCTGCACACTGTTGTGTAATGTGTCTGAGGTTTTGGACACAGTTAAACAAAGCCTTGTGGTTGTCCTTGGCCTGGGAGGCTATTTTACCTTAAAATTCACTTTGGTAGCCATAATAGGCCCTCTTAGCTGTTTGTTTAGCTTGCTCGGTGTTGCCCTTCCTAATTTTTGCTATGATGTTTTTCTTCTATTGGGTAACTTGTTGATGTTATGATTCCACTAGGGTATTTTTTTTTTTTGAGTTTGTTTTGGACTTACTTCTGGTTGCACAGCTGTCTCTATGCAACTGTTCACATGATTGTACAGGGTTTATATGAACAGTCCCTCATGGGCTGCTGTGCTGTCTGGGTTTGGAGAGGCTTCAAATTTTGAAATGTTATCTCTTAATAATAAGTAGTTTTCCTAATAGTTACTGGGTTTGCCGAGGTCACAAACTGACTTTTCTTTCAAAAGTGACAACTTTATTATCTGACCTTACCAGGAAGGACACTACACTGAGGGTGGGAGAGTGTCTTTCTCCCATATTTGTGAGTACCAGATCCAGTATGTTTGCACCCCTAGTGGGCATTTGTACTAGCTGATCTAGGGTATTTATATTTACAAAGTCCAAGAGTCTTTGGTTCTGCAGGTTACAGGTCATGTAAGATTCCCAGTTTACAGAGGGGTAACTGAAGTTGCCCATGGATATTGTACTGGGTTGGATGATTAGAATCTCCCATATGTCCAAGTATGTGCTATTAGTTTATGGTACATAGACAGTGATCTCTAATTAGTCAGGCTATAGTATGGGACTTTTCCTAAGGCCAGTTGGATGTGGAGAAACTCTGGCTCATCCTCCTGTCTGACCAGCCTGGAGATATCTTTGTTATTGAGGTAAATCGAGACACCTCCACTTTTAGTCCATGCCTGTGCAATAGCTGGTCTAAATGTGTGAAAGGCATTATAGCCTTAACTGCTGGGGTACTCTCTGTGGCTTTAAACCATGCCTTGATCACTGTACAGATCTCCACATTCTCAAGGGTGGGGAGGACTTGGAGGGAGTGGAGCTTTTTCTTTAAGCTATTGTCATTAACCAATAACACCCTTAGATTCCCTTGGGTTGATTTTGCTATGTTAGAAGGTTTATCAGTTTGGCATTACCTAAAAAAGGCACTATGTGGAAGAATAATGTTTTAGCCAAAATTTGAAAGCCTAGTGGGGACAGATGCTGACTATTCTTGGCAAAGCAACATGATCTGTTGACCATATCCTCCCAGGCTGACAAATATTGCACCCCCCTTAGAATGACAGAACACAGAATCTCCAAGAAAGTTTGGCCTCCTGTTACTTGTGGAGACCAAGCTCTTTCTTTTCTTGGTACAGTGACCTTTCAGAGACCAGCTAGGGAAATGGTAAATCACAGAATCTTACATGATTTCCTAGCACACCAGAGGAGAAACATAACACCATGAATGCCTCTGCAACATTGCCCACTTCCCTGAAGTACTGGGTAGAGAGATCTTTCAGAGACCAGGTGGGGACATGGGTATTTCACAGGCCTCCACCTACAGAATACATAGCAAGTTCTTTAACATAATGTTTTTACATGTGGAAACTTGTATATGATTTCCTTGCACACCACAGGAGAAATCTAATACAACACTTGCTTCTGCAATACTGCTTATTTCCCTGAGATACTGGGTACCATATTTTGCATACATGTAAAATAAAGACCCCACTTGGCCTTTAAAACAAAGGTTTATGAACAGTAACAGCTAACATTCTGTGAACTGCCAGGTAGTTGTGATGTGCATGGGATCATAAGGAGTGTGTCTTCACAGGACCTAGGCAGGTTGCATGATTGAAATATATGGCACACATCTCAGCCATATCACTGCTTACCACATAGTGAGATTCTAGGGAGCCTTCTAGATGGTAAATGCAGACAATATGGATAATGCTACATGGCTACAATTTTAGTATCCAAATATACTACCCCCCCCCCCCCCCTCACATGTTGATACCCTGTTGCAGGTGATGCTTAATAACCTCTGGAGCCTTGGCTTGAACACACAGAGTGTGGATGAACTCCAATATAACTATACACACACACACACACACACACACACACACACACACACACACACACACACACACACTCCTACACACTATCATAGAACATGTGTTTGGCCTGCTCAAAGCCTGATTCTGCTGCCTCAGCATGTCTGGAGACACACTCCTGCATGACCATGCTACTGCCTGCAGAATGTTCCTAGCATGTTGAGTGTTCAAATATGCTGGTGGGGGAGTCAGGATAGGAAACTCTAGGGAGATGGTAGGGTCAGATTGCACACATGTACACTTGGAAGGAAAAGCACATCAACACCATTGTCTGATGAGAGTGTGGTGGAACAGCAGCAACCATCAGCCAAACAACCACCCGCAGAATGTGATGTGTAATACACAGCAGTGCAGGTGAAGTGGTGATGTCCAGTCCATAACTATGTACCTGAGAAGTACATAGTGATAGATGAGCACCACACAGAACAATCATGATACATGCAGTGTTGCTATCAGGCTATGCTTTTCGGTGCATGTTCTAGCAACACTGTGCATCAGACATCCCTACATACACCGTACAGGAGGTAGGGTGGAATGGACCATAGTCATTATCCTGTATATTTGTGAGAAACACAATGACATATGGCTGTCTGTACACACTGCATGATGGATTTATCACAATAGATGGAGATGGAAGTCTCAAGGTAATGGTACACTGTATCAAAGACAATTCAACATGTGACCATGACCTATGGCTACTCTGCTGGCTTGTTATGCCAGGACTTAAAGCTCCTCCTGGCAGGGATGACATGTGACTTCATGACCATGATTTAGATGTTGTTGCATGTGAGAAGTCCTGCAAATTGGAGCCTTATGTCATTGCTGCCCATTACAATGAGGTAATAGGGTGTTGCATATTTGCAGATACAGGTGCGGACTTTACACTCTGTGATGATACCCTCCCCTACATAGGGCAACACCTGGTACATACCCCACCTTGACCTCAGACAACACTGCCATTATCTGTGGTGATGGTGGCACTGGCAGTCCTCCACAGGCAGGTGGAGATAAAAGCTGTGTTTGTCACCGTAGACTTTGTAAGACCAAACAGCACTGTGTCCCTGGACTCCAATTCCTCACAGATGCTACAAAGCACAGCAGTCATTACCATGTTGGTCTGGGTTGCAATAGATTGTGTCTATATAATATTCTACAACATCTCCTTGTTGATTCTGAGTGCTGCCTCTATGTTGGGACTTTGACACATGATGCTGCTGGGCACCCTTGCAAAGCTGAGCATGGGTGAGTATACTCATATCAGACACAGTATGCTTATCTGCTGCTGGTACTCAGAGTTAGTGGGGACCCTTCCACCACTGGGAATGGTGCATATTTAGAATGTACGGCATCATGTTCAGTGTGGGAAAAGACTATACCTTCACTGTATACTGTGGGTGGCTATCTATCCAGAATGTAGACAGACAGTGCACTGTGTCATCAGACAGTGACTTGGGTATTTGTATCTTGTCATCCTCATCAGCCCCTGGACAAATTCCAACATCAGCATGCTGTCTTGCCCCAGCATCTACAGGTACCACTGCAGAAGTGATCTGCCCTGTGACTATACAATAAAGACGCACTGTACTGCACATGAGTCCCTGTGCTAAAACTGGGGCTCTGTGACAAGCAGTATATGTGTATCCATGCAACATTTGACACAGAGGCCCAACCTACTTCCAAAGCCATCCTAACATGCCTAAATATCTAATGCTCCTATAACAAAACATGAGGAATGTGCTGTGGCCATCCTACATTCTTTGTGTTCAGTACTGGTATACAGACATCTGTTGAACATTGTACTAACCTGGTGTATCATGCACTGAGAAATATGGGGGTTGGTTTATCATCTAATTAGTGACCACTCCTCTATGGATAATCCCAGAATCATTGTTCACTGCAGGCACACCAAAAATGTCTCTGTCTCTGACAGCCTGCTTCTCCTTGATGGCACCCTCCCACCTGTGGCTGACCACCAGTTTTTATAGGATGTGCCTTTGATTTGGAATGACATATTTACTAATGCTTGCAACACTGCTGTTATGTCTGATTGCAGCCCCAACTCCACTTATGTCATAGACCACTGTCTGCACACGTGGTCTGATAAAAGCTTATCAGCACACCTTCTCCTCAACAGCTGTCATCCATGTGCCCTAAGAGCATGGAGCAGGACACCATTTTTAGCAGGACTAAAATTATCCAGCCTCTGCCATCCACCTCATCCACCAGACATGCAGACACCTGTAAACACATGAGACTGAGCTATAGACTCAGTACTAGCACTGGTAGGATGACAGTTACCAATAAATGGGTAACCTTGTTTTACCATACTATATTCACAGGGATAGCTACAGAAGCATGCCATATGATAGATGTAGGGGCAGATATGAAATATACACAGCAGTTGCACTTGTCACACACTGATACATCTACACTCCCCATATGGTTCTTCTGCTTTGTTAGGACCTAAAGGTATGCACATAGTAAAGTAGTCATCCCTGCTGCAGACAGTTTGGGAATCATCATTAATGTGGCCCTATGTTTGTATGGTGGAGAGGGATGCACATGTATAGGCATGGGATGGGGTACTCTCGACCAGAGGCCACCATATAGACTAAACAAGCAATACATTCATCATTTGTAGTAAATAGCATGTACAGTGATGAGTTTTATTGATGTTATGGGCTAGCTTGTTACCAGTACAATTTACATTAAAACAAAACACAGACACATTTAGCTACATATATTATTATTGCTAGCCTTTTGTAACAAGAATTCAAGTGTACAGGTGCACATCCTTAGGAAGGCAGAAAAAATATTTTACCACAAATATTCAGAATACTGTGTGCCACCCAGGGCTAGCTATAGGTCTGGGTAGTGCTGTTATTTCTCCTAATACTGTTGACCAGATATCCAATGCAACCATACAAATGTGGGTAAGTAGGCATACAGAATTGCAATGTGCTTCTAAAACAACACAATTCTATACCTGCTTGCACAAATGTATATAAATCACCTTATTTTGTAGCCATGTATCAGTGACGAAAAGCACAGACTGATGCTTATGCTTGGCTCTGACAGCTGTTGGCCGCAAGCTTGTATTGGAGACATGTTTGAATTTATATATTGTGTTATTTCAGAGATATATGTGTTGCTTCCTGTGATTCAGACATTACATTGCAAGTGTGATTCACAGGTTACCATTTTGTTCCTCTTATAAGTGGTACCATTTTCAGGGGTGAATCAGCTTCAAGTGGTACCGTTTCCAGGGGAGAATCAGCTTCTACTAATACCCAATGGACAGCACCTGCTGGGTGAGTAGAGAAGATAGTTATTTATGTTCTACCTCTTTCTTGGCTGTTTCAAGGACATCTACAGGACTTTCAAAAACATTGATATATGACATGATCTGGCTGAGGTGATGCCCTCAACCACAGATATTGCTAGGGTGGGAGGAGCAGTGCAGGCATTATTATGATAACTGTGGCACTGGACCCGTGCTGATCACCATGCATGATAACTAGAGGTTAGGCAACATTGCCCTGAATGGTATAGTAAGTGCACAACAATGACATTTTTTTCTGTTGTCTGCTTGGGACTGCTCTTGCTACTGGCAGGAATTTGTCCAGGCCAGCTTATGAAATTTGTTTGCATTACCACGTGGATCACCATGGTTAGGTGGAGGAGGTAATGGCATTTAATGTAATTAGCCGACTACATTTGATGCTGGCTTCTAGAGCGACCTGATAGCTGGGTTACACTGGACCACATCATGGTGTTTGTACAATACCTGGTGTGCTCATGTGTACGTGTGAAATATTTTGAGTTAAGTATGTTAATCTATGCATAGGGGATCCATACTTGCCTGTTACCTATCACACTGCTAAGGGGCACATATATAGGGGACTGTGATTTGTATTAGGTTTCTCTTGCATCTTACCTCACACTTATGACTGATAAGTCTTTTCTTTTTCAGCATAAGCAGAATGTCACAGTAATCACATCACCTACTAAAGCCATTGCAAGTTCCACTTTCTAATGCAGAAGTGTACAATATTAGGACACTTATTTATGGCAAACGTACCACTATGCATACCTCTCAATCTCTTAGTACAAGAAATCTGGACAAAGTCCTACAAAATGAGTGGACAAATCCCAAAAATAGGGACATATTTTAAATATTGCTCTTATAATCTTAGAAATTTGCTAGAGTAACAGGGTTTGTTTTAACCAACATTTTTTTGAACAATTTGAAGTCTGAAACTCAAATGTATGCCATTATTTAGTGACTGCAATCCTTAGATCATCCCAGTGATTTGCCAGAAAACCACAAATTTTATGAGGAATACACCAAAAATATGAGGCAAAAATCTGGACATTCTGCGAAAATCTGGTTGGGTGACTGGTATGCCACTCTGTCTTCTCAGTGCAGATCCAGGTGCTAGATTCTGTCAGCAAGCACCTCCACTGTACCACTGTAATGTCTCTCTGGGCCAGAGCAGCCAGAGAGCACACTGCTGCTCATAGCACAATCTGTGCCTCCTTCCTCTTGTCTCACATCCCATCCCCTGTACATTGTTCAGTCCCCTATCACCACTGGTCTGCCCTCTGTCTTCATTCATCTCATATCTCCCCATCTTACTTCATGCACAATCAACTCTGTTTATTTTTACTTTTATGTATGTGTGCGTGTGTGTGTGTGTGTGTGTGTGTGTGTGTGTGTGTGTGTGTGTGTGTGTGTGTGTGTGTGTGTGTGTGTGTGTGTGTGTCATGGACTGCACAGGTGGACACCATAGCACTGCAGCTCCAATTATCATATCCTTATTTAGTTTTCTGCAGCACCTTTTGACAAGATAAACCATGTAGCCAACTAATGTGCATTGCTTGATATTTGACATGTATCAGTCTAAGAGCTCACACTTCTTGTGAGGGCACACAATGCAGTGCATGACCATTCTATAGATTGTGTGTTGCTCATTTGTATATGAGTTTCATTGCTTGTATATGTTTAGTTGTGTAATTTCACTACACATATATGTCTTCTCAGAACCGTAACTAGTTCATCTGCTGCAGTTTCCTGAAATGAAACCCCTCTTTGAGTTGAGGAGCCACAAAAAAGGTCTTCTCAAAGTTGAAAACAACAAAAAAAGCTCTTGTAGTAAGCTGAGTAAGCTGTTTGCTGTTACGTATAACAAGCAAGCAGCTTGCTACTATTAAATTACCACACACTGGTATCACTTAAACCCAAATGTAATAATGGCATTGATTTCTAAAACTGCAATGTCCTTGCAGCTTCAAAAATCAGTACCATTACTGTACTACCACACTATCAGCACTGACTATACCACTTGGCAGCTTCTGCAGAAGCAGCTGCCCACTTCGCTTCACCTTAATTGCAGCTCTTTTTCTACTCATGTAGTTGCTGCAGTACTCATTTATGTACCTGAAGCACGGCTTGATGCACATAAGCACTGCATGTCTTTCTTTGGATATTTAACATCTCTCAGTGCAGACACACAGTTGCACTTAGCTGCATAAGCCTTGAGCAAACATGCAATGCATACCTATAAATCTTGGAAATGATCTTTTATAAATGCACAATTGCTGTTCTCAAGAACATATTTGCAAATGTACAGATGTCTTCTTATGTTTTTCCTATTTTGTAAAATAAGCACAACCATATATTTTTGCAGACAGCCATGGATGTACATGCACAGACATATGCATGCACACACACACACACACACACACACACACACACACACACACACACACACACACACACACACACACACACACACACACACACACACACACTCACATACAAACCCATCTATGCAAAATATTATGGATGAAATCAAGTGCACAGACTCAAATTTTATAGATCTTGCATTAGCCCTCCAAGAGCTCATTCCAGTCATCTTTAGTGATGCTTTAATATGTTGTTCATTTGAAGGGTGCCCTCTGCCTAGCAATGGGGAGCACATCTCTTTATGAACCTTGACCAGTGTAAGTGGTATCCACTGACAGTTCTCAAAACTAGAGTTCTCATATCACAGTTTCCCTGGTGAATGCCCTCATAACTGACAGTCTGAGTACGCATATATTTATAACACATGTATTTGAACATGTCAGTTTATGAGCAAACACATGATAAATAAAATTTAGCAAAAAGCATTTTTTTTTGCAAGGGCAGTCTCAGCATCTCACATCCCATTTACTTTATCTTTCTGAACTCAGAGTTGCTGCATCTTGGAGAAAGAACAGTCAGTTAAACATAAGGTAATCACAGACAATTAAAATCACAGTATCATGCAGGGAAAACAGGTTCCTATCAGCATTTCGAATGTTGAAAACACCGAATTTAATTTAATCAAACTGAAATGTTTGAAATCTCACAAGAGTGAACTTTCCCAGGGAAAGAAATCAGTGGGCCGTCACCAGAGTTTGCCATTTCCTCCACTGTGGTGCGGTCTTGCAGTTGGTATATTTAAATATGAGGTGTGTGGGGGGGGCACAACTGTCAGTGTTTAAAGTATTGAAAATTTAATTTTTTTTTTTTGCACGGAACACCGATTTATTTCCCTGGGAAAGAAATCAATGTTCCATCAGTTTGTTCTTTTGAGATTTCGAACATTTCAGTTCGATTAAATTGCATTTGGCATTTTCAGCATTCGATATGCTGATGTAGACCCATGAAAATGACATCACTCCTTTATAATACAAACAAAGAAAAATGAATGATAACTTTCGTAAGCAATGAAGCTTGAGAAACTATGAGGGATCAAGCAACTGACTGACATCTATGTTTTTTTTTTCTTTTTAACATTTCTGCAATTTTAAGTCTTGGATGATGACACACCTCAAATAAAAATGCTTCAGTTATCTTCTGACTTAATAGGAGCCTAATTTATTATGCAGTGCATTTACTTATTTTATTTATTCATTTGTTGCCTAAGTAATGTCTAAGGTCTTTCCTTTCTAGGGAAACCAAGGAGCAGAATGGTCAGGTTAACAAGTTAATGTCACACACCGTGCTAGCGGAGACTGGCTGAATCAAACACAGCGCTAAAGGATGACCTTTGTTTGTAGTCCATTGCCTTAACCCTCTGTACCATAAGCCCAGCTCTTTTGCTTGTGTTTTATTTATATATTTCCATCTTTATTCAGATGTCATATCAGAAATAACCTTTCCATCTATGCTCTTTCTCCAATAGTGGCTTCCTCTGTTAAGAAACAGAGAGAGACGGTGCAGCATAACAGACTTGCATGATTGTTAACACTATTGTGTAACATCTAGTTATGCTACTTTATGTTACGCTTTGTAAGGGGGATAGCACCCCCTTTACCCCATCAACAATTTGTACTGCCACACAAGGGAGGTGAGGAAGGGGTTAAGCTGGCATTACCCCTTAAGAAGTGTAATTGAATCCTGCACACTCCTATACTATAGCACTGTTATGATGTGTTTATTCTTAGTATTCTCAGAGACCATTTACAAGCCTGCTAAACTTCACTTTTCCTGATTCCTTTAGCGTATATTAAACATACTAAATTATTTGTTCCTTTTTTCCCTTTTTATTAATTGCAATAAGTTCCTTGTGTACACCCTGCTCATACTGGGTTCACCATCCTTCCTAGCACTCACCGTCCCAGGCATGGATCTGCAGTAGATACTCCCACTGTGCACAAAATGCCTCTGGATCTTGATCTACTCCCTTCAGTTGTAACAGATGAATTCCAGGAACATTCCTGAACAGATGCATTTTATTTTCCTTAATGCTGTGCATGCACGGAGCATCTACAGTACCCCTGTGATAGTGCCTTAAAAAATTGATGCATGGCATAAGTAAGGAGATGTGGGGCTTGCATCCTCCACATGGGGGGTGCAGGGGTGCTTGTCCACTGCAAAAAATTTTTTATTGATTGTCTCTGTTTCACAAGTGCGCATTTGAAGACTTTGTCTCAAGTGCAATGGCAGATTTTAATGGCGGTTAGTCACATAACTTATCAGCCTCACACCTCCAAGGGGGACCATGAGTGCCCAAGCAGCATACTGCACCCTGGTCTTTCATCTAAAATTATTTAAAGTTTCTTTGCTATATTCATTACTGCTAACTCACTTTCTTAGCTTACAAATTAAATATAACAGTCATCAATCATTGGTATTCTAAGGCTTTTTTTTACATTAAAAAAAGATCTTAAAGGCCACAGTGAGTATTTCCTTACACTCAGGAGATGAACCCCATTCAAACATGCACAATACTGGCTAAGAATTCTCCAACTTATGTCAGTGAGGCAGCATCTCTTCACTATGCCCAGTGCAAGGTAAAATGAGTATTGCATGTACTCTAGCACACTCAGTCAGTGGAATGAAAATAAGTGCTCTGCAATGTCACCCAGATGTTATACATTTGCTAATGCTAATTATTAGCCTATTCCCTGCTGCAGGAGACATTAGGAGAGTCTTTTAGCAGGTACAGGAGTTCTGCTTTTAGTTGCAGAGGTAACTTTTTCATTTTAATTACTTTTGATAGACAACACAAATAATAGAATCACAACTGGTCGAACAAAATGGTAGAAATTACATTTGGTAGAAGATTCACTTAGTGAAAATACATATGGCCTAAAACAAGACCAAATACTTTAATTCTACTACAAATTAACTACATAAATTCCTAAATAACAAAGACAACTGCAAGTGCTTTCTGCAGAGGAGCAAGCTCCTCCTCTGCACCCCCCTGATGTCGGGACCAAGCCCCCCACTCTCTAGAAGTTATATATACCAACTCCATGGTCACACCAACTCAAACAAGGGAAAATCTTCCAAAACAATGGAATCACTGCTGGTTTACACTTAGAAATATTGCCATCTGTGATTTTCTATGGGAAACAATTATTGTGGTTCTGTACATTGATGCAATTTATTGACTGTAACCTTTGCAAACTAACAAGAACATTGTTATTATTATTATCACCATCATCAACCATTCATTTTACATTTTCTACACTGGATTAAAGCATCATGACAAATGTTGCCACCTCTCTTGATTCAGTGCCACTCTCCCACCTTCTTCAGTGGTAATGTCTGGCTGTCACAGGTCTTCTCTCATGCTATTCAGCTATCTCTTTGTCGGATTTCCTCATTTCTTTTTGCCTACTTGCTGTCTCTCCCAAATTTTATTCACCAAATTATCTTCTGCTTCCTACACATTTGACTGAACTACCATAATCTGCTGTTTGACTTTCACAAAAGTGCATCTGCTTTGACTTTTGCTTTGTCATGATTTCATTGCCTGTCCCACAGTGCACATCCTACCACCTGTTTTAGGCACTTCATCTCCATCACTTCTAGTTTTCTCAATTGTTATCCTTTCACTGCCCAGGTTTCTATACTGTACAGAAATACTGGTTGCACCACTGTTTTTTGTACTCCTTACTTTTCAGTTTCTTTGGCTTTCTTATGCCACACACTGCCCTTGACATTCTGTGCCAGGTGGCCACAGACCCTCTGATTCTAGCTTCAACTTCCTTATTCAGACATCCCATCTCTTCAACCACCCCCCCCCCCCAGATACTTGAAACTGTTAACCTGCTCCACTATTCCCCCTCCTAGCTCAGTTTTCAGCTTCTTCTGATTTCCCTCATTTGTTGCCATGCCAACTGTCTTGTCTGTTCCTTCAGTTTTGCATTCCATTTCCATATCATTTCCTGAAGCTCCTGTACATTGTTTGCATATAGCAGCTTTGTTGGTCTATCCACTGCAACTTGTTTGCTAAATTAGCACATCTCCAGTATGAACAGTAGTGGACTCATGGCAAACCTTGATGCATTCCACTCACACCGGGAGTCTGAACACTCTTCATAATTGTTCCATTGAGTCTTTGTAAATAGCCTACTTTAATTCTACAAGTGCTTCTGGGGCTTCAAACAATTACAGGAAAGCTGAAATCAGCTTTCTTGGAACCTTGTCATATGCTTTTTCTAGCTCTAGAAATGCCCAGTTGGACATTTTCTTCATCTCAAGCTTCTTTTCCACTATCTGTCTCACTGCAAACATTGGGTCAGTTGTATTACATTCAGATCTGAATCCAAACTGCTCATCTTCCATCATACACTCTGTATTATTTTATTAGTCATTATCTCCAGTGCTTTCAAGCAGTGTGACAGGCATTTGACACTTTTGTGCTGTCCTCATTTATGAATGCCCCCTTCATTCTAGTACACTGGCACTGAAGAATTATATGCTGCTTTCTGTTGGTTTCTTGCTGTTACTTGCATTTGCATGCAAGCATGCCACAGTATATTAACTCTCAGTATGACCAACTACATTAATACAATATTGTACTATGTACAATAAATACACTGAGACAAACTGTTTCAGATAATACGCATTTACTATTACATTTTCCTTTTGGATCTACAAGCATGCAACACAGATGTCGTCAGCTCTCTATGGCAAATTCCCAAAGCTTTTCTACAGTTAGCTGATATGCACCTTTTTCTCCATGTTGCTATGAGTACCCTCAATGGCATTTTTTCCAACTCACTCAACATCTTTATCATATCACATGTGGCCATCTGAGCCTGTTGCTTCCCCTCGCTTCATTTTCTTAAGTGCTATTTTTTTATTATTTTTATGCAATAATAATTGTAATATGTCTAAATGAAACTCTTCATATGATATAAAATTAAAAAAGAAACACAAATACCATCATACAAAACTAAAAATATATACATCCCACAAAGATTACCAGGGAAATTCAATAATAAAGAGAAGAATAAAAGAAAAAAATGTTCTACAAAATAACTATGCACATACTTTATAAAAAATCTCTACCATTCTTGCATAGAAAATTCAGTCACTGGATGTGTTTTCCAGTTCTGAAGAATTATTCTTTTAGTTACCACAGATGCCATTTTTATACTTCTTGTATTCTCATATTACAAACATAGCAGATTAATTTCAAATAATAAATTATCTGGTGTAAATTTAAATTTATCATGTACTAACAACCTTATTTATTTATTGTATTTATTTTACATTTGTTTAGTGGGAAAGTCCGACTGGACACAGGTCCATTTTCAGCAGAGGCCCGGGGAGAAAACTACCAGTTAAAAAGTGTACATAAAAAATCACATATAGAGATCCACGCCAACATCAGTTATCTGCTGTGTTTCTAGATGGTGTATTTATTTGTAAGGTATTTGTTTATATCTGAATGCACCTGCTCATCGATCTTTAACCTTATCAATTCATATGTTGTTTTCCAATATTTCTGTATCTGAGAATAAGTCCATCAACAATGTTGTAAATTATGTGCCTCAAAATCACAATGCCTTCATTTTGCATTTCTATTTAATTGCATTAAAAACAACCTTTTGAGAGTTTTATGAATTCCATACATAATCTTATACTGAATGGATCTAATTCTTATTGATTTATACATTTTTAATATTTCCTAAATTTCTATCCAACCATGATAATCAAAGTTCATCTTTCATTTTCCCATTTATTTCTCCCCAGAAATAAACCTTCATTTTCACCATACCATTGTAGAGAATATATAATAATATATTTGTTTTTAACTCCTAATTGCTTTGTTTTTCTTTTGATTGTAATTTATCTTCACACAATGGTCTACATTAACCACCCAAACCCAAACTATTAACTCAACTACAAAATCCAACTAATTACCAATATAAGAAAGAGTCAATAACGACCAAATAAACAAACAGTATAAGTAAACTTGACAAAGTCAGAATATCGAGACCACATAAACCTACTATACTAGACAAATACTTCAAGAATATTAACTAAATGCAAGTTTCCAACAAAGCTAATTCGCGTTATCAGGAAATTTACTTTGCCAATCTTCCCAAATGCAACTGCTGAATGCAATTGGAATTGCTCCTGGAGACAATTAGATGGACTTTAAGCTGACTGTTCTATATCTACCTTCCTATCCACCATTTATTGACAACCTGTTCTACTATAAAAACCATAAATCCCCATGACACCAACACCAAAAAAAAAAACCAAAATTTCAGAAAAAAAAAAAACAGTCATACTGAAATGGAAGACAAACTCCAAAACCCTGATTACAAACTTCAGCTTAGAAATAGAAACCATGCCCAGAATAAAATCTCTGAGAAATCAAAATTCTGACAGAAAAAAAATTTCTCAATAACTCTAAATCAATCTCTAACAACTCTGAAAATTTTCTTTAATCTTCAATTGCTAAGATCTCTTCAGTTACAAATGCTTAAACTCCCCCCCCAAGACTGCCCCAGAACTCACTCTCTCTTCCCATGAACACCAATTTTCTCTTTATTCTCTGAAACTATTCAAACTCTTTGAAAACAAAAATACACAACACCCCAAATAATGAAACTCTCTAATACTTAACTACACATTTTGAAACTCCACCTACTTCTCTTCTAGAAACTTTTCCTTCTTTCATCTATGAGCTTCCTTCTTCCTTCCATCAAGCTGCCAAAGCCTTTGCTTTTCCTTCTTCCTCAAGAAAAACAGAAACTTCATAAATACTCCTTTATTATCCCAGAACATAAAGTCCATCCTATCATCCCACATCATCTTATTATATCTCCCTTGATATTTCCTAACACCCTTGACCCAACTTCTTCCACCTAGCAAACTTCTCGGAAACTAGCAAAAATCATGGAAAAGAAAAAATCTCAGCAAAATGTGCAGCATCTCTCTTCACTCACAAATTAGAGCAAACCACAACTGGTTTACTCCCCACCTTACCTTACCACTGTACCTTCTTCCTTTGTAGAAAAGATCAACAAAATCAAATCAAAAACATCTCTACTCTCTCTTCCTTCTCTCTTTTCTCTGACTCTCTTACATTCTCTCATTGATACTCTCTCTCTAAATATCTTGAATCTCTAATCTCTCATAAATTAAAATCTTAATTTAATTAAACAAGCTCAAATATGGACAACAGGTAAATCTCATCTTAATGGAAAACCATATCCCCTCCCTCCCATCCATTTTCCACTTCTGTTCTCTCTCTCTTATTCTTCTCTCTTCTTTCTGTTTCTCTTTTATTAATGATCAACAACCTGCATACAATATGCAGATGATTCAACCCTGCAGATGATTCAGCCACTGATCAAGCAGAATCTCATCACACCAAATCAAACTTAAACAAAAATACCTTTAAAAAATTTTCTCCTTTCTAAGCGTAAAAAAAAACTCCTCCTCTTCTCTCCTCTTCTCCCCCATTCCCGGTCCCACTTCTCCCTTTACACTTTCTCATTTACCAGGTGCTCTCATCTCACCTGATCCCACTACAAAACTTTTACCACTACCCCACACAATACTTTTTAACAATACTCACACCACTCTAACTTTCATCAGCACATTTAACACAAAAAATAGAAACCTTTAAAATAATGATCCCCTTTTTGCTACCCCTACAACCAGAATCAAAAACTCTCATCTTATTCAATCTCCTCATCTTTTATCAACTCTGCTGTTCCTTCTTTTATACAAACCTTAAACAAAAAAACCTAAACAAACTAACAACAAACTTACAGCAACTGCTAGCCCCATTAACCAGGATCCAACCCACCCACCTATAAACCTAAAACAACTAGGCTGTTTCGGCGGCATTTCCAAATTTCAAAAACTTCTCCTCAACTCACATACCAACTCACTACACCCACCAACCAACACCCAAATAATACTCTCTCTTTCTACCCCCACACAACAATCTCAGCTCACCTCCTCTCTTCAAAAACTCAACAAAACAAATCAAACAAAAGCAACACAACAGCACAGTGATTCTTATTTTATTAATTAAATAGGTGAAGTTGAAATCTCTCCCCCTAGTTACATAACTCTGACTGACTACATCTTTTTTTCAAACAGAAAAAAAAAACAGTACTTAAAAATCATTACATGTTCCTCTGCAATACACCTGACTAACTTTTTTCCCTATTTTCTCTCCCTCTCTCTTCTCCTCTCTCCAGTTACTTTTTTTTTTTTTTTTTTGATTTATTTATGTACTTTTTTGTACACAATTTGGATATTTAATGATAACTGTTTATTTATTATTTTTTTCTTTTTAAATTATCTCTTTGTTCTTTTTTTTTTTGTTAGTTTTATTTTTTATATTAGAGTAGTAGTAATTTTTTTTTTTTTTATGTAATGTTAGTTTATAGTAGTGGAGCTTTTCTCCGCTCCCTCTGCTGAAAACATGTATGTATCCAGCCAGACTAGCCCGGTCAACAAATGTAAAATAAATAAAATAAAAATAAAATAAAATAAATAAACATTATTTATACAAAGAGCCTACTAAATTACTGTAATTCCATTTTATAAACCGTAAAATCCATCTACATATTTTACATATATTGGGACTGATATATTGCATAGAAGGATAACAGTTAATAATAGTAGGTTTTCATAAGGTACTTCCACTGTTTTAAATAATTTATCAAATTCATCATTAAACTCAAATATCTTTTAATTTATTCATTTCCTCTGATTTTAATTTTCTTAATATAATTATTGGGCACTGGCTTGTGATTAAAATCCATCTCATTAAAGTACAACTTAATCTTGTTTCATATTGCAAATTAAGGATATTTGGAAACTTGTCTGTTGCTAAATATTTTGGTATGTCAGGTAAAGAAATGTTACAACTTTGTACCAGCAACCAGGTGGCATAACAGTCAATGAACCAACCAAGAATAATTCAGTTCAAAATTCCTTTAATGCTAAAATATAAAAATAAGTTAAGCATTTCTGTTTCTGCAATCAGAAACTTCATCAGAACTAACTACAAGGTGTATTGCCTAAAATATATATTCAGAATGTGACCAATCATATGTCAGACTTAATTGCAACAAATTTTTAAAAATTCATACCAGACATTAATACCAGTTAAACTTCGATAAAAAAACAAACAAACAAAAAAAAAACAATTAAATATGTTATACTCTGGAGTGTTTTAACTTTAATAAACAATCAATGGAGACAGAATAATTAATTCCTGGCCAACTTGTAGCATTCAAAGTCAGTTGCCATTTTAACTCACATAGAAAACAGAGCACACCTACTTGGCCATGTTAGTTCTGATGAAGCTAGGACAGATTAAAAGCTGTTTTGCACTAAAGGAATTTTGGATTGCATTATTCTTGGGTTCATTGACTGTTATTCCACCTGGCTGCTAGTACATTGTTTATGGTTTGCGAGGTTTGTCATTCTGTGTTTTTCCAGTTTGGATTAAGTAATGTTACAACCTTCCAAGAGATACAAGGCAAGCTTCCTCTCCATAAGGATTTACTTATATTTTTTTTTACCTGAAAAATCCATTCACCTTTATGATAAGCAAATGTTGTAATGGAAATAAAATTAAAGGCAAAATAGACTTTTACAATATTAAGTCTTCCGTTCAATTAAAAAATATTTTGAATCCTCTCTACAAATGTATTTATCTTTTCTTGATACATATCCCATGTTTTCTCAATCATTCCATAGTAATTCCCTGTAAAAGTTATCAGTACGAACTTTAAATAATTTACCAGTGGTATCTCACAACATTAACATTGCTCTTCCTTTTTCCCAGTTGCAATAATTCTGACTTTTCAAAATTAATCACATACCCAATTAGTTTATGGACTTGACTGAACACATGATTTATTTTCAGCATATATTTTGATTTAAATTATGCGATATCAATAATAAATCATATGCAATCGAAGAAGGAATTAAAGCATTTGTTTTATATATAACTAATTGATAATGTAACTTCTACAATAATGGATTAATAGCTACCATAAAAACCATTGCAGACAATGGACATCTTTGTCTCACTCCAGTTGTAATAATTAAGTTTCTAAACACCTGTACATTTACTTCAGTTTTGCTCTTTGACATAATTTTTTATCAGTCTTCTATAATAATAAAAAAAATAGTATAATGTTCTAAAACTTTACAAACATATTTCCTATTTATCATATCAATTGCCTTAGTTGCATCTAATTTGATTAAACTTATCAATTCCATTATAAAACTTCTACCTTCACAATCATTATTGTTTAAAACAATTTGTAAACCTCATTCATTGTCCTATTAGAACAAAAAACTGAGTAGAATAAAGAATTTTATCTGAGATATTATTTTCTTATTTATAGTTGTAGCTATTTTTGTGATCAATGTTCATAACTGAAATAGGTCTATAATGATCATGTTTTTTTCCCTATTTACCATCCTTCTTTATTAAAATGACCTCAAGTTCCATAGAAGGTTTAATTTTCCAGTTGGGTATTGTTAGAAACTGTGCTAGATGTTACAATAAAGGAGAAACAAAGTCTGTAAAGGACTGATAAAATTCTGCAATATAATCATCCAACTTGAGATAATTATTTGCCTTTAATGCTGTGATAGTCTTCTGACTATATTTTAAAGTTATTTACTAATCATGAGCCTGGTTAACTTTCATTGGAGCATCATATAACAACTTACCAATATTAACAATATATTTCTCCCTATTGTTGATTATTTAGATGAAAATAACACTGAATTATTATTTCCGTTATTTGATCATGCACTGTTGCAATATTTCCTTGGCAATCTTGTAATTTTAAAATATAATTTCTTGCTCTCTTTTGTGTACATTGAGCAGCTAATTTTTCTCTATATTATGTTGATGAAGAAGAAGTTTTATTATATTAGAGAGTCACCAGAGCCATCCTGCTGAACTTGTCTAGTCTTTTTTTTTTTTTTTTTTTTTATTTTACAATATATCATAATTAATAATTAATTAATAAGAAGATTAAGAAAAAAAAAATCTCTAATAATTCTAATTCTCTGTGTTATATATTTTCTGAAAAAAAAAAAAAAAGAATACACATGATGAAAAAAAAAAGCTGAAGCTTTAAATCATTGTTTGTAAAAAAAAACACTCTTTGCTCATGATTGTCCTTCCAACAATTAACTATTTATTGCTTTATTTTAAAACATACCTCAGGGATTTTAAATCAACTGGCATTTATTTTTCTTTTGTAAACAAATGTTATTTTAGGATCAGCTTAAATTACTACTTCTATTAAGCTATGATCTGACCAAGGAAAAGGCTGGCCTGTAGAACAAACAAGATAAATTTAATAGATCCTTTGATATGAAAAACATATCAGTTCTGGTACATAACTTGTTTGGATGGGCCACATGTGTATAAAACATTGCATCTGAAGATTTTAATATCCAACCATCAACCAAGTTTTCACAATCTAAGAAATTAGCTGGCTACTTCCCATGTCTTTAGTGCTGTTCCCATTTATTCTTCCTACTTCCTCATAGGCTATGCATGGCACAGTACTGCAACTGTGGGATTGTCTTCATTCAGAAGCTGCTAAAAATTCCCATCTGCCTTTGATATCCTGTGGACTGGTGAGTAGTTTGTCGCTGGCATCCTTTATAATATTATATGATAACTGTCTTCTTTATCATTCTGTCTATGCCTTGCAACCTGTTTTTGCTGAGTCACCTTCCAGAAGTTGGTAGAGTGATTTTGATGCCTTATTCTTTGTTGTTGCAACTACTCTCTTAGCCGCTTTGTTAGCCAACCAGTATTTCCTCTTAGCCTGCTCCATCTTCTCCATCAGCCACTTTTTCCTGCAGTCCTTCTTTCCATAGCAACTGCATTCTATATGTGGCTCAGTGACATATCTCTTCTATAGTCTCAGTTTATAATGTTGTGCAACACTGCCATGTTTATTCAGCTCTGCCTACTTCATCTTCTTCTGGAGATGTTAGAACCCAGACTATTTTTTTTTTAACTTTTGTACTTTCACTCCAGTCAACTTCTAGGTCTTCAGAGTAGCTTCTGTTGACCTTAGAGGCTTGTCCTATCACTGCTTGTAGTTGATTGTGGCCACCAGTGGTTATGCTGTGGACTGACTGTTTCACTTGGGATAATTTTACAAAGTCTGATTCTACTCCAATGCCCTTTCCTTACTAGGACGAAGTCCTCTTGAGTTGTATGTTGGCCACTCTTGTATGTGATCTTATGACTTTCGCTCCAGGTAAACCATGTGTTGGTGCCATCAAGCCATTTTCCAGAAAGAAGATAAGAGTGATGTCTTGTGCTTTATTCCTGTTTTCCCGTCATGAGGACTTAGGCAGTTCTTATATCCTGTTCTGTCTCTCTCTCTCTCTCTCTCTCTCTCTGTCCTAATATGAGCATTCAGGCTCCCCATTATCAACTCCAACATATTTTGTCCTCGTGTAATCAACCCAAACATATTTTGTCCCGTTGTATCTAGTAGGTCCTGCAACTGCTACCTGAATGCACTCATTTCCTTACCATCACAATACTACTGTAACGCATAAGTTGAGATTATGAACACTACCCTATCATTACAGTGGAGTCTGACCGCCATGACTTTATCACTAATTCTGATAACATCCCTCACTCTTTTCAGAAGACTGAAACTCACCACAATTTCCACACTTTTTCAAGTCTGTCCTCCCCCAGGTAGTAGAATTTGGATCTTAAGAAAACTTGCCTTCCTGCACTGCCCTTCTAGCTTGCCTCTTAGATGCAGGGGATGTCCAAGTCTCCTCTTTACCACCGTGTCATCTACTTCCAAACTATGTCCTGTCAGTCAACCTATATTTAGTGTGGCTCTCATCAGTTCATGCTTAGAAGATTGATTGGTTTTATGTCCAGCTTTCGCTCAACAGAGATATCCCAGATAACCCAGGCTGGATAACTGGTCACCAGCTAGCCACCATCTCATTGACCCAAGGCTGTGAGGTTTCAGGGAGTGCACACACTAGCCAACAGAAGCCACATAGGTTGGAGTAGTTCAGGTCTTCAACCCACTTATTGACAAATATCCATGCTCATTTTTTGGCAACATTATTCATTCAACCAAATTCCCTACAGCCAATTTTTACACCAATGAGTGACTAATCACATATAGCCAAAATTTTCAGCAATGAGTAGATAGCCCTGTAACTGCATCCCACTGCTGATACCTAAAGTAGTTGGTCTACACAATTCCTCCCCTAATAGGCACCAACTACTGTCTGTGTTGGTGCCCACAGCTCCATTCAATTTGTGGGTGATGTTTGAGGTGGAAACATCCAGCGTGTGTTAGGGAGGATAGGGAAAATATGCAAATTCCAAAAAAGCATTGACCAGATGTCAGAATTACACACTATACCTTGTAATTTGGAGATGAAGACTCTAACTATTATGCTAACAAACTAACAAGAACATCACTAAGTTTATGAACCAGAGTGAAATAATTATCAGGAGCGATAACAAATATTTTGCAAAAATCAGCTACCTAAACCACTTCAACCAAAAATACACATTCTTAATAAATGTAGCCAATTTTGCTTTGCCATATAAATTGTGTACCAAATGTGATTTCTATTTATTTTTTCTACAAATTGTGGTTCTGCCATTTCACTGCTTTATCAAATTAATGGTATCCCATTTTTACAGTCTATATGTCTCATCTGTTCCTGATATCACTGATATTATAGAATGCCCCTGGTATGACCTCATATTATTTCTTCTGTGCCTTTACAATTTGTGGTTTTCTGGCACATCACTGAGAAATTCTAGGTACTGTAGTTATTAAATAATGATAGACCTTTGCTGTTCAGACTTTATAGCATCACGAAAATGCATTCTAGTGCAAAGGATGTTATTCTAGTAATTTTCCAAACATATAAGCAATACTTAAAACCTCTCTCTGGGTTTTGCTTTGGGGACAATTCTTAAATAACAGAAGACTAAAATTATGTCATCCTTTGCCCAGCACCCAAGGCCATCCCCATGCTAATCTGTTTCAGATCAAAATCCAATACTAATATGACAAAACTTGCTACTTGCCTCACTTCCCCCAGCTGAACACCAGTTATAAACAATGCTGATCCAAATAAAGCCATTTAACTCCTCTCCTCACAAACATTCTCACCTCCTTACAAGTCTATTGATTTCCCTTAATCTGTATACTCTCGAATACTAAATCAAACAACTGTTCAAATCATGAAATAAAATCCCTCCTCAGACTCAGGGATGAATCCTGTCACTTTGAAAGCCCAAATATTCTTCAGAAAATAAGGAATAGTATATTAATTTAAGGAATCTGGTCAAAAAAAGACATTGGGGGGATAAAGCAAAAAAAAAAGAGAGAGAAACAGACACCAATTAGTGTTAATAGAAGTACAGGCAATAACAATAATCTTAGCACTAACAACCTCAATTTCAGGTTAATTACAGTCTGTGTAAGCAGCTGTCTATTTGGAACAAATGTTCCTTTTAACGTGTTATAGGGATGTTCTGGGTGTGTTTGTATCTGTGTGTGTTTTTTTGAGGGGTTGTATTAGAACAAAAAGTCTTGTAAAATATGACTTTTGTTCCAGAAATGATGATAAGAAAAAACGTATAAAGGATTAACCAGCCATACCTTTATGGATGCATGTATCACAAAAGCTGCAAACAGACATTTGAAAAAGTTGTCATATATAACAGTTGAGAATAATGATTTCTTTCCACAATGGTAACACTTTCCATACTATCTTAGAATATGAATGGTCTAAATGGTATAAACAAAATGGAAACTATACTTAATTATAAATAAGAAATGCAAAGTGCAAATAGCAGTGCTACAGGAAACACACTTGAAAAGAACTGAGCATATGAATTTGATAAAGAAAGGATTTCAGGATGGATATTCTGCAGAATATCAAGGACAAAGGAAAAGAGGAGTACTTATACTAAATGCTAGAGGAGCTCCAGTGATAGAAGAGGAGAAAGAATAATAATGGCAGATTTGTAGTCCTAAGGGGCTGCTTGCAAGGGATGAGGATTATGCTGGCATGTATTTATATTCCACCTAAAAGTGCTATTTTGGACCTTAAAAATTGGGAGTAACAATCAGCTTTCAGCAGGGAATATTACTTATAGGTAAGGACTGGAATTTGATTTACAACAATGAAGATGTGCTTGGAAGGCCTAGAAGGGAAAATAAAACAAAAAAGGGTATATTTCAGAAGAAATTCCTGAAATATTTTTTATCAAAGATATGAATTCAGTAGTGAGAACTCTGACATAATTTACATATTATTCCTAAGGTACATTAACTTGGCAAGACATGACAGAAACTGTATTTCCCCAGAACATGTTGCTTTAATTGAGGACTTTGATACACATCCAATAACTATTCCAGATCATGCACCAATAATTACAGGATAATGAAGTAAAGATGAAACACTGGTGCTTCCCCATCTACCTGTTAAAAAGAGAGGAATATAAAGAATGGGTAGTGGAAATTATCCAGAAGTTATTACAGAAGATAAAAAGTACTCCAGACATTATAGCTAGGGAGTGGGATAAAATAAAAGTAGACTTTTAAAATAGGATAGAAATAAAAGAAAAAGAGATCTGGTTTCGAAGTAATAAGAATTATTTAGAGGGTTTGACAAATGTTAAAGTATTACAAAATAAAGGGAATCTCACAGAGCAAGAGATGCAATTCAGAGTGCTAAAGAGAAAATAAGGGAGTACCAGGATAAGATGCATGAGTTTAGAAAGATTGCTGTTAAGCAATTATTTTTTGACAATAACTCCAGACCAGAAAAAACTTTTGGCACAACAACTTAGGCAAAAGAAAGTAGAAAGTGTTATCGCCAAACTTAGGGGGAATATAACAAGAAACATAACCAGAGATCTTGTGGAGGTATTAGAGATATTTCAGAAATGTTATGAAAATTTGTATAAAGCTTAGAAATGGGGAAATAATGAAAAAGCTCAAATGGAAATATTTATGGAAGATTAAGTATGCCAAGTTTAGACTTAAATAAGGCTCAACACCTAAAAATTATGATAGGAAGAGATGAGATAAAAATGGTGATATATAACCAATCTGAAGGAAACTCTGCAGGAATAGAGAGTATTCTGGTAGAAGTTTGGAAGCTGGGAGGGAAGAAAGTGATAAAGATGTGGAGTATTTGTTTAGCAGTATTTTAAAAGAAGGAGACACTAACATCCTGGAAAAAAGCTGTGGTGGATATAATACTTAAAGGTTGTAAAGTCCCATCTGATCTAGCTTCATATAGGCCCCATTTCAATTTCAAACTATGATTATTAAGTGAAAATGAAAAATGAATAGCCACCTGTAGGATGAACGCTCCTCTGCCAAAAAGTTATAGAATAAAATCAATGTGCAGCAGGCAGAGAGCGAAACAGAGCATGAAAATATCAGAATCTTCAACAGAGATATCCAATGACAGAATCAGTCCACGAATGTAGAATACTCAGCAATAAAATCTTTATTAGACAAGCGCTTTCGCTATAGATAGCTTCTTCAGGTCTATTTTAAAACTAATCAATCAGAGTTGCTCTATATATATGGTTAACACTGAGTTGAAAGTTCATTGTACAACCTCATTACATATTTAAAAGGGTAAAACAAGCTATTAATTGTTGTCAAAGAAACTAAACATGAAAACATCAATTGTGCATATGCATTCATGTCACTATCATATATTCAATGATAAAAAAACATATATATAAAATATATGTAAAATGTAACCTGAAAATAACATCTCAGCATTGTGGAATATTCTGAGACAGTTCCATTTTTTTGGGATATAAAATTAATACAGCTAAAACAAAGGCTATAGCTATAAACTATGTATCCACTCATGAACTGGTCCAGCAATATCCATATGTATGAAGACATGATAAAATTAAGTGTTTAGGAGTATGGATTAAAAAGGATTTAGCTATGGCAGCTATGAAACAAAAGATAATACAAAAACTGAGAACTGGAAGCTCTTGCCTATGGATATGCATAGCAAGATACAAAAAGTAAAATGTTTTAGTCCCTTTCGTTTTATACACAGACCAGGCATATTTTTATCAACCAGTGGAGAAGCTGTGGAGAGTAATTAATAAAGAAAGGAAGGGTTTTATCTGAGAGGAGAAGAGAGTAAGAATCAAATAGAATAAGTTGATCTTCCAATAGAACAAGGAGGTTTAGGATTACCTGATTTGAAGAGATATTTCAGAGCTACACATTTAAGGCTCCTATACATAACATAAGCAAAAGCTACAATTCAAAGTGGAAAAGGATGATGATGAACCAGGGGGTAATTCAAGAAATAAGGAAAGAATGGGATTTTGCATGCAAATCCTTAAGGAAAATAACAACAGTCATATAAAATATCATATTCATAAAGTATCAGAAAGTATACCAATAACTAAGCCAACACAGGAATAGAAAAAGGAGATTCTGCCAGTAGAGATAACTGCAGTTAGGGATACAAAGAATAGACAAGAGGGGGATGAGATTTACTGGAGGAAGATAGCAAAGGAAAGTATTAGGAACAAATAATTAGAGAAAGAAAAGTAATAGAATGGGAAGGGGGCAAGAAGACATTTGGATTGCAGGCTAGCGATTGCCTTCCCTATCAGGTACTGATATCAGAATATAGACAAAGAGAAAGGGATAGTCAAATCCTAAATGAAAGTTTTAATTGACTCTGGAACAGCAGCTGCTGTTAAAAAGAGATAATTAGTAGGGCATATAAAACATTGTACAATAACTATAGGAATTAATCAGAAGACGTCATAAAAGATTGGGAAGAGAGATTAGGTATGTAATTCG
The DNA here is from genome assembly GCF_019279795.1 of Protopterus annectens. Lineage (NCBI taxonomy): Eukaryota > Metazoa > Chordata > Ceratodontiformes > Protopteridae > Protopterus > Protopterus annectens. The sequence continues at coordinate 545,304,513 of NC_056741.1, read as the reverse complement.
CAAATAAATAATGGGAGGACATATGTATGGCTCGTAAATATGCAACAAAATCTGAAAGAGTTAAGATTTTCATCTTGAAGTGTTTGCATAAATATATTTATTCCACAAGCAGATTACAAAAAAAATTTCCTCAGGTAAATGGCACATGTTGGAGGTGTTATGCAGTAGAAAGAAATAACTGGGAATACATGTTTTTGGAGTATGAGTTGGCAGACTGTAAAAATTCCCTACAGAGTACTCTGTCAAAGATACTGAGCAAGCAACTGAATGCAACTAAGGGTTTATTTTTGAGCTGGGATACACAATCTGAATTGCCAAGACATTACAAGGTCTTGTTAAGTTTAATTCTGGTGGCTACCAATAAAAATCAATTACTAGAAAATGGAAATCAAAATCTATACCAACTTTACTTGAAGTAGTTAACAGAGACAAAAGAACAGAAAGTGTGATCGTTTGAAAATGGTATTGGTAAATTACATAGAAAAAATGAATATTGTGTGAAACAATACATGCAGAAAAATGTTTTGGAGGAGGAATGGGGTTTAAGAGAAGGTAGGAATTGAATAATTTATGTAATGTTCCTTAGATTATATGAAATATAACAATATATGTGATGTATAGTCTTTGTAAATGTGAGCTTCTTAATATGATTTGACAACTTTTATATAACTGTAAGTTTGCCTATGTCACAACTGATAATTCAATGCAGGTGTTTAAAAAAATAAACAGCATAGGTTCTGGTCAAGTAGGAATATTTCAATAGCCAAATGGACAGTCATGGATTTTATTCCAATTTCAACTGACAAAGGTATGCTAGCTGCATCCATCTTCATAGATCTCACAAGGGTCTTTAAGCTAGTTAAACTCTCCTCCATCATACTCCACCTGACTGAGCTAGTCATCTACCCTGATGCCATTTCCTAATTTCAGAGCTTGCTATCAGACAGACAGACAGGCAGAGAGACATTTTGTAGTTAACTATAACCCCTGTAACTCCCATACTTCCCCTCAAGGCTCTATTCTTACCCCTCTGCTATTATATTTGGATCTTCCCCACCTTCTTCTTCCTCCTTTAACTTCAAGACTAATGATGCAAGCCCCCACATGTAACCTCAGAAATTTGAATCATACTGGTCCTTTAAAAGAAGTCTTACTTTCCAAATTTCATTCCTCTGACCGTGCATTCAAAGCCCTCTCCACCAAGCTATGGCAGTCCTTCTCATCCGAACTTAAAGACACTTCGTCTAGCTTCAGGTTCCATGGACTGATAAAAACCTCATCTACTTAATCAAGCTAAATGTTCCTGCAACCCAACAGGCCACATGATCTAAATCAACTAGTATATCATCTTTATTCTAACTGCTCTACTAGTTTTATTGCTTCAGTTATCCTACCTCAGACTTACATATACCAAGCATTTACATGTTGCTCTAGCTTCTTAAATGCAAAGCAAGTTATGTACTTCAATTTACATTACTACTAGTCTTTCGGCTTTTGCCGGTCAGGGGTCGCCACAGCAGAACTCCGGTCGACTAGTGATTGGCAGTGGATTTTTACGGTGCCGAGTTGCCAGCCCAATGCTCAACCTTCAAGAAAGGCACACCCATTCACGCACGCACCTACCTGCATGTCTTTAAATGTCACTCGACCACGGGGAGGACATGCAGACTCCACACAGAAGGCGCTCCAGCTGAGAATCGAACGGGAGAACCTGTTGCTGTGAGGTGACAATGCTAACCACTGCACCACCGCAGACAGCACTTCAATTTATATTGATGTCAGTTCATTTTATCCTCTCAAATTACTGGTTTATGTACTTTTGTATTTTTAGCATCCCACATTCTTTTATTTTATTCACTGTCACTTCATGTTTTGGTTATTACATGGACTATGTACGAGAGGTCTTATTATTGATCTCAGGCTGAGAGTGAAATTGGTTAGAATTGATCAGTGCTCTACCCCAATTAACAAATTTGATAAATAAATAAATAAATGTACATCTTTTAATATATCCCCTAAAATGGTATACTTTTGCATATTTGTTTTTACTTGTCATAGTTCAAAAAAATGTATATTTAGCTATATGTGTATGGTTTGTATTCATGACAGCAAAGTTATAAAACTAGACATACTTAAATCTTGTTTATCATGCTACTATGATATTTATATACATTTATTTAAGATTCAAGTCATACTTATGCTTTTGTTTACCATTCATCTTTTACCATCATTCATCATTGGCTTAGAGGATTAAGGATCTGCTAACAAACTGTTTCCTGTAGTCCAGTGGTACAAGGTTTGATTCCCTTAGCCTCTAATGTCTAATTAAGTGACTGAGCAAATCTCTTAACCAGATGCTGCTCCCAGGCTGAGTGTGAAAATGATCCATAAAAATCAGTGTTCTACTCTGAAAAACAAAAAAGTCATTATGCCTATGTTTTATGCCCCAAAATACTAACTTGTTGACTCTTTCAGGTAACTGATTTATCACAACGACATTTTTCCTGTTATTTACAATGTAATTTCAGTTAGTTCATGCCAGGATTTGGAAACCTGTGCTGCAATGTACAACAATGTATGGCAGGTTTCCTCAACGACATATTGGTTTCCAGTTCGGACACTAATGTTGTCTCACTGGCCAGTCTTACCAGCAAAGGCCAGTGAGGAAAGGCCACACGCAAATGTGGCAGCAAAGGGCAAGGCTAAATCTAATTAATCATGTGCACTTCCCCTAGAATATTTAACCAGGATTGTATCAGAGCAGTATAGTTCTTCCTCGCTATTGGGGAGTAAAATGAAAAAAGTACACTCCACCCATTTAGTCTAAAAGTGCATGTCTGCTGTCTTCTGATGACATACACCTCTTCAGTCTTATGGAGAAGTGCTGCAAGGGGGTACGTACTATAAAGTAGTGTGTGTGTGTGTGTGTGTGTGTGTGTGTGTGTGTGTGTGTGTGTGTGTGTGTGTGTGTCTGTGCGTGCACACGCGCGCACTTGTGTGACTATGAAAGGGCATGATTGCTGCTGTCTGGATATTTGTGTGGTTGTGTGTGTGCATATAGATGTGTGTCTGTATCTGTCTGTCTGTCTGTTTCAGACTGTCAATACTGTATGTATGAGTGTGCATGAGGATTGGTGTGTATATTTGGGTTTGTACAGGTTTGTAATTGCCTGTGCAACTGTGTTGCAAGAGATGGTGGGGGGGGGGGGGCATTAGAGTGGTTACCTATAAAAGACCAGTGTTTGATTCATAGACATGATAAGCTGCTAATGAGCTATTGCTCCATGTGGCTTTAACACTTGTCTGAATCACAGTATATTGTCATTATGCTATTGAGCACTGCTGCATTGCCCACATAGTGTTGGTGGCAATATGTTCTTCCAAAGGAACTAATTAAACCTGTTGCAGACCTGAAATCAGTTTCCTTAGCAAAGTATGTAGGATGCAAATGTCATCAGCGTTCTTTTGCAGAGATATACTGATATTCAGTTTTTCTGTTTCTGCATGGTGTTGAGAGAAAGTTAAGGTGGGAGGGGAGGTCATTTAAAGTTGTTTGCTACATTCAGCACTGCTAACTCATGTTGTTAGCTATGTGCTTGACGTAACAGCTGCTGATGTTACAAGCATTTTTTGTATCTTAAATAAAAAAATGAAGGATTTAAACCCCACTGCAATTATATCTTTATGCTCAGGTGGCTTTATTCTGCATGCACAACACTCAGAGTTATGCTGTGACATGACAAGTGGCCATATCTGTTCATGGATGCACAGTACATGTAAAGGCCTGGTATTCCAATACAGCTTTATGTGTGCACATTGAGCATGCATGAGCAGATTCAGCCTGTGGAAGTATAAACACATATGGTGTCTTTTACAGAGCCAGACTACCACACTGAGTAAAAATTATTTAGCAGTTATATTGAAGAGAGAGGGGAAGACATTATGAGACTGTGGCAAGTTTTCTGGTTGTGAGTTACACACTAGGCACCTAAGCAGATATGAGCAGAGTCAGAGGAAAACATTGCATGTTTATAACAAACAAGTGTTTGGGCCAGTTTTCTATCAAAAGGTGGAATGCGGAATGCTCGCAGATGGAAATTCGAAACATGGAAGTTCGAATTTCCATCTTGCCGAACATCCCCATGGGCGAAAGTTTATATCAGCGAATGCACAGTGCATTTGCTGATATAAACTCAAAGTACTGCACAGAGATCACGGTACAGTGCAGTATGGGAAATTCATCCCTTTTCTCACTGTAGTGTGATCTCAGATTTGGAATATATAGTTAGTAGGAGGTGTGGGGGGTGCAGGGGGGCTTGACCCCTGCAAAAACGTGATGTTAGACATAGGAGTTTCGTTTACCTGAGCTCCTATACGGACATCACGTAATGTGTTCGGCAACAATGTCGAATCTGCTGAATTTGTTCAGCTGATTCAGCATTATGCAGTGTTGTGCATTTTGACTTTCATTTTTTTTATTTTGGAGTGTTGAACGGAAATAATTTTCATTTTCATTTTAATAGTAAACCGTGGAGCCACACATTGAAAACAGCCCAGGTTCCTAGGTGCATTTGGGTAGTATATATGCATGCAGTCTAACTTCAGGTTTTCACAGTGGATCTACTGCCAAATTCTCTACTACCCAGATCACTAATTAATATTTGTGAATCACAGCTCACATGTGCAATCTCACATCAGAGCCAAAAGGCTGTTAAAGCATTCAGGCAGCTGCCATTTCACGGAATTTGTCTGAAGTGCTATGTTTTCATGGGATCCACATTCAAACAAATGTAACTCTCCCAGGGGCATACTTGGATCTGACAAGCTATTCTCACAGTAGTCTTCATTATATATGTGTGGAAGAATGCAGACACTTTGAGGAAGGAACAGGAGGCCCTCTATTCAGAAAGTGCAGCTCTCAGTTCAAGGGATGGCTCTCACTATAACAGGAAGAAAAAGCACCATCCATATTGGTTGATGGCCACAGTTACCAACCCTTTCTCCCTGAACAAATATTAGGAAGTAGGGGTAACAAATGTGATAACAGACAGAGTTAAAATCCTACCTCTGCCCAGTTACTAACATATTTATTGATAATGACATTTTGAAAGAGTTACCCAAAGTACTCCTTCCTTACTCAGGTATATGTTTCTGGTGGCTACACATGTAAAATGAGCATTTAGCTGAATTACATCCAACTTTTCATTTTAAGGGCACATATTCTACTCAAGCATTATACCCGATGCATAAACTAACAAACTCAGCCATCCAGGGGTTGTATTAGCTATACTTCTAAGAAATGAAACAAGAAATACTCTTTATTTACAGTCCCATTACAGTCTTGTCTTCATCAAAGATTACTCTCCTCTTGTATGGAAAAGATACATTTATTATTCTGGAGCCTAAGATTAAGTAACTACTTCATCACAATAACATCAATATTGCTATTTTTATAGACAAAATGCCAGAAAATGGTGTGCTGACAGTGTCTGGACCAAATGAAGCAAACTTGTCCTCTAACTTGGCTTCAACCAAAACAGAGATGTGACTGCACTTTGGTTACTCAGCACATTTTCAGCCTCTGAATAATGCCAAAAATAATGGCAGGACAATGGCTAAAAGTAAGGGACAGATTTTAAATAATGCTTTTATAAATTCAAAAAGATGCTAGCATAACAAATTTTGCATTATTTAGCATGCATTTTCTGAAGCATTTGAAGTCAGAAACGTAAACGTGTTATTATTTAATGACTTCAGTCTTCAATGATTTGCCATAAAACCACAAATTTTATGAGGAGCAGTCCTAAAATATGAGGCAAAAAAGAAAGTAGAAAGGTATGTCAGTGGCATAGTTTGCTATCTTATACTAAATTCAGCAATGAGTGCATGTTTGCTTATGTTGTTGAACTATGCACAAATTGGATGCACCATTTGTCCTGAGTCATAGTTGAAAATGTTCCCTTTTGAATTTGTTCACTTACCTACTTAATAAATACATACATCCATAATACAATAAATTTATTTATTTAACATTTGTTGACCAGGAAAGGCCGACTAGGTTCCACAGATCCTGTTTTCAGCAGAGGCCCAGGGAGAAATGCTCCAGAAGCATGTCTTTAGAATGTAGGAGTACCCAGAGGAAACCCACGCGAACGCAGGGAGAACATGCAAACTCCACACAGAAGGCACCCCAGCCGCGAATCGAACCAGAGAACCTCTTGCTGTGAGGTAACAGCATTAACTGCTGCACCACTGCGCCTCCCTTAAAAACGCATTGTAAATGTTGTAGACACATGTCTGATTACACTTACATTAAACTGGGAAGAAACTATAGGTATAGATGGCAAGGCATCTACTCAATAGTTAGGTAGCATAATAAGGTATAGCACTACACTGCTAACAAAGAGTGGACCAGCTTAGCTATGGGTAGGGGATTTGGCTAGGGCAGGCTGAGCATCTCCAAAAACAGGCACTAGTGTCAGATTTAAAAATCTGGTCTCTGTCTCTTACTCACACACACACACACACACACACACACACACACACACACACACACACACACACACACACACACACACACACACTCTCTCTTTTCACACCTCATAACTAAAAAAAACACCCAATAACTTTCATTTCCCTACTATTAGTGGCTCAGACATACTTGTATTGTGGGTAGTAACAACTTGCCCAGGCTCTATGACACAGAAGGATGAAGCCCTGGCTATGATCCAGCTGAGCCATGTTTGACTAGTGGCATGGGTACTGGAGGAGCAGGTGGGAAAAGATGGGCTGGCGAAGCTAACAGCAGTTTCCCCATCTTGGTGAGAAAGGAACCTAGGTTCTCCACATTAGAGCCACCTACTAAATGAGAAGAGTGAACTAGGTTCTCCACATTAGTGCCACCTACTAATGAGAAGAGTGAACTAGGTTCTCCACATTAGTGCCACCTACTAATGAGAAGAGTGAACTCGGTTCTCCACATTAGTGCCACCTACTAATGAGAAGAGTGAACTAGGTTCTCCACATTAGTGCCACCTACTAATGAGAAGAGTGAACTAGGTTCTCTACATTAGTGCCACCTACTAATGAGAAGAGTGAACTAGGTTCTCCACATTAGTGCCACCTACTAATGAGAAGAGTGAACTAGGTTCTCCACATTAGTGCTACCTACTAATGAGAAGAGTGAACTAGGTTCTCCACATTAGTGCCACCTACTAATGAGAAGAGTGAACTAGGTTCTCCACATTAGTGCCACCTACTAATGAGAAGAGTGAACTAGGTTCTCCACATTAGTGCCACCTACTAATGAGAAGAGTGAACTAGGTTCTCCACATTAGTGCCACCTACTAATGAGAAGAGTGAACTAGGTTCTCCACATTAGTGCCACCTACTAATGAGAAGAGTGAACTCGGTTCTCCACATTAGTGCCACCTACTAATGAGAAGAGTGAACTAGGTTCTCCACATTAGTGCCACCTACTAATGAGAAGAGTGAACTAGGTTCTCCACATTAGTGCCACCTACTAATGAGAAGAGTGAACTAGGTTCTCCACATTAGTGCCACCTACTAATGAGAAGAGTGAACTAGGTTCTCCACATTAGTGCCACCTACTAATGAGAAGAGTGAACTAGGTTCTCCACATTAGTGCCACCTACTAATGAGAAGAGTGAACTAGGTTCTCCACATTAGTGCCACCTACTAATGAGAAGAGTGAACTCGGTTCTCCACATTAGTGCCACCTACTAATGAGAAGTGTGATCACTCATGGAAGAGGCAGATCTCTGCAGCAGAGCAAGCACAACTGAGCTGTTGAAATGAACAAATGCAAGAGCATGCAAATCTCTTCACTACCAGGCAGGCAGTAGGAAATCTGCAAAACCATCTGCTGGAGAGTGGTTAGGTAGAAAATAGTGTGGACCTTTTCAGGACGAACATCTGGCCTACTCTCCGACACCTGATTCTCACCTTCCAGGAGAATGAATAGGATGGTAAGAATCCCTGGATAGGAACAAATTGGCCATGAGGCTCTCATCCAATCTGGGTGGGGGAAAATTGAATCTAGCCCACAAAAGGAATGCATGAGCCACTGGAGTTCAGGAAGGGAAGTCATGGAATGAATTCTATAGGAGATGAAAAAATAGCAACAGCTTGTGGCTTTTTAGAAAAAGGAAAAGTTACTTGGAACAACCTTTTTTCCTCTACATCAACAAGCCACTCTCACCTTGTCCTTCAGATGGCTGAAGAACACAGCATATGTGTGTTTACATCCAAGAGTAGGAATGTGTCACCTGATGAGCCACTAAAAGTGACTCTGTGACTGTTGAGGCTGGTGAATATCAAAGCCTGCCATTAGTGCAAGAAGTCACCAAAGCCATGCCTTGAACACCCTTTTTGCCTTCTCTGCAGACATCTCAAACTCTAAGGGCAAGAAATCTGGAAAAAGCCAAAAATAATGAGGGGAACAGACCCAAAATCAGGGACACATTTTAAAAAATTGCACTTGTAAATGTAGAAAGTTGATCGAATAATAGATTTTTGCATTAAAATACATTTTCTGAAGTACATGAAGTCTGAAACTGAACTGTATATCATATCATTTGGTCACTTCAGTCCTCAATGATTTGCCAGAAAACCAACAATTTTATGAGAAACAGACCAAAACTATGAGGCAGAAAACTGGATATTTTATGAAAATATCTGAACAGTGGATATGTATGCTTCCCTTTAATTGTCAAGGTTTAAAAAGTTGAACTAATTTCAATTATTACAAAGATTCCTTGTGAGCAACATAATGAGACCATTCCTGCAGTGTATTTCCGAACAAATATTTTCTTTCTCATAAAATGGCCTGTTCTGGTGAATATATCTACCTTATCCAGTTAGCTGAAATTAACTTTATAATCTTTTTCTGCCCAGATTTCTGAGAGAGAAGTAGAAGATTCTGTCTCAACTTTTTGCTTTTTTCCATATATTTTTGTGACATCCCTGTCTATTGCTGCAGTAACAATTATACTATAAGGTATACATGTAGCTGTTTGCAATTTTTATATCAAAAATGTAAGACAGCTGCTTTCAGGTAGTTGGGGAAATTTAGGCAGGAGTCCAGGAAAATAATGGTAAATAAATGGCACGTTATAAGCAGCAGCAGTAATCCAGCAGCTGCTACTACTGTGCTACAGCAAAATGTACAGTACGACTCATTTCAGCTACAGCCTAGCTGTAAAAATGCTAAGACTTACAAGTTACATCATATATTACACTGACAAACATTTTTCAGTCAAATGCATTTTAGATCTGTGACGTACAAAGCCAACTACATCAAATGGTACTCTGAAATGGTGTGGGAAACATTACGAGGCCCATGTTAATGGGCCTCACAGCAAAACTTGAAAAGAACTTCCAGCATGGGCATCAGAAAATGCTGAAACCTTGGTAAATCGATCACTGGGTGGGTGGGGGCAAAGGACCATAATGGCAGGGATGGATGAATGGCAGCATTTTGTAATATAAGTTTTGCTACATGCCACTATTACAGAAACATACGTATGATGTAGATTGTGTATGTCTTATCAGTTTTAATCTTAAGAGTAATTGTGACCCGGTCTTTACAAGGGCTAACCACCTACCTGATTAACAAAGTCTTAAATAAATAAACTTCTCATTATGCCTCTGACTTTGAATTTTCTTTTAGCAAATATGGAACAAAATAAACGACCTCACTACATAAAGGCATAGCCCACCAAACCCCAATGCCTGAAAAGTTTAAAGGTTCGAGAGCCTATTTATTTTAGTTATTTTAAATGAATTAATACAGCACACACTCTGTGGATGCAATAAGGATTTAGATATTATATTGCATAGGTAACATTGTATGATAAGTATTGCCACCTTGTGGCAGACATGTGCATTTAAAGTTCTGACTGTTTTAAAATAGATAAAAATAAACATCGAAAATATAATTTTTGTTCATTATATTCTCCACTTTCCCTTTTGGAGGCACGACTGGTTTGCTGTGAGCTTGACTACCATTACAAGTTTATTTTACCACTACTGTTTTAACTTCTGCATTTGAATGAGAAAAGCCCCCTTTGAGAAACACACACACACACACACACACACACACACACACACACACACACACACACACACACACACACACACACACACACACACACACACACACACACACACACACACACACACACACACACACACACACACACACACACACACACACACACACACACACACACACACACACACACACACATTCTTCAGATAATCCTAATTTTCTATAATCTTAGAATAAATAAAAGGTCAGCCAGTTTGCCTTCCTTCATTTGCCTGCCTCATAGCACTTGGCGTATTCAGAAAATGTAGCAACTGTGCAATGCTCATGAGTAATGAACTGCTACTTAGCCCATCACAAACTACCTGTTAGAGATGAAATTAATACTTACTCCATCACAAACTACCTGTTAGAGATGAAATTACTACTTACCCGATCACAAACTACCTGTTACAGTTGAAATTTCTACTTACCTCATCACAAACTACCTGTTAGAGATGAAATTGCTACTTACCTCATCACAAACTACCTGCTAAGAGATTAAATATTTAACTATGATGCAAACATCACTCTCATAAAAATACATAGCCTGTGATCACCACAGCACTCCATACAAATGCATGGAAAATTATCATATGCTAAGGCTGTAAAAAAGTTATTGCCTGGCCCTAAGCCTCCAAGGTCTAACAAGAATAAGCCTCATCAGAAATTAAAAACACAACATATACTGCCACATCTAAAACTGAGTGTTACCAGGAAAAAAACTCACCCTAAACTAAGAATGGTTTAACCCTCTACTAATAAAAATGTACTGTTGATTGGTGATTCCATGGTAAGACATCTAGACTCCACTTTTTCGCAAGGCTATAAAAAAATAGAGTTTTGATGAGTTGTCTTTCAGGTCCAAGATCTCTGACATCTCAAAGCCCCTCAACACCTTCAAGACGAACAAGTATGACTATGACTTGGTGGTGGTCAGTGGGTGTAACTGACCAGGTGCACAACTCCCTAAGGGGTAAGCAAAGAGATATTCCTGAACTCTCCATGCGAATCACAAATGCAGTAAAGATTCTAGTATTGAGTGAAATCCAGCCTTCACCCACAATGATGCCAAGGTACAAGGAAATGATTATTGACTTCAACAATTGGTTGAATAACTGATGTCATTCAAGGGGGATCAGTTATGCGTCAGCTGCGTGGCCCTACTTGCTTTGCCAAAGATGGCTTGCACCTCTAATTCCAGGGATTCCACATACTGGCTAAAACCTTTACTGCCCCCATAGTGCCATTTTAGGCATCTTGCAACCTAAAACAAAAACATAACAAATAAAGTACCATACAATATTGATGTGGTGCTGCTCAACACAAAAAGTCTAAATAACAAATTGCCCAACTTTGAAGCCCTCCTGCATTTGGAGCACATCCATGTGTATATTATTGATGAAATCTGGTTTAAAGGTGCAGAAAGCACCAACTATATACCAGGGTCTTACACCTACCACAACTTTAGACCCAATGGGACTGTGGTGGAGTAGCCACATTTGCTAAAGACCACATTATCTCAAGGCAGATTCCAGGAGACCCATAAATTGAACTTACTGAGACTCAGCTCACTCTGAATAAAATCAACTATCAGAACAAAGTGCATTGCAAGACACCCTCAATGACCCCCAAAGCCATGTTCGTTTCTTAAATACATTGGATGAACTCCAAATACACAAAAACTCCATCATCCTTGGTGACTTTAACTTCCCATCGATAAACTGGGAGACCTATACCTTAAATGTAGGCTATGGCCAAAAACTCCTCAATTTCATAAACAACAATTCCATTGATCAAATGATCAGAGTCCACTGGAGGACAAAATGTTCTTTATCTGGTTCTTACACCTATTAGTGTCTATATGCACTATCCCACTGGTATATACTTCCCCAGGCAGTTACCACAAACTGGTAAGCTTCCCTTTCAAAATCTCTAAACTAGCAGATGCAAATTTACAGTATTCAAATAATTCAAATGTACAAACTTCAACACAATTCTATGATGAAGTCTAAAAGTTAACTGCAACCTCCAAAATGTTGACACAGCTAGTAGTTATGCAAATAAATCCTATGCTCACTTAGAAAGTAGTATAAATCTATCAATCTCTACCAAAACTAAGCAAAATGTTAAGAGTTAAGAGCAAACCAACATGGTGGTTCATATGCATAAATAAACAATACAATAAAAGGAAAAAAATCTCATTAAAATATAGAGCAAAACTAAACTCCTATAAATTAAGGTCAACATCAAAAAGTTAGCCAAGATACTGAGGAATACTATTAGGAAAACAAAGGTATTCGACAAACCTAGGCTGGCACTGGAAGCTAATCATAAGTACAAATCTTTCTTTATTTACATCAGGAAGTTACAAAACAACACCCAACATTGAAAAAAGAAATATACAGGACCAGAATGAGGTGTGGTACAAATCAACAAAACATATAAGTATAAAATAAAATAAAGTACCGGACCAACACGGCTAGGCACAGACACAATTTAATGACACATAAAAAATATAAAACAATAAAAGTAAGCGCTTTCGCGATTACCACATCGCTTCATCAGACTAGTTGGTGGCTGGAACACATCTAATTTAAACTAAAAGTCAACCAATCAGCTGTTGAAGATTAATCAAACCAATTAACACTAAAAGGTGCATTCAAAGGAATACAATATTATACAATCATCTAAACTCCTGGAGAATAAATACTTAAAAACAATAATAAATCATTTGTAAAAAACTAACTCCGTGTTTAAGTGGACATGCTTTCAGAAACAGTTTAAGGCTAGATGACCCATTTAAACCAGGCAGTGTATCTGCATTAAAAAATAAAATCCATTTCTGTTCTACTGTCTCTGTTTGATTTATTAAATCACCATCCCTAATACCCACGTCCAATATCTGGAGTACTAGAAACTTAAACGTATGTTCTGACCCATGTTGTATAATATGCTGTGTTAATGCATTGGTATCTTTCTTATGTTTAATATCCCTATAGTGCTCAAGAATTCTGTCTTTTAAGGATCTATTAGTCTTGCCTATGTAGAAGGCATGACAGACCTGACAATTACTAAAGTAAACCATGTTGGTTGTCTTACAGTCAGCATAAAAGTCAAACTCTATTTTAAAGTTGGCATATGGATGTGAGTATACTGAACCTGTAAATATATACTTACAGGCTGAGCAAGACCTGCAAGTAAAAGTACCCAACCTGCTTGATTGAACCCCCTTTTTACAATACTGTGATCTATAACACAGATGTTTCTTCAAGGACTAATTGTTTTTAAACTTAAAGTGTGGTACTGTGTCTATCACTCCCTTCAATTATTCTGTAGTATGTAATATATTCCAATTATTTTTTATAAAATCTTACAATATTTGCTAATATCACTAGAATATGGTAAGGAGACTCTGAAAGTATCTCTATCACTGAAAGATGCCTCTGGTGTGTCTAATACCACCTTATCAGTGAAATATCCTCTCCATCTCCCTTCCCTCTCTTTCCATGCATTGGTGATACAAGAGTCAATTTCTTTCTCATTGTATCCTCTATGTAAAAAATCTCGCTTGAGGGAATCAATAGCTATTTGTAATTGGGAGTCATTGTTATGCAATCTCATTATTCTGTAGACCTGCCCTTTCAGCACATTACGTGTGACATGCCTAAGGTACATACTATTTTTATGCAAAAAGGTGTTCTTCTTTGTGGGTTTCCTGTAGACACTAGTATGCAGAGTACTAAAATCTGCTTTTCTAATTTTCACATCTAAGAATTCTCTCTTCAGTGGAGTACTTATATGTGAATTTAAGAAAATTAAGTTTGGAGAACAATGGCAGCGACTGCACTTAGAGGCCTCTTTGAAGCATAAGGTAATATCTAGAGACCTCCGAATTTTAAATATGCCCAGCTATGGTGATGCATTTCCAGAGCTGCTGAGAAGATGGCAGCTACTAAATCTTAACTTCAGTACTAAGTATATTAATTTCATTATCAATTTTTTTCTGCCTAAAGAAAAAGAGCTGTTTAATGAGATCATTAAATTGCAGAATGATATTTTTTCAAATTTTTCGGTGGATGTAATCAGTAATAAGTTGGATGTGCTGCATGACAGTATTTTGGCTTATGAAACACGTTTGCAGTCCATGAAACTAAAAAACTTCATAGAGATGTCCTGGATTTTCAGAACTGTGCAGTTTTTGCATGGCCAAGAGAAAAGACCACTGAATTGACAGGCTCTAATTCCACCTTAACAAGGCAAAAACCAATTAGCAACCCTCCTGATGCAATAGACAGTGCTACGGGACCAATGGAAATGATAACTGCTGGAGACATCAGAGGAGCTTGCCAGGCAATCTCTGCTCAGTCACAACAAGCGAATGATGCTGTCTTACTTCAAAATATGAGACCAACAAGTTCCCAGCCAGCAGTTGATAATGAGAAGGAAGTGATGACCATTGGAGCAGTACCTTCTTTTTTGGAAATGTCTCCTCTGAATTCTCTAGTAGGGAATTCGACTTCAACTCCTTTTTCACTAGTGAATCCCCTTCCCATCAAAGAGAGATCCAGGAGCCAGGGATGGAAGGGAAGAGTGCAGCGTTTACAAAGCACGGACACTGTGCAACAGACAGTGAAATGTCGGAGACATTAACTGAAGGTCTGGTATTCAATATTTCTTCTAAAAAGTTAACACCAGCCCAGTTATCTTTATTAAATAAGGGGCTATCGTTTATCCCAGCTAGGAAAGCAGAACCAGTAGAATTATTTAAAGACCTGAAACTACTGGATAGGTCTTTAAAGTTAAAAACTATATTCACAGGCAACTCTCAAACTGAGGTAACTAAATTTAACAAACCCAGTACTTTCATTCCTCCACCCCATCCTATGGTGGAAGCATTTGTTGGAATATGTGAGAAGCAATTTACTGAAGCTTTTGAAAAGAATGCTAAACCAATTTTTTGTAATATGACATCTGATGACTTTACTGCTTTAATTGAATTGAAGAATATGCACTCCATAGAGGTTAGACCTGCCAAAAAAGGTGGCAGTATAGTAGTGCTTGATAGCGATTTGTATGTAGCACAGATGAGAAAGCTGCTTTATGATGAGAATACCTATCTGTGTCTGTTTCTGGGGTTACTGTTACAGTTCGTTTGGAGAAAGTTTCTTTTTTAGTTTTTGACCTGCTTATGACTGGTCTAATTTCTGACAGTTTGTTTAATTATTTTAACTTTGACCATCCCCTCATTCCCACTATTTATGTACTTCTGAAGATTCACAAGAGTCTAGAATGTCCACTAATGAGGTCCATTGTGTCAGGGAAAGGTTGGAGTACAGAGCCATTGCCCATTTTTATTGAGAACTTACATCCACTATTAGATGAATGTGATACAGTGTTGAAAGATACCAAAACTTTTTTGTCCAGACTGTTTGACAAAGTATGTAATAGAGCTAATGACTACATATTCGTTAAACTAGACATTGAATCACTGTTCACAGTGATTCCTGATGAATGGGGTGAGGAGAATGTTAGAGCATTTTTGAATGGTAAGCAATGTTTCACTAATGACAAAGTGAGTTTGATATGCACATTTTTAGAGATTGTACTGGAGAACAATGCCTTTATATTTGAACAATAATATTTCATGCAAAAGGCTGACATGGCCATGGGCACAGCTTGTGCCAACAGCTATGCCAATCTTGCACTGGTACAATGGAAAAGAAGTATTTGCTGCAAAACAATGCCTTTTCTAAGTATATAGCCTAGTACGTACGTTTTGTGAATGATATGTTTTTATCATGGCAAGGCTCTCTGGCTCTGTTAAAAGAATTTGTAATTTATATGCACAGTACAACTAATTTTCTTAAATTCACATATAAGTACTCCACTAAAGAGATAGAATTCTTAGATGTGAAAGTTAGAAAAGCAGATTTTAGCACTCTGCATACTAGTGTCTACAGGAAACCCACAAGGAAGAACACCTTTCTGCATAAAAATAGTATGCACCCTAGGCATGTCACCCGTAATGTGCTGAAAGGGCAGGTCTATAGAATAATGAGATTGAATAACAATGACTCCATATTACAAACAGCTATTGACAACCTCAAGCGAGATTTTTTACATAGAGGATACAGTGAGAAAGGAATTGACTCTTGTATCACCAATGCATGGAAAGAGAGGGAAGGGAGATGTAGAGGATATTTCACTGATAAGGTGGTATCAGACACACCAGAGGCATCTGCCGGGGATAGAGACACTTTCAGAGTCTCCTTACCATATTCTAGTGATATTAGCAAATATTGTAAGATTTTATAAAAAATATCTGGAATGTATTGCATACTATAGAAGAATTAAAGGGAGTGATAGACACAGTGCCACACTTTACGTTTAAAAGCAATAAGTCCTTGAAGAAACATCTGTGTTATAGATCACAGTATTTTAAAAAGGGGGGTTCAAGCAAGCAGGTTGAGTACTTTTACTTGCAGGTCTTGCTCAGCCTGTAAGTATATATTTACAGGTTCAGTATACTCACATCCATATGCCAACTTTAAAATAGAGCTTGACTTTTATGTTGACTGTAAGACAACCAGCATTGTTTACTTTAGTAATTGATAGGTCTGTCATGCCTTCTACATAGGCAAGACTAATAGATCCTTAAAAGACAGAATTCTTGAGCACTATTGGGATATTAAACATAAGAAAGATACCAATGAATTAGCACAACATGGGTCAGAAAATACGTTTAAGTTTCTAGTACTCCAGATATTGGACATGGGTATTAGGGGTGGTGATTTAATAAACTGAACAGAGACAGTAGAGCAGAAATGGATTTATTTTTTAATGCAGATAAACGACCTGGCTTAAATGGGTCATCTAGCCTTAAACCATTTCTAAAAGCACATCCACTTAAACACTGAGTTAGTTTTTTACAAATGATTTATTATTGTTTTTTAAGTATTTATTCTCCAGTTTTCAGGTTAGTGCTGAATTCAGAGCTGTGTTACAAATCTCTATTTTTGCCCATATCTTACTTGGATAGAAGGAAGTTTCTCTGTTCACCTGTGAGAGAGGGGAGTTTTGAGCAGCCTATCTGTCCCTGGAGGAGTGGTTTCAGCCCAGAAAGTAGTAGTTTATTAGCCATTTTGGGCTAATTTCTATCTCTTTCATTTCCCTACTATAAAAAACGCATTTGCCCGGTTTTGCGCGCTGGGCAGCGCCAGTTAGCTAGGGTATAACTATTCCCGGCTCCACAAAGTCTCCTCTTCAATTTTTCCCTTGAAACTAGACAAACTTTCAACTTAAGCACTCAAGCCATTCATTTCTCAGCCCAGCACTTGCTCAGAACTCATAGCAAGCACTTATAAACCCTAGTATTACAGAAGGACAAGGCTCTCTATTCAACCTTACCAGCCATTCAGTAAAACAGTTTACTGTACCTATCCAGGCATGTCCAAAGGGCAGTTTCAGGTGTACTCTCCAGTCCAACTGGTGAATCTAGGCATTTTGAGGCAATGTTACAACTGCCTCATGTACACAGACAACTCTCTCCTCCTTCCACCAAACACTAATACATGGAACAGATACAATTATACAGCCAAACTGGAGACTAAGCTCTCTCACCCCAAGACTGGATCAGACAATCAAAAGGAGAAGGGAAATACTGGCATCACACCACCAGTCTCAAATAGACCCATTAAACCAGCACTGGCAAAAAACACACGTAAATACATGAAAACATACTCGGAGGCTCTAAATAAAAATCTGCAAAAGCAACAGAGCCCTCCAAAGCAGACATCCAAGCAACCTCCACCCCCCAACACAAACCATGAAACACATACTTCACAAAACCAGTGTGCCACGCAATCACAGCCCTTAAGGCAAAATAACATACCCAACATACTAGTAATAGGTGACTCTATAGTCAGGCACACTGACGTCCCACTCACTAGGCTGAATAAGGAGAAGGCTACTGTTAGCTGCTTGTCAAGTGCCAGGATCTGCCACATAACACAAGCACTCAGGTCACTCCCAGAACAAGTACAAATACGACTCTGTCATTGTCCATGTTGGTGTGAATGACCTGAGCCATACCTCCCTGGACTACATGAAAAGAGACATGGAAGAGCTCTCTGATCACGTAGCCCAGGCCGGTATGACCCTGACCCTGAATAGCATCCTGCCCTCACCAAGAATGATACCATGGTATAAAGAAAAAATGATCAATTTCAACAAATGGCTAAGTTTCTGGTGTCATTCAAAGGGAATCCAGTGTCTGTCTACCTGGGATGACATGCTCGACAAGCCACGCTGCTTCACTAGAGACGGCTTGCACCTGTCATCCTTAGGCTTTCAAATACTGGCCAAGGCTCTTGCCACCCCCATAGTGCCTTTTTTAGGCAAGGCTCAAAAGACAAACCCACTGCCATAAATAGAACAAGTAACAAAATCTGAGGGTAATACTACTCAATGCCAGAAGTCTAAACCTCAAAATGCATGCACTCGAGGCACTCCTCAGTATGGAGAAAATCGATATATGTGCAGTAACAGAAACCTGGTTTAAGGTTCCAGAGAGCACCCCAGCACTACCAGGCTACGACTCATACCATACATTTCGGCCACAGAACCCAGACTGAAATACAAAAGGCAGGAGAGTATCCATATTCATCAAGGATACCCACACCTCCAGGTTAGTGGCACAGCATGATCCTTTAAAGATTATCCACGTGCAGCTAACAACGGGCAAAACTGCAATTAAAATTGTAGTTTGCTACAGATCACCCACCATGTCCCAGGACCCCATTTCCGCATTTCTGGAAACACTGGGTAACATAAAGGTCCTACCAAACACCCTAATATTGGGTGATTTCAACTACCCAAACGTTAACTGGGAGAACTACTCAAGTATTAACTCCCTTTCCCAACATTTCCTAGAATTTATAAACTCAAACACCCTGGAACAACTGGTCAACACTCCCACCAGAGGTGACAACATATTGGACCTGGTCATCACCAACATGGGCAACCAGTGTTCCACACTGGAGGTCAACCCTCACTGGTTAGATCTTACCATAAACAAATCACTTTGGATATCCACATTCTGCCCGCACCCCCAGACAAGGAAACCACCTTGAAAAACTTTTCAAAAGCAAACTTCACGTTACTTAAGACAGAGGTGGAAAGTTTCAAAGCCCCCATGCTAAAGGACAACGCTGTCCAAGATGCAAAATCCTTTACTAATGCATTCTACAGGCACCTACAAGAATGTATGGATCATGCTATCCCAGGCAAAACCAAGACTCACTCCTCCAAGAAAAGGAAACCAGTCTGGTGGACCCCTGCCATAAACAAGCTATACAATAGAAGGAGGAAACTAGTACAGAAAAGAGTAAAATCCCAAGAAGGGAAGACATCCCTGATCAGTATCAGCAAGAAACTACGATCCCTCATAAAATCATCCAAGGTGAGCTTTGAAAGAAAACTTGCCAAGGACTCCAAAGATAACCACAAGGCATTCTTTAGCTATGTCAAGAATCTAAGTGGCAATGCTCAGATCTGCTCGGAGATAGTGCAGAATGGCACAAAATACACTGAACCAACCGATATTGCCAACATCCTGGCAGACAGGCTCAGTGCAAACTTCACCCCCCCACCCCCAAAAGGGCCCATAACCATATCAGATTAATGTAGAGCCCCTGGAATCACAGGTACTCAGGTTAAAATAGCCCACTCCAAAGCCAAAAACACAGCATCAATGGGACCGGACAGTGTCCCAGGCTGTGTCCTATACGAATTCAAAGACAAACTAACCCCTCACCTAAACACATTGTTCAAACTCAGCCTCTCCACAAGCTACATACCCATAGAGTGGTGCACAGCAATGGTTATTTCACAACACAAAGGTGGAGCCACAACAGACCCCAGGAACTATCACACTATAAGCCTGACTAGCTTGGTCTGCAAGTCTATTGAGTGCATCATCATGGAACTCATTAACAGAGACATTGGGAACCTCCAAACACTGGACCCTACCCAGTTCGGCTTTGTTAAGGGAAGATCATGCCTCCTAAACCTGGTGGACTTTTTTGAGACAGTTACCAAGGCTATAGACTAGGGAAAAGTGGTACACACAGCCTACCTAAACCTCGCAAAGGCCTTCGACACCATTCCCCATTCTGGTATTATAGACAAGCTCACTAGCCTGGACATAAACCCCTATGTCACAAGATGGATTGCCAATTGGCTCACGGACAGAACCCACATGGTGAGAGTTGCGGGAGCTAGGTCTGACTCTAAACCGGTTACAAGTGGCGTTCCCCAGGGCTCAGTCCTAGGACCCCTTCTGTTCGACATATGCTTCTCAGAGGTATAGATAAGCACAGGAGGACTATGGCTGACCAAGTTCACAGACGACTGCAAACTAGGGGCTATAATTGACTCACCAGCTGACACAGACATCCTCCAAAAGGGTCTCACTGAGATGGATACCTGGTGTCAAAATCATGGCCTCAAGCTAAATGCCAAAAAGTGCATAGTTATTCCCTTTGGAAATAAAGTACCTACAAACTACCACATAGGTGGTAGTCCCCTAAATATGGAAAATGTAATAAGGGATCTGGGGACTCAAGTAGATAGTAATCTCTCCTTTGATAATCACATTGCCAAAGTGGTTAGAAAATCATTCTATGTGGCCCACCTAATCACAAAAGGGTTTGCATCCAGATAAAAAGAGGTCATTGTGCCCTTCTACTCATCACTCATCAGACCTATCATAGAGTACAACACCCCATTTGGGATGTACTTTACAAGACACCTGCAACAGCTGGAAAGACCACAGAAGTACCTCACCAAGAGGATCACTGGCCTCAAACAGATGCCCTATGCAGCTTGACTGAAGAAACTCCAACTGTACTCGGTTGCATACCGCCTGTTCAGAGGTGATCTCTGCCTGACATACAAGGCCA
Source organism: Protopterus annectens (assembly GCF_019279795.1). Lineage (NCBI taxonomy): Eukaryota > Metazoa > Chordata > Ceratodontiformes > Protopteridae > Protopterus > Protopterus annectens. The sequence continues at coordinate 545,283,441 of NC_056741.1, read as the reverse complement.
TGTCCAACCCAGAATTGATGGACATGCTCCTCCTAAAGAAAACCTTATCCCCTCAAGCCACATGCTCTAGGGATCTAAACCTCACCACAACAATAAATAGGGCGTGCTGGAGGGATAGATTCCTGTCCCAGAGACTTCCCATGCTTTGGAACAAGATTCCAATCTACATTAGGCAGAGCTCCTCGCTAGCACTCTTCAAGAGAAACCTTGACGAGTGGATGGGAAACAGAAAGTTTACCCCGGGGATCACTTCAGTGGCTCTGCTGGACAGAGTCACAGGGAACTAATCTAAGGGGGCGGCAAAAGCCAACACATTCTGGCTAGGCTTATAAATGCCTTTGGGCAGATAGCCTAGTACCTACCTATGAACCTATGAACCTAGGAGTTTAGATGATTGTATAATATTGTATTCCTTTGAATACACCTTTTAGTGTTAATTGGTTTGATTAATCTTCAACAGCTGATTGATTGACTTTTATTTTAAATTAGATGTGTTCCAGCCACCAACTAGTCTGATGAAGCGATGTGGTAATCGCAAAAGTGCTTACTTTTATTGTTTTATATTTTTCTGTGTCATTAAATTGTGTCTGTGCCTAGCCATGTTGGTCTTGTACTTAACTTTATTTTATACTTAACACCCATCATTGCCCTGAACTTATCCATAATGGCACAACCTGCTGTGATCCAGTAGATATTACAAATATATTAGCAAAAATAAAACAAAAATCAAAATCAGTGCAAATTTCACCTCTGTGCACACCCATATATACCTAAGGATCTTAAACCCGGCTATCGTCACAAAAGAACACTTGTTAAAAGTACTCTCCAAAACAAAAAAATGCATCCTGTATGTGACCTGAGAACATACCAAGCTGCCTGCTGAACAGCACTAAGCATTTACTGGTGGACTAACTCCTACAAATATTCAACATGAACTTATCCACCAGCCTTGTCTCTGCAGTTTAGTGCACAGCCACTTCACAAGGATGGCTCCTCCACTTATCCTGGGAATTACAGACTCATCCATTTGATGAACCTTGTCTGTAGGCCATGGAACAGGTCATAATTGACCTGATAAACTGTGATGTAAAATATCTTATAAGACTTAACCCCAACAGTCTGGCTTTGTTAAGGGCAGATACTGCCTAATAAATCTAGTGAATTTTCTTGAGAGGGTAACTCAAACCATGGAAAGTGATCATGCTGTCCATACAGCATACATTAATCTTGCTAAGACATTTGACACCATACCACATCCCAACATCATCAACAATCTAAATATGCTCCAAACTGATTCCTATGTAGTTAGATAGCAAATTCACTCAGTGACAAAATTCATACTGTGAAGGTGGCAGGCACATCCTCAAAGACCATGAAGGTAACCAGTGAGGTATAATAGGGATCCGTTATAGGACCTCTGCTATTTGGAATATACTCTGATCTTCAAATCAGAAATGGGGAACTCTGGTTAACCAGCTTTGCAGATGATTGTAAACTTGGTCTTAGACCCAAATCCCACTCTCATATGCAGAATCTAAAAAGCAAACTTATACATGTTAATAGCTGGTGCTCTGAAAATGGGTTACTTTGGCAAACAAAAAAAACTCTACACAGCTTAATAATATAAAAGCACCCCCATTCCAAAACACCAGTGTTGTGAGAAACCTTGGAACATGGGTTTTCTCCTTTGATCATTATGTTGCAACAATGGTTAGGAAATCCTTCTATCTGGCTCAACTGATCACAAATGGTATTATCTATAGACCTAAATAAGTTGTTACCCCTCTGCATTCCGCACTGACCAGGCTTGTCATCAAATGTAACGCCCCCTTTGAAATGTACCTTGATATACATATCATGCACGTGCAGAGACCCCAAAGGTTCCTAACAAAAGCGATCATGGATCTAAATGAACTGAACTATCAAGAGATGCTTAAAGCTTTGTCCCTGTATTCAGTGTTCTATAGACTCCTTGGGGGTGCTTTATGTCTTGCCTGACAGGCCATTAGGGTCCAGCAGAATAAGAAGTTTTATTTCTCCACAAATCAAACAGACCACTGCATACTAAAACCACATATCTGAAACTGCTTCAACAAATAAGCAAATTACAGTTGAGAGACAGATTTGTCACACAATGACTACCCCTTCTCCGGAACAAACTTCCTGTCCAGATCAAGCAGTGTATTACACCATCTTCCATTAAGAATGAATTAGACAATTGGATAGGTATTTCTAAATTCACTCCCAGTATGACTGGCTTATTCCTCCTTGAAAAAGGAGATAACATCTAAGGGTGGGTACTGGCCAGGTGTAAATCACTACATATTCCATTTGCGTTATATATTTTGTGTTCCTGTGATTCTATGATCCTCCATCCATGAACGATTGTTAGTTTTCTGGTTCTGCAGCTAGAAATGGTGCAGGTCAACACAGATCAGCTAAGATGAGATCTCAATTCTGCATTGGTCAGAGGCAGGGCTGGATCTAACAAAAGATGTCTTAGGCAGCTTCCTAGGGCCTGGTGCTGGCTGGGGGACCCCATAGTCATTGAAAAAATGTTTTGTTGTAATTGTTTCCCAAATTATTGCCTCTCAGCTGTTCTGTTTTGTCAAGTGAAAAAGCTCCAGAAAATCCCCCTCATTGGCTCTATATTTGAGCCAGTGAGAGACTTCCTTGAGCTTCATAGAAGCTGTAGTTTTATTGGCCATTTTGGGTCAATTCTAAATGCCTTGATCTCTCTCTCTTAAAACCAGGCTGCCTCATGGTTTTCGCGTCTTTTCAGGTTTGCTAGTTGTTGCTGAAGCACCTACCAAGAGGAGAAAATGCTGAGAGAAGAAAAGGAGCCACTTTTGTGATTTTAAGTATTTTCTTCTGATTTTTTGTTAAGTTTTACTGCTTTGCCGCCTACTTTTTGACATTTTCCGGCTTGCTAAAGTTTATATCTGTAACAGTAACAGTACTTGGAACACATCTAGAGTCTGTTTACTGCATTTCTTGTGTTGCACTTAATTTTAAATCATTTTTTTTCTCTAAAAACTGCATTTTACCTGATTTTGGCCTAGCACTCAAGTGTGGGGTCATTTATTGCACTGTTGTGATTATTTTGATGCTTGTGTATCTCTGCTACCTTTAAACTACAACAAAAAGAAAAAAAATCTTGCTTTTTTCCCACTTTCTGAAAGTTAAGAAAGTTCAGTTACAGATTTGCTGTTCTGAACTGTTTGGAAGTTTCTAGAAGGCCAGTGCTTGCTTGGGCTAAAGGAAAGTCTCTGTGTTCACCAGTGGGAGTGGTTAACACTGAACAGCCTGCCTGTCCCTGGAGGAGTGGTTACTACCTAGAAGCTGTAGTTTCATTGGCCATTTTGGGTCAATTCTAAACTCCTTGATCTCTCTCTCTCTTAAAACCCTACAACTCTCTTTTTGCACGGTTTTGCGTACTGAGCAGCATCGGGCAGTGCCGCCTAAACAGGTTTAAACTATTCCAGGCTCCACAAAGTCTGCTCTTCACTTTTTCCCTTAGAACTGTTCAAACTCTCAAAGTAATCACTCTATTCTCTTTCTAAAGCCCTGTACTTGCTCAGCTCTTATAAGGAAACACTAACTAACTAAAGCACTACACTCTCCTTGACTTCTCATAAGTATTAGACTCCCGATTGGTCCTTCCTGATCAAGTAAAAAATCAGTTCCCTTCCCTGCCTGCCCCTGTGGGAGTGGTTACTGCCTTGAAATTGTAGTTTTATTGGCCATTTTGGGTCAATTCCTAACTCCTTGATCTCCCTCTCTTAAAACCCGATTGCCTCGTGGTTTTGGCATCTTTTTGGACTTGTTGACTGTTGGTGAAGCACCCACCAAGACGAGAAAATGCTGAGAGAAGAAAGGAGCCACTTTTGAGATTTTAAGTATTTTGCTTCAGATTATTTGTTAAGTTTTTCTGCATTGCTGCCTACTTTTGAGCATTTTCTGGCTTGTTAAACTTGATTTCTGTGTTGGTAACTGTATTTAGAACACAACCTAGAGCTGATTACTGAATTTCCTGCCTGCACTTATTTTTAAAATTGTTTTTTTCTTAAAACTTGCATTTTATCTGTCTCTGGCCTAGCACTCACGTGTGGGGTCATTTACTGCACTGTTCTAACTTGTTGATACTTGTGAACCTCTGCTTTCCTTAAAAAAAACAAAAAAAATCTTGTGTTTTTCCCACTTTTCTGAGATTTAAAAAAGTTCAGTTACAGATTTGCTGTTCTGAACTGTTTGTAAGTTTCTTGGAGGCCATTGTTTGCTTGGGCTAAAGGGAAGTCTCTGTGTTCATCAGTGGCAGTGATAAACATTGAGCAGCCTGCCTGCCCCTGTGGGAGTGGTTACTGCCTTGAAACTGTAGTTTTATTGGCCATTTTGGGTCAATTCCTAACTCCTTGATCTCCCTCTCTTAAAACCCTCTTTTGCGTGGTTTTGTGTGTTTTTGCGCATAGCGCAACATTGGGCAGCGCTGCCTAATTGGGTTTAAACTATTCCTGACTCCACAAAGCCTGCTCTTCACTTTTTCCCTTAGAACTGCTCTATCTCTCACATTAAACACCATATTCTCATTCTAAGGCCCCTCACTGGTCCAAATAAGTAATTTTACAAGTTAGCACTAATAAACCATAAGCACTACTTACTCTTATACTCTCTATGATTACCTTGTCCCCTATTGGTCCATTTTAATTCAGTCCCTATATTACTCTAGCATGTCCAAAGGTCAGTCAATGGTTTCCTCTCCAGTCCAGCTGGTGAATCTGGGAATTTTGAGGCAATGTTACAACTGTCTCATGTACACGGACAACCCTCTCCTCCTCCAAACAGGTTCAAATATATGTGAGAGATGCAACCATATAGCCAAACTGAAGGCTGAGCTCTCTCATCTCAAAACTGGTGTAACCAGTCAGGAGGAGAAGGTAACCTCACACAACACAATTCCAATATCACATAGTCCCACCACAATAGCGAACCAAACACATAAAAACACAAAAACATACTAGGAGGCTCTAAATAAAAATCTACCTAAGCAACAGAGACCTCCATAGCAGACATCCAAGCAAACGCTACCCCAAAACAAAACACGTACAACACATGGCACACAAAGTCAGTGTGCCAAGCAGTCACAGCCCTTAAGGCTGAATAACACACCTGATACTCTTGTAATAGGTGACTCTATTGTCAGACACACTGACGTCCTGCTCACCAGGCTGAATAAAGAGAAGGTCACAGTGAGCTGCCTGTCGGGCACTAGGATCTGCCACATAATGCAAACACTCAGGTCACTCCAAAGCAAATACAAATATGACTCAGTCATTGTACATGCTGGCGTGAATGACGTCAGACGTACCTCCCTTGACTACACGAAAAGAGACATAGAGGAGCTCTCTGATCATGTAGCCCAGGCCGGTATGACCCTGACCTTGAGCAGCATCTTGCCCTCACCAAGAATGATGCCAGAGTATAAAGACAAAATGATCAGTTTCAACAATTGGCTAAAGTATTGGTGTCATTCAAAGGGGATCCATTGTCTGTCAGCCTGGGATGACATGCTCGACAAGCCACGTTGCTTCGCTAGGGACGGCTTGCACCTGTCACCCTTAGGCTTTCGTATACTGGCCAAGGCTCTTGCCACCCCCATAGTGCCTTTTTTAGGCAAGGCTCAAAGGACAAACCCACCTCCAGACAACCCAAAGATAAAAAAACTAAAGGTAATGCTACTCAATGCCAGAAGTCTAAACCTCAAGATGCATGCACTCGAGACTCTCCTTAGTATGGAGAAAATCGATGTCTGTGCAGTAACAGAAACCTGGTTCAAGGCTCCTGAGAGCACCCCAGCACTACCAGGTTATAACTCATACCATGCATTTCGGCCCCAAAACTCGGACCGAAGCACAAAAGGAGGGGGAGTATCTATATTCATCAAAGATACCTACACCTCCAGGTTAGTGGCACTGCACGAAGCATCGGAAACCATCCATGTGCAACTAACAGCGGGCAAAACTGCCTTTCAGTTTGTAGCCTGCTACAGAACACCCTCCTTATTACAGGAACCCCACTTGGCATTCCTGAAAACACTGGAGAATATGAAGGTCTCTCCAAACACTATGTTATTGGGTGACTTCAACTACCCAGACATTGACTGGGAAAACTACTCAAGCCCAAACACCCTTGCCCAATGGTTCCTTGAATTTATAAACTCTAACGCAATGGAACAACTGGTCACCACTCCCACAAGAGGGAGCAACATATTGAACCTGGTCATCACCAACATGGGGACTCTATGTTCCACACCAGAGGTAAACCCCTCATTGGTAAGATCAGACCATAAACAAATTTCCCTGGACATCCATATCCCGTCCCCACCCCCAGCCAAGGAAATCACTGTAAAGAATTTCTCAAAAGCCAACTCTGCACTTCTCAAGACTGAGGTGGAATCCTTCAATGCCCCTGGGCCAGAGGATAATACAGCCCAGTCCACAGAATCCTTTACAAATGCATTCTATGAGCACCTGCAGGAATGCATGGATCGTGCTATCCCAAATAAAACCAAGACTCACTCCTCCAAAAACAGGAGACCGGTCTGGTGGACCCCGGCCATAAATAAGCTATACAACAGAAGGAGGAAGCTACTACATGACAAAGCAAAATCCCAAAAAGGGAAGGCATCTCTGATCAGTATTAGCAAGAAACATCGATCCCTCATAAAATCATCAAAGGCCAGTTTCGAAAGAAAATTGCCCTAGACACTAAAGATAATCACAAGGCCTTCTTTAGTTATGTCAGAAACATGGGCAGAAACTCCCAGATATGCTCTGAATTGTTGCATAACGGTACAAAATATACCGAACCTACAGACATAGCCAACATCCTGGCAGACAGATTCAGCGCAAACTTCTCCCCCCCTTCCCCCCCAAAGGAGCAAATGCCTATCCCAACTGAATGTAACCTCCCTGACATCACAGATGAACAGGTGAAAGCTGCCCTCTCCAAAGGAAAAAACACAGCATCTATGGGACCGGACGGTGTCCCAGGCTGTGTCTTACATGAGCTCCAAGAAGAACTGAACCCTCACATTAAGTCACTGTTCAAACTTAGCCTTACTACAGGATATGTACCCAAAGAATGGCGTACAGCTACAGTGGTCCCACTCCACAAAGGTGGTGCCACAACGGACCCCGGAAACTATCGCCCCATAAGCCTGACTAGTCTAGTCTGTAAAGCTATGGAGAGTATTATCATGGAACTCATAAACAAAGACATTGGGAGCCTCCAGACACTGGACCCTACCCAATTCGGCTTTGTTAAGGGCAGATCTTGCCTCTTAAACCTAGTTGATTTCTTTGAAACAGTTACCAAAGCCATAGATGAGGGCAAGGTCGTCCACACAGCCTACCTGAACCTCGCAAAAGCCTTCGACACAATACCCCACTCGGGCATCATAAATAAGCTTACCAGCTTAAATATCAACCCCTATATCACAAGATGGGTTGCAAACTGGTTCAGAGATAGAACCCACATGGTCAGAATCACAGGTGCCATGTCCGAATCCAAACCAGTTACAAGTGGCGTCCCACAGGGCTCAGTTCTGGGACCTCTCTTGTTCAGTATATACTTCTCTGAGGTTCAGGCTAATACGGGGGGATTATGGCTGACAAAGTTCGCAGATGACTGCAAACTGGGGGCCATAATCGAATCTCCAGCTGACACAAGCATCCTCCAAAAGGGTCTCACAGAGACAGATGCTTGGTGCCAGAGCCACGGCCTCAAGCTAAATGCTAAAAAGTACATAGTCATCCCCTTTGGGAAAAACAAGGTGCACACAAATTACCACATAGGTGGTAATCCATTAAGTACGGAAGAAGTAATTGGAGATTTGGGGACGAACGTAGATAGTAATCTCTCCTTTGATAATCACGTTGCCAAAGTGGTTAGAAAGACCTTCCATATAGCCCATCTTATCATGAAAGGGTTCGCATCTAGATCAAGAGAGATCATTGTGCCCCTCTACTCGTCACTCATCAGGCCCATAATTGAATACAATGCCCCTTTTGGGATGTACCTTACCCGACACCTGCAGCAACTGGAGAGACCCCAAAAGTACCTCACCAAGAGGATCATGGGCTACAAACAGATGTCCTATGCAGCTCGACTAAAGAAACTCCAGCTCTACTCAGTTGCTTGCCGCCTACTCAGAGGCGATCTATGCCTGAAGTACAAAGCCATGTCAAACCCAGAATTAATGGACATGCTCCACCTCAAAAAATCCAAGTCCCTTAGAGCTGTACACTCCAGGGACCTAAACCTCAGCACAAAAATAAATAGGACATGTTGGAGGGACAGATTCATTTCCTAGAGGCTCCCCTCACTCTGGAATAGAATCCCAATTCATGTTAGACATAGCCCCTTGCTGACCCTCTTCAAGCAAAATTTGGACGCGTGGATGGGAAATCGCAAATTCACCCCTGGGATCTCTCCTGTGTCCCTGCTAGACAGATGAACAGTAAACTAATCTTAAAAGGGTACCTTCTGTGACCTACTTTACAGAGGCACAGTAGGCTAATCTAATAGGGAGGCAGAAGCCAAATACACTCTGGCTAGGCTTATAAATGCCCTAGGGCAGATAGCCTAGTATCTACCTATGAACCTATGAACCTAAAGAGTGTGCTTCCTGAGCTGACCAACAGGATACATTTCAAAATCATGAAGCACTTACATGGCAGGATTAACTTCACAAATTCCCTTCAGAAGCTCAAACTGCTTCCTGAGCAAGATAAAACGTCACATTCAAAAGATTAATTTCAAAATCCTGAAGGGTTTCTTGAGCTGGACAGCAGGATTAGCTTTTTGAATCATAGATTCACTTTAAAAGCATTCTTCAGATTCACTTCAAAAGAGCTTCTAGGGTGGACAATAGTTCACATTGAATAAATTTCAGAGCTGGACAATGGGAATCACTTCATGCACAGTGTGAGACAATGGGGAAACTGTTACCATATACACTTGTGTATGTGCACTTGTGTGTTACAATGTCTTCAAGAAACCTCCAGCTAAAACCTTATGAGCTCAGACCTGAACACTTTAGACTTAAACCTGACCTGAAGAACTCTCAGACCTGACCCTTTGGTACATCAATGGGAACAGTACATCAATGAGAAGAATTCCATAATGTTATTGTTCAGAAAATGCTATACCCTGCCTTATTTTATTAACTTGATAAGACAACCCAGGACCCTTGTCTGGTTAAATGACTTGCTCAGAGTCACATAGTAGGCAAAGGGAAGTAGAAAGAATCAAACTCTGTAACCTTAACTACAGAAGGAAATGCATTAAGATTATGGAGCCTTAGTCCTCTGCACCAACTGCCAGTTCTTAATTAACATTTTTTCTGTTAAATCACTTAGGCTCATAATCAGTCAATAATGGCAGTCATTAGAGTTTTATTGTTCTTATTGTTCAGAAAGTGTAAGTCCATGCAACACCTGGTTTTACTCTCTTAACTTTTTAAGTAAAGTAGAGTTGTCTGGCACCTAAGGCTCTGAGATGGTAAAAAACTGCTTCCTGTAGTCTTATGTACAGCGTTTGAATCCTCCCACCTTTATTTGCCTACTGTGTGACTTTCAATAAGTCATTTAGACAGTGTTCCTGGGTAATCACTGAAAAGGGACACCTTATCCAGTGAATTTACCTAGTTAAATAGATAAAAGAAAATAATCTTTAAAACTTGTCCAATTACTGGTCTTTTATCTCCTGTTATTTTTGGTTTTGTCAAGAATTCTTGAACAAGAAGTTGAGAAATATTTTGTTCTGTTCCTTGCAAAATGTCTGGCTTTTAGGTAATTTGCTCTGGATTGCAGCCACTAAATAAAGACAAGAATGACAGTTTCAGACTCTGTGTCTTTCAGAAAATGTTTGTTAATGGAAAGCATGTGATTCTAGCAACTTTCTAAGTGAATAAGAGAAATATTTACAGTCTGTTCTTGATTTCTGGGTCTTTGTCTCTCCCACTTGAGCTAAGAGGTTGGGGGCATGGGGAGGTACATTAAGTTGCACAGGATGGTTCTCACAGCAGTGAGCTGAAATATATGTATGTGCTATTATTTATGCATTTGTTCATAGATTGTCTAAATTCAGATGTTTGCTTGTGAAAAAATCAAACAAGAGGCTGTAATTGATGTGTGTGTTTGTGTGTGTGTGTGTGTGTGTGTGTGTGTGTGTGTGTGTGTGTGTGTGTGTGTGTGTGTGTGTATTTGTAAAAATTTAGTTCTTGCAGTAGTTACTGCTTAAAAGAAGCTATCAATTATAATAAGCAGGAGCATCATCATACGAGCCATTTTCTTTGAGTACAATCCTTGGTTATCTTGTTTTTTTTTTTTAAACAAAACAAAAAGCGTGAATACCGTGTGCACTGACTACCAAAACTCGAACTGAACAACACATGAAGAAGTGTGGATGTGAGCCACAAAACTTTAATAAACACTATAAAAATAATGAAAACTAGTCAAGCGCTTTCATCCCTACTAATCTGGGGACTTCATTAGAACCAGTAAAACAGGTGAACAGTGTAATTTAAATAGTCACCAACCAAATAAATATCCAAATAAATTAACAGCAATTAACCAATAATTACATTGTCAAATAAAGTCGATTGCTATCATAAAAACATTATTCTAATTGAAATACAACATGAAAAAATGATAAAATACAAAAAGTGTCAGGAAATAAATTATGAAAATGGAGCTCTAATATGGTATGTATCAAACGTCTAAAGCTTTAAACTTTAAAACTGGCAAAAGGGAGGTACTATCATTTAGACTTGGTGGTGCTGTAGCATTCAACTTAATCTGCCAATGCAGTTCACTTCTTTCTAATCTATTCTCCCACCAGCCCCCTCAAACATCCCTTCTCACTATATCCACTATGCCAAATAAATAATTAGAGCCACCTGGACATTGTTGGGAATGTCTATAAATGACATTGTTACTATTAGCTTTTTCAACAGCAATCATGTGCTCATAAATATGTTTTTGGAGATGTCTGTCTGTTTTACCAATATAAAAATGTTGACATCCCATGCACAGTGCTATATAGACCAAACCCGTGCTTCCACAATTTACTGTCATCAATAAAACCTTTTGTGGTGGATTACCTACTACCACTTGTGTATTTTGTAAAATATAATTACATTGTTGATGTCTTCCACATTTTCTAGTCCCCCTGTATGTTGAAATCATATTCTGGAGGGAAAAGGCATGCTCTAACAAGAATTTAAGGTTCCATCCTGTTTTTACAACAAAACAAGGTTTTTCTCCTACAATCTTATATATTTCTGGGGTAGATTTAAAAAGGACCCAATTTTTAGTTAGTATATCTTTTATATCCTTATACAGATCTCCAAATTGAACTACCATAGAATTAGTGAATGAAGCAGGTATAACCTCAAATACCATGTTCATAATACCTTCTGAAGTACCTAATAATGGACAATATTTGGTACCCCACCCTTTTAACACTTGTTCTCCTATTTCTATGAGAATGGATTGTGGGTGACCTCTATGTTTAAACATTTGTATAAGATGAAGTTCCAATTTAGAATTAGTGATATCAGAGCACATTTTTGCTGCCATAACCATTTGCCCCTTGATACCGTTCCTCTTTACCCATTTAGAATGACAGCTATGAAAGTCCAAGTAACAATCTGAAAAGGTGGGCTTCCTATATAATGTGGAACCAAATCTCTGGTTCTCCATATCTTTAAAAATGGTGACATCTAAACAGTTAACCATGTCATCAGTGTGCACATGTGAATTTTAAAAAGCCACAAATGTTGTTAATAAAATTACCAAATTATATCCTAGAACTATTTTCATTCCTCCACAGAATAAAGATGTCATCCAGGTATCTCAAATACACAGTCTATTGTTGCCTAAAACTAGAAGTGAGGATATGCTACTTCTGCCAAGAATAAAGAACCAAATTGGCATATATGTGTGCACAACTGGCACCCATCGCCACTCCATTTAATTGCCTATAGAATTCCCCTTCAAAAGTCATGAAATTAGTTAAGAGCACAACTTCCATAACATCTATCACAAAATTAACTAATGAATTTTCCACTGAAGTTAATTCAAAAATGGCCTCCCTAAAAAGTTGTAAGCCTTCTTTGTGTGAAACTGAAGCTAAAAGGTCAATAAAATCAATAGTTGAAAAATTCCAAGTAGTTGTAAAAAAATGCCTGTTTGATTTTAGACAGAAAATCCCAGAAGTCTTTTAATATATAATTTATTGACCGTAAAGAATCCTTCAATAATCTATCCACAAAGACCCCTAATGAATAAGTAGGGCTATTGTGTGCTGATACTATCAATCTATATGGAGGGTTAAACAAATTCTTATGAACTTTTGTGATGCCAAACACTATGGGAATAAGGGAATGGTTATTTTTAAAGAAGTTAAAAATCTCTTTATTAATAACTTCTTGAAATAGTGAATCTTCCAGAAAAAGTTATATGTTTTTATAAGCAATATAAATATCATAAAGATATATATATATATATATATATATATATATATATATATATATATATATATATATATATATATATAAATTCATTTCTGTATACAATCTCATATTTGTTTGTATCATTTAATATGGAAAACATCTGACAATTATAATCATTTTTATCCACTATAACTATCCCACCCCGTTTGTTGGGTCTCATAATACGAAGTGTATTGTTGGCCCTTAAATCTCTTAACAAAACATACTCATCATTGCTTAAGTACTTTTTCCTTTTTGTACTACTCTTGCATTAAATATTTCCTTGGCGCATATCTTCAAAACAAGCCATTGTAGGATGGAAAGGGGGATTAAAAGTGCTCTTTCATTTAAAAGGGTGTGAATAAAAAACTGCTTCAGGTGCCTGTTCTTTAAACATAATCTGTAGGTTAAGTTTTCTGACAAAAAGTTTCAATTCTGTAAGTGCTTCTAATACTGCAGTTCTGAATGTTGGCACAAATTTAACACCTTTTTAAAAAGGTAAAAATGAGTTTTAGTGATGTTAAGATCAATATAGTTAAAAATATTAAAATCAGTATAGCTCAACATTTTTCCTTCAAAACCTGAAATAATATCTATCCCACTTCCTAATAATTGCTCCTGCAGTTGTTCCTCCAGAATTGTCATTTGCCTTTGTTCCTGGACCCTTTCAGAGTGTGGGGGTGTTCTAAAAAATGTTTTGTCCATTTCTGTTATAAATCCTCTCTGACCTTAACTGCGGTGTCATAATTACTATTTTCCCCTTCATTAGAATGTGTGGGAATAGAACCTTGGGCGAAACATGGGGAATAATATAAATCCCTACTGCTACTATTGTAACCACCTGATGCTCCCTTTGTAGCCCACACCCCCCATCTGTCACCAATCCTGTTTGTTCTTGTTCATCTGTGTAAGCCTTAGGTAAGGGATATGCAATGTTATGCATATACCCATTTTCATCAAGCATTAACTTTTTTTTGTTTTCTATTTAAATTAAGTTTCATTTGTTGCTCCACTCTATCAAACACATTATTGTATTTAACTTTAAAATTATCAAAACAATTATCATTAATAATCTCAGTATTCAAATTACTAACATCCTCTAAAAGTTCATTGATAGTCCGATTATTCAGTCTAATAATGAATTACATCAATTCTATCTCATGTCTATCGAACATTGTAAGAAGTTCATCCAGATCCGAGTGTCCTAAGGACAGCCTGTTCAGAAATTTAAACATTCTGAGTCCTTTATGGACTCATTTAACTTTAATACTTTCTTCTAAAAACAAATTGTCACATTGCAAGTTACGCACCTTCATTAACTTGCTTTCAAATTCTTTCAGCTTAAATTCCAAACTCGTTGAGATGCTGGACACCATTCAAAGTAAATTTCGTGTTTAACCAGCTCCGAAATTTTGAACCTCGAATGTTACTTTCTTCATTATTGTTCGTAACCTGTCTGCAAGGGATGGAATCTTGTGAACTAAACAGTCCTTCCAGTCTTTGTCTTCCGCCAGTCCTACTGGCTGTGTGCTGTCCCGTGTTTGAATCACTTGGTGAACCACTCCCAAAGATTGCTGGAAACTGTAGTTTACCCAGTGAAGATTGTAGTTGGGTATATTGCTGAGTAAGTAGTTTGATAAGTTGTGTAAGTTCACTTTCACCACTTTTTAATGATGTTTCAACAGGCTATCTACAATCCGGAGCAGTATTGCTACCAGTGAGCAAAGAACACACACAGGATGTGATATCCATGCCAATTTTGAAAGAATGCTCCTTGGGATAAAAAGATTTTCACACTTTCAAAAATATTTGTTGAAGTCAAGAGTCTCACAAGCAGCACTTTTAACCATGCTAAAGAGACATTTAGAACCAAAACAAAAAGCATGAATACCGTGTGCACTGACTACCAAAACCCGAAATGAACAGCACACAAAGAAGTGCAGATGCAAGGTATATATATTTTACCAATTATTTAGTTATTTTATTTTATTTATTTATTTTACATTTGTTGATCGAGATTGTCCGACTGAACTGAAGAGCCCTTTTTCAGCAGAGGCCCGGGGAGAAAAACTCCAACATATTATACAATTTTCATTATAAATTAGCTTTAAACAGCAATGTTACAGGATTATTACAAGGCATTAAGTAGCAATACAATGTTATACAGTGTCAATAATCTATAATAATATAATATTATATAATAATAATATATATATAATATAATATAATAATAATATAGCATAACTATTTCAAGATGTATAAAAAGAAAAAATGGAGAGAAGTCTCTGAAAACCTATTTATAAGCACATGCTTGCTGTTAAAAAAGCTAATAATAACAATGTCCTTTATAGACATTCCCAACAATGTCCAGGTGGTTCTATACTTATTTGGCGTAATGGATATAGTGAGAAGGGATGGTCAAGGGGGCTGGTGGGAGAATAGATTAGAAAGAAGTGAACTGCATTGGCAGCTTAAGTTAAATGCTATAGCACCACCAGGTCTGAATGATAGTACCTCCCTTCTGCCAGTTTTAAAGTTTAAAGCTTTAGAAGTTTGATACATACCATATTAGAGCTCCCTTTTCATAATTTATTTCCTGACACTTTTTGTATTTTATCATTTTTTTCATGTTTTACTTCAGTTAGAATAATGTTTTTATGATAATAATTGATTTTATTTGACAATATAATTATTGGTTAATTGCTGCTAATTTATTGGGGTATTTAGTTGGTTAGAGACTATTTAAATTAAATTGTTCACTTGTTTTACTGGTTCTGATGAAGTCCCCAGATTAGAAGGAACAAAAGCACTTGATCAGTTTTCATTATTTTTATAGTGTTTATTAAAGTTTTGTGCCTTCCATCCACACTTCTTCATGTATTGTTCCTTGTTTTTTTATTTTGACAGTGTATTTATTATATGGCTGTGAATAAGCTGGACAGCATGAAGTCTCCAAATTTAATATTAAAATGTTAACTATAAGTGCATTTTTAATTTAACTTGCATTTTTATAGGCAAATCTGTGTGAAATGCACTGTGCTGGGCATTGTCTCGCACTAAGTACAGATGAGTAAGACTGAGCTGTTAACAAGCTGCTTCCTGTAGTGCATCTTTTGATTCCCTCAGACTTAGTTTGTATGGTCTATGAACCTAACCAAGTCTCTTCAGCAGACAGTGCTCCTGGGCTGCCCCTGCAAAGGGACACTTGTGTCCAGTAGGGTGTCCCAAGCTGTTAACAGATGCATTTCACATTTATTTTTTGAATTCCTACAACCTTCAAATAGATGCTAATTAATGCTTTATTATGTGCTATTTCACTATGAATCCCAGCAAGTCTCTTCTGGTTTAACTGACTGCCAGATGCACATGCAATGAATGTGAGTTTCAAAGGAAGAGAAGTTTACTGTTTCATAGGTTCATAGTTATTTACTAGCCTAACAACCACCAGGGCTTTTATAACTTAGTTTGGGCATTACTGACTGCCTCTATCTATCAGAGAAATGGGGGCCAGACCTGGGATGAATTTCGAATTTCATATCCATTGGTCAAGGTTACTGTTAAATATGGTTAGGGATGGAATCTGCTTTTCATGGACGGGTAAGCTGTTCCAGAATACAGAGATCCTCCGAGACACACATATCTGTCTCACCAACATCTTATTTATGTCATAAGCAAAATTTAAATCCTTGGATCTGGTGCTTCTGATGCTGTTCATTTTGTGGATGTGCTAAAGGTCCATCAGAGCTGGATCCAAGGATGCCTTGTATGCTAGGCATAGATGTCACCTCAGTAAGTAGTAGGAGACAGAGTCTACAGATAGGGCTTTAAGGTTTTACATACAGGACAATATGCTTATACCCTGGAGTCTCTTGATGAGGAACCCTTGTGGGCTTTCCATCTGTTTCATATGTTTAGTCAGGATAGATAGCTCCAGGACTATTGCTGCTCAAAGAGCATCTGGTTTGGTGCTGGGCAGCATCACTGATTAGGTTAGCTGCAGATTAAAACAAGCAAGCACCCTTCTGTCATCTGATTACAAGCACCCTCCACTCCTATCCTTTCAAGTACACATTAGGACCTGCAACCATGGATGGGCACTTTCCTGCTATCTCTGTATCCAGCTTGGTGGACATGGGCATCTTGAGGCAATGTAACAATTGCCTTATGTACACTGATGACCACTTAATTCTCAAACAGACAAATATGGTATGTGAGAAATGTAGTTACGCATTGACATTGGAGGCTAGACTCTCACATACAGAAACAAAAAGCAACAAACAAGTTGTCAGCGACTCACACACATCACATACCGCACCCGCAAAGGACCACACTCATAGACCCACATATGCGGAGGTGCTCACATGTAACTTACTCAAAACTCAAAGGCCTCTCAGAAACTCTGCATGCACACCAACAAGACAATTTTTATCACAATGCATACAGCTAGATCTCATTGTGTCTCATCTACCAACCTCATAAGGCAAAACATAAAGCTAGATCTCATTGTGTCTCATCTACCAACCTCATAAGGCAAAACATAAAGCTAGATCTCATTGTGTCTTATCTATCAACCTCATAAGGCAAAACACTCCACAGCTCAATATTCTCGTCATAGGAAACTTCATTGTGAGACACACTGATGTCCCTCTTACCAGGCTGGATAAGGGGAAGGTTACAGTTAGTTGCCTGTCAGGGGCCAGGATTCACCAGATCACTCAAGCACTCAGGTCACTTACTCCTAAGTATCAGTATGACTCAGTCATAGTCCATGTGGGCATGAATGACCTGAGAAGTAACTCCTTGGATTATATAAAGAGAGACATGATTGAGCTCTGAATATGTGTTATAGGCAGACATGAGCCTAGCAACTGAGCAGCAATCTATTGTTTTCAATGATGATGCTACAATACCCGCAGAAAATGATTGACTTTAACAATTGGCTTAGCTACTGGCATCATTCTAAAGCTGTCCAATACTTGTCAGCCTGGGAGGACATAGTTGATAGGCCACACTGCTTTGCCACCTCTAGGCTTTGAGATATTGCTGAAAACATTATCCACCCCTGTAGTGCCTTTTTTAGACACTGTCAAACAGACAAACCTACCAACATAACAAAAGCTAATCAGGTCAAGCTAAAGGTGTTACTGCTCAGTGCTAGGAGTCTCAACAAGAAACTGCATTCCCTGAAAGCTGCCCTCACCCTGAAGAATGCTGATATCTGTACAGTTACTGAAACATGGTTCAAAACCACGGAAAGCACTTTGGCAGTGCATGGCTATAATGCCTTTCATAAATTCTGACCACCCACTAAACATGAAAAAGTGAAAGGTGGAGGTGTATCTATCTACATAAAGGATAAGTACGCCTCAGGGCTGGTCAAACAATATGACATGTTTGAGCTACTCCATGTCCAACTAACCATGGGAAAAATCCACTAACATATTCTTGCTAGCTACAGGTCCCCCACCATGAACCAAGAAATCCATACATCATACCTGAAGTTACTAGAATAACTCTCCATCCAGCCCAATACCATACTCATGGATGATTTTTAATTACCCCTCCATTAACTGTGAGGCATACACAACCACTAACATGTAGGCCCAGAGATTTCTTGACTTTGTAAATTCAAATGACCTGGAGCAGCTAGTCTGCACTCCCAATAATGGAACAAATATCCTAGATCTTGTACTCACAAATATGGGAGCGTGCTTCTCCACCCCAGTGTGATATCCTTACTAGTGAGATCAGATCACAAAGCAGTCTTTCTTGAAATAAATGTAAAACTAGTCCAACCACTTAACCTCAAAAACTTTGAGAAATTCTCTAAGGTAAATTATCCCCAATGGATGGCATAGCTAGTTTTCAAGCCATCCCAAATCCAGAAATCACAAAAACCTATGCAGAGGTATACATAAAAATCCTGTATGACCATATAAACAGCTGCATAGAAACAGCAGTACCAGACCAAATAAACCCAGGAAAACCGTAAAAACAAGACACCCTGGTGGACCCCTGTTATTAATAGATTATACAACAAAAGAAAATCCTGTCTAGAAGTAAGAGGGAATGTGCACAATGGGAATAAAAGTCCTTCAATAGTCTAAACAAGTGAATCAGAAAACTAGTCAAGTCTCTGAAAGCAGACTTTGATGTAAAAATAGCCTGCAAAGGTAAGGATAACCATAAAGCATTTTCAGTTATGTCCACAATCTTAAGGGCAACATCCAACAATGTGTGAAATTAGTTGTATTGGGCATCACCTAGATTGAGCTGGAAGATGTAGCAAATCTGCTGGCTGACAAATTAAGCACAAATTTCACCTCCCCATCCCCCCTGTTCTAGCCCAAGAAATACCCTCCAAGACTCCACTGTCAATTATCACCAAAGAGCAGGTTGCCACTGTGCTCTCTAAAGCTAAAACATAGCTTCAATGGGCCTAATGATATTCCACGTTGCCTCTTAAACAATTAAGTAAAGACTTATTGGGCCCATTAGGATCTCAACTTGACCACAGCCTCCAGACTGGCTCTGTCCTGATAGAGTGGAGGACAGGAACAGTCAACACTCTGCATAAAGGGGGACCATCTAATGATATGAGAAATTACAGACCCATAAGTTTGAATAGTGTTATATGTAAGGACATGGAAAGAATAATCATGGACCTCATAAATAATGACCCAGAAAACCTCCAAATACTGTAACCAAAGCATCTCAGCTTTGGCAAGGGCAACTCACACCTACTGAATTTGGTGGATTTCTTTGAGAAAGTCACTAAGGCTATATATGGTGGTAAAACAGTACATACCACCTACTTTGACCTGGCCAAGGCATTTGACACAATTCCCCACTCAGGTATTATAAATAAACTTACAAAACTGGGCATAAATCCCTACATTACCAGATGGATAGCCAATTGTCTCACGGACATATCACATGTGGTTAATCTGGGTGAATCCAGATCCAGCAAGAGGTCAGTTACTAGTGGTCTGCACAGAGCTTAGTGCTGGGAACACCCCTGTTCACAATATACTTCTCTGAACTCAAAGCTAATGTGGAAGGCCTCTGGATGACAAAGTTTGCAGATGACTGCAAGCTGGGGGCAACCACTTAATCCCCTAACAATGTAGATATCCTTCAGGAGAATCTCGATTAGAAAAATGCCAGAACCATGGCCTAAAACTAATTGCAAAAAATGCATTATCATACCCTTTGAGAAGTCAAATACACCTACAAATTACAGTATCAATAGCACACCCCTAAGACTAGACTCAGAGATGAGAGGTCTAGGTACACATATAGATAGTAGCCTGAACTGTGACCGCCATGTGTCTACTCTGGTGATGAAGTCCTTCTATGTGGCACAACTTATAAGTAAAGGTATGGCATCTAGATCCAAGGAAATTATGTTCCACTGTACTTGGCCCTCATTAGACCAATAATCAAGTACAATGTGCCATTTGGCATGTACTTGACTAGGCACTTATAGCATCTGCAGCAACCTCAGAGTTTCCTCACAAAGAAAATACAGGGTGCGAATAACCTGCCCTAAGCAGATGGATTAAAAGCCCTATCCCTTTCCTCTGTCTTCTACCAAATATTAACGAGTGACCTATACCTGACATGCAAGGCACTCACAAATCCAGCCCTGATGGAGTAGCTATACATCCATAAGTCAAGCAGCATGAGGGTCACCTGATCCAGGGATCTAAACGTAATCAGCGGCTCAAACAAAACTTGCTGGAGAGACAGATATGTGTCTCAGAGATTGCCCCTTCTTTGGAACAGGCTTCCTATTTACAATAAGCAGAGCCTTTCCCTGGCCCTCTTCAAATGCAGTTTGGATCAATGGATGGGGAATCGCAAACTCACACCTGGGGTAGTGCCGACGTCCCTTATGGACAGGGGAAATCTGTAATATACTCAAATCATAGGCACAAATCCATTCCATCCTCTTGTTCCTAGGGGCCATATATCGGGTAAAACTGGGTTACACTGGCTAGGCTTATAAAGGGTTCTTGAGCCGTTATCCTGGTAATTGTCTATGAACCTGTGAACCTATAAGTTGCATGCCAAAGGGGGCATTATACTCAATGATGAATCTGATAAGGGCCACATAAAGTGGCACTATGATTTTCTTGAACCTAGATGCCATGCCCTTATTTATAAGTTGGATGACACAGAATGATTTTCTTACTACCATGCCCACGTGTTAGCCAAAGGCCAGATTACTATCTACATATGTTCCCAGATCCCTGACTACTGGGTCAGCTCTTAGGGGTGTCTTATCGATGGAGTAATTAGACTGGGTGGCAGGTTTCCCAAAAGGTACTATAATGCAGTTCTTGGTGTTGAGTTTTAGTCTGTGACTTTCACACCAGTCATTTGTCTGTTAGACCCTCTTGTAACATGTTTTTGTCAGGGGGGCAATCCATGATAGCTCCCAATTTGCAGTCATCAGTGAACATAGCCAAAGGCTCTTGACATTAGCCTTTACCTCTGAGAAGTAGATGCCAAAAATGAGCAGTCTCTTACTGGGAGTGATATTATCAATCCTGACTTCCTGAGTCCTGTCTCTGTTCCAGCATCTGTTTTCAGTGTGAGTGTTTTGTTTTGTTCTTCAAATAGCTGTCAGTGTTTTTGCTGTATAATGTTTAATACAATTTTTGAATCAGATCCAAATTTCTGTGATCATTGCAAAAGTAAAGAAAATTATATGCACATTTCAGGTTTGAGCAGTGTGTTATGGAAACTGGGGAGAGACATAAAAGTAATGGGATATTGGTATGGCTGCAGTGGGAGTGACCTACCTTACCTAGAGCCCCATTTGGTCATGACCTAGCTCCGGTTAGAGGTGTTATCTGGTCTTCCAGTAAGTATTTTATCTTGTTTTCCATTCATAATGGAAGCTGTAGTCATTTTGTCTCCCAAAATCAGGGCTCACTTCTGCTGACTGGCTGCCTGCACCAGACACTTATCCCAAACTCTCACCTTGGAAGGGAGGGTGATTATCTTTTTGGACTGTGATTCCATCACTTTCCTGACATCTTGTCAGTAACCAAAACCATTTTGAATACTAGTCATTAACAAAGAACATTTAAATATCATCACTGCTGTGATGTGCCAGCGCAGAATTCATTTTCATACCAAAAGGTGTACAGACTAGCAAATTATGTTGTTTACTTATTTTCTCTTTGTTGACCAATTTATTCTCATGGAGATTTGGCCAGGTCACTGTGAAACTTCCCCTACTCCTTTTTTCATAAGTACCATGGGATCTTTTACATCCACCTGAGCTACCACCAACACAGACACAGGTAGATGGGGACTAAATTTAATATCTTGTCTAAAAGAAGGTACACTCAGGATTGCAGCACCCCTCATAGGTTTACCAGTGGCAGAAAGCCAGTGATGAAAGGGAATAAAAACAGAGTTCCTGTACTTCTTTTGCATTGGCAACAATGTTCTAGTCCTTACTACTGATATTTGAAGTAAGATTCTTAAATCAGCGATGTAGTAACATTTTCTTAAACTACAGTTTTAAACAAGATGTCTCCATTACAAATTTAGTTTGCATGTATTTACAATAACAATCTTAGCATCTTTAAGTCTGGCAGTTATCACAGTGGACTAAGGCTATGGGCTGTTAACAAGCTACTTCCTACAACTCAGGGCGTGATTCCCCCAAATTCCATTTGCTTACTGTATGACTGAATAAGTCACTTACTAAACAGTGCTCCTGGGCTGTGCTGAGCCTGATAAAGGCCCATGTGGATCAGTGCCCCACTCTGCTTAACAAAACTAAATAAATATATCTAAATCTCTAAGCATTAGATATGTTTTTATGCCTTTGTTCTTCATAGTGAATCACCAGATATTTTTCATATTTGATCATTTCAGAGTACACTTACTTCTTGTTTACCAGTTACAGAACTGCACTCAAGTCTTGCAGTGCTTGTACATCTGCAGATTTTGCCCTGATAATTAGATCTTGCTTCCCAGATATGGTAAAGAGTTTGCTGTTTTTATACTCAGATTGCACATATTTACCACTCCTTTCACTGAATCTTTGAGCTGCTGCTCCATTATTACAATAAAGTCTCCCTGAGGGATGAAAGCAATAACTGGCTGATTCAAAAGTTTGTTTTTTTATTCAGTGGTTATTATTTTTAACTTATTTCATTTTATTTCTAACAGCCTGACTTGTTTTGGGGAAGACTTCACTACTTATTGTTATATTTTTCTTAAGAGTCAACACTGTAGTGGGCACATTTCCAAACACTGCATGGGAGCACTTTAAACTTACTTGTAATCCATTAGCATCTGTACCTGGGTCAAACTCACCTTAATGTTTGCATGTACCGATAGAAAGGATAACACTGTCTTTTCTCAAAACACAACAGCTAGAATGCACTTAATCAGTCCTCTGACAATCAAACGCATGTTGCTCAAGCCTGTGGTGAATTTTATATAAGTTCTGAGGGTTGGTGGTACATAGGGGATTTCGTATGCAAAAATATGTATTTCAAGCTACTCTATTACACTGTATATAACGGGCAGCTTTCACTGTGTTAGGCTGGTGAAACTGAGTGTCGATTTCTTATAGGCAGCCAATAGTTAGACAGATAGATAGATAGATAGATAGATAGATAGATAGATAGATAGATAGATAGATAGATAGATAGATACAAAGACAGACAGACAGACAGATAAACATAAAGATGTATAGTGTACCCCCTTTGTCCAGCTGTGCTTACATTGTTTAATATAAATGAGTAAATAAATGCTTTATTTCTTTCATAAGTTTTACATCTCTTCTGATTTTCTAGGTCAGTAGCTGTTTTCTTCAGGTCCTCAGTTAAGTCATTAGATTCATGATTTCTCCACACACAAGCTTTTTTGTTGCTCAGCTGCTATTGTCGAATATCGCCTTAAATAAGGATAAAGAGAAGCATGTCCTTAACCTGCAGAATAATCTGTATGTTACAGAAGCAGTAGACAGGCAGCCATGTTGCAAATTATCCACAAAAAAAGCAAGCAGTGTCACCGGCAAACAATAAATCATGGTGCTCCCATTAGTTTTGCATTCAAGGCACTTGTTTTAACATTTGTAGAGTCTGTAAATATTTCTTTGGTCTATGAAAGTGACATTTTCATTACTGCATAGCAACTGTTGTCTTAATTTTAAATCTGTGACTTTACATACTATGCTTGTATAAGTCCTTGAGGTAAATCTATTTTTTTTTCCAAAAATTATTGCATTGATTAAATTACTGGGCTAGTTAGTGGTCCACTTTAACATTTTCTCATTTTCTCCTTTTGGCCCTTTGCACAAGGAAGGGGATGAAACAATGTGATATGAAAGATGCAGTTGAATCTAAACACAGCAAAAACAGAGGCAGGTGCTGCATATCTAGTAGTCTTATGGTTCACTATAAATAAGTGTATATATTTCTGATACACTGCGTGGTTTGTTTGCTGTTGGACTTTGCTCTTTACTTTGTATTATGAATAGTATGCTGATCTTCTTATAAAGTCTTATTTCCTCTCTTAATGGATCTTTTATCCATGTTTCTCCAAAGTAAAAAGCTCCCTGGGTGCAGTGGAACTTACTTTGGTAACTTGAAGCAGTACACAAATAAATCTTCAAATGATACTGGGAAAGGTTTCCATTCTGATTCAGGTGTAGGTTCCGGATCCATGTCTAAAGCTTCATCTGGAGCAAGCTGGAAAAGAATGAGAAAATTTTAGCTTAAGCATCATGTTACCATGATAGGCAGTGATAAGCAACAGGATGACAGCCATGGTTCTGAATATGGACCACCTTGGCTGGATATTGATGATGATTTCAAAGTAAATGGTTTATGGCAAGGGCTTTTTCACAGTTAATGCTCATTATTGGAAAATGCATTCTATTTGAAGGAGATTACTACAGGGGTAATTCCCCTTTTGCTAAGGTACAGCAATACTGGAGCTGATTATATAAGTAGGGGCTATGCAGAACATGAAACCTCCTTCAATGAGCTATGGGAGGTTGATTTCAAATTATTTTTTAAATTCCATTATGAGCAAATTTCCTCTCACCTGACAAAAATGTTTAGACACCAGGAGTTAAAAAAAGCATAGGCAGGAAGATCAAGTGACTCTGACTTCAGGAACCTCAAAGCAAGGACAGTTTCACTGACTTTAGAGCCTCTCTGGACAGTAATATGTTAGTTTTTTCACTCAACAGATTGGCACCATAAGCCTGTATTCCACAAACAATATTATACCCTCCTGATTGACAGCTGCTGCTTGGGTATTACTGATAATACATTCACTATACTGCTAATTAAGAGACCTAAGAAATAAGGTTAAACAAAACATTTAGACTGCAGATCAAATGTTTGATTAGTAATGTGTCCAGAGGTAACTAACCTTGAGGGGGTAACTGCACAGAAGATTGGGATCTGATGACTTGGCTATACTGTAGTGTATACAGACACAGGAATATACACAGAAACCTCATCTGTCTATATGCATCTTAGCTATGGCATGCCTTGAACGCTATCTGTGCATATATAGCTGGTTATAGCATCTCTTTCTATACCATTTAAGTGGTAGTGAAGAGACAAGGAAGTTCTAACCTGGTCTGGCATGTCTTATTCAACTATATAGCGGGCAGTTTGAAGTTAGACTGTATATGATATATTGAAAATAAGTACAAGCCATGAAATGTAGATGAATTTTAGCACTGCAGTGCTAAAATCTAAGAAAGGAAAAAGAGAAAGAAAGACATTGGCACATCAGAGGCAAATATACTTAATGCTGGCATATAAGGAAACTGGTACAGTACTACATAAGCTTTCTGCTATAACAAAAGACAGTTTCATAGCTCTGCTGGGGAAATGAATTACTCAAGATAAAAGGAATGCAAAAACAAATTAGTTTTGAGATTGTGTGAGCGGTTGCAAGATGTGCTTGCAAATATGAATAAAGATAATTAAGAAGCACTTTCTAGCAACACAAAATGCAAAGTGAGTTATTTTAAGTTAGTTGTGAGCGTAAATACATTGCGCTGAAGGATGCAACTTTACTTTCTGTAACTACATAGCAACATATAAGCTGTATGGATCAGAATTAAACATGAATCTCCTTATATTTACACTAACAGAGTATTTACAATGCATATATTAACAAATATACAGTAACCCATTACTAAAGCAAAACTTTTGAACCTTCTTAATGTTTTATGATGAAGATACTAAATATATAATCAAAATGCATATGTATTTTACAGGTAATTTTATTTAATGTATTGTTAATCAAGGTATCAATCTTCTTCTTCTTCTTCTTCTTTTGGCTTTTCCCGGTTAGGGGTTGCCACAGCGGATCATCTGGCCACTCATGATTGGCAGTGGAGTTTTACGGTGTCGAGTTGCCAGCACGGCGCCCAACCTTCCACAGAAGGCACACACTCACACCTAGGGCCAATTTAGAGTGTACAATCCACCTACTGCATGTCTTTGGGATGTGGGAGGAAACAGGAGCACCCGGAGGAAACCCATGCAACCACAGGGAGGACATGCAGACTCTACACAGAAGGCACCCCACCTGAGAATTGAACCAGAGAACCTCTTGCTGTGAGGCGGCAATGCTAAACGCTGCACCACCATGGCCGCCCGTTAATCAAAGTATCAATATCATTTACAAAATTTCAGGATGCAGTTGTAACTTGTTCATACAAATAAGATGTTTTTTTCTGAAAAAATGAAGTGTATTTGAAAAAGTCTGTGAGCTGTGTTGAGGGGAGCATGTTGGGGAAGTCCCTCTACATTACCTACATAGAGGGAATCCCCTACATGCCATATTTTCAGCAACATAATCACACAACAGGGGAAAAGTGGAGTGATTAGTATTTGACTGAACAGCATTCATTATGAATGCATTTGGCAGATCAAACAGCTTTCATGTGACAGCATAAGAAAAGACTATCTATATGTCCTTTTTAGGGTGGGGGTGTTTACCTTACAGATACAAGGTTTGATTCTCAACTTTGAGTGGAACTGCCTAGACTTAAAATGTCCCACAAGAGCAGCTAGCTTAGCATTTACCTACGAACCTATTTAAGATATTTTCCTTATCTTGGAAAGTCACTTCAGTTGAAAGCCATATGTCATTACAGAATGCTTTATATTTTATAAACAAAATCAAAGAAAGAAACTATTTCTGTAGTAGAACTATGTAAATTCAGAGAATATTGTCATTTTTAGGGTTGGCTGGCTGACTAAAACATTAAAAACTACTATGGTCCAAATTTAGAAAACTTTGCCACATTGTACTAATCGAATATGAGTGACAAGTGGCCATATGCAGAGTGGGTGTAATATAGAAAAAACACAGCTACACAAAGTGGCTAGGACAAAAAATGTAGTCAGCCATGTTATATGCTAATGACTTCATAATGAAGTGCCATGTATGATAATGGGGCAAAACAAATGACATAGTCATTCAGAAACATCTTAAATTTCACCCAGCAATGCTGCGCTCACTTTAGATTTAAATTTGCCCATATTCCTGTGCAACTGTTTCCTGCATTGAGAATGAAGCATTGTAATTTCATTCAGCTACACTGCTGTGTAGTTCTGAATGACAATAATGTTTTCTTTGGCTCTTTGATTCCTGTGTTCAGACAGAATACATCATGTAAATATGCTTGGGGTTGTCATAGCCACTGTGAAAATGTATCTGCAGGGAGCTCTTATTGCAGCTGCTTTGTCCATTGTTGTGTGACATTGCATCACACTTAGCAGTTCTTGCCCTCCACAACACCAGCACAGTGGAACAGTACTGTGTGGACTAGGGCACCACGAAGGAAATTGTGGAAATGTATCTGCCTCATCTATAACCTCTCAGAAATTGTGAAGTACCTATCCCAGTAGATACCAAGATATGTGTGGCTCTACATATAACAGCTACAGAGACCTTTCAGCAATCTACTGGGGACATGGTGGAGGTGTCTCAGGCATATGCCTTGTGAATACTGGATCAGTTCCTTGACGCCATGCTTTAGCATGTAGGGGAGCATATGTAGCTCCCATGACAGGGCAAACACCATATGGGAGTTCATGATATAACCTAGTTCCCTGAGGTACTGGGGGCAATAGACTGTACCCACATTGAAATAAAGGTCTCACCTGATGAAATGGGAAAGAAGTACAAGAACCCCAAGGGTATCACTCCATCAACTGCCAGGTGGTCTGTAATATGCAGGGTATCATCTACAGTATATGTGCATGCCACCCAGGTAGTTTTCATGACTCACACAAATGGCACAAATGTGACCTTTATCAAGGGTTTATGAGGGGTGACTTGTTATGGGAGCATCTTGTGGGTGATACTGGATATGCTCTAGAACCTCTGCACATGATACTCATCAGAAATTCACACAGTCAAACTGACTAGTGATACAACCACATAGTATTACAAACCAGAAATATTACAGAGTGTGTGTTTGTGCTGCTGAAATCATTATTTTGCTGTCTGGCTACATCCGGTAGTGCCCTGCAGTGACCCCACCATGTGTGCCAAAATACTGACCGTGGGTGATTCCCTGTGACAGACAGCATTGTAGCTGTGATTGTGACTGCCCACAGCATTAACATTAGTGACAATTTCACAGCAGACCCAGTCACAAAAGGGCTGGTCAGTGGAATGGACTGCCAAGCTACTACATTCAGTACAGTTGCAATATACCCCCTAAGACAGTTTTGGTCAATACATTTAGAAGTACTGACAAACTGAGATCTCTTCTAGGCCTTACAATAAAAAGCTGACAGAATACTACATTTGGATAAATAAGTGGATGTGTAGAAAGTAGAATTTATATAAGCAGATATCTCACTTAGAAACAACATTTTCAGCTCTAGCAACTTGCAAGATATAAAAGTTAGGGTAGTCAAGGTTTATTCCATAGAGAGATAAGAAACAAGGCTTCTCATTGCACGTATATTGTAAAAACTGTCCTCTAGGTGCAGCGATGATACTAATTAGGGTTCATATAAGTTTTGTTTCTGAATCACCCAATTTTCTGACAGGTAAAACTGATATAAATTCTGTGCGGTCTTCTACACCATGCAGTGCACACCTGAACACCTACAGGCACCTCTGAATATGCATGAGAAGTCAATGATGTTAGCATGGAGAGAACTGTCATCCCATAATTAATCATCTAAAGATGGAGTCATTGTAGAGCATGTATTCTCAGCAGCATAGAGATGGATAGAAGACTGCCATGTTTCACACCCTAAAGTGGCATTGGAACCATGATAAAAATAATATTACAGTACCTTAGCAAAACAAAATGGGGAGGCAAACCCATAAAATAGGGACAAATCTTAAATATTGCTCTTATAAACTTAGAAAGTTGCTAGAATAAAATGCATTGTATTAACATGCATTTTTCTGAAGGATATGAAGTCTGAAACTCAAATGTCTGTTATTATAAAGTGAATTCAGTCCTCACTGATTTGCCACAAAAATCCAGAAAACCACAACATTTTTGAGGAACAGATGAAAAATATGTCTTTAATATGGTCCAAAACAGATAAATACACCAAAACATACCCAAAAGGGCTTATAAAACAAAAAATCATCTTTCTATGTTCATAAGATGAGTGACGGGTCTCTCAGTGTCAAAGCCCATATATAAAACCAATGAGAAATGGCAACCTATGGCAAAAATTAAGCCCAGTCCATGCCATGTACTATGGATATTATATCTGATTGTGCTAATGAGCTGAGCACCAATGTGCTGCACCATTCAAATCTGAACTACAATAAAACGAATACATTTAGTAGTATTTAAATCCTTCCATGGCTCAGTGTACTCACGGAGTGATTTTCACAGACTAAGTGCAATGGATAAATGGTTCTAATCTCCTGAGGGTTGTATGCTGTTTTACAATGTTTGGTTTCCGGTCTAAGTGTGTTACATTTCCCTGAAATGTTTGCTTTCTGACACCTTCAGTCTGAAATCCTCCTGTGGCTCCCATTGCTAATGATCTCATGGACAGAATATTAGTAAAAAAAGTCATGGGCTTGAATCCTTTGAGGCATCACTTTCTTTTCTTGCTGTCAGTCTGCCAGAATGTTACATTGTCCTGAAATGTGTGTTTATGACCTCAGTCAGAGTGCTTTTGTGTCTCCCCCTGTTAATGCACTTTTAGAAAGAGTATCACTAAGAAAGACATAAGTTTGAATTCATTCTTTCTTGCTATCAGTCTGCAAATGTCTTACACCCCCTTAACCTGAGTGCTCCTCTGGCTTATCTTTTTAAGGAAATTAAAGTATAATGTAAGTGGACTGAGATGATGTGTCAATTTCTCTCAGGGTTTTATACTTTCTGTTGTAAAGACATTCATTATAGTTTAGGTACACAGATCAAAGCCTGATGCTGTCAGGACTGGTGTAGGTCAGTGTGTCATGTTACTTTACATATACCACCTCTCCTATCTAAGTTTCTAAGTAATTCTACATTCAGGTATTGTCATACCCTCATACCCCCTTCACCATTATGTAGTCCTGCTTTGGTGGCATCTCCTTTTACACTCTTCTGTCAATCACTGTGGTTTCTGTTTCTATAGAGAAATCTCTGCTCTCCTCCCTTAGCCACCCAGACATTTTCCTATGCATAAAACATTACTTTGCATATGTATTGCTGTAAATTATATCAATACAATTGCCACTGCAGTTTTTTCTGTCTGTGTGCAAGGACTCATGACAACTACCAAAGATACTTGTGCATGTTCATTGTTTACCTCAGCTGCTGGTACCTCAATTAAACTGTGAGGTACTCTGACATGATTTGGTCATACTGAGGCCATGACAATGAGCTGCTTGTTGCACACAATGGTCTATCTGCATGCATGTGTAATAAATGTAAAGGCTCATCACATTCACAATGTAAATAGTGCTGGCTTGGCCATGAACACAGTCATGACATTTCTGAATCTCTGGGATTGTCATTGTTTAAAATATGAAGATTTATTAAAGATATTTAAAAAAAAAAAGACACAGATGTATGGTATATATGAGGAGAAAATATGTAAAATAATACCACTGAAAAACAAATATACTCTCTGGCAAAGCACTACAAATTGCAATGTCTATAGAAACAACTACAGAGGATGAAATGGAATACCAAAGAGAATTAAATGAGCATAAAACCAAAAAAATAGTACCTAAACCTATTGAAAGGGAACCATGGTTCAATACAGCAAAATCTCACACTGTCAAAATGACTGCTGGTTTAATTATATTAATTCATTAAGAGTTTATTTATAATTTATTTTAGTTTTAGGTAAGTGGCTGGAGCATTGAGATCCATTTTTTGTCACAGCTTTATTACAAAAACTAATAAAAATGTTTATATTACTTCAGTGTCAGAATTATAAACACAGTCAGTAACCATGAGGATTATTGAGCATAATGATGAGTCATTAATCAATTCCAGTATATAGTTTATATGTCATCGGCAGGCAAGTTATTAATCTATAATTTTTAGGATAGCTTACAGGTTCACTCTTAAGTAGGAGTATTGTTTTTCCTGTTGTTAACCAGGCTGGTATCTGTTAGGGGTGCGCATATAAATAGTTCTTACTCATAGCTAAATCTTCATGTAAAGATGTTAATACTTTTAGCCAGTAGTTAGGTATTGCATCTGGGCTTAAGGTTTTCCAGTTAGGAGTTTTTCTTAACTTTGTTTCAATCTCTCTGGACGTTACTTCATCCCATTTTATATCTGTACATTTCAACTTGTTATTCTTTCTTTTACTTCTTCTATCCCTTTAGCATCTTTGTTATGTTCCACAGGATCTTCATAGATATTTCTCCAAAGGTGCCTACATGTTTGTTGTTTTATATGATTCCCAGTTAACAGCAGGGTAATTAAAGTAGCCCATGAATATGATATTGGGTATAGCGTGTTCTGTATATTAGCTATATTTTGTGTAGCAGCCTTTTATGAATACATTACATTGACTGCCTAAACAAGAAGTGTGGCTGGTTTCAACAGTGTCCTGGGGCCAGTACATCAAACCAGTGCCCACCCCCCTCAGCTCTTCAAATGAAGAGCAAAAAAAAAAAAAAACACACTTTACTGTAATAAGCTGATGGCGACACTGTCACCAGCTTATTACAATGAGATCCATGCCCCCTCAGCTTTTTTTATTGAAGTACAAAAAAAAAAAAAACACATTTTATTGTAATAAGCCAGTGGCTTATTACAGTTAGATCCTCTCACCCAGCTCGTCCACTGAAGAGCAAAAAAGACTCCTGCCCCAGGCATTCAGGTCAAATTTCAGTGCCCTACACCCAGACCTCCTTCTACACATTTACCACATTAAAAAATAATTTCTTCTTTCAAACTGTAACAAACTGCTTGATACAAATGTAGCAAACAGTTGCTACAGTTTATACCTTGCCTGCACGGAGTAATATCAGAGCACTGCAGCATTCAAGTTTGACTTCAAATGAAATATTGCCTTTTAAAATTCGGTATTACACTAAAGACTGATCAGGATTATGGATGGCCAATTGCACCCATCCAGCACTTTGCAGTTGGGGCCATTACCCCTCTTTCCTTGCCATAGCTATGCTTCTGGCCTCAACTGTTTGACTGTAGCTCTTTTTTGTCTTTTGGCCCAAGTCATAGCTTAAAAAAACAAGATTAGTTTGGACTGATCTACCTATAAGGTTAACAAACACTAAGTAAATAAGTAAATAAAATAAATCCAGATCAAGGAAGATCCGCAGTGGGAATGAAATGTTTTATGTTTCCTATTGAAAATATACATTTATTTTATAGGTTCATAGGTTAGTACTAGGCTATCGGCCCTAGGGCCTATACAAGCCTAGCCATAACAATTCCCTGGCTATTTCTTCCCACACTATTTACTTCCCTGGACCCCTGACTGACATGATCCCCGGGGTGAATTTCCTTTCTCCCATCCAATCGTCAAGGTTCCTTTTGAAGAGGGCCAAGGAGGTGCTCTGATTGACATGTATGCGCAGTCTATTCCAGAGTCTGAGGAGTCTCTGGGTCAGGAACCTATCCCTCCAGCATGTTTTGTTTATTGTAATGACAAGGTTTAGATCCCTGGAGCATGTGGCTCTGAGGGATTGGTATTTCTTTAAGTGTAGCATGTCCAACAGCTCTGGGTTTGACATGGCCTTGTATGTTAAGCAGAGATCGCCTCTGAGTAGACGATATGCGACAGAGTATAGCTGGAGTTTTTTAAGGTGGTCAGCATAGGGCATCTGCTTTAGGCCTGTGATTCTTTTAGTGAGGTATTTCTGCGGCCTTTCCAGTTGTTGTAGATGTCTATGCCAAATGGGGCATTGTATTCTATAATGGGTCTAATGAGGGATGAGTACAGTGGGACAATGACCTCCTTTTTCTGGATGAAAAGCCCTTAGTGATGAGGTGCGCCACATAGAAGGATTTCCTGACTGTTGTAGAGATATGGTTACTGAAGGTGAGCCCACTGTTCACCTGTGTCCCTAAGTCTCTTATCACACTTTCGGTATTTAGTGCACTGCCACCTATGTGATAATTCATGGGTATATGTTTTTTCCCAAAGAAGATAACTATATATTTCTTGGCATTGAGCTTGAGCCCATGGCTCTGGCACCAAGCATCTGTTTCTGTAAGGCCCGTTTGTAGAGTATCCACATCATTTGGGGATTCAATAATGGCTCCCAGTTTGCAGTCATCTGCAAACTTTGTTAGCCAGAGTCCCTTAGTGTTGGCCTGTACTTCAGAGAAGTAGATGCCAAACAAGAGTGGTCCCAGAACTGAACCCTGAGGTACTCCACTTGTCACTTATCTGGAGCTGGATTTGGAGTCATCTACTTTTACAGTGTGGGTTCTGTCAGTAAGCCAGTTGGCAACCCATCGAGTGACGTAGGGATTAATGCCCAGTTTAGTAAGTTTATCTATGATTCCAGAGTGGGGGATGGTGTCAAAGGCCTTGGCGAGGTCCAGATTGGCTGTGTGCACTGCCTTACCCTCATCCATGGCTCTGGAGACTGATTCGAAGAAGCCAATTAGGTTCAGGAGACAAGATCGGCCCTTCATGAACCCAAGCTGGGTGGGGTCCAGTGTTTGAAGGTTGCCAATATCTTTGTTTATAAGTTCCATGATAATACGTTCCATGGCCTTGCAGATCAGGCTCATCAGACTGATGGGGCGGTAGTTCCCGGGATCCAAGATGGATCCCCCCTTGTGGAGTGGGAAAACTGTAGCTGTGCACCACTCAGTGGGCATGAAGCCTGAGGTGAGGGTATGATTAAACATGACACTTAGGTGAGGTGCCAGTTAATTTTGTAGTTCATGTAGTACACAGCCCGGGATGTCATCTGGTCACATGGATGCTGTATTCTTAGCTTTGGAGAGTGCGTTTTTTAACTACGTGGCCATTATTACCGGAATTTGGCAATCTTCCGGTATTGAGATGGGCTATTTAGGGGGTGAGTGGGGGGTGAAGTTGGCACTGAATCGATCTGCCAGGATATATCCTTGGGATCAGTATATTTAATGCCATTCTGTTGCAGAGCAGATCTGAGCATTGCCATTTAGATTCTTGACATAGTTCTAGAATGCCTTGTGGTTGTCTTTGGAATCTTTGGCAATTTTATTTTCGTAACTAGCTTTGGAGGATTTTACGAGGGATTTTATTTTTTTATTTATTTATTTATTTTTTATTTATTCTTTGTTGTCCAGGCTAGTCCCACTTGGCTAATAGCCTCTTTTCAGGGGAAGACCAAGTTGGTATTTATACTCCTATAAGAAATTTGACTAGGGCATTGAGGAAATTCCCCAACTCTTTTTGATAGTTAATATTGACAAAAGAAATTACCAATCATGCTGTTGTGGATGCTTAGCAGGATAGATAATATCAAAATATTGAGACTTTTGCCTGCAATACTTCATTTGGCCCAGTCAGTACTGGAGAGGTTACACATGCCTGTATTGGGTTTAAGGGATGAGTTTATTGTTTACATTATGCTGTAATTTATAAATGTGGTACAGGTAGATGGGATTGCTATAAGTCCCACTCAATATTCAATCTGCTATGATGATTATGTTGTATGAAAAGAGTATGAAAACAACATAGAGTAAAAAGTGTTGGTGTAGGTTAGTTAATATTGGATTTGCCAGGTTGTAAAGTATGGAAATATGTAGTTTTAAGTAGCGACCAGGTGAATATGTGCGTTTAAGGCATTTTTAGGATATGGCCACAGAGATTAAATGAATTTGTTAGCAGATACACTCCTCTACCTATGCAAGATTCCAGTCTCAAACTTTGATATATATTATATTTACTGATCATATAAGTGAAAATGGCCTCAAGAGAGTGTTAGCCAGGATTCAGTAATAACTATGAAGTCAGGCTAGTTGCACTTTATCCAGGCTTCAAGAGTACCAAACTTGTTTTGGTACTTCCTACCAGCCAGGATTCAGGTACAGCTATAACATCAGGGTGATGAGAATTTATCCAGACTTCAAGATTACTAAAATTGTTTTCGCTATTTTTACATTAAAGTAGACTGTTTTATTGTTTTTAGTGGTAGAGAATAGTTTAAATATGGGCTAGGATTATAATACACACCTCCCTGCTAGCAAGAAAATATTCTGGGGTGAGGGTTGGGCAGGAATGACTTAGTATGCATGATTAATAGTGGAAATGACCACTTTAATTTACTTTGAAGACTAAGGAGATTGAGACATGAATCATTCCACAACTATAGTGTCTACAGAGGCATTCAAGGTGAAATGGAGAAGATAGCTAAGAGGTGAGGGGGTATAAGGAGGGAGGTATACTCATGAATGTACTGCAATGGCAGATTAAGCAGGCTCAATGTTTCCTTCTGACATGAAAGCAAAGCGTAATGTATATAAAGTGATGACATAGTATGTGCTTTGTTGTGGTGGTATAATGAAAGAGTTCATTGAAGTAAGATAAACCTTAGGCAGGTAGATTGTAAGGAAAATTAGTAATTTAAATACTCCTTTACTAAATATAATTGTTGGAAGACCACTTTTTATGGCTCAGGGTTTTTCTTGCAATGGTGCTGTGTGATGTAAGTCAGTAATGATGACATGAGAGGATACAGCGTCAACTGGTAGTGACAAGTTAATAATTATGAGTCATCTGTTACTAAACTAGACAGGCAATGATGCTTTGGAGTGAGAATAGGGCTTCAAGTAGTTATTTTTCCACTCTGTCAGATAACATACACACTAGTTTTGGTAACTTACATGCATTGCAGAGCACCACAAAATGGCATATGTTTTTTTCTGTTTTTTTGATGTAATAAATATTTACATCAAAGGCAGCTGTACAGTGAATCAACATTTTTTTATTGTGCTCTAACAATCTCTGTTAGCAATCTGGCACCATTTGGACACTCCAAAATATCTCAAAGTCTAGAATAATAATGCTTTTAAAGGTATGTTGTTGACACTTCTAAAAAGAATAACTCACATGACCAAATGCTTTTTTCAGAAAAAAAATTATAACTACAATGTTGAATCTGTGTAGATTTGGTATTTGGATACTAGTAAGTAAAAATCTGTTATGGCATTTCTGTCCTAATCAACTTCCTCAATGTTTACCACATTGGCTAAATAAAATCTCAAGATACATTTTTTAGGAATTGGGCTCTCTTGCTCTTACATCATTTTGATTATCAGAATTAAAAGTTTCTTGCTAAGGACAAATATACACAGAAAGATATCTATAGTTCTGTTTTATTACTTAAACCAGCTGAAGTAATAAAGCTATTCAGGCTCTAAGGATTCACAGCTGTTTTGTCATTTACAGATGCATTGTTTCATTACCTCGGGCCCTTAAATCTACTGAGCATTCACTTTGTTCTGAATATTATGTGTTCCTCCAAACTAATGCATAAGTTAAACATCTAGGAATGTGTGCAAAATAAAGCAATAGTTATACAAAGTAGAGGGTATGTCATAGGTTTCTGAACCAGTCATTGTTAAGAAAAGTGCACAAGAACATTTGACAGTTGTGTAAAGTTCTGTATGAAATAAAACAGTTAATTTAATGTTAAATCTCAGCCTTACTACAGGATATGTACCCAAAGAGTGGCGTACAGCAACAGTGGTCCCTCTCCACAAAGGTGGTGCCTCAACGGACCCTAGAAACTATCGCGCCATAAGCCTGACTAGCTTGGTCTGCAAAGCTATGGAAAGGATCATCATGGACCTCATAAATAAAGATATTGGGGACCTACAGACACTGGATCCTACCCAGTTCGGCTTTGTTAAGGGCAGATCCTGCCTCTTAAACCTGGTTGACTTCTTTGAAACAGTCACCAAGGCCATTGACGAAGGGAAGGTGGTCCACACAGCCTATCTGGACCTCGCAAAAGCCTTCGATACAATACCCCACTCGGGCATTATAGATAAGCTCACCAGCTTAAATATAAACCCCTATGTCACTAGATGGGTTGCAAACTGGCTCAAGGGCAGAACCAACATGGTTAGAATTGCTGGAGCCATGTCAGACTCCAAATCAGTTACAAGTGGTATCCCACAAGGCTCAGTCCTGGGACCTCTCTTGTTTGGTATATATTTCTCGGAGGAACAGGCCAACATGGAAGGACTGTGGCTGACCAAGTTCGCAGATGACTGCAAACTGGGTGCCATAATCGACTCTCCAGCCGACACAAGCATCCTCCAAAAGGGCCTCATAGAAACAGACAACTGGTGCCAGAGCCATGGCCTCAAGCTAAACGCCAAAAGTGTATAGTCATCCCCTTTGGCAAAAACAAAGTGCCCACAAATTACCACATAGGTGGTAATCCATTAAGTACAGAAGAAGTAATTAGGGACCTGGGGACCCAAGTTGATAGCAATCTCTCATTTGACAACCACGTGGCCAAAGTGGTTAGAAAAACATTTTATATAGCCCACCTAATCATGAAGGGATTCACATCTAGATTAGGGGAGGTCATCGTGCCTCTTTACTCATCCCTCATCAGGCCCATAATCGAGTACAATGCCCCTTTTGGGATGTACCTTACCAAACACCTGCAGCAACTGGAAAGACCCCAAAAGTACCTCACCAAGAGGATCAAAGGGCTCAAACAGATGCCATATGCTGCCCGGTTAAAGAAACTCCAGCTCTACTCAGTGGCATACCGCCGGCTCAGAGGTGACCTGTGCCTGATGTATAAGGCCATGTCCAACCCAGAATAAGGGACATGCTGCACCTCAAAAAATCCAAATCCCATCGAGCTACACGCTTCAGAGACTTGAACCTCAGCACTAAAATAAATAGGACATGCTGGAGGGACAGATTCATAACCCAGAGGCTCCCTTCACTATGGAATAAAATCCCAGTCCAGGTTAGGCAGAGTCCCTCATTAATTCTCTTCAAGAGGAGTCTTGATGAGTGGATGGGAGATCATAGGTTTACCCCGGGTATCACTTCTGTGTCACTGTTAGACAGAGGCACAGTATACTAACCTCGAAAAAGGGCATAGCAAAATTAATTTAAAATGGGTGGCGAAAGCCAAACATACTCTGGCTAGGCTTATAAATGCCCTAGGGCAGATAGCCTAGTATGAACCTATGAACCTATGAACCTATAAATGGCTATTACTATTCAAAGATGTTTGTGTGAAGACCAGTTATGCATCTTAAACTGAATAGTTAACTGAACACATTTCTATATTCAAGACTAGTAATAATTACTATAAAACTACCATAAAAACATAATTATGAACAGAAATTAATAGTTTTGCTGACAGACCCCAGCACAATTACCATTTTTGATGCATACTGTCATTTAAAGTTGACCAATTAGTAGCAGTTTTCTAAGGGAGAAAATACTATACTCTGGCTGACTGAGGGAATGAAGGTGGATGGTATGTTAGAAAAAGGACCAGAAACTCAAAATTCCATTTCTATAAAGGCTATTTTATCTCAGCTATTTGCTCACAACTCACAAACCACTTTTTAAAGAATGTTTAGCACATAAGTTATACAACAAATTTGTAAGAGTCAAAACAAATCCACTACTGGCACTCTTACTGATGATTCTCAGACTTAGCAATATCTCTCAGAACTTTCAGGCTAAGTGATAGCAAATGATCTAATAGAAGAGACTAGGATGTTCTAATCTCATCACCTATTCACTCACAAAGCATTACGGGCAATAAGTAGTTTTCCAAGAAAAGAAGATCACACCATCTGCCATGTTTATGATCAACTGATAGAACTGCAGTTGATTGAAAATTAATGGTTTAAACAACTTTTTATGACAAGCAAGTGACTGGAAACCCACATAACTGAAACTGATTTGACTGAAAACACAGTTATTTTTGTGACTATCTACCACTGCCAACCAGTAATCAAGGAGCCTCAGTCCTCACCGCTGGCAACAGTGGGGGGAGGTTCACTGACAGGATAACAGGTACAGACACAGTATCTCCATATGCAGCTCTCTGAATTAAGTGTAATTTTCCTTAAGAACACACAGAGACCACAGTCAGTCTGGGGCTGGTTTCTCTTCCTTCCTCCAGATCCCCAGTAAGACTCCCAACTGGCACAGCTACAGAGTTGAGATTTCAGCTGACTGACCAAGCCAAGACCTCCAGCACCCTCTCTGTCCAATCAGTGCTTTGTGTCTCTGTCCAAGTAGCTGACACATACACTCTTTGAGGGTTAATTTACACACAAACACACACACACACACACACACACACACACACACACACACACACACCTGGGAAAGGCTGGCACAGATTTGCTAGCTATGCCCCCTTCTTCCCAGACTATAAGGTAGTTTTCATTGCCAACAGTCACTCCTGCCAGCTACCTTAAGACCCTTAACAAAGGGTGCCCAATCTTATTGTGTAATATTAACATTAACACAAATGGGAATTTGACCCAGCAGCAAGAATATTAGGAGTGGCCCACACAGTATCACCAAATAAATATGCAAGTACTCTCAAAAACCTAAATATCTCTACACAGATCAGCCACTATGAAAGGTTTAAATATATTTAATAATAAATAATAAAAGAACAAGACAATACTAAATATATATTCACAGTGACATCAAAATTGAAAACCACAGGAAATATTTAAAGTAACATTGCAGTACAGGCTCACACAAATATAGGAAAATAAAATCTAAACTAAGCTTCACTATATTCCTGACTGTATCTAAGAGAATTATACTGTTCCCTAGAAACTTACTTCATTAGAGCAGGGCAGATGTGGTGAATGGTTCTTTTTGCTCTTGTCAGACTTCCCAAAATAATATCTAAAATATTACTGTTGGGATAGCTTGCAGAACGCCATAATTTCTGGTCATCTGACTTGTAGTTCCCAGGCCAAAATCTGGCAGTATTTAACATCTACCTGTAAAAATACAAATACAAGGGCTTTTGCTCAGATCTTTGGCAGATGCTGGAAGTCATAAAACAATTACATTCCTTCATGCATCCAAAGTAGCAATTAGTTTCCCCTAAAGACAATACAGAAAGCTTCCTAGTACAGACTTTGTGTCTCTAGCTGCATTGAAACATATTTATGGCGTAGCTTATAAAGTAATTTAATTTCAGATATTTTTCTAAAGTTTGCTGGCCTGAGGTTAACCTCCTGTATTCCAGTTTCCACTGTTAAAATATATACATTTAAAAAGTTACAATAGTGCATGTACATTTCTGCTCTCTTCCAGTAGGGCACATTGTGATACATTTTAAACATAGCCTTTACAAATACCTTTTCAATACAAACATCTGTACAGAGCAGTTTGATACACACATGACATACAGTTCTAATACATCTGTAACACAAGCATCTTATATAAATTAGTTTGATATTCATAAATAACATATAATTGTTTACAAAATTAAAGCTAGTTGTGCTGGCAGTACCTCCCTTTGTCACACTTTTCATTACAATAAGTGATTCTGCATCATGAATGGTCACATGTAAGGTGGGGTTAATTCATCAAACAGTGATCATAAGTGTAAACACAAGAGAAATTCCACAACCTACAAAATACACAAATGCTGGTATAACAACAGTATTCAAATAAGGGCACTCACACATGCAAATGAGGGTAAACAATACAGAAGAGCAATTCAAGGATGTATATATTTTGTGCCAAAAGACTGTTAACTCCAGAGTTGTTCACCACAGCTAAAACAAGGAGTTATGAGAGGCAGACCATGAAAACATGTACAGAGTAACCAAGACATTAGTAGAGCTGTATAAGAAAAAATGGGTTCACCAGCATGCAGGCAAATCCAATGATACACCAGCTGAGTCCAATATGAAAAAAAAAATCACTGGAAACCAGGGCAGAGTGAGCTGAAATCTTTAAATAATTCCAAAACATTTTCCAGGTACACAGTGAACTAAAATCCTTTAATGTTTCCAAGCAATTTCCAGATAGTCTAATATTTATCTGACTTAGTATTTGCCCTCACATTCTGTTAGTATCGAGCAGGCACTGAGTGCAGTCTGGAGGAGCAAGGTTAAATATGAACATGTCACTTGTATGACATCAGTATCTCAGACTCTGGTCGCATCAATCCAACTAATCTCTTCATTGAAGTCAAGACCCCCTGTGCCTGCTGAATACTAACAGAATATGAGGGCAAATCCTATGTCAGATAACTATTATAGTATCTGGAAATTGCTTAGAACCATTAAAGGATTTTAGTTCACTCTGTGTACCTGGAAAACTGTTTGGAATTATTAAAGGATTTCAGCTCACTCTGCCCTGGTTTCCAGTGATTTCTTTTTTCATGTAGTAGAGCTGTACAAGCACAGACTATGCTCCCTGCTGGTAGTCATGTTGTTACTCATGGTTGCCCTTGGAGATGCCATGTCATTCACCTACGCTTAACATATCATCCCATCCATAACACTGAAATTGTGAGCTGCTACAGTGTGGGGAGAGGCACTGTGCAGCAGGTGATAAAGATGTATCACCCTCACATCCATGCATGTGGGATGCGTGGAGTACCTATAACTGTGGTTTCCACATACCGCAGAGAAGACAGCCAGTACTATGTGGACTTTTCATGACACAACCCATTTTTCCTAAGGTACAGGGTACTATAGACTATAGCAACATTGCAATAAAGACCCCCCCCTCCCCAGTAGGGAGCAGAGAAGAAAGTATATCAATAATAAGAAATTCCACTCTGTCAACTCAACTGCCATGGAGTCACAAATGCAAATGCATAGGATATAATATATAATGTGTCTGCAGGCCACCAAAGAAGTGCCCATGACTACCACATCTAGCACAAATGCAACATACTGGTGTCTGACCTGCTGAAGGCCAAATTCTGCTGTCTGGATGTTTCTATAGATGACCTGCAGTATGAGATTAACCCTGATCCATGCAGTAAGATATTTCAGTCTGTGAAATGTTACGTAATATAATTATACTCAAATAGCTGTAGCAGTGCAGACACATTCAGGAGAGGGAAGTTCCAGACTCAGCAATGGAGGACCTATGGAGGCACCAGCCGCAAAAGTAGACTATGCCAGACAGAGGTGGACGTAGTATGATATGGTTCTGGGTAAGAGGCAGCATCTGGTTCCACTATGAGCCAAAATAAACTATAACACAGAACATTGAAAATGATGCATGCAAAACCTCAGTCAGGCTGTGTTATACCATGCACAGACTGGCCACACTTTGCATCAGACATAGGCTACCCAAGTAACAAAGTAGAGAGGGAAGGGCAAAATTACCCTCATATGCACAGAGGAAGAGGGCCATACTGGCAAGCATCATCAGCAGGGGTGTGTGTGTGTGTGTGTGTGTGTGTGTGTGTGTGTGTGTGTGTGTGTGTGTGTGTGTGTGTGTGTGTGTGTGTGTGTGTGTGTGTGTGGAGTCTGAACAATATATATTTTGTAATGTGTATGCCAAACCTGTGTTGCTGGGTTGGGAGACTGAAGTAGAAAGCTAGAGAATGGGTGCTGTCTCCATTGCTGTATGAGACAGTTACCTCCTATTGTACATACTTGTCCTTGTTAAGATATGTTCATGTGGCACATCACCAGTGAATATTCTGGGTGGTTGGCTGAGCACAATACAAATGCCCAGGACTCCATCATGGATTGTGGTACCTTCTGAACATACATGCAGAGATGCCAAGAACTCCACAGTCTCTATTAGTGGTGTTTTGGTGGACAAGCCACCTCTTGTCCTCTACTCCTGAGCCAGGTGGGTAGACTGACCTTTTGCAGCACTTATCATGTCAGTGGCCCAATATCTCACTTGACCATAGGAATTATTCTGGCTACTGACAGGTTTGATGTCATTAGTTATGTCCCACCAGGCATGGACATGAAACAGCCAGTCAAATTTTTCATAGTTTATCATCCACTGACTGTAGAGACAGAGAGATTCTGCATGGGAGAACTTGTTTTTCTGCTTTGCACCATTTTGTGGTATAGTGCTCGGAAATGGAAGCAAGAAACATGTGAGCAACCTTACATCCCTATTTGACATATGCCTATGCAGAGTGAAAGTGTAGGGTACTGGTGTAGCAAGAACTATGTAGCCTTGATATATTTATGTAGGGAAACCCACATGCATATGGGAAATGCATAGGCAGGTATGCTTCCTTAAGTGTTAGCAGACCAAACCCTCTACCTCCCTCAAAACCATAACAAGTAGAATTCACATGATGACAACATGTAATGGCCTCTCACAGTGTTCCACAGCTGAGTATCATAACCATTATACTTGCCATGATGAGAACGTACCCTCAGGCTATATGTATCACAACAGACTGGTGTAATCATATACCTGCATTGTCTCTTGACATACAGTAAGGTACTCAACAAAGACATAATTAAATGTACCCCACCATGGTCAGAAATACCTGAGATTATTTGCTAAGTAATAGAAACATGCTGGCTTTTGCTGTAGAAAGTGTGCTGTGGAGGTACACAAACATAAGCATTTGTGGCCTACATGTGTGCTGCTTAAGGTTGCACACTTTGCACTTCCTCATAGTGGCCTATCTATTTTCTCACCTTCCTCCAGTGGCAAGGACAAAGGACAGTGGTAACCAGTCCCACTCACATGCAAGAGACTGTTGTATTACTCTCAGGTCCAATCATGTGCATCACGTTCTAATTTCTGCATAAGTCAACACCCCTTTCACCAAAAGCATTAAATAGTATGCATTACAGCAAGCTGTAGAAATTAAAAGGAGTTAAAAAAACTGTACATGTTCTCAGACAAAGTCATAGCAGTAAATACTGAGCACCTCTGTGTTTAGACTACAAGTAGGCATGGATTGCAAGTACACAAATAGCAATAAGGAAAGCATAGCAAATCAGTGTGCTACTTCATGAAAACATCCTATGTACCCAACCATGACAGGCCACACAAACAGTGACATTAATACACCCCTTCTCACTGTCATCATGGCTGTACATTAAAACAATAACAACAACATAAAAATCTGTACTTTCAGGAAAATCCTCAGCCAGAAGTAGAGGCATAGTAGCATGTGATAGCAACTTGTCGCTAATACACTTACCTTTCCAAGACAAAAGCTGCAGTTAAGTGTTCTGCTTTTCATAATTGCCACAAGCTTGGTTAGTTGCTCTAAAGTAATCTTCTGTAGGGCAATCAGGCCCATGGTGGATGCAGGAGCTTACATTGCATAATTTAGAAGTTTCAAGAGTGACAACCATGTTAATAAGGCACCAGCTATTGAATGTGCCTCAGTCATACACATTTCTCATTGCGGCAAAGACCAATGCCATGCTAAGAGGGTCACTCATTTACTTGTAAGTGCATGAGCACCAGCAAAGCACACTTATCCTCAGTGTGCTAAGCTGGTGCATGAGCACCAGTAAAGCACACTAAGGATAGGTGTGTTGGTCAATGACCCCTGTGGGGACATGGATAAATGTATTATATTTTCCATTCTACATAGCAGATATGCAACCACAGTTAAGCAGCATGTTACTAATATACACCTTTCATGCCTGTGTTCATGCTGTAACACCATGATGCTGTACCATCCTCTTGTGTGTGAAGGACTGGTGGCAATGCAAATGGTTACATTAACTAGCTGCCCAATGTTGCACATCACATGCAGACAAGCATAAAGACATGACCA
Source organism: Protopterus annectens (assembly GCF_019279795.1). Classification (NCBI taxonomy): domain Eukaryota; kingdom Metazoa; phylum Chordata; order Ceratodontiformes; family Protopteridae; genus Protopterus; species Protopterus annectens. Next base: position 545,238,698 of record NC_056741.1, on the reverse strand, counting down.
CAACAGGTCTAACATAGCCTGCCTGGAATGTAACCTGGTGAATAGCCATGGTTTCTAAGGGCACTTCCTTGGTGGTGCAGAAATAAAGCAAGATATTTATATTCCATTGCATAAAGACCACTGGGAATTCTTGACTGGGGAGTCCTATGAGGGCTCCAATTATAGGTTATATGGCTAGCAAGGTTTTCCTAGGACAGTGTCACCATCATCGTCAACCCCTCCTTTTTCCCACTTTCTACATGGGGTCAGAGTGTCGTGTCAACTGTCACCATCTATCTATTCAATACCACTATCCTGCCTTCTTCGACACTCATGCCTTACTGTTGCAGGTCTTCTCTCACACAATTTATCCACCTCTTTGCTGGATGCCATTGTTTCTTCTTGACTTCTTCTTATCTGTCCCAGATCTTCTTCACCAGATGTCTTCCATTTTTCTGCACATGTGCCTGAACCACCATAATCTGTTCTCTTTGACTTTTTCTGCAATTGGAGCTACTTTGGTTTCCACTCTTATGTCCTCATTTCTTCATCTTTCCCACAGTGTGCATCCTACCATCCATCTCAGGCACTTCATCTCCATTACCTCTAGCTTCCTCACCTATTCTACCTCTACTGACCAGGTTTCAGTATCATACAGTAGTACCAGTTGGACCACTGTTTTGTATACATTACTTTTCAGCTATTTTGGCATTCTTCTGTTATATATTAAACCTAACACTCTTTGCCAGTTGGCTACAGCCTCTCTGATTCTAGCTTTGAACACTTCATTCAGACCTTCCTTCTTCTCAACCAACCCTCCCAGATACTTGAAGCTGTTAACTGTTCCACTATTTTCCCTTCTATCTCCATTCTCAGCTTCTTCTGAATTATACCATTTGCTGCCATTACAACTGTCTTAGCTGTACTCATTTTCATCCCATGTGCCTTCAGTTTTGCATTCCATTCCCCTATCCTTTGCTGAAGTTCTTGCTCAGAGTCTGCCTGTAATGCTACATTGTCTGCATACAGCAACTTTGTTGATCTGTCCACTTCAACTTGTTTGATATTGTAGTCCATCACCAGTATGAAAAGCAGTGGGCTCAGAGCTGAACCCTGGTGCACACCTACTCCCACTAGGAACTCCTCTGCGAGACCAAACACTGTTCGTACTTGAGTTATTGGGTCCTTGTATATAGCTTTCACTAATTCTAACAATGCTTCTGGAACTTTGAACCACCACAAGACTGCCCAAATCAGCTTTCTTGGGGCCTTGTCATTTGCTTTCTCCAAGACTAGGAATGCCCAGTTGGACTCTTTCCTTATCTCAAGCTTCTTCTCAAGTATCTATCTCACTACAAACATTTACTCAGTTGTGCTGCATCCTAATCTGAATCCGAACTGTTCATCTTCCATCTTACTTTCTACTACTCTGTGTATTTGTTTATCAGTCACCCTCTCCAGGACTTTCATGTAATGTGACATGAGTTTGATACCTCTGTACTGCCCACAGTTGTAAATGTCCGCTTTGTTCTTAAACACTGACACTAGTATGCTTATTCTCCAGTCATGTGGGATATGCCTTTCTGTCCACACTGCTATGAGTACCCTTAGGATCCATTTCTTCCCTATCTCATCCAGCATCTTTTTCATATATGTTGTGACCTTATCTGAGCCTGCTGCTTTCCCTGACTTCATTTTCCTTAGTGCTGTTCCTACTTCTTCTATGGTGGGCGCCCCATCTTCTTTCATCATAGGATGTGTCTGGTGCAGTACAGTTTCTGTGGGGTTTTCTTCATTCAGAAGTTGCTGGAAGCACTCCTTCAATCTGCCTTTGATGTCCTGTGGAATAGTGATCGGGTTGTTGCTGGCTTCACTTATGAAGGGTTTCTGACTATCTTCTTTATCTGTCTGTCTTTACCTAGCAACCTGATATAGTTTATTTGTGCTATCTACTTTCCAGAAGCTGGTAGAGTGCCACTGATGCCTTGTTCTTTGCTAATGCACCTCCTTTCTTAGATTCCTTTTTAGCTGACCAGTATTCCTTCCTAGCCTGGTCCATCTTTTCTGTCTCCCACTTTTTCCTGCATGCCTTCTTTCTTTTAATGACTTGCTGGGCTTCTGCATTCCACCACCAGCTTTCCTTATGTACCTTCTTTCCATACCTGACTTGGCCACATATCTGTTCTGTAGCACTCACACATGCTGTTTTGAGAAACTACTATTCTTCTTCAACTCCACCTATTTCCTCTTCTTCTTGAGGTGTTATAGCCCTGAGTAATTCCTTGAACTGTTGTGCCTTCTCTCCAGTCAACTTCCAGGTCTTCACCTTGGCCTCTGTTCACCCATTGACCTTAGAGTCTTCTCTGACCACTGCTTGCAGATGACTGTGGCAACCAGTAGTTTATGCTGTGACCTGACTGTTTTACTGGGGATTACCTTGCTATCATTGATTCTATCCCAGTACCCTTTCCTTACTAGGAGGAAGTCTACCTGAGTTGCACGTTGTCCACTCTTGTATGTGATCTTGTGACTCTCTCTCTTTCTGAACCATGTGTTGGCTACTATCAAGCCATTTGCCAGACTGAAGTCTAGAATGGCCTGTCCTTCTTTATTGCCACATCTGTGTGGACCCAGGCAGTCCTCATATCCTCTTCTATCTGTTCCAATATATGCATTCAAGTCACCCATTATCAACACCAGTTCCTGTTGCCCTGCTTTATCTAGTAGGTCCTGCACCTGCTGTCTGAATGTACTCTTTTCCTCACTATCACAATTCTGCTGTGGGGCATAGGCTGAGATTATGAATATTGCCCAATCATTAGGATGGCTTCTGATCTCCATGAGTCTGTCACTAATTCTGATGGCATCCCTCACTGTCTTCTGAAGCTTCTCCCTCACTACAATTCCAACACCATTTCTAGACTGCCCTCCTCCTCTCGAGTAGACAACTCTGGATCCCTGCTAAAGTGCTCTTCCATCTTGTCTCCTGGATACATAGGATGTCTAGCCTCCTCCTTACCATCCTGTCAGTAAACCTACACTGTGTGTAGTAATTCTTAGTTCACATTTGGCAGGTTGATTGGTTGTATGTCCAGCTTTCACTCAACAGAGCTATTCCAGGTAACCTAAGTTGGGCAACTGGACACTGGCCAGCCAGTAGCTTATTGACCTGCTTTATGGCAGGCACACTGGCCAGTAGGGCCATGTACACCCCTCCCACCTTTAGCATGGATACCTGGTGTAGCTCAATATAGGTTGGGTCCTCAACCCACTTATCACCTGCAAATACCCATACCGATTTGGTGACAGTCAACATGACTGAATCACCTTACAGCCATGTTTTACACTGTCAAGTGGCTAGCCCTGCCATGCTACACAGTTTGTGATCTGTGTTCTCCTATCATGAGGATACTGTGCACCACAGTAGATGTCTCTTCCCCCTATAAGGCACCATGTAGAGTCTGTGGTGCCACCAACAGCACCATTCTTTGGTGAAAAATGTTTTTTTTGAGATGGAAACACTCAGTGTATTGTTTGGCAGTGGGAGAAACCCCACAGAAACACAGGGAGAACATGTAAACTTCAAGCAGGCATTGGCTGTAGGTCAGGATCAAACCTTACACCTTGTGCTTGGGAAGCAAAGACCTTAGCCATTATTCCAACTGGTCCGCTGTCAGATGCCACCAGCATATTCCACTCTGATAAAAAGTGCAGATACCACTATAGTTAATTGTAGAGGCACCATTTTGACCTTGTTTGCCAGTGGGAAAAAAGAGGTCAGAGCAAGGACCCCTGAGATATACTATAAGTAATAGTAACAGTTGACTGTCATTCAAATTGTCCCATAGTTCATATTTCTTAATGATTTGTTTATGTTTTTTCACTATCTTGCAGCTCAGGAGGCTGTTTTGGAAAACAACCTCCTTAACTAAAGAATCATGGAGCAGCCTCCAGGTGAAGGTTTGCATATGGATGTTTTGCTAGTATTCATTATATAGATGCCAGTTATGTGGGCAGACTGCCAGAGAATGCATCTCTACAAATGTGTTAGTATTTAGTTTCATTACGACCTTTTACATTTTGTACTTAGAACGAATTATACATATTAAGATATATGCATTCAAATCTGAAGTGGACAGTGGCCATTGTTATAAAAATCGTAGGTATAACAATGTAAGGAGGTAACATATGTTAGGACAGTTAAACATAGTACTGCTGTTATGTGCACTGTTTGTCACAAACCGAAAAGGAAGACATATGACACAGGCACATTGTACACTGGCACTTACACACTTTCATGAGCCAATCTGCCTGTCTGCACTGGTAACTTCGTTAGTGGGTTGTGAACTGTAGTTGCATGTAGCAGTTGAATACACTGTATAACACACAGTATAATTTTTTTGGGGGGTGGAGCAATGTTTGTTTAGGGTGGGGTGAAATCTACATGTATTTGTCAAGGATGGGCAGTTCTTCTGGGTAGCTATTTATTGTGTTGTGTTTTTGGGTGGTGAGGATTGTCGTGTTGTTAATGCTTTCCCCCAAAGATATATTAACATGTTTGCATTGTTATATTCATTTCAATGTATGATGCTAGGTACCTCTGGAGTTCCTAGGGTATCAGCATATATGGCACTCTACACAGAGGCCACAACTTTTTCTATATACAAGACTACACTGTCCGCATCTTCTCCTCCACACCTGCGCACACACTCCAGGTAGTATGAGCTGTGATGATGCACATATAATTCCTTATTATACCATAGGGCCAGCGAAGAAAGTAAGTAGTCAGGAGTTTGTGATATGCAGCTTGCCTAATATACATGCCATACTGCTCTGATCAGACATATGTCACCTACATAATGGCAATGTTTGTTTTCTCTCTCCCTTTCCCTCTTTAGCACTAACATTCATTTTTTTTTTTTGGGGGGGGCAAGGCTTGTTTTGCTTCTCTCCATTTATGTTCCCATTTTCAACAACATCTGTCATGGCTGTGCCAGTCACACAGGCTGACTCCCCTGTAGTTTCTAGGAGTCATTCACTGGAACGGACCACCATTGTTTCCTCCAGTGGTACTTCTAGGGGTGCACAGTTTTTTACATGCAATGAGTTGGTGGAAGTGATAGGAAAGTTGATTGATCAGTGACTGGAAGCTTACAAACTCACTCTGCTACATGGCTCTGTCTTCATCATTTCAGGCTTGGCTCAGTGGTGAAAGTGGTTTGGATACTGGCTGACCTCTTCCTGGATCTTTCCCAAGCATTGCAGGTAAAGGAGGCTTATACCTACCTTATCTCCCATCCTGGTGTTCCCCTTTCCTGTGTATCACCTCCCTCCTCTGTTTGTTGTCTAGTCAGCCCCATCACTACTGTCCTCCCCAAATGTGCCTCTGTTTTATGTCTGGTTGTGTTCCCCTGCCTGTAACCCTCATCTAGTGTCCATCCTTTGTCTTATCCTTACATCCTTCCCTACCTTTTCTTCTGGAAATGAAAAAAAGATAAATTGAGCACCTGTACCTGGAAGCAAAATATAACTTTCTTCCCCTGCCAAATACCATTCTTAACTCCCCTGTTTCTTTGTGTATGTTCTTTTGCTTGTTGTACCCCTATTTTTTACTTTCCAAGACACCCCTTTCCACTCCTTTAAAGGTCAAATATAGATACAGACATTGTTGAAAGCCCTTTAATGTAGCTTGCAAGCTTTCTCATAGTATCAATATGTGGTGTGTGTGTGTTTGTGTGTGTGCGTGCGTGCATGTGTGTGTGTGTGTGTGTGTGTGTGTGTGTGTGTGTGTGTGTGTGTGTGTGTGTGTGTGTGTGTGTGCATATGCTTAGGTGTGTATATAATACTTACAACACAGTTTTCTCTGCACCCATCCTAGCTGCAGTTGTGAGAATCTCTCTCTCTCTCCCCCTCTCTGCTGAGCCTGCCATTTCTGTGAGCAGGTTTTCTAATTAGTTGTGGCTTGGACCATGACATTTGAGCTAATTAATTAATATTCAACATCAGTAAACATTGTGCTAAGAGGCAAAACCATGGGTGCCTCAGCATCCTGAATTGTTTTTGTCTACAAATTTGATTTATTCCTTAGTGCGAGAAGATTAGATAAAAAACCTGAAAAATCACACTGTGCTACATTCTTGCATATGACTGAGGAAGAAGCATTGAAGGTACTATCTCTCAATTTTTTTGATGAGTTGAAAAACAAAATAGAGGAAATATTCAGAGACTTTTATGCAGCTAGGGAAAAACTGACATTTATTAGAGAACTTATTTGCATGTGCACAATATTGTAAATAAACTACAGTTACTTGTTTTACTTAACAGAAGTATACAGTCAAGAGACAGAATCATTTGTAGTACAAGGAATGATGAAACATGGGGCAGTCTATTAAAAAACAGACCTGACCTTATTAACAGCTGTGAATGTGGGCAGAGAAAGTAAACTAACTAATACACAATATTAACTGAGAAGAATGATTGTATAAAACAAAATGTAAATAAGGTGAGCAGGCTAACAAGAAAAATAAAGTGAGGCTGTGTTACAACAAGAATGGATATGACAAAGACAGTCATGTGAGAATTCAGGCCAGTGATAATGCTGTACATATTTAAGTCACATTTCTTGCAGTAGTGTGGCTATAAACAGAATCTTTGGTAAAAAAAGTACATTTTGCTAAGATGTGTGAAGGCAAAACAAGCTTGTGTTCAAAAGAATGTGCACGTTGTTGAGAAGAATAGGGAAGCATTCTTTCTTTTCATTGGTACTACTCATGTGACTTGGATACAGTGACGTCTGAAAATACTTCTGCGACAATAAATGCAAGTCAGACTATTGGAAAAAATACTGAGAATTAATGGACAAAACACTGAATTTAAACTAGACACACTGCAGGGTGTTATATTTTGTCAATTTCTACCTTTGGAGCACCAGGGTAAACAAACACTGAAGAGCCCTGTTTGCACATAGTTAACCTATTGTGGTCATCAAGTGGTAGCATTCAGTCAAACTCTGCTGACATTGACTTCAAAAAATACTTATTCTTTTCCCAGTCTTAGCCCTAAATAAACACATATATCCTAATATTTTGGACTGTGTTGCTTTTGAAAAGCTACAAATGGTAAAACCAACTCACAGTGTTAAACCAGAGTGCAAATGACACAGACACAGAGACATCTTGGATATTAATCAGAGCCATAGAAATTTCATCCCTTATGACTATGCTGATTTATCTACATACTTAATGTAGTTTGCCAGAACAATATCATATATACATAAAACCTGATGCAACGCAGTGTTAATAATGCATTTTCTAAGGAAAATACCACTAAAACACAGCATAAAGCAGCGGCAGTAAAGTTTAAGTGTCATGATGAAGCAATTAGAGCAAATAGAATGGGTGAATAGTATGACTACCATTGCCAGGCATGCCATGATTCACTTTTGAATGTATCTGCAAGATCTGAACAGAGTGATTAAAAGGGGGTATCACCAGTTGCTTACAGATAAGGAGGGGGTCTCAAGAATGCCATATTCTATTTTTTAAGTGCTGAATGCAAACCAGGTTTTTGATAGCTAGAGCTAGATTAGGCAGGCTCACATTTGTGGGCATATGGCATGCCATTAGGGGGATACAGACTTATTGGACCTCTGTTTGGTATTTTACTGTGTTTGGAGAATTCTAGAGTTCTGTTGTACAAGTGGTAGAGGGTTTGGAAAGCAGTGTGATTATAATTAATTTATTAATGTTGTGTCCGACACAAGAAGAGTATGACAAGAGATTAGCAAAGTTGAGGATAGAGTGAGATGGCACTACTTCAAGTAAACAATGGCAAATGTAAAATACTGGTAAATATGGATCCTATTCTAACATCAGTGGAACTGAAGCCTAATGCAGAAAAAGTAAGAGTAATTGTGCAAATGCCAAAGCCAGAAGAGAAGTAGGCATTACAGAGGTTTATGTAAATGATACAATCATTTCCAGAGTCAATATTTTAAAATGTTGAGATAGTTATGTCTCTAAAAAGCTGATAAAGCAAGATGTGGCCTGGAAATACGAACTCTGAACAGAGTGAGTATTTTAAAATACTTAAGTAACCAGTTACAGATACTCTAGCATTAAAGTAGTACAGGAATAAGCCATATGTTTGGCAAATAGCTGCCAGACAGAATGTTATAGGAGCAATGATCATACAAGAGAAGAGACCAGTTAGTGAGTTAAGATCATTTACAGATGGCCATAGAAAAATTCTTATTTGAGAAATGTACAGTTAACCATAGTGTATGGATAAGTCATCTTCTGGCACTTCTTTACTCTTGTTTTTGGCACCTCCCTTTTTTGTCCTCTTTTTAATCAGATGTTTTGTTTTTCACTGTGGTTGTGGCTTCAAGCCTTGTTTATTGCAATTTTTGGGGAAAATTCAGTACAACGCAGTTGACTAAAAATTAGTATTGTATATATAGACATGAGAGATTCCATGAATATTTCTGTGGTAAAGAAGTTTAGCTAAAAGTAGAGCAAAAACCACTGAAAGCATATTCAGAAGGGTGTTGTACAAGGCATCTCCAAGACTCTAGAGGATTTTACTGAATATGGAATACAAACCAGAGAATGACCTAGATGTAGCAGATAAATAAAGTAGTGCATATTTCCACAGAATCATGGGGAGTTGCTACAGGAAGCACTAGAGATTATTTTTGTAATTTATCAATTGCCAATGACAGGAGAAAAAGTAAAAGAATTTCAGAGGTGTACAGATTTTAACACAGACATGCAGTTAATAATTTTTTATACAATGAGAGTATAACCTGAGCTAATATCCAGCAAGAAAAGAAAGCTGCCAAACTAATAGCTCCCAATCAGCTGAGAAGATAATTGTTTTAGAAGATACATGAACTTCATTTAGGAATGGTAATGTGCAAAGAAAGAGAATGATACTATGCATTGCCCTGGAACATGATACCTGAGCCTCTGCCATTGCTGGTTTTACCTCTTATCATGCGTTGCAGACTCACCAACCAGGTACCGCCCCAATTAAAGACACCATACCCCAAAGGGATCAAGCCACCCCACAATTCATTCTCACCCCAGTATCCTCAAGCATCCCCAACACCCCAGTGTCATCAATCCAACATCAGGTGTAACACACCATCAAGACCTGTGACAGCATGGACACCCCATTACAGACCACTCACATGAACAGCAATTCACACCTGAAACACTCCACTAAACAACTACCTCACAAATGTATCAAACTCCAACATACCAGGGACTGGACTGCAACACCAAGCCCAAACACCAAACACCCAAATACTTCAAGCCCACTGCCAAACACCAAAACACTAATCCTAACTCAAAACACCACCCACCATCCCCAGAAGAAACCCACAAGAGGAGAAAGCAAACCTCACAACCATCACTCCAATGGGCCCCAGAACAAAGTGTGCCGATCACATGGGATCCTGGTGGGATCAGACATCACACTCCTCAGTCCACATCCACCCCCCCACAAAATACCCACCTGACATAAAAGAACTTCGTGAAGAATTCACACACTAACTACAGTGAAGAACTCTGGCCAGTCCAAATTCACTTCTAAGAACAGTCTGCTTCTCGGCTTACTCTTTGTAAAAACTAGTGTGGTCTCCTTTTTCTGCCACCAGCCAAGCCATAAACAACAACAAACCTACAGGACTGCATGGATAAGGCAATCCTACAAAAAAGGAGCAAAGCAAAACAAAACAAACCAAACAAACAAAACAACACACTGTAACTAAAAGGCTACATCCAAGAGGAAGAAAAAAAAAGAGGAGACTAAAAAAAGACTAAAGCAAAAAAAAAAATCTCAAATAATCAAAAAAGCAGCTCAAAAGAAAAAAACTAGCTAAAGAAATAAAAAACAATCATAAGGGCTTCTTTAGAAAATATTAGAAACCTGGGGAGAGACTCCCAGAACCACTCAGAACTAGTTCAAAATGATGTGAGAACCCAGATATGCTCAGAACTAGTTCAACTGGCTGACAAGATTACTGATCACTTAGACATTGCCAACATACACGAGATATCTATACCAAGCGATTGCAGCCCCCCCTCCCCTCCCCAGCCCAGGAGATCTCTGCTCTCCAAAGCAAAACACAGCAATCATGGGACCTGAACTGCTCTCTAAACTGTACTCCAAGGGCAAGATGGTGTAAACTCATGGCTAGGCTGACTGTTTAATCATAGTCTTAGTTCTGGATCCTCAGCATGTGGCACTCCCTAATCATAGTCTTCTGTGGTCCCACCACCTCCAGGCGAACCTCCCCTGGTGTCCCACTACACTTGGCATTAGCGCTAAAAGCGGTGCCATGACCGGATCATAATGGACCTCATAAATACACATGCAAAAAAAATCAGAAATTTGGGATCCAATTTTCTTTCAATTTTTTAGAGGCAGGTAAGTGGACTTGATCAGCTTGCTTTTTTTTTTTTTTTCTGTTTTGTCTTTTTGGCCATTGATGAAAACCCATTTGTGAGAAAGGCAGTCCATAAGAGCCTCCATACAATACCCCACCGGGTATACAATACCCCCACTCATCAGCTTAAATGTTACATCATAAAAACTACCATGCAAATGTTCATCAATACATCACAAGATGGGTTTGCAAACTGGCTGTGGGGTCAGAGTGGACAGGCCTGTGTCAAGGGGTGCTGTAAGTGCCTCACTCCTCACAGGCCCAGTCTTTGTCAACTCTGGGCTGCCCGGGCACTCTTAGCATCTACTTTATGGTACAAACAAGCACAGTTGATTGGGTTATGCAACCGCTGCTAGTTGACAATGCAATAGCAAAATATAAAACACACACCTCACAGACACAGATGAAGGTCAACTCACAGAGCTACTGGTGCCAGAGCCATGGCCTAAAAATGCATAGCCAAAATGCAAAAAAACAAGGTTACCCTAGCTACAAAATAAAAACAAGGTTAGCTACCAAATAGGAAGAAATCCATCCACTGAGCACAGAAGAACCAGGGGGACCTGGGACCAGTAGTGATAGTAGTCTGTCATTCACCCATGTAGATAAATGTAATATAGAACCTTCTCATTATTGCCCACCTTATCATGAATATCTAGATCAAATCTCCCTGAGGTCATAGTCTCCTACTACTCTCACTCATCCAACACAATGCCCCATCCACAATGCCCAATGGAATGTATCTGACACTTGCAGCAGCAGCTGGAGCCACCAAAAAGTTCCTCACCAAAAGGATAAAGGGTCTCAAACATCTGTCCTCTGGCCCCGACTGAAAGAACTCAACTCTATTCAGTCTCGCTCATTGCTCAGCTCAGAGGTGTGACTAACAACATACAAGGCCAGAAACCCAGGAGATTTGATGAATATGCTTCAAAAAAAATCTAGATCCGTCCAGAGCCACAACAAGGCGGGGACTTAAACCGAACTGGGGCTATTAAGGGCGGGCTGGGGGAGATGGATCATCAAAGAAACCTCCTGTCATGCCAAAAAAATAATAAATGAGGATAGAGCAGGCCTCGCTGGCCTGTGGCAAGAGATCAAGAGAAAACTGATGGATGGATCGGAGATATCCCCAGGGGATACCTCAGTGTCACTGTGTCGACACAGGCACAGCAAAAAAAAATAATGGGTATTCCCATCCAAGGGGTGGCGTAAGCCACAAGCCACAAAACTATGGGCTAGGCTTGTAAATGCCCTCGGGCAGATAGCCTAGTATGAACCTATGAACCTATGAACCTAAGATCTAACAAGTAGTGCACGGTTGTGCCATCTGTAATGTACACGATAGTAACAATCCAAAGGAAGCAATATAGCCAGTGTGAGATTGGCTACAGGTTTGTTCCAGTTTAAAGAAACCATTTATTTCATATCCGTGGATTATTATTCCAGGTTCCCTGAAATAAACGGACAGACACAACAAATGCAAGTGTGCTGATGCTTTAATGGCAACGTTTGCAAAACAGAAGTCACCTGATGTCCACATTTTAGGATCTATATTTCTAGATATTGCATTTCATGGAATATATACTTGCAAATATGATTCAGGACACTACGATTTTTTTTTATCATTTATGTTATATGCATACTAGTTCCATGTGTTGATATGTTTTCTGTAGACAACATTGTATTATTGTTATTGAGTATTGCACCTATGCTGTTCCTTCTGTTTTGCTTCTGTGCCTTTGTGTCCAAGTCATACCTAAAAATTACCAAGTGTAAAAATAAAATAAAACAAAATAAAAAAATATATGCAAAAGTCAGGAATTCAGAAGGTCTGTCCATGACTAGAAATTCAAATCAGTGCACACTATCCACCCTATAATGGAAGATATGTATCCAAACAGTGAAGAATCATGAAAAAGAGCAGTAGCAGAAGCTATTGTCAAGCCATGGATTTGAAATATAGGAACAGTCCATTGTAGTGGCTCACTTTTTCACCAACTCAATTATCAAATGGCAGAAAGTTGAAAAGCAAATAAGCTACTTCAACATTATTGATGGTATTATATCAAGAGAAGTATAGGAAATGGTGGACAGAAATCAGAAGGGACAGAAATCCTACTGTGACAGAAACTGCAGAAGACTACCAGATGTATAGTTTGAGACAGACTAATAATCTAATGGCCATGCAGAAGATAGTCCACATCCTGAAGATGAAATTGACATAAAACAGCTGAACCAAGATCATTTTCTTTGCAATAAACATATTCTTAAGATCTTCATGAAGAGGATGAAATTGCAATTACAAAAAGAATTACAGACAGGACAAATATGTAAAAGTCAAAAATCAAAATCTAGAATAGAAAAAACAGAAGTGTCATAAGTAGTACTGTTGCAAAAACATACAGACTGTGAGAACTGTGATAGTCAATAGTTGCAAAGTGAGGATTCTTTACTCATCTTCAAGAACATTACTAGTGCACCAAGAACTGTCCTAAGGAAAAGTAGAGACTGGCTGTAAACAGTCCTGTTAAATACTCCAGCTATGGAAGACCATTGACAAACCCAGACATATGGAATGTTCCAGATTTAAAAATGATACTAAGAACTGAAAAGTTTCATTTACTAAAATGTATTAAATGCTTTCAAAAGTTTTATTTTGATGCAAATAGCCAGTGACAGACATGCTTAGTACAGTGTTAAGATTCATTTATATAATCAATGTAATGATATTTTATGATTTTGTTTTAAAAAGGGGGTATAAGATATTGAATAGTTAACATTAATCATAATGAGTTAACTTCAGGAATTTGTATATCATGTGGTACTATCAGAAGAAATAGGAATGCTATATTTATATTATTGTCCATGTATGTGGTCTGTAGGTGGAAAACAAGTTGGTTCATTGTTTATTTTTCCCCTTTCCAGCGCACTTATTCAAGGTTCAAATTAAGCTAATAATAATCACAGTTAGCATTCATCCAGTTGCCTTTGTATTAAAAAAACAAAATTTATTACACTATTAAAAAGATAAATTGAGATAATTTAAATAGTAGGCATTAATTTCAAGAGAAGTCACGATTTTAATATATCCCTTAGTCAGAGTAGACCACGCATCCAATTTCTCTGTAGTGAGAGTTGACCACACATCCAATTTCTCTGTTATTTATTAAACGTTTTGGCATAACAAATAGAAGAATGATCATTCTGCATGTGGTAAAAGAATGTGTGACCATTTCATCCACCATAGAAGTAAGGAAGTATTTCCATACCAACAGCTAAAGATTAACCAATGAACCAGACCATGGTTGCATCTGCATTAAGATTAATCACCAGTATGACCGTGCAGGTATTAAGAGATTTGGGGGGTGAATATAACACATGACAAGAGAAGAATTTAGTCTGAAAGTACTAATGTAATGAACTTTAGGCAAACAGTAAGATCATCAGATGGTTACCATACTACCTAAAGTTTACTATACCACCTAATGATTACTATACCATACACACCTAATGGTTACCAAACCATCTAATGGTTATCCATGTCACCTACTGATTACCATACCATACATCACCTAATGTTTATCATACTACCTAATGATTGCCATCACCTAATAGTTATCATACCACCTAATGATTACCATACCATACACAGCCTAATAGTTACCCATATCACTGATTTATTACCATACCATACACCTCCTATTGGTTACCATACCACCTAATGATTACCATCACCTAATAGTTACCATACAACATAATAAATATCATGCCAGTTAATGATTATCATATCAGCTAATGATTATCATACCATCAAAGGGTTCCCATACCAGCAAATGATTACCATACCAACTAATTATTACCATACCAACTAATGATTACTATACCATCTATTACCATACCAGCTAATGATTATCATACCAGCTAATGATTACCATACCACTTAATGGTTACCATACCAGCTAATGGTTACCATATCAGCTAATGATTAACTTACCAGCTAATGATCTTACTGTTTGCCTAAGATTTTCCACATTAGTGCTTTCAGACTAAATAACTGTTAGAGTACTGCAACAGAGTCCAGAATAACAGATTTTATCCAAATATTTGTTTTGCCAGATGGACTTGAACAGGACATTGTCCATTTTCAGAGACTCTGTCCTGGGTGTATGATGCTTACTCTAGCCATATGAGCTCCCTTCACCTTATTTTAAATGGTGGAGATTATGAAGCATATTGACTTATGAAGTACAATAACACTGCATTGTAATGTAGTTTTAAAGTAGTACTAATAACTGTTGAATAAATAATTTTAGTAACTGTATGCTGATGCTGACCAGGATTCCTAGAGGCGTACTGCACCTCTATGCAACACTTGCACAGCCAAATGGCACTGTGCACTGGCACAGGAAGTAATTTAATGCCCAAGGTGAAACATACAGTGCTTATGCACTGCCAGCTGTGCTTTGCGGTACATAAATAAGCAATGCACCAGCTATGCAGGTAGACACATCCATGCAGTGACTCATAAGAAGCAGTGTAAGACCCCATCCATATAGCGGTCACACACCGCAGTGTGATATCTCATAAAATAGAAAATGTGAACTCAGACTGATACATTGCAAATACTGCAGTGTTACAGCATCCGTTAGCAGGATGGCACAAAGCACCACAAAAAGCGACATAGCAATACAGTATTTGCAGCTGCAGTGTGGTATGGTATTCACATATGTGGACACCTGCTGGATGCATAAAAGGGAAGGAAAGGGATGTAAAGGAAAGTATGGAAAGGAGAAGGTAACAAACAGAAATGTAGATGTATGCAGGATGTAAGAGAAGCTGGAAAATCTTTTTTGCTGGTTATAGAGTCCCATGTTCTGTTGTTGTTTCATAAGGTTGTGTCTCTGCCCTCCAACCCTTTTTGATTATCTCATTCCCAAAGCATCTCCCTCCCCTCTTTCATTGCTATTGACTGTTGTATAAGTTATTTATGTACTCTTCTCACCCACTATTTTTCATAGATTCATGAAACTGTGCCCACCCAGCCAACTAGTATTGTTCTTGAGTAACCCTCCTTTACTACATACTGTTTCCTGCTCATTTTCATGGAGCTCAGCAAAGCCTGTAGCCATAGCCTACATTCCAGAAGTGCT
Organism: Protopterus annectens; assembly: GCF_019279795.1. Classification (NCBI taxonomy): domain Eukaryota; kingdom Metazoa; phylum Chordata; order Ceratodontiformes; family Protopteridae; genus Protopterus; species Protopterus annectens. Next base: position 545,223,113 of record NC_056741.1, on the reverse strand, counting down.
TTACGTGTATCTAGAGCCATCTAGGCAAAGTTAAGTACCGTTGATTGCTAAATCACACTTCCATTATTTTAAGTGATCGCTTTTGTCTCCTGCTTTTATGGGTGCATTTCACTGAATATTTTTTAAAATGTCTCTCTCTCATTGTTACTGTCTTGAAATTACCTTAAGCAAGGGATTTCCAGATAGTTGCTTAAATGGTTTGTGTTAGCATTACTCTTGTGGGTCTCTTCTACTGTGTTTTTACATCGAGAGGACTGGGTTTATTCATCTTGTGACAGGAGGTGTTTACCTGGTCTATCTGAGTTGGAAATACACAAAAGGACTCAGTGTTGTCATTTTATGGGCCAGAGGGCTCATTATTTAGCTTTCTGTTTTTTTTTTCCTGCTGGTATAAATTATGAATGCTTGCGTGGGTTAGCAGTGCCCTCTATAGTAGCAACCCCTAGAAAGCAACATTTTTCTGTAGAAAGGTCCATAAAACAGCAACCTGTAAAGCAGCAATATACTGCAAATACCTCATATGCCAATAAGCTTACATCATATAGTTGGGCCTCAAGTGGCAATATGTACAGATTTAGTAGAATTCTGCATTGTGTAAACGTTAAATTTAGTAAACATCAGTATCATTTAGCTTAATCTGCCCCAGTAAAGCACCATTATTAGTCTGTACAAAGTACCCCTAATAGTCTTCTAACCACAATACAGCACCTCCTTGTAATTCACAAATCAAAGGATTGGGCATTATGGATATGCACTTTTCCAACTTCTCGGTTACCAGCTTGATGGATATAGGCATCTTGAGACAATGTAGCAATTGCCTCATGTTTACTTATAACCACTTAATCCTTAAAGAAGCAGACACAGTATGCGAGAGGTGTAATTACCCAGTGACACTGGAGGCTAAAGTCTCATATACAAGTCCATATTAGGTTGTCAAAACCACACACACAACACCCACCTTACATAGCACACAACACACACATAGACTTACATATGCTGAGGCACTTAAAAGCAATCTTCCTAAACAACAAGGATCACCTAGTCTACCCGCTGTCAAAGCTATCCCTCAGCAAGACCAAAGGCACTCAGAAAATAAAATACCTAACAACACAGATACTGTCACTCTCAGTGGAGCCCTAAACATGAAGCCCCTAAGGCAAGCAAACACACTTCCCAGGACTCTCATCACAGGGGATGCCATTGTAAGATATACTGATGCCAGTCTAACCAGGCTGAACAAGGAGAGGATAACTGTTATTTGCTTATCTGCAGCAGCCAGGATCTGCGAAATCATGCATGCACTCAAGTCATTACACCGCAGGTACCAGTATGATTCCATCACAGTCCAAGTTGCTGTAAATGACCTGAGAGGCATCTCTCTGGATGAAGAGACATTATGGAGCTTTCAAACTATGTGTCTCAGGCTGGTATGAGCTTGGCACTGAGCAGCATGTTACCATCACCAAGGATGATGCCGCAGTATGAGCAAAAATGATTGATTTCAACAACTGGCTGTCTTTCTGGTGTCATTCTAAGGGGATCCAATATTTGCCAGCTAGGGAAGACATGCTCAAAAGACCACATTGCTTTGCCATGGATGATCTGCACCTTTCCCCTCTAGGCTTTCAAATACTGGCTAAGGCATTGTCCACCCCACAGTGCCTTTTTTAGGCAATGCCAAATTGATAAACCCACTGACATAGCAAAATCCTCTCAACAGAACCTCAAGGTGTTACTGCCCTGGGCCAGGAGCCTAAATAAAAAAACTGCACTCTCTCTCCAAGCTCTCCTCAAACTTGAGGATACAGATACCTGAGCATTTACCAAGACATGGTTTAAAGTGACAAATATTAGCCCAGCAAGTGCAAGGTTTCAGGGCCTTCCACACTTTTAGACCAGCAGATGCACAAACAAGGACCAAAGGTGGAGGTCTCTAAGTATACATTAATAACATACCTCTAAGGTGGTCAAACAGGATGATGTGTTGGATTTCCTCCATGTGCAAATCACCATTCACAAAATCATGTACCATATCCTAGCCAGCTATAGGTCATCTTCCATGTCCCAAGAAGCTCAGAATGCATACTTGGACCAACTGGAGAGACTTACCATCCAATCTAACATCCTACTCATGGGAGACTTTAATTTCCCTTCTATAGATTGGGAATCTTATATGGTGTCAAATCCTGGACTTCATAAGTATGAACATCCTTGACTAAATAGTGAATATCCCCACTAGAGGCTCCAACATACTGGACCTTGTGCTCACAAATATGGAAGAACACTGCACCCACCAATGTCTTGTCCTCCCTGGTAAGGTCCAACCATAAAAATGTCTCCTTTGAAATCAAAATCAACTCATAATCCCACTAAAACCAGTAACAGAAACTATTCCAAGGCAAATTACCTTTATTAAGTGATGCTTTGTCAAAATTCAATGCCCTTCCAAACCTAAAGAACACAACAGCCTATGCTGAATTCCTCTCAGAAACTCTGTACAACTATGTCAATGGCTGCATAGAGGCTGCTGTACCTACCAGAAGTAATCCCAGAACTAGCCCCAAGAACAAACTGCCCTGTTAGCATCCCAAATTAAACAGGATATACAACAAAATTAAACAGGATATACAACAAAAGGAAAAACATTACGTCATCTAGAGAAAACTCTCTCACCAAAGTAAATAGGCAAGTAAGATAGCTAATTAGGTGAAGCAAAGCCATCTTTGATATTAAGATATCCTCCCAGGTGAAAGATAACGAGAAGGCCTTCTATATCTATGTCAGAAACCTCAAGGGCAGCACACAGGAATCTGTTGAACTGGTGATTAATGTTGCCATATTCACTGAGCCCGGTGATATAGTAAATCTTTTAGTGGACAAATTTGGTTTCTACCATCCCCTCAATAATACCCTCAAATACAACTCCCTCCAATTATAACTAGGAAGCATGTACTAGTTGCTCTCACTAAAGCCAAGAACACTGACTCACTCAGCCCTGATAACATCATAGGTTGCCTCCTGAACAGTCTATAATATGACTTACCAGGATTCCTGGAGTCATTATTTAACTATATTCTTAAAGTAAGCTTTGTCCCACGTGAATGGAAGACTGTGATGGTTATCCCCCTTCATAAGGGAGGACCTTCAACAGATCTGGAAAACTGCAGACTCATTTTTTTCACTAGTCTTATTAGCAAAGTCATGGAAAGAATTATCATTGAAATTATCAGCAAAGACATAGGAGACCTCTAGACACTGGGTCCATCTCAGTTTGGCTTTGTCAAGGAAGGTCATGCGTACTGAATCTTGTGAACTTCTTTAAAAAGGTCACTAAGGCGATGAATGAGGGGAAAACTATGGCTACTGCCTACCTAGATCTGGATATGGCATTTGATACAATACTCCCACTCGAGCATTATCAACAAATTTACAGAACTAGGTATAAACCCCTTTATAACATGCTGGGTAGCTAGCTGGTTCACTGACAGAATCCATGAGGTTAGAATCGGTGAGGCCAACTTCACAAGGAAGCCAGTCACCAGTGAAATCCCTCAGTGCTTTGTGTAGCTCACTACTATTTGCCATCTATTTCTCAGATATCAAAGCCAGTGTCAAAGGCCTCTGACTAACCAAGTTTGCAGATGATTGCAAACTGAAAGCAGTCTTTGAAAACCGCTCAAGATGACAACACCCTTCAGGAAGAAGTAATAAAGACAAATGCGTGGTGCCAAAGACATGGCTTAAAACTCAATACCAAGAAATGCATTATAGTACCTTTTGAGAAGTCTGCCACCCGGGGTAACTATATCATCAATAAAGAATCCTTAAAAGTTGATTCACTAGTCAGTGATCTGGGAACTCATGTAGATAGTAACCTAACCTTCAACCAACATGTGTTTAAGGTAGTAAGAACATCCTTCTATGTTGCTCAACTTATAAGCAAGGGCATGGCATCTAGGTCTAGAGATTTCATCATACCACTGTACGTGGCCCTCATGAGGCCTATGATAAAGTACAGTGCTCCCATTGGTATATACCTAACCAGACAAGTGCAGCAACTGGAATGCACACAAAGGTTCCTTACAAAAAGAATACAGGGAGTAAATATAATGTCCTACGCTCGTTGCCTGAAAGCCTTGTCTGTTTACTCAGTATCATACAGATGTCTGAAAGGTGATCTTTGCCTGGCATACAAGGCATCCTTGGACCCTGATTTGATGAATTGTTTTGCACACCCACAAAACAAACAGCATCAGAACTACTAGATTAAAAGACCTAAATTCTGCTTGCAACATAAATATGTTGGAGAGACAGATATGTTTCTCAGAGAAATCCCATTCTCTAGAACAGGCTCCCCATCCATGTGAAGCAGAGGTCTTCCCTACTGCTATTTAAGTGCAACTTGGACCAGTGGATGGGTAATCAGAAATTCACCCCTAGTCTGGGTCCTATGTCTCTGATGGACAGAGGCAGTCAGTAAATCACCCCTATAAGTCAAATATAAAACAAATTTGTGGGTCACATTTGGGTAAAATGGCTAGGCTTTTAAGGCCCCTAGTGGCCAATAGCCTAGTCTATACCTATAAACCCATGAACTTATGAACACTGACTTTCTAAATATCGAGAAAAGAAAGTCAAATGCTCACGTTATTGAACATTCAAAACAGCAGATCCCACAACATTGTGAAATAATGGCATCAGGAAAAACAATATCTTTGCTGCAAAAAATGGAACAAAACCAACACTGTGTACCAGCATTTTTGCAAGTGGACAATCCCCCACTGCTCTCCCACATCCCTTGCAAACTATATACACTAACTCTGAGATCATACCATCCCTGGGGATATTCCTCTACCCTAGGAATTAACGCACAAATACATATCTACTCACTTTAGTGTAGCATCTGCAAGCTGTCATAATTTCTCAACATCATACACACACAAACACACAGATATGACCATCCATTACAGTCCCTTGTACTTCATGGTAGTCTGATTTTGCTTCAGATGTTTATCCTGTCCCTCACACCATTTTTGTTTTTCTGATAAATCACTCATGATTACAGTCAGTCAATAATGCCCAGTCATTAGAGGGTTATACTTCGTAATGTTCAAAAAAATGTTTATTGATGCAAAACATGTTGTTCTATTAACTCTTTAAGTCAAGTAGACTAATATTTAAAATTTGATTGTGATCCCCCAATTATTTTTGGCTTTGTCCAGAATTTTTAACCAAATAAGTTGAGAGGTATGGTGCTACCCTCAAAACATTCATATCTAAATTTCTGCTGATGTTATTTCAGCAAACTAGAATTAGGGCACTTGGCAGTTCATGTTGTTGCATATATTTTTTGTCTGTATCAGTGCTGTTTTTCTTGAATGGGCATGGAAAGCTAGCATATGCTTTTTTGCCATCTCAGTAGATCAATAGATAGCACGCTCACCTTTGCTGCAGAATACCATGAGTTATATTCCCACACTAGGTACTTAGATTAATTTTCCCAGTACTTATATTGCACTGTAGCATTAAACTGATGTCCCATCTGTCTGAACTGGTAATATTTCAGGAGGATATAAAAGATCCCATGGCACCTGTGATGAAAGGCGGTACTGCCAGCACAGCTAGCTGGACTTTTGTAAATAATTATATGTCATTTGTGAATATCAAATTGATTCATACAATATGCTGGTGTTAAAATGTATTAGAATTGTATGTCATGTGTATATCAAACTGATTTGTACAGATGTTTGTGTTTAAAAGGTATTTATAAAATGCTTGTGTTTGAAATGTATGCACAGCGTGTCTTACTGGAGGAAACAGAAATGTACATGCACTCTTGTAACTGTTTAAATGTATATGTTTTAACAGATAAAACTGAAGGGTTGACCTCAGTCCAGCAAATATCTGAAATTAAATCACTTTATAGGTTTAGTCATAAAGATGCTATCTCACAGGTTTCAATGCAGCCGGAGACACAAAGTCTATACTAGGAAGTTTTCTGTATTGTCTTTGGGGTGAACTAATTACTCCCTGGAAGTGTGGAGGTATGCAATTGTTTTATGACTTCCAGCACCTGCCAAAGATCTGAGCAAAAGCCCATGTGTGTGTATTTTTTGGGTTGGAGCAAAATTCTGCTAGCTGCCAGCAATGGGGGCTTGCATGAGAACTAGAAGTCAGATGACAATAAATGTCATTCTGCAAGCTATCCTAGCAGTAATATTTTAGATATTATTTTGAGAATTCTCTTAGTGAAAAGCAGAGCATTCTGTATTCTGTCTTGGGCCTGACAACAAGAAGGACCACTCACCACATCATCTCCCTTGCTCTAAGTAAGTTATTAGGGTATAGTAACTTTCTTAGATACAGTCAGGAATATAGCGCAGCTTATTTTAGATATTGTTTTTCTTTATTTGTCTGTGCCTGTCCTGCAATGTTATTTTAAATGTTTCCAGTGGTATGAACTCTGTCACTGTGAATATATATTTATTATTGTCTTGTTCTATTATTATTATTATTATTATTATTATTATTATTATTATTATTATTATTAAATATATTTAAACCTTTTACAGTGGCTGATCTTTGTAGAGATACTTAAGTTCTGAGAGTACTTACATATTTATTTGGTGATGCTGTGTGGGCCACTCCTAATAGCATTGCTCTTGGTCAGACCACCATTTGTATTAATATTAATTTCACTCAGTATATTGGGTACCCTTGGAAGAGCCTTAAAGTAGCGGGCAGAAGTGTCTAATGGCAGTCATAACTACCTTATAGTCTGGGCAGAAGGGGGCATAGCTGGTAAACCTGTGCCAGCCTTTCTCAGATGGGTGTGTGTGTGTGTGTGTGTGTGTGTGTGTGTGTGTGTGTGTGTGTGTGTGTGTGTGTGTGTGTGTGTGTGTGTGTGTGTAAATCAACCCTCCAAGAGTGTGAGTGTCAGCTACTTAGGCAGGGACATGAAGCACTGGTTGGACAGAGAGAGTGTTAGTGGACTTGGCTTGGAACCATGGCTAAGGACTCAGCACTAGAGCTGTGCCAGTGGGGAGTCTTATTGGGGATCTGGACAAAGATGAAGCAACCAGCCCTGGATTGACTGTGATCTCTGTGTGCTCTCAAGGGAAAATTGCTGCATCTAGAAATACTGTATGTGGACCTGTTATCCTCCCAGTGAACATTTCCCACAGGTACCAGTGGTGAGGATTGAGGTTTCTTGATTTCTGGTCCAGTGGTGGGTCGTCACAGCATCTATCAAAATAGTAGAGGTGCTTTATTAATATTTAGATTAATTTTATATAATACAAAATGCTAAAGCATCCACACACTCTGTTTTTACAGACATACTTCATTTGACACTTAAGTTTCTTCATTGTATGGATCTTTTACTGTTTTTTTGTGTAACTGAATGACCTGCTGCTAAATTCTGATTCTGCACAGACTGCTCTATTTTGTTTTTCAGAGGCTCTATAAGTAGCTAGTGACTTTACTGAATTTCTGTGGTAATATTTGTGTTTAAACTGAACCTGTACCTAGAGAAAGTGTATAATCAGAGCTCCTCCTTGCTGCATGTGTTTTTTAATGTTTAAATTGCACACACACATTGAAGAAGTGCTTTTATGACTTGAATAACGTGGGCTAGCTATACCTGAAGTGCTTTTACTGGCAATTTTCCAGTTGTACAATTGTGAATAATTGATTTAGTTTTTCTGGTATATCTTTAAAATCTGGCAAGTGTTTATTTACTGCATTGCTCTCTTGCTTAGGTTTCTTAGCTATAAATCTTAGTTCATTCTGAAGCTGGCTACTTTACCCCCCACCAAACCTTTCTGAATGCATTATTATATAATAACTGCCTGTTGTTGCCTTCATGCTTACCCTAGAATCTCTGCTTTTCTCTTTTCCTAGTTGAACTCTACAGTTCCCTACAAAACTACAGGACTGCAATCAGTTTCTCTCAACATTTAAACAGAGTAGGTTGCACACACAAAAAGCATTTGTTAAGCTTTCATTTACAGTGCTTTGTAATTAAGCAGGTCACCATACTGGTCAGCCATAGGGCTCTTTGTTTCTACTTGAGTAGTTGCCTCCTTCCCCTGTAACTGAAGTAAATTGACTCTTACATTAAGAGCTGTAATACTTACCTTATAGCTTTAGGACACCTTAGGAAACCTTGTAAACTGCAATAGCCCTCGCTACGTTTTCCCTCGCTACGCTCGGACTCTCTTCACTCCCCTCCCTGCCCCAATTCCCTCCCGCCTCCACTACCTCTAAATTTATAGTACTATAGCCACTCCCCCACTTTCCAGATCCTATCTGCTTTCATCTGGGATAATTCCACCCACCCCCATTCTACTACCTACATTTTAATAGCACCTATTAGCTTTCATCTGGCATTCTCCTATCCCCCCTCCAGTACCTTTACCTCACCACTCTATCTTCTGGTGTTGCATCACCAGGTAAAACAGTTCCTTAACTCACTAGCTGAATCACAGATAATGATATACTTCTCTTTACTACCCCTCTTGTTCACACCATACCACCTTACCTTGTACGAAAACCAGTTTCTCACGGGATTTCAGGTCCCAAAAGGCCATACCATTACCCCAGCTGTAAATCCTTCCACCTTCAACCATACTTACAGTACCAGATCCTATCCAACATCTTGTTCAGTCTATCAACATCTCAACCTCAGGCACATTAGCTCTAGATCCAAACACTACCACAAACTAATAAACAAATTCCTGAAGTTCGTCACCAAGTATAGACTCAACCTAATACTTGGTGGTGATATTCACCCCAACCCTGGCCCACTCACTTCAGATACACATACCCCCTCTACTTGCAATCTAAGCTAAAAACCTACAATTAATAGGCCAACTAACTCTCTTCTAGTCTGTCATCTCAATATTAGAAGCATTAATAACAAGGTACATGAATTGCATGCACTTCTGGATGCCCACTCCCCTGAGATTCCCTGTTTATGAAACCTGGTTAAAACCTAACACTAAAGACAATGAAGTTTTACCACCTGGGTACAACATACACAGGCTGGATCGTGCTTCGAGGAAGGGGGTGGGGTAGCTGTACTCTATAAATCTGAGTTGAATGTCACCATAGATGTAATACAACCTCCTCAGCTTAATAACTCAGAGATACTTGCCACCAAATTGCAACTTAATAAAAATAAATGCATTAATATCATCTGTATGCACATTCCCCCAGGTAACAATATATCTACATTTGAAGATATCCTGCACTGGCTATCATGTCACTACCCCCAAGAAACCCTACTACTTGTAGACTTTAACATAGACTGGGGCACCTGTTCCTCAGAATCCCCAACCACCCATATTAACCTGCATGCATTTACACAAATCATATCCACCTCTACCAGGATAGGTAAACCCAACCAAAAAGAAAGTATACTTGACTGGGTACTCATAAACAGTCACCCCCAACTGTACACCTCTGTTACCCTCCTTAATGGCCTAAGCGATCACCTTCTCACATATGTAATTAAGCACAAAACCATTAATTCCCAACAACCCTTACTCAGAAAGGTTAGAAACAATAAAAACTTTGACCCTGCCAAATTCCAACAAGAACTAAACTCATGTAATTGGTCTATTCTAAAACACCTCCCCTTAGAGGAAGCAGTAGCATACTTTAACAACAAATTCCTTGAGATCCTTGATTTACATGCACCTGTTCGTTCAAAGAGAACCAATGCAAAAACTGCACCATGGCTTTCTACAAAGTCTAAACTCAAAATTACCCTTAGAAACAAAGCATGGGTTTGATGGCGTTCTTCTAAAGACCCTCAAGATCACATTAAATACAGGCAATCCAGGAATGAAACCAAAAAATCAATTTTACAAGACAAAAAACAATACTACTGTAATTTACAGACAGTAAATCAAAATAACCCTCAGAAGTTTTGGGCAGGTTTAAATAATCTACTACATCCTGGACAAACTTCAACCCCAATCCCTGCTGCTACTATTGATAAACCCCCTGAAGATGTTTCTGATAGTTTTAACCAATTCTTTACCGAGACAATTCAAGCCCTAGCTAGCCAACTACTTCCTAGCTCCCCTGGTCCTGAAAGTAGCACCCCTAGAAACCTACTCACGTTCAGCTTCCAACCAGTCGCCACTTCACTTATCCGTACCTTGATCAAAAAATGAAAACCCACTACACTTTCTGCTGATCAACTCCCTGACGAGTACCTACAAAAATCAGCTGATGCTATTGCTTACTCCATCTCAATACTAATCAATCGAACCATAGTAGAAGCTAAAATTCTCACCATCTGGAAAATATCCTATGTAATTCCACTTCACAAAGGAGGCAGCTCTACTGAATTCTCCAATTATAGGCCATTAACTATACTCTCTCCACTTGCAAAGATTATGGAAAAATGTATTCATAGACAACTCATGGACCACCTAATCCAAAATCGCCTTATGGCAGACACTCATCATGGCTTCTGTCCTCATCACAGCACTACTTCAGCCCTCCAAGCCTTTACTAACACCATAAACCATAATCGCAACAATAATTATATATCCTCAGCCCTCTTTTTGGATCTTTCCAAGGCATTCGATATGGTTGATCACCAACTTTTAATCCACACCTTGCAAACATTCTGTCTAGATACTGGAGCCCTCCAATGGTTTCAATCCTACCTGAATGGTCGACAGCAGGCTGTCCTCTGGCAAAACAACTCTCTAACCTTCTACCTAACACCCTTGGAGTACCACAAGGCTCTATACTAGGGCCCTTGCTGTTCTCCATCTTCATTAACAACCTTTATACTGTCATCCCAAAAGTCAGCTGTATCCAATATGCTGATGACTCTACTCTGATTTGCTCAGCCACATCTCCAGTAGAGTTATGGTCAGCTACCCAGACCACCTTTAATACAATAGAAAACTGGATTTCTGAACATCGTCTGATCCTAAATACCAAAAAAACTAAAATGTTGTTATTTTCACCAACACATAGGCCTACCACTTTCACCTTTACCATAAAATCAAATGATGCCACAATAATCTCCCCTGACCCATCTACAAAACTACTAGGTGTCATCATAGACAATAATCTAAAATTTGACCTACATGTTAACCAAACTATCAAAACCATCAATAAAAACCTAGGGTCACTTAACAGAATAAAAGCCTTCCTAACCCCTCCAGCTAAAATTGCCATAGCTCGCTCTCACCTTCTTTCAACCCTTCTGTATGCATCCCCTCTACTCTCTAATTTAAACAAGACTGTCCTTAACAAACTCTCAATTTGCTACAACCACATTGCCAGGTTTGCCACTGGGCTGCCTTTTAGGACACATCATTGCATCAATCTAAATCAGCTTGGGTGGCTTGAACTACCCAGCCTAATCCAGTATAACCAACTGATTATGGCCTATAAAATCCTCTATAATCCGGACAATACTCCTGCACTTAAAAATATTATCACCCTCTATAACAATCCTAGACCACTTCGATCCTCTAACAAACTACTAATTCAGACTAGTAAAATTAATAACACAGCCGTGATTCTCTCTTTGCAAACTCTGTAAGTAGATCCTGGAACTCTCTTCCAGCTGATATTACCTTACTTTCCACTTTAGGTCAATTTAAAACTAGACTCAAACAACATTTGTCACTTAACTGGCTATGTCAATGTATCAAGCCTGGCTAACTCTCTCTAGAATGTGTAAAAATCTGTAAACCAGTTTACTGTGTAATTTAATTTAATCCTGACTTGTGCTCAGGATTAACTGTAACCTGTGGAACTTGTTTAACTTGCTTACTTATGTAATCTCTGTAAATAGTCTGTTTGTAATATGTAATGCTGGTATTATGTAATGCTGTATCTGCTTACCCTTGGAGCTTTTCTCCCCGGGCCTCCACTGAAAATGGACATGTATCCAGTCGGACTATCCCGGGCAACAAATGTAAAATAAAAAATAAAATAAAATACTTAAAATTATTTACAGGTTATCAACACAGAAGGACAAGTTGTCAACACAAAACAGTTCTATTTCTTTCATTATTTTTTCTTTTCGTTTTACCTTTTATCCTCCCTAACCATTTCCTCCACAACCATCTTCTTATTTCAGCTCTTCCATTTTCTTTTTATATAACAAATTCTCACATCTTTTTTCACAGCATCCACATGATCACAAACAATACTTTATCCAACTTATCAATAACAAAGTTTTTTACTTTATCATACTTCCTATATAATATCATATTCATATTTATGCATTTAAACCCAACCAATCTATATTCATTTTTAAACTTTTCCAAAAATTCTTTATTCTTTTTCCAATCCAAAAAACAATGTTTTGTTGTTTCTTCCTCACTATAGTCAACATATGTTCTTGTCCCCATCACCTTATATTTCATATTCCCTTTCATAGGTAACTTGTCTAATAAAATTCTCCACAAATAAATTCTCAATTTCATAAAACTTCTGTATCTTTTATTGCCTTTTTTCATCTACTTTTAATTCCTTCAATGAGTACACCAAATATTTTTTTCTAAAATCATATTATACAATTCTTTTCTTTTCCGATCAACTTTACTTACTTTTTTAACTTCCATAATTTCATTTTTGTCAAATTCTTTTTCTTCCATCCTCCCCTTTTTTCATTTCATTGCTTTTTCTTCCCATACATTTTTATATTTTTCATATAGCTTATTACCTCTCATTTTTTTGTCTTTCTTTTACTTTTCTTATTACCCAAAATAAATGTATGGATGCTAAGTGCACCACTGGATTTTTTTTTTATTCAAACCACCTTCTTCTTTTTTATTACAAATTATCCCTCTTCTCACTGGTTCAGCCTTGAACACCAAATAAAGATAACAAAATTTCTAATAACTTTGCTATTTTTCCTAATACATAAGTATTCAGAGTGTGTCTTTTTTTCTGAAATGATAAGTAAATGCTTATTCACCAGTCTAACATTTTTCATTTGTTCCAGTATCTCTCCATTGATTGACTTATTACACTGTCATACTCACCAAACGTCAGTCCCAAGATCTTATAGGATCATATGTTCATAGGTAAGTACTAGGCTAGCTGCCCTTGTGGGCCATTTTAAGCTTGGCCAGTTTCCCTTTTTGTGGTCGAAATAACCTATCACTTTTGGTTATAGATTAGCCTAATGAGAATAACTGGGATCATACCATAGATAATTTGAGGGGACCTATATATCGGAGAAAGTATTTAGGAGCTGCCTCTGCCCATTAATAGTGCAGGGAGCAGTCTTGGGATACATTTCCTGTTTCCCATCCATAGATCTAAGTCGTGCTTAAATATGGACAGGGATGAACTTTGTTTTATGTGGATGGGGAGTCTGGGGAGATATACCTATCCCTCCAAACTGTTCAGTTGATGTTGCAGAAGAGGGTTATATCCCTAGACTGAGTATTTCTGATGGCATTTGACTTACTGGTATGCAGTAAATCCATTAGTAATAGGTCAGAGGATGCCTTGTATGCCAGACACAGGTCATCTCTTTGTAGTCTGTAGGATACCAAGTATAGTGACAGGGCTTTGAGCCAGTCCATGTAGGACATGTAGTTTAGGCCTTGTATCATTTTAGTAAGGTATCTCTGTGGGCATTCCAGTTGTATGTGTCTGGACAGATACATGCCATAGGGGTACTATATTCAATGATTGGCCTAATGAGGGCTGAGTAAAGGGGCCAATGACATCCCTACTTCTAGACACAACCCCTTTGTTTATAATCTGTGCAATGTAGAAGGGCTTTCTTACAACAATAACCACATGTTGGTCAAAAGTAAGGTCACTGTCTATATAAGTTCCCAAATCCCAAACAACTGAGTCAGCTTGTGGGATTGTTGATATGGTAGTTCCCACAGGGTAAATGATTTTCCAAAGGACACAATAATGCATTTTTGGCTTTTATTTTTAGTCAATGATTTTGGCACCAGTTATTTGATACAAACCTACCTTGAGGATGGCTAAGTCATCTGGGGATTCAATGACTGCTCCTAGCTTACAGTCATCTGAAAACTTAGTCAGTCAGAGCTCTTTGGTATTGACTTTTACTTCAGAAAAGTAGATGTCAAACAGGAGAAGACCCAGCACAGAACCCTGGGGTACTCTACTAGTGACTGGTCTGTTTGTGGAGGTAACTTCCTCTATTTTATCTCTGTTCTAGCTGTGATCCAGTTGGCAATCCAGTGGGTGTCATAGGGGTTTATTACCAGTTTGTTTAGCTTTTCTACTATGCCTAAGTTGGCAACTGTATCAAAAGCTTTGATCAGGTCAAGGTATATGGTGTGTACCATTTTGCCTTCATCCATTGCTTTGTTGACTCTTTAAAAAAATACACCAGGTTGAGTAAACATGACTTGCCCTTGACACATCCAAACTGAGATGTGTCCAGTATTTGGAGGTTTCCTATATCCTGAATGATTTATTCCATGATAACTCTTTCCATGGCATTGCATATCAGGGTGGTCAGACTTAAGGATCTGTAATTTTCTGGGTCTGTAGAAGGTCCTCCTTTATAAAAGGGAATGACTGTAACTGTTCTCCATTTGCTTGGTACAAAACCTGTATGGAGGCTGAGACTGAACAGTGTTGTTAGGGATGTGGCTAAATCTTGTTTTATGCTATTTAAGATGCATCCAGGTATATTATCAGGACCCATCAATGCAGTATTTTTAGCTTTTGATAGCACATTTAGGACTTGGTCTTGTGTGATAGCTGGAGGCGAGCTAGTTTCAGGTATATCTTGAAGGAAAATTGAAGGGGAGAGATGGTTAAAGTTAGAGCTAAATTTATTGGCCAGTAGGTTCACTAAATCTTCAGTGATGCATCTCTGCATTGTGCTTTTGAGATTAAGAACATAGCTAAAATTCCTTTGGCTTGGGTAGTTATTTTAGCCTCAAACTATATTTGTTGGATTTTATTAAGCTTCCAAGTTGTTTGTTTATTTCAATGCCAAGGATTCTAACATTCTAAGAATTACTCTTCTTACTTTTGGTCAGTTATTTTCCTTTTATTATAAATCTTGTTGGAATTATGGTTCCACCATATGAGTTTGTTTCTGGGGTTTGCCCTCCACTTGTTCCAACTATGTACAGCTGTAGCTATGTAGCTGTTTACAATCTAGTGTAGCGTGGTAGTGTACATTTCTACATAATCAGTGGAATTAACTGGGTTTGGTGGGGATTTGAAGCTTGCCAATGTATCACTTAAGAGTAGGTAGTTTGTCTTAAAGAAATTTCTAAAGGTACTTTGGGTAGAGGGGATCTCTGGTTTCAGTTTTATGGTCAGACCTAACAAATGATGAAGATACACAACGGATGGTGCAAGATGCTCCCATATTATTAATATCTTTACTTCTTTTCTTATGAAATATATTCCATTTTTTTCTTCCCTTACACATCATTTTGTTTAACTGAAGCCCATCTTTTTAACAGCTTTTCGATCCTTATTACAGCCTTAGTTAACCATCCCTTGTTTTTTATTATTTAAACTTAATCATCTGCATATGTCATATATATTAATAACATAACATTTCCTTCCATCTCACATCTTGCCTCCCTCATTTCATACATAGACATCTATACTACCGCATTCACTACTAAAGCAAATAAGTACATACTCATTGGGCATCCCTGGTTTACTCCTCTTTTAATAATTATTGTTTCCCCCATACATCCATGTATCATAACTTGTATCCATGAATTTTCATAACATTTATTACATTAGTACTATTTTTCTATGCCTTATGCCTCTAAAATCTACCACATTGCTTAATGTCTCACTTTATCAAATGCTTTGGCTACATCACCTCCTATCAGTCTTACTACATTATTTTCTTTCAGTATCATCTCTACTACTTCTTTCACTATAATTAGCATTTCTTTCACATATCTTCCTTTTATACCACAAATCTGGTCTCCTACTACCTTATCCAATACTTTTTCCATTATTTTGTAGTATTTCCATAAATACTTTACAGTATGTAGTCCATAATGTTATGAGCCTCCAATTTTTATATCTTTTCTTTAATTTTTTTCCGTATAAATTTTATCACTCCACCATGTCTTTTTTCTGTTATACCTTCCTTCGTATTTGTTAATTTCCTTATAATACTCATAACTTTGACAATCTAATCCTGGCACTGATTCATTCTTACCTTCCATTATCACTTTCTCTATTTCTTCTGTTATTATATCATTTTCTTAAAAAAAAAATTTCCAGATTTTTTTTTCACTTTCCATTCTTCTTCTTACCCATCAATTTCCTCTTTTTATACATTTTCTCTAAAAAAAAAAACTTTCTATGACCTCCATAGCTTCTTGTTTGTGTCTTATTTTTTGTTTGCCATCTAAGACAGAATCTAACTTTTCTTCTTTTTCTCATTTTTACTTTCTTTTCTTTGAGAAAAAAATCATTGCCTATGTAGCACAACTTTTACTTTTTCTCTATTCTTTTCATACATCTGTTTTATTGTTTCCCTTACTTTAACACTTCCTATTTCTATTTCTTTCTAATAATTCTGTAAAATGTCTTCATATTTAATCATATTTCTGTTTTATTCTTCTTTCCACTTCTCAATATATGTTTATACTTTGCTTATATACTACCCACCACTGTGTCCAATTTTTATAAAATGGTCTCGTCATATTTGTTTGTGTCTTTCGGCTTTTCCCGGTTAGGGGTCACCACAGCGGAACTCCGGTCCGCTAATGATTGGTAGTTGATTTTTACATGCCGAGTTACCAGCCCTGATGCACAACCTTCAACGAAGGTATGCCCATTCACGCATGTCTCCACGCAGAAGAAGCTCTAGCTGAGAATCGAACCGGATAGCGTCTTACTGTGAGGCGATAACGCTACCACAGCACCACCACCACGGATGGTCTCATTGTCATATATTTCCCATAATATTTCTTTCTCTCTTTTCATTTCTTCCTCCATTTTAAACTCTGCAGATAATCTAGTTATCTCTTTTCCCTCATTTACTATTTCACTTTCTTCCCCTATTCTAGCTTATACTGCTCTATGATCTGAAAACTCTACCATCTGTATCTCCCATTATTTCTTTCATGTCTTTAGAATAAATTATATAATCAATTTCAGTCTTAAAAATTCCTCTTTTATATATCCAATCACTATTCATTCCATCTTTTGCATTTCCACATTTTATTAAATCCCTTAACATCTTAATACCCCGTGTTATTTTTCCCCTTTCTTTTCTGAGGTTACACATAAAAATCTCCTAACATCACTAGTGGCATATTTACTAACAACATTTTTTGATATCTCAAGCAACTGTTTTCTGTCCATCATTTTACTATATGCATAAATCATTATTAATTGTACACATTTTTGTCTCATTCTTATATCACATATCACTACCTTTCTTTGTACTACTACTATTACAGCTAATATTACTTCTTAATTTTTTTTATAAGAATACATTTTTCAGACATATCTCATTTCCTACCACCAAACAATTTGTCCCCCTCCCATTCTACCTGTATTATTTTCCTTTTGTCTTCTTTGTTATATCTGGTATCTAGCATGCAAAACACATCCAGTTTTATCTTTTATACCATTCAACCACCACCAAGCCTCATATATCATTTCTAATACTATTTACATTCAATGTTAAAATTCCTATATCATTCTTTTCCTTTTTTTTTGTTTTACTTCCAGATCTTCTTCCAAGTCTCCCACCTTTGTCACCTCCTTGTTCTTATTCTTCTCCTGTCCTAATTTCTCCCTCTTCTTCCTCTCTTCTTTCTAAAATTGCACATCTCTTCCTGTGTATTAATAACTTCATTTTGAACTATTTCTTCTCTAAATACTTTCATTGTTTCCACTTTCTCCAGTATCCCACTCACCCATTTCAGTTTCTCTTTCAACATCTTCTGTAATAATGTTAGTCTCTCTTTTGAGCTTTCCTCTTTATCTACTCTTTCCTCTTCTAATATGGGATAGTCAAACCAGAAGTGTCGAAATTCTTAATATTTTCTACAAACAGGTTTACAGTTGCTTATAAGTTTCCTCTCCCCACACTGGCCACATCTTTGTTTGGTACAGTCTTGTACTAAATGATTTTCATCCCCGCAGAAATTATCCTAGTACCTAACAATTCCTTGCTTAACATTCACAGTTATTATATTTAAAATATGTTGAATTTTCCTATCCTTAACATCCATTGTTACCCAAACTTTCTAAGCCCCAGTCCATACATTTCTTTCATCACATATATTTTTTAATTTAATGTACTTTACTATGTAGTAAAAGGGAAAAAAATGTTTTAACTCATGCTTATCCATATCTGAAGTAATAAATTGCACATTTATTTCTTTTTTAGTTGCCATCCCAAGGTCTGAAACAAATAGTCTTTCCATTGTGCTACTGCATTGCTTTTTTCAGTCTCAGTCAAAGATTTTTCCATCAAATTAAAGCTTTCAAATGTCACTTCGCAAAAATTTTTCTCTACCAAATTAATTAATGCACTTACCTGTTTAATGTTAAATCCTAGTGGCAAAGTAATACTATCCATAATGTCATACCTGATAAAACTGCCATCATGTTTACTTTTTATTCTTACCACTGGCTGTCTTCTTTCAGTTTCTGCTTCCATTCTTCCTTGGCTTACTGTATATGCATAACTTCTTCTTTCTTGTAATAAAAAACCCTGTTGCAGAAGTAAAGCATGAATTCTACCATAATTACATACATCCTCTGCTGCTCTGAGTTTTCTCTTCTAAACACCTAAGCACTGGCCAAGATGGAGGATCAGCCTGCTAGTTCCAACTCTGTTGCCTGCCTCTTGGCATTAGGTCTCCTATGATAGTCCCTGGGATTCAATAAACTCTGTGTAGGCTCTGTGCGAAGCCCAAACGGAGTTTACATTTGTGCTCAGCAGTGCGTGGTGAGCAGCAGCACCCACCACCGCACAATGCATATTAATGCCACACACCATGCCTAAGAGAGGTTTCATGGCTGGCAACAGTGGTGCAGGCCAGTCAACCATATAAGCAAATGGGGATAGCAATTCCGTTTAAAGCACACCACCTATGGTCCACACATTTGCACGGAATGCCACAATGATCACCAGGGCTTCACATATAGCTGTCAATCTGTTAGTACAACACATCTGCACAAAAGCCAACATAATGCAGGGACATTTAACCAGAAATAGGGACATATTTGACATAGATGTTGTATAAAAATGTGGTAGAATGAAACTCAAACATGCTTCTCAAACTCTTAGAGCAAGAAATCTGGACAAAGTCATAAATAATGGGGGACAAAGGGCCTGAAATAGGGCTAGATTCTAATATTGCTCCTCCAAACTTAGAAAGTTGATAGAATAATAGGTTGTACAGTAGCATAAAGTCTCTGCAGAGCATGAATTTTGAAAAGCAAATGTCTGTCATCAGTTTCTGACTTCAATCTGCAATGACATGCCAATGATTTGCCAGAAAACCAAAATGTTATGAGGAAAGATCAAAAATATGAGATAAAAAAATGGATGTTCTGAACATAATCAGGACAGTTGATAGTTATGAGCTATCAGCTGGAAATTCCCTCTTCTCAAACACCATACCCAAAAACCTGGAACAAATTACCAGCCACAATAACTTCCAGCTGCTCTATAACTCAGTTCAACAAAACTTCTTAAATCTCACCTAACTCACTCCTGGCTCTGCTCCTGTGCCTGCCCTGGCTAACACTAACACTAACTTACCTCACAACTACTTTCAAATATATTATGTCCAAATTAATAGCATTCTGGCCGTCCTGTACACTCAGCTAAATGTCTTGTTCACAACCTTAGTACCCACAGAAAAAACTGTTAATTAAATTTAATTTCTTCTTAGACTTTTATCATTCCTGTTTCTACCCTACCTTTGTATACTAATTGTAATTATGTAATTCTGTATTATTGCATTTTATTTTATTTTTATAATGTAAGTTGTTCTTTTTACTGTTATAATTTTTTGTAAAGTTGTTCCTTTTACTTTTATAATTTTGTATTTTTGCTGGAGCTTGTCTCCCCGGGCGTCTGCTGAAAAACAACCTGTGTCCAGTCAGACTTTTCCGTTAAACAAATGTAAAATAAAATAAATATGAACTCAAATGTATGTGATATTGACTCACATCAGTACTGAGATCATCCCAGTGATATGGCAGAAAACCACAGATTTGATAAGGACGCATCTGGACATCCTGGACATATCTGGACAGTTTAGAGGTATGAATATTAAGTATATCATCCAAACACAGTGCAGGATAGTGTATCTACAGTGCAGAGTATTGTAGTATCCCATTCCTGCCATTCTGTATTGAAGCTGTGTAAATGATTTGTAATGAGACAGACTGCCATGAAAATGAACACTCAGGGGAAGTGTGTGTATTGAACAGGGACACACAGATGAATTGTAAGAATGAACACAGGGAAAGAGGACAGGTGAAACAACCTAATGCACTGCACAGAAGGCCATGTCAATGGAATATGGTTGTTGCAGCCACACCAATCACATATCTATATGGTACAGTAGGGAATGTACATAGTAAAATGCGTTTAAAATGTGTTTTATGTGACTGTCACACAAGGTAAAATAACAATGGGGAGGATGTCTGTGTGAGATAAGCATTCTGACATGAATGATGCAGAGGACATCTATCATAGATCTGACATACAATTTTTGCAAAGTGATATGTCTGAATATGAGTGTACTCTCAACAGAGGTCTCCAGCAAGGAGGGCACAGGTAAAGGCTCATGGAAAACATTACAAAACCAACTACAATTGTGGACAATATCAGAATAATACCACCAGTAATCCCATGCCTCTGACATAACATATGTGATTTAGAGTTATAAGAGATGAGTTTGTACGCACATAATTGAACAACTATTACGATACAGCCACACTCTATGAGGGTAACCCGCACACTATCCTGGCACTGTAACATCTACTGGAGGTGTTAGGAGGGACACTGCTATACCTGTATGTTACAGTATGGGCAATACAGGCTAGTTGACTTGTGTGCATGGCATGTATGTATGTATATATGTATACGTGTGTATATATATATATATATATATATATATATATATATATATATATCAAATCATATATGTACTGTATATGATATATATATATATATATATATATATATATATATATATATATATATATATTATATATCATATATATAATAAATATTATATGGCACAATTCACACTGTCTTGAATGATGCACATGCCATTAATGTTGTCAAAGAGCTATGTATGTAGTGTGTGCATAAGCAGACCAGGTAGCACACATGCATCTAGTGTAACAACTTGATTAGTGTTCAGCACAATCAGACAGTCATGTATATCCCCAGAAAGAATACCTAGGTATGGCCAATAAGCTGTGTGACAGTGCACTGTGACAAAGGTGGTACACTTCAGTTACACATCACTGGAAGATGTGTAGGGAGAAACATGAAGAAGGGTGCATTGTATACAGTTACTGGTGTGATGAAGGCTCTGAACCATGAAGGTATTATGGCCTCTGATGTGAATGTCCTTCACATACCCAGTACACATGTTACATTCAAGGGAATAGTCATCACTGTCACCACATGCTGGTGTATGTACCTCTTACCATCTACCCCAGGACATGGGTCACATACCTATTAGTCTGATTATAGGGTGTGATGATGACATTATACTTGGGTGATGTGTTTGTGTCCTGACTTAACAACCCCCCTATGTTTCTTGTCAATGCAGGTATTGCCATGGCTATGGCAGCAGTTTTTGGTATATGTTAATACTGTCTGTACTATACTAATATCACAGTAGGAGTCAATGATTGCCCAGAATCTGTAGTCCTTCAGGCGACTCTTTGAACACAGGATGTGTATGTCATCTGTGATAGCCATCATTTAAATTATGGAAAGGAAAGGGCCTAGTAGACAGTCCTGATGTATGGGCCTGATCACTGGACCTGAGATATAGGTCACATCACACATTTCAACATAGTGAGATGCCACATACGTGATACACTGGTCTAGCCATTTGGTGATACAGCTGTTTATGGACACATATGGCAATGTTGATTGAATAACTTAGTGTGGATTTGTGTCAAATGCCTTGGCATGGTCAAGATTCACAAGATGATACTGTTATCATGCATGCCCTCAATAACCTCTTTGAGGACATCTGTCAGATGTAGCAGACATGATATAGCATTAACAACTCACATAGGTCTGTTGCACACAGCAGGAATACAACTAGTGTACATGTAGAAGAGGTCCATGATGACATGTTGGTCTAACTCACAGTCAAGGAGAATCAGGATGTCTCTATACATGCATGCATCAAGTGATGTCCCCCCAACTCAGATGGATGCATGTAGATTTACACCCTTGTATGGCAACATAGCCCACGCAGAGGGTGTGTTGAAGTGTATATCCAACCTTATCAGGAAGGTGTATAAGCCACATCATGCCAGAGGTGATCCATGATGTTGTCACAGCCCATTGATTCCATGTGATAGACCTGGATGAAGGTAAGACAATGCATATCGCCTTTTGCCTAGGGTTTTGACACAATCCCCCATGCAGGTATCATTGAGAAACCCTCCCACCTGGAGATTAACCCTTACATCAGTAGATGGGTAACCAATTCGCTCACCAACATAACACATACTGTGAAAGTTGGTAAATCAACCTGTACCAAGTAGAGTTGTCACCACTGGTAAACCCCAAGGATCTGTGCTTGGCCTTTACTGTTTGGACTCTATTTCCCGACAGTTTAGGATAAAGTATATGGCCTTTGGCTTACCAAGTTTGCTGACTCTTGCACATTGGGTGCAATCATTGAGTCCACCAATGATGATAACATAGCACAGGAGGAGCTAACACACACAAATGAATAGTGACAAAGGCACACAATCTACAGATAAATGCAGAAAAATGTCTTTTTTAAGTTGTCCATCTGAAAAGTGGAATTCCATGTTAATCACAGCATTGACAACAGTCCTGCTATTCTGAAATCCAGTGATTCAAGCAATGGGAACACATGCAGATAGCAATCTGAACTTCAACCACCAAGTGTCCACACTGGTATTTAAAGCCTGTGTTGTGCACATCATAAGTCATGCCATCATATTCATATCTTAGGATTGTATGACAGCACTGTAGTTAAACCTCATCAGAATACTAATAGAGTATAATGCTCTCTTTTGCATGTACCTCACTAGACACATGCAGCGGCTGTAGAGATAACAGGGCTTTCCCAAAACAATAACACAAGGCCTACAAACCATGCCATGATATATGTGGGTAGATTAAAAGCCATGTCACTGTAATGTCTAGAATAGGATGAAGTGACTTCTCCTGGCCTCCAGGCCAGTCTCTGACCCTGTCCTGGTGGGAATACTAGATATACAAAAATCTGATATAGCTGATGACATCAGCAGTGTCTGTTGAGGAGAATATGGTAATAACAGAGTCCCACATGCTGGTGTAAAAGGCTCTCTGCAATGTCAAGCAAGAGCTCATACGCACACACACACACACACACACACACACACACACACACACACACACACACAGTTGACTGCAATGAGACTAGAACCCCTACCTAAGTACACAGACCACAGAACATTACCCAAGAACCATGGCACAAGTCTGACTTGGAGAGTCTCAGACAAGACTTTATAGCTGATAACATCAGCAGTGTCTGTTGAGGAGAATGTAATAGTGTCCCACATGCTGGTGTAAAATGCTCATGCAATATCAAGCAAGAGCTCACACACAGTTGACTGCAATGAGATAAGAACCCCTACCCATCTAAGCACACAGACTACAGAACACACTATTTTATGCAAGCACCACTGCTCAATGCTGACTTTTACAAGAGTGCAGGTGAACTTATAGTATATGACATCAGCAGGCCATGTGAGAGACAATATGTTGGGAGGCCTGCATGAAATTGATGTGTAGGCATCTGCAAGAATCAAAATACTGTCAATCCATGGTATTGGAGCAGTAAGTGTAGGATACACACTTCTGCACTTCTGTCTAGACACACACACACACACACACACACACACGCACACGCAAACACACACACACACACACGCACGCACGCACACACACACACACACACACACACAGACACACACACACACACACACACACACACACACACACACACACCTGCAGTGAAAATAGGACCACTACCTAAGTACATAAACTAAAAAACACAATACGTTACACAAGGCTGCTCACCTTATAGTGGACAACATCAGCAGGCCATGTGGAAGATAAGATGTTGGGAGGCCTTAATAGGAGGCTACTAGCCTAATGGCCCTAGGGTGTTTAGAAGCCTAGCTGTGTAAAAAACTCAAGTACCCTTATTGAGCATAGTTAGATGGTCATTGTTAGCACACTGATTTTGTGGCCAACACTGACTGGCCCTGTCCATGAGGGATATAGGTGCCACTCCAGAGATGACTTTATAATCATCCAACCAGTTGTCAAGGTTGCACTTGAACAGGGTCATTGAGGAGCACATGCAGTGGGAGCCTATTACACATGAGTGTCAATCGTTGAGGGATATATCTGTGTCCCCAGCATGTTCTGTTTATATCACAGGCTAGGCTGAGAACCCTGGAGCAAGTTATTCTTGTCCCATTTGATTGCAGATGCCCAGCATTTACAGTAGAGTAGGGTTTGAGACTGCTCTGTATGCCAGACATAGGTCACATGTCAGCAGCCTGCATGATACTGAGTACAGTGACAGATCTTTCAGTCTTTCCATGTATGTTATGTTTGGAGGCCCTGGATTCTTCCAGTCACAAATCTCTGTGTTTCCTCCAATTGCTGCAGGTGTCTGGTGAGGTACAGACAGAAGGGAGCATTGTACTCAGTTAGTGGTCTGATTACGATATAGTACAGCATGGCCTCCCTGATCTTCAATGTGATGCCCATATGTATGAGGTACGCAAGGCAGAATCTGTGTCATACTACTATGGACACATAGTGATGAAAGTGTAGATTGCTATCAACATGTGTTCCCAAGTCTCACAACACTGTGTTTGAGCTTAGAGGGGTGCTCTGTATAATATAATTAGCAGGGGCACTTCATTGCCAAAGGGGACAGTGAGACATTGTTTGCTTTAAGTTTCAGTCCATGAGTTTGGCACCAATTATTTGTCTGTGTCAGCCCCATCTGTAATATGTTACCATCACTGGGGAACTCTATATGACTGCATCCAGTTAACAGTCATCTACACACTTGGCAAACCACAGGCCATCTACTGTTGCCTGCACTTCAGGGAAGTAGTTTCCAAACATCTGAGGGCCCAACACAGATCCTTGTGATATTCCACTGGTAAGTGGACTAGTGGTGAAGGTGCAGTCTCCAACTTTGAGAGTGTGTGTGTTCTGTTGGTGAGCCAGTTGGTTATCCATTTAGTACTGTATGACCTAATTCCCAGATGGGAGATCTTTAAACATGGATGGAAGATAGTGTCAAAGGCCTTGGATAACTCAGTATATGCAGTATGTCCTTTTAGCCTTCATCCAGTTCTTTGGGATAAGTATCAAAGAAGTTTACAAGGTTCAATAAGCAAGATCTACCCTTGACAAAACACAGACTTGGTCAGGTCAAGTCTGTTGAAGGTCACCTATGTCCCTGTGGATAAGGTCCATGCTGATTCATTCTCAGCTTTGTAGATAAGGCTTTTTAGGCTTATGGGTCAATAGTTGTAGTTCTGTTTGTTACCAGATTGGTGTGCATTGTATATCACACAATACTTGATATTACTTTCTGCAGTGTAGATGATATATGTATGGAAAAAGTACTGAGACACCAGGATTACAGTGCTTTTGGGGGGGTGGCAACACATTGCTGTATTGCAAATATGTGACAAATTGTTCGATAGGGCCTTCAGTTTGCAATGTTTCCACACGTAGTTTCATGTTATAGACAAGAAATGGACAGTAAACAGCAGTAATACATAATAGTTACCTTTCCATAGTGCAGTGAGCAGCAGGTTTGTGAGACAGTTGGCAAAGTGTCTATGCACGGAAGATACACATGTTTGCACGTAGATAAGCAGTGCGTGAACACGAGCCACAGTGCTAAAGTCTGACAGTTAGCATTGAGTCTATGCAACATATCTGATGCTTAAATGACTCTGTGGCAGAATGAGTTACTGCATTGATACATTCCTTTCTGGGTCCAGATGGTACTGGGTTCAAATCCAGGTGTTTCTAATACTTTTAAATATTTTAAATTGCAGAGTGATAATGCAATAACATGAATTCCTTATAGTACATGTGTTGCTGTATGTTGGCATAGTACAGCAATGTTAAATGGCATTAAGTTGCAGTAACAGCATCAGTTTGCCACTGCTCACCTTTGCTGCAAGTTTGGTGCACGATCCACACCTCCTTGCAAACATGGAGCCCAAAAAGTGAAGGTTTCTACTGCTTTTCCAGCAACTTTTGTGTGTTGTGTCTGATTCTGTTTTTAGACCAGATTAAAGTGGTGAAATGGGGAGCAAGCAGGGGGAAGAACAAAGGGTACGCAGGGCAGGAATGTACAGGAGGAAGGTAGGAAAGAACCATAGCTATCCATTTCTTTAGCAGTGTAAATTGAACATATGTGAAAAATATTAACTGAATCTGGACTGTCACTTCCAGAGAAAAGGGCATACACAATGCAATCATACTGTATAGCCAACTGGACCGAAGACACGTGTATGAAATGGAGAGCTGTGTATGAGTCGATTTTTTTTTGTGGGGCAGGTACCCATTTAACTTTTATTTCAGAGAGAGAGGAATGTTGATGAGTGGGATGAGGGTGGGGGCATCCCAAGCCCAAGATTGTCAAGCTGGGAGGCAGTGAGAATCAAGTCCTCACCCACTGGACTGTCATCACTGTTACCTCACTCTGCTGGTGGTTGGAGTGCTTGACATCTCCTCCACCTCCTAGTGCTATGCAAAATGATGGACAGCAGCCTTTCCAGCTGGTGTAGGCTTGCACCAACGGTGCAGCACAGCATCCTATGTCCCATCCCTAGCCACTCATTGTGGGTGATGAAATCACCACCTCCACCACTGGTCCTGGAGGGTACCTCTGGACCAGCCTCCAGGGCAGGACTATTTGAGGGTGCAGGTACTGCAGGTACAGCAGAGGCAATGCTGCCAGATTAGATCCCAAATCTGCTGGAATTTGTGCTGCAGCCAGTGGAGCAGAGGCAGGTTGATCCAATGGGATTGACTTACCTCACTGTGCTGTGGAGCATTTAGCAATGTGGTACACATAAATGACATGGACACATTTTGACTGGACTAGCGACATGGTGTCAGAACTGGGATTCTAGAGACTGCTTTTCAGAGCTATGAGGCACAGAGTTAACAGTGAAGGTAAACTAAGAGAAACAAGCACAAAAAAGGGCCAGAAATGGACCAAATGTAATGAAAACTTGCATGAATGATTTATTTTATAAAAAAAGATACAACAAAGCATTACAAGGGCACAAACTGCATTATTAAAACAAGCGAGAAGCGCAAAAGGTTTATGAATTAAACAAAATGCTTAAAATTAAGATATTTGATAAAACGATTATCAGAAGAGCAGATAAGGGGTTTGGAATTACCTCAGAATTGTAAAATGGGCACGTTTAAAACAAAACGAGCATGTTTCAAGCAAAATGGGCATGTTTAGAGTAAAATGAGCACAAGAAAAGTATGGGCATGAAAGAAAATGAAACAAGCAAAACGAATATAATAAGAGCAAAAAGGTCACATTAAGGATACATAAAGCAAGGTCATTGCAAGTTTTTGGCAAAGTACTGTGTTTTGGCATAACTACTATTTTGCATTGCATTCAGAGCATAACTAGAGATATTCAAAGTATCTCAAAGTGTGTAAAGTGCTTACAGTGTGTGCTTGTTACTGTGTATTTATTCCAAAGAGTTTATTTGTGTACAAAGTGCAACTATTTCATGAAGTACAGTCAAAATACAGCCATTTCAAAAAGTTTCTTGTACTGGGTGTGTCTATTCGCAAAGTGCCACCATTACAGAGTGTTTCTTGCTCTGTAAATAGTTATTTAGCAAGGTACCACCATTTTGGGGAAGTTTCAGTGTGCTGTGTACTGTTTATTCGCAAAGTGCAGTCACTTTGAAATGTTTCTTACTCTGAGCTTCTTCTGCCCAGTTTATTCACACAGTGCAGTTATTTTGAAATGTTTTTTACAGTGATAAGAGGTGATTTCTTACAGTACAGTAATTTCAAGAGTATCACAGTGCCCGAAAGACTTATTTCACAAACTGCAGTTATTCAGAGGCTTGTTGTGCTATTGGTCAAAGTTACAAATATTGGCATAAATTTCCTGGCATAAGTATATGTGTGTGTGTTTGTGCATACTTGCAAAAGTCTTCACTGATATGTGTTAATATGTCAGATGGATTTCAAAAACCCTCACCACTTTTATTTGAACAGAATGTCGCAGAGAACTGGAGAATATTTGATTAAGAGTATGATATTTTTATACAAGCAGCTTATTCTGACAAAGATACATGCACCAGAGCATTCATTTTGCTAAACTTAGCTGGGTCAGAGGCCATTGAAAGAGAGCATTCATTTGTATATGCACCAGCAGTATAGGAGGGTGAAGGTGAAAACCATCATATTGTTGTACAGGGGGAATCAAGGAAAGACCCAGAGTGTTTGAAGTGCAAATTCAGAGAGATGCATAACCCCCAAACAAATATTACATTAGAGAGGCATTTGTTTTATACAAGAGATCAGAAACCAGGGGAAACTTTTGCAGCTTATATAACTGACCTGAGAAAAACAAAGCTAAAATGTGTCAATTTGGTGATATTAATAATGAGTTGATAATGGACAGGCTTTTGAGTGGTACTAATAGTGCTGCTGTGAGAAAGATTTTGCTTCATGACATTGATTTAATTTTGAGTAAAGCTACTGAGATTTGCCAAATCCATGAATTTACAGAAAGGCACACAAGTATGCTTGCAAGTGATAAGAACATGGTTTCAGCAGGCTCCAGAGCAAATGCAGACAGCATGCAATACGTGGTTAGCAGAAGCAGGCCTAAGCACATGGCAGCTGCAGCCCCTGTGGGTTTTTATTTATTTATTTATTTTACATTTGTTGACCGGGATAGTCCATCTGGGTGTGAGCCCTTTTTCAGCGGAGGCCCAGGGAGAAAAGCTCCAATAAAACAAGAATAACATTGACAGGTACCGTGTCAGTTTTACATACAATTTAACAGAAATATTTAGAGACAACAAAGAAAGTACAATATACAATAGGCACATAAGTGAAAAGGAGAAAGTTTTCCAGCAAGTTCTAAGAAAATGCCATGCTCAGTGCAGTACAATGGTGAGTCAGCAAAAGCCAAATCCAGCTTTATTGTTAACTGTCGCAATTGTGGTGCCAGTCATGAGACTAAAAGAGAGAAATTCTTAGCATTTGGTCAGCAATGCCACAAGCATAAAAAAATGGAATAATTTTCAAAAGTTTTGCAAATCAAGTAAACCTCACACAGTTATAAAGAAGGGTCACTCAAAAAAGCTAGTTGATCATATAGAGTGCTGCAGTTCTACTTTTTGTGTAGATGATGTATAAGTAATTGGTGAAAAGGTTGATGCAGTGAATTTGTTGGCAAAGAACGAAATGTTTTGTACCATCCAGATCAATGGTAAATCCACCGAGCTCAAAGTAGACACTGGTTCAAAGTGTAATGTTATGTCAGCAGACACATTTGCTAAGGTGAGAACTGGTGAACAACTGAATGTGGCTAGTTGTGCTAAACTTGTTGCTTATGGAGGTGAAGAAATTCAAACTGAAGGCTCAGTAGTGCTTTCATGTTATTTGACTAGGAACTGTTATAGCTTGTTATTCTATGTATCCGAAGACCTGTGTAGTCATTATTGTATCTCAGAGATAGTTTGAGAATGAATCTTTCTTTTACCAAAGAAGTTCATCATATAAGCACATATCCTAATTCTAATTTTTCTGAAGCCATTTTCTCAGAGTAAACATGTTTTTGATGACAAGTTAGGCAAACTTCTAGTTATGTATTCTATAAAGTTAGACCCATAGGTCAGTCCAGTGGTCAGACCAGCAAGAAAAGTTCTCCTAGCTATGCAGGATTAAGTCAAAGCTCAGTTGGATAAAATGGTGCAGCAAGGTATAATTTGTCCAGTTACAGAACCAACTAAATGGGTGTCATCCATGGTAGCAGCCCACAAGAAAGGCTCAGACGAAATCAAAATATGTACTGAGCCAAGAGATTTGAACAAAGCATTAAAGAGACTGCATCATCCAATGCATGCAGTCAAAGAAGTTGCGGCCCTAATACCAAATGCCACTGTTTTTTCAGTCTTGGATGCAAAAGTTCATTTTGGCAAGTGATGCTTGATCACAAATTCTCATTACTGACTACTTTCAGTACCCCATTCGGCTGATATAGATACCTCAGGATGCCATTTGGAATAAATTCTGCAAGCAAAGTCTTTCAGTGTGCAATGGAACACATTTTTCAGGTTATCCTTTTGCCATAATAGTAGATTATTTACTGGTTGGAAGCAATGGTGAAGCAGAGCATGACAGAAACCTTAAAAAAGTTCTAGACAGAGCACGTGAAGTGAACTTAAAGCTCAATCCTCTAAAGTGCAAATTCAGACTACCAGAAGTTACATATGTAGGTAATTTATTTACCAGCATTGGCTTGAGACCAGACCCATCCAAGCAAGCAGCCATTCTTAAGATGCCAGCACCAGATAATGTTCAAGCTTTACAACATTTTCCAGGCATGGTCAACTATTTAGGCAAGTTTATACCAGACATCAGTGAGTTGACAGCACCTTTGAGAGAGCTGATAGGCAAAAATGTTACATGGTCTTAGATGGAACAGCACCAGAAAGTATTTGAAGACCTTAAGCAGAAAATTGCCACCCTACCTACATTAAAATACTATGATGTCAATAAGCTAGTCACTCTTTCCTGTGATGCTTCAAAATTTGTTCTTGGTGCAGTTATTCTTCAAGAGGGCAGACCAGTAGCCTATGCATCTAGCTTTCTTACCCAAACTGAAATGCAATATGCTCAAAGCGAGAAAGAACTTTTGGCAATAGTATTTGCATGTTCAAAGTTTCATGATTATATCTATGATCAAGCTATTCAGATTGAAACTGATCACCAAACTCTAGTTACTATTTTAAAGATGCTTATGCATTCAGCTCCAGTGAGATTACAAAGAATGATGCTCAAATTTCAAAAGTACAACTTTAAAATGGTCTATACAAAAGGCAAACGTCTTTATCTGGCTGATACCTTATTCAGATCACCCAGAAATACAACGGAACAGCTTCATGCAGAGAATTCTGACTTTGAAGTCATGGAAGTGCATAATTTTTCTACCAAAAGACTTTATGAGCTGAGAGATCATACAAAGACTAATCCAATTTTGCAGAAGCTCAACCACTGCATTAATGTTGGATGGCCATCAAAGTAATCTAGTGTACCAACTAAAGTGCAAACTTATTTCCCTTACAGAGATGAGATGTTGATGGAAGATGATTATTTTCAAAGGTCCTAAAACTGTTGTTCCTGCTTCCTTAAAACATGAATATATCCAGATTTTGCATTGTGGTCACCCAGGTTATGAATCTACCAAGAGAAGGGTGAGAGACCTAGTATTTAGGTCTTTTCTAGTAAATGATATTGACAAAGTATTTTCTCCTTGTTCAGTATGCCATAGTACTAAACCGCACAGTTGCAAAAAAAAACAACACTTCAGCTAAGTCAAGCTCCTGGACTATCCATTGATATATTCAAGTGGAACAATCAGCATTACTTAGTGTTGGTAGACTCTTATGTGAACTGGTTTGAGATTGATTTACTACCTAATCTAATGTCCACTGCTGTTATCACTAAGCTGAAACATCATTTCTCAGTCCATGGTAGTCCACACAATTTATTTCTGACAATGGTACTCAATTTACTAGTCAGTTGTTTCAGAAATTTGCAAGAGAATGGGACTTTGTACATGTTACTAGTCGTCCAGAATATCCACAGTCAAATGGACTAGCTGAACCTGCAGTACAGAGTGCAAGGCAATTACTTGAGAGGTCAAAGCATGATAATACAGATGTCTTTTTGAATTTACTCAGTCTCAGAAACATACCCCGTGATGATATACTTGGCTTGCCTACTCAGAGACTTCTATCTAGGCAAACCAGAATAACATTGCCCATTAGTTCCAGTTTGTTGAGGCCTAAAGCTAAGAACAACAGAACAATTAGAACCCAATTATTCAGAAAGCGTTCTTTCCAGAAGGTCAGCTATGATAAATTGAGCAGATTTCTTCGTCCATTGAAAGAAGGAGAGACAGTGAGGTCAAGTAACAAGTATATGTACCAAGCTGAGATCCTACTTTGTAGCATCTGAGAGTGTGGAGTACAGGAGAAATCGCAGACATCTTATTCCTGTACCAGAATCGATATCACAGCATTGTTCCTGTGATACAGACTTTAGATCTCAGAGCAATCCAGACAATGTTCCTGTTGCAGAACGTGTCTTAACTTCTACTTCCATTCCTGATGATGTTCCTGATGTCCCAAAGGTTGAACATTCAGCAAAGACAGCCCCAGTTGCTAGACCTAATTCTTCTTTTTATGTCACATGATTTGGTCGCATTTCCAGCCCTAGTGTGAAATACACAGCAACCTGGACATAATTGTATATATGTATCTAGTTCTGTATAATTGCATGACGAATTATTTGTATTGATTGCATGTCAACTGATGTCGTCAATATTGCATGACTTATTTCACAAAGAGGGAGGATGTAGAATAGAGTGTGTGTGCTGTATCTTTAAGAAGCATTTTAAGGACGGCACTTGCATATAAACAGTAAGTATGTGTAAGCTTCAGTGCCATTTTGAGAGTGCAGCCAGAGAGTGAGCATGTATAAGTGTAATAGCTAATCTGTTTATAAGTTTGTCTAAGTTAAAGTTATTAAGCCTCAATCCTGATGTGTTTGTACACAATAAAAATGCTTGAACAGAACCTAGAAATACTTATCTATTTCATCCTGACTGGACGAGCGACACTAATCATTCTTAAGTTCTCTATGTTAACTGCCTTGTAATGCCACTTAGCAGGTTTGTGCTGTGCCCCAGAGAATTACTTGAATGAATCCAGTTTCTATTTTTGGTTGTCTGGATCCTGTCTGCTTCTTGAGTAGTCCAGTTTGCGCACTGCCATGCTTCATGCAAACAAGATAAGTGCAGCCAAGCCTGCCATTCATTTCCTCCATTTCCCATGATTGCGGTACATGCTACATCCCACAAAAAATGGGCTCAAAAAAATTAGACAAATAGAGATAGAAAAGAAAAAAAAGGGGGGCAAGTAGCTGAAATGAGGAAAACTCAATGTATGACATACACACAAGAAAATGATGGCTCATATGAGATATGTCTACGTAAATCTGGATTTGAGCTCTCACTCCAATGCACCTTCAGTCAGAACAAGGGATGGGTGCCTTATCCCTCTTTGCCACACAGACATCTTTGCAGCAAAGAACTTAATGCATTCTGCACACAACCAACTGCAACAGCAACTATAGTGATATCAAATTATACAACTGTTATTTGAACATTTATTATTTTTGGATGTAGTGCACTTAGTGATCACAACAACAACAAATGAAGGGGAAGTTGGATATTAAGGAACATAACATGTGAATTGTGTGCTGCTCACTTACATTTCCAACCTTACAGCTAACACTTTGCAGATCTAACCTGACACACCCAGTGGAAGTAAAGCAGCCTGCAGTGCTGTTGTGTTTTTCTTCTCCCAGCCAGTAATCATTCACAGTTGCAATCCA
Source organism: Protopterus annectens (assembly GCF_019279795.1). Lineage (NCBI taxonomy): Eukaryota > Metazoa > Chordata > Ceratodontiformes > Protopteridae > Protopterus > Protopterus annectens. The sequence continues at coordinate 545,189,164 of NC_056741.1, read as the reverse complement.
TTAAAAACAAACACTGAGGAGGTGCCTGCACTTTGTTTACATCTACACAGATTAAGTACTTGGGATTCAGCTTTTCTAATGAGGTCACACCTCATTTGTATCTTCACTGTGCTAACAGCCCTGATTCTACACCATATAAAAAGGCAACCATGTAGCTAGGCAAACTGATGGTGAGGAGACTTGTTTATTTTGGGAAGACTACACATATGGTATTTCTTTGGGATATATCTGTACAGAGGATTACTGAACTTCAGAAAGTATGCTTGCATTTTGTCAGCTATAAGCAAACTGATGGTGAGATTTGTTTATGTTGGGAAGACTACACATATGGTATTTCGTTGGGATATATCTGTAGAGAGAATTACTGAACTTCAGAAATTATGCTTGCATTTTGTCAGCTACATACTGCATATGCTGGAATGTATTTAAGAAAAATCTGAAGCAAAGGCTTTTACACTTTTATCTGTATGCATTAGTTAGAAGTGTACTGATTGCATGGGCATGTCTGTAAAGCCATTTCACAGGTGTACATGATTGTCAATACATGAAAATGGAATTCTCTGTTTCAGGGACAGTTCCTTTGATAGCACTTTTAGCATTTCAAAGTTGGTTTGCTAGCAAAATGTGTCATTTGCCTGTTCTTTTTGGGGGGAGCAAAGTTGAGTGACTGTTATGGCACAAACACGGATAAGACTGCTCTTTTTTGGGGGAAGAGTGAAGCTGAGTTATTGTTCTGGCACAAACAAGGATATATTGCTGTTGTTACTCTCCTTGTTTTGCATCCAGCCTTTTGTTCGTATTTCAGATCTCTAGACTATTTTATGTTTCTCCAATGGGTAATACTGAGTGGCTACCTTTTCTGTTTTATCTGGGAACAGTTATTTTGTAGTTATGTGATATTTATGTGTATTATCCTTCTGTTGTCTTTTAGGACACCTAGGAGTATGCCACCCAGGCATATCAATCCTTGAAGACTCCCCTTTACCAATGCTGAGAATTAGGTCATAGTGGATGCCTTAGGCAACATTGTGCCTTACTGCTTGAAAGGGGATGGGGGGCATGGCATGCAAAATGCAAATTTGGTGCCAGATTGTGGATGATGTGAATGCCATGGGTGGTCAAAGCAGGACATATGAGCAGGCACACCATAAGGCCACTGACATGATCACATTTGCACGGAGGAGAGCAGCTGCAGTTAGCTGTGACCAGATGGTTATTGGGGAGGGCCTGCTATGGAGCCACCATTAACACCAAATGAAGAGTTTATGGCCAATATCAGGGATCCAGACAGCTGTCAGGAAAGTGCAGTACAGCATGTCCTGGATGTTGTTGCAACAGCTTCAGGGACAGTCAGCACACTCCAGGAGGAGCTTCTAGGTAAGCTTTGGTATCTCAACAGTTGAATACTGTTGTATAGTAAAATAATTGAAATCAATACATTACTTCTGTGTCACATGAATTCTTTTTTGGGGGGGATTGAAGACTGCTACAGTTATTAGCTTAGGTTGGAGTTGCCAGCCATGTTCTTGTTGAAAGTATAGTTGATGGACATATAAAGGGGTAAAAGTATTACTCCCTGTGTTACTGTTAATTTTGATGATGTTGCCCTTACCTTTTGCATGACGTCTTCCAGGACCATCTGGATTGCAGAGGAGAATCTTATCTGCAGATGGTAAACCAAACATTTTATATCAGTACTGCTGAACAATTTAAATAAATATTTTAGTATGTGCTGCTGATGTCAGGCCTGTTGTGTGTAATGCTGTACTGTCTGTAATAGTGGCACCACGGTTAATTTGTTAGCATATATTGGACTAGAGTAGTGTAGGTATTAATTTTTTTCCTGCATTTGTTGGGTTTTATCACCGTTGATGATGACAGTGGAAGTGTCAGCCCTCTGCCTACCAATGTCAGTGTATCAGCAGACTCTGATGATGATGCTGGCCAAACTTAGGCACAGTCAAGGAGGTGCAGAGGTTGAATCTGACACTGAGGTTGACATACAACCATCCCCTGCAGTTCCATTGAACACAGCCAATAGGCCTACACATACCCATTCCAGTGAACCCCCACAGATATTGGACAGGTGGAGGGTGAGACCATTGATCAAGAAAGTGTGGTTACTGCAGCTTCAGTGCCTGTAGAGTCTGACTGTAGCCAAAATGTCAGCGAGGTGCCATACAGGAGGGTTGATAAGGGTGCTCAGAGGAGACCTGCTATCCCTCCTCCTCCACCTGCTCCAAGTATGTCTTCCCATGACACTCAATGTATGTTTAGGGCCATCATGGAGACACAGGCACATTCCCATAGGTGCTCCAGATAAATGCTCAGGGTTGTAGACCTGGCACAGGCTGACATGCGTGACTACCTCCACCGTGTTGCCAATTCAATAAATCATATGAATGGCACATTGGAACGAGGGGTGTTTGTCATAGAATGAGTGTCATCTGTGATGGAACATCTGCTGGGAGGGAACGGCATCCTTGGGGGCATTGGTCAGCCACATCATCTGCTGTTAGTCAACATCCACACCCAGATGTGGCTAGCCATGGGGTCATGGTCCTGCTTGTCCCCATGAAGGGAGCTCATCTAGCAGACATCAGTCACATTCAGGTAGCAGCAGTGCATCTGACCGTGGGCATGGGTGTGCCAGTGCAACTCCTGGTAGAGCAAGTTCTCATGGCTGGAGATGACAACAATGAACTGCCACCTCTACCATGCATGGCTCACACCTGTCCAACATACCAAGATGTACAGCCAGCAAAGAGCTTGATTGTGTTCACACAGACACTCGCACACCAATTTTACCTGGGGACTCCTACAGATACACAAACGCAGCAGTTACATGGTTCAGCTGTGCAGCTTAAAACTCATTTTGCCTCACTGGCCATTTGTTGGTTTATCCAAATGTTTACCTGCTTGTCTTTCTTTCTCACATATACTCACAGACCTTTTGTGTCAGCCTAGGCTTCCTGCCCCTCCCACACAATACCCTGTGCAAGTGATGATAAGTGTGCCATATCCTTGTTTTCTGTCTTTTGGATTCAGAGATACATAAGCTTTATGTCTGATGCTCAGGGTGCATAGCTGACTTAGTGCTTAGTATATCTGCATTTGTGGTGTGGAACTGGCAATTTTACCTTTGACTTATATTGGCCTTGGAAAGTTAGATCGTTGATAACATCAAAATTTCCCAACTTTATTGCGAATGATCTTCTGAGGGCTGTGAAGTCAGAAACTGCAATGTGTATCTTTACTTTCTACATTCTCTCTTTAATGATTTTCCAGTACAAATGTATGGTGCTAAACTGAGTGCATCCAGTGATCATCAGTACTTATTAGAAGTATGACTGTAAATCTTTGATGCCTGAGGCCTACTCCTTAATAATGGACACATATAAGTCACATAAGTCTCTGCTGTCACATGTTAAGATTATTTCTGTAACAATCTCCTACCTTTTACTTGCTTACAGTATAAATTAGTGAAATACAAGGATATGCCACTCACAGCAAGACGTTGTCCAGTTTGATTCTCAGCTAGAGCGTCTACTGTGGAGACATGCGTGAATGGGCGTACCTTCGTTGAAGGTTGTGCGTTAGGGCCGGCAACTCGGCACGTAAAAATCAACTGCCAATCATTAGCGGACCGGAGTTCCGCTGTGGTGACCCCTAACTGGGAAAAGCCGAAAGACACAACAACAACAAGGATATGCCACTCATTCAAATTATTGCACATTACCCTTCAGGTTCAAGACTTACCTTGTAAATACAGCAATTGATACAGTTTTAGTTCAGGGCTGGCTCTGTCTGATAAAAGCAGTACACAGCCAATACATGGAGAGATAGTGGTTGTAGGAGTTGCCTGGCATCAATGTTACAATATGCATGTGTGTACGAAGAAGGTTTTAGGCCCCTAGCTGGTGAGTGACAATGCTATGCGTTGTCTATTAGCCAATGCAAGGGTATACTGCACACATTTACATCTGCCTACAGCCACAGCAGCTGGTGGTTCCCCCTCTGACTCCTCATCTGCCTGTAGCTGTGGTGACCTTGGCATTGGTGGTGGGATGTGTGCCCCTTCCCCTTGCTGATCCTGCTGAAGCTGTTTTCTCAGGATGATGTTGTGTAGCATGGCACGGTAGTATGGCATTACTGTCCAAGCTGAATGTCAAAATAAATGCTCGATTATCATTCACCTTTAAAGTTCTAGTGTTGTTTTTGTCCATATTGTGTACCTTACTGTTCACACTCAGTATAGGACAATAAATACCATCTGTTCTCTTGAGCACTACTTTGTCCCTAATTTCCGTTAACAATTCTTGGGGGTACCTTCTCCTAGAAAACATACCCAACAATACCTCACACTCTACAAGAAAGGTATCTAAATCCATCTCCATTCTTGCCTACCTTACTAGCTGTCCTTTTACTATAGCCTTTTTCTGGTATGTAGGATGCCAACTATGAAAGTGGAGATAATTGGTAGAGAAAGTAGATTTTCTGTAAATAATAAAAACAAATCTAGCCTGTGCTCTGTCTTTTCTTACTTCCATATCTAAACAGTTGATACTTTCATTTTGAACTGAATAACTAAACTTCAAAAATTCCACAGTATTATTGATGAATTCCAAAATGTACTTAATTTATCAGTAATGTCTCTCCACAAAGTAAAAATCCCATCCAAAAAACATATATAGCCTGACCAGGAGTTACTAAATTCACTTTTATATAAGTAATTTTCCTCCAAGTAAGCCATGATGAAATTGGAAAAGCTGGGGCACAGGCAGCACCCGTAGCTACTCACATAGCTTGTCTAAAATATTGCTTGTCAAAATATATGAAGTTGTTTTTTAATACCAACTCCATCAGGGTTACTGCCACACATATTTTATCTGTGTCCATTTCTGCTATCTCTTTTAACTGCTTTTCAAACCATTGCAACCACAGAGTATGTGGCATCACTGAATACAAATTATTTACTTCAGCAGTCGCAAAAAATACATTTTCATCAAACTCTAGTTCATTTATTAAATCTAAAAATGCCAGGAATCTTTACAGATTTGACTTATTCTATTAACACTACTCTTGACCAAGTAGTACACATATAATACGTTTTGAAACAGGTGGCATTTAAAATAGCCCTAAAAGGAGGATTGTGTGCATTTTTAAGTAATTTTGGGATACCAAATATCCCTGCTGCTACTGATTTATCATTATACATATAGTCATACTCACTTTTGGCCAATTTTCTTTGCATCAACATGTCATAAAGGCAGCTATCTATAAGGTTGTATGTCTTATTAATTTCACTTAAATAACTTTCATTGCAAGCTTCATCACTCAACATACTTTTCATTTTAGTTATGTATTGAATGTTGTTCATTATAGCCAAACCTCCCCCCTTGTCTGGCATCATAACTCTAACAGAAAAATCATTACACATGTCATTTAACATTAACTTCTCAGTTTTAGATAAATTAAAGCTTTTCTTTTGACTTGGTTTTGACAAAATGCATCTTATATCATGTTCCACATTTTTCAAACAATTGCATCTGAACATTCACAGGGGGATTGAAACAACCTGGACGGCTTAACTTCAGCATCCTGTTGCTATTATTGTTTTCATGAAACCATAAAGCTAAACTTAATTTCCTTACAATTTCAAATCTCAAACTGTCTCTACTAAGTTCACCCTTCTTGCTGGGACAAAGGAAATTCCTTGAGCATCAGTAACTGTTTTATCTGAATAATTAAACAAATTAAAGTCGTTAAAAGTGTTGCTTACTATTTGCAGTTTTTGTTGGCCATAGGTTTCCTCTATTCTAGCTAATTCTGTTGTTGCTGCTAATTGTTTTGTTTATTATAATTCCATTTGGGTTTGGCTCCTTGTTGAATGTAATTCTCCTCGCTCAGCTGTTGATCTTCCCTGTGTTGCTGGGGAACAAAGCCTTTATAAATCATTCCCTGCCATGACCAGAAAGCAGCCACGGTGCATCACTGATGATCTTTAACATTGTGCCCGGTCACTCAAAGAGATTGTGAATGATGATACTTGTCCATAGCTCTGACAGTAACATTATCCGACTAGATAAGCAACAATTACATAAAATAACCGTACAGTCTGTAGTATGTGTTTTAGATCATAAAACCTATTTTCAGAGGAATTTTACTATTTAGATTTCTAGCATTTAGTAAAGTTTCCTTCACCTCAGATTATTTTATCTTCTGAATTCATTAAGGCTTTTTTTGCAATTTAAAGATATTTTAAAAATACTCTTTGTGGATGGAAATTTTCCTATTCAGTAGATGAACTCTGGAGAGGGGTGGGGGGTAAAGCCTCTCTGGTGCAGTTTTCTGAATCTTACAACTGTCAGGATCATGGATGAGCAACATCGCATGCAGTCACTTTAAGGGGCTCTACACAGTTTTTTTTTTTTTAATACCAGGGACTACTTTTATATCCTGGAGTTCGTTCAACAAATCTTTCTGTTCTTTTTTGGATATAGACAGTGGACTGTTCCTATAAAATTATATTTACAGTGTCAGTGACTCAACAGATGGCACACTTCCATTTGCTGTTAAAAGATCAGAAAGCCTTCTATTATCACTCCATGTTATCAGATTCATTTTCCATTACTAACACTGCAGTACAGCATTAAAGTGCACCATTCTTTGGATGAGACATTAAACTGAGACCCCATCTGCCTCAGTTGGTGGTAACTCAGATTGATTTAAAATATCCTGTGGCACTTATTGAAAAGAGTAGTGGAATTTTTCCAGTGCCTTGGCCAAATTTTCCCTAGTCAGTTTAAATGTCATCTCAGGTCTTCCCTGAAAAAGAGTCCACTGGCCTAGTATGATTAACACAGATAACAACGTTTAAATAAAATGAAATAAAAAAAATATAAATAGATATATGGGTCTATATTATACCGGTGAAATGTAAATACATCAAATACCTCTTTGTCGAACTGTTTTCAGCAAAAGTGAAACATCGTAAAGGATCGTTACAGTGAACTTTTTCCCATGGTAAGTAACCAGTGGGCCAACATAAAAACAGAAAATTTAAAACCCACCCCCCAACTAAATATACCATCTCTGAGATAGCACTACAGTGGGGAAAAGGTAAAATTCCCGAAGATGGCCCACTGGTTACTTACCCCAACATTTCATATGTGTACTAAGAAAACCACATTCAAGGGGTTACAAGCAATGGACTCTGCATTTGCTGTCCATACCTCTGAGTGTGACATAACCATAGCCCAGCCCCCTTTGTAAGGTGCATCTCATTGTTTGCCCAGGCTCCCAATTATGACTTCAATTACTGTCAACAGGAACACAAATTCCCCACACCACCTCCCCTAACAGAGATGAATGGGCTGAAGATGTTAATGGAACTTTGGTCACCTGAGTCACAATCGGAGCTCTGTCACAGTGCTGGATAGATGTTCTGTTAGATATACTGAGACATAGCCACTTGTCTCACTTGATATGCAATAATGAAAGAAGATAATCTAGAATTTATAATAATCATTTTAGCTCTTTAGACCATGTTTTAGCAATGGTACAAGTAGTAACAACCATTAAACAGAGGGCTTTTATTGTTGAGACTGCAAACATTTACAGTCACCCTCATCTTTGATTTTTTATCTTCTGTATTTTTCAATTGTTTGTTTCATAATTCGGTGACATCTTAATAAGACCCTTTGAGGATGGAAATTTCTCTATTCAGTAGTTGTACTCTGTGAAGAGATGCAAAGCCTATCAGGTGCAAAGTATACTGGATTGTACCACATATCACCCAAGCTGAAAAGCACTGAATCTCTTCTTTATGACAACACATCCTTAACTGTTGATTGAATGTCAACATTTTGTCTTGATGTACAGGTGCCATATGAGATAAATCACAGATTTTAGTCCGCATATGCATAAGAACATACGAGTTAGAAGGCTTACAAGGGAATACCATTATGGTTACCTTGGATGTACAAAGCCTCTTTACTGTTATAGGTAACAGCTATGGCATACAAGCCATAAAACATGTTTTGTGCAGTATGGGTGTGGAAGAGCAAAAGGTCACCTTAATTTGTACATTATTGTCTCTAGTTTTGGAGAACAATATATTTATAGGTGGACAGCAGATCTACAGACAGGCACAGGGGGTTGCTATGGGCACCCCCTGTGCCAATACATACGCTAATCTGGTCCTACATTACTGGGAGGCTGAGACAATTATTAACAATGTTAACTGGAAAAAGTATGTAGGAGCATATGCAAGATTTGTAGATGATGTATTTTTGTTTTGGAGAGGTGATGAGGATATGCTAAACAGGTTTTTGGAATATCTGCATTCTACAACCTCATTTTTTAGGTTTACTATGACTCATTCTACAGAACAAATAGATTTCTTAAATACTAGGATTACCCACGATATAGGAGGTTATTCTTCCAGCCTGTATAGAAAAGACTGTTGGACCAATCATTTACTATCATTTGATAGTATGCATCCCCGCCACCTTTTTCCAAACATAGTACAAGGACAGTTATGCAGGGCATCCAGACTGTGCTTGGAAGATGACAAATATGAGACAGAAGTAGAAGATCTGAGGACATGTTTCAATAAAAGAGGGTACAATGACAGGTTGATACAGACAAAAATAAACTATAGTAAACAGAGGAGAAACAATGACTACAAACCTTGGTTGAAAAGTAATCAAAATGAATTGCATTCTGTGCCTAAAGTAAGGAAAAATGAAGGGCTTAAGATGTTCTTTACTTACAGTAGCAATATTACTGACATTCAAGCTATTGTTGAGAGGAATTGGAACATATTAAGGACAGAAGATAGGTTATGTGAGATTATAGGCCACACACCTAGGTTTGGGTATAGACGTAATACTAATCTAAAATACTTATTATGTAAAGAGAAAGGTTTCTCTGGTAACAAAGCTTGGATGAGTAAAGCAGGAACGCTACCATGTGGCAATTGTAAAGCATGTGCTAGTATTAATAAAGATCCTACTTTTTTGCATCCAGTAGATGGGAGAAGGTTCAACTTTAAGGCCAGAGCAACATGTAGGACAACACACGTTGTTTATATTGCTGAGTGCCAAAAATGTTTGTCATACTATGTGGGGATGACAACAAACATGCTGAAAGTTAGAATATTACAACATCTTTCCTGTATTAGGAATAAGGTAGAACAGAATGCTTTATATAAACATGTGGAGAAGAATCCCACACATACTTTCATGTTTAAAGCCATTGTAAATGTTAGGTTGGGTGTTAGGGGGGGGGGACATTAAATTATATACAGAGTCTTTAGAGTCTAAATGGATCATTACACTTACTTCACATAGACACCCAGGTTTAAATGATAGGATACCTTTAAAACCTGCACTACAGAATAGGCGGGTTAATTATTAACAGCTGATTGGCTGAAGCTTGTTTTTTAAATGAGAACCTGTATGTGTTTCATTGTCTGATGAAGGGTTGGTGAACCCGAAAGCGCTTACTGTGTTGGAGTACTTTATTAAACAATTTTTATCCTTACAGCGGTGTCAAGCCAGCCTTTTTCTTGTTTTTTTTTTTTTTTTTTTTTTTTTTGTGCTATATTGTGGACTGGCAGACTTTGGCTGGAGCACGGAACATTGACTGTTTACTTATAAAAACAGAAAATTTAAAACCCACCCCCCAACTAAATATACCATCTCTGAGATAGCACTACAGTGGGGAAAAGGTAAAATTCCCGAAGATGGCCCACTGGTTACTTACCCCAACATTTCATATGTGTACTAAGAAAACCACATTCAAGGGGTTACAAGCAATGGACTCTGCATTTGCTGTCCATACCTCTGAGTGTGACATAACCATAGCCCAGCCCCCTTTGTAAGGTGCATCTCATTGTTTGCCCAGGCTCCCAATTATGACTTCTACTACTGTCAACAGGAACACAAATTCCCCACACCACCTCCCCTAACAGAGATGAATGGGCTGAAGATGCTAATGGAACTTTGGTCACCTGAGTCACAATCAGAGCTCTGTCACAGTGCTGGATAAGATGTTCTGTTAGATATACTGAGACATAGCCACTTGTCTCACTTGATATGCAATAATGAAAGAAGATAATCTAGAATTTATAATAATCATTTTAGCTCTTTAGACCATGTTTTAGCAATGGTACAAGTAGTAACAACCATTAAACAGAGGGCTTTTATTGTTGAGACTGCAAACATTTACAGTCACCCTCATCTTTGATTTTTTTTATCTTCTGTATTTTTCAATTGTTTGTTTCATAATTCGGTGACATCTTAATTAGACCCTTTGAGGATGGAAATTTCTCTATTCAGTAGTTGTACTCTGTGAAGAGATGCAAAGCCTATCAGGTGCAAAGTATACTGGATTGTACCACATATCACCCAAGCTGAAAAGCACTGAATCTCTTCTTTATGACAACACATCCTTAACTGTTGATTGAATGTCAACATTTTGTCTTGATGTACAGGTGCCATATGAGATAAATCACAGATTTTAGTCCGCATATGCATTTTTCCATGCTTGCTAATATGTTCAATAAACCTGTCATATTCTGTGGCACTTGTAGGAAAAGGACTTCTTTAGAGTGCCCACTCCAGTGTAACAAAGTCCATGTTGTAATTACCCTTAATTCATTTAGTCTAGTTGGCATGTCCCTAATTTTTGGCTCTAGGTAGCCATAACATGACACAGATTCCTCACAAATTCCACTCATGTATGTTTCTTCTTTGTACACAGTGGTGTCGCCTATTACTAGGATGATTGTAGGTTGCTAAATCACAGTATCTACATTATGGGCTTTTGAGTCCAGTTTGGCTTAGTTTTAACTCCAAAGTATTTTGTTATTATAGACTCTAGGCACTGTTGTGTTAAAAAGACTGTCTATATATAGGAGATTCCTGGCCTATATGGAGATTGATCCTGCAACATTGGCATTATTAGCACCAAAGAAGATGATGATGACTCTAATCATTTGCGTTATCGGCCAATATGTGGTGTCAGATAATATGATTTACTGTGGTCAGTGGGAAAGTCATGAAATGTGTTACATGTATGAGGTTCTGGTTTTGTTGAGCTTTTGGCTTTTTGAAGTACAGGCAAGGTTTTTGCATGTGTCTTCATTTAAATAATAATAATAATATAATAATACCCATTTGTTAACTAAGCAGACCTACTGGACACACAGACCCTTTTCAGGGGCAACATCTTAAGCAATGGCTGGTTAAATGACTTGATCAAGGTCACACAGTCTGCAACTGAAGCCTGAACAAATCAAATCCTGTACCACAGGAATTGCAGGACGCAGCCTTACCCACTGCACCAACTGCCAGTCTCTATGAGTGTAAGGGTACGTGTATGTATGTATGTACGTATGTATGGTTATGGCATTGTGTTACAGTGAAGAATTTAGTCTCATCGCTCGGTATAAGATTCATATCCATCCAGTCATCCATTCAAAGCCCCCCTCTCCCATTTTTGTACATGTGGTTGTGGTGTCACATCAACAATGACCATCATCTAAAGCCAATGTTCACAGCACCAGGTGGATCATATCACAGCACTAAAACCCATAAACACACTTCTTGGGAAAGAAGTCACCCACTTAATACTGCATATCCCACTGGAACAGTGCAGTTTTAATGAAAGCATTAACAAAATATAAAAGTAATAAATTAACTTGCATGGGATTATGCCTATCTGCACCCTCACAACCTCTAACTGAAATATAATTACTTGATAGTCATGAAATCACAGAATAACTACAAAGGGCATTTACATCAAACATCCATCATACTAAATGGCTGCAAAAATATAATCACAACAGTGAAAGAGAACTTCAGCTGCAGTTCAGCTAAGGAAAACCCACAAAATAAAATTGTAAAATAACTAACATATCAATAAAACATAAACTAAATGACGATTTTCCCAAAAAATAAAAGAATAATTAAGTCACTGAAACTTTGAATAGTAATGTCAGTCAGTCATCAGTGAAAGATCATGCTCCCTTCTGATTATGTGTATACTATACATCTCATCGATATCTAAGGAGTTTTAAATAAGGAATGCATTTTCTATGAGCATGAGTCAGTTCACATAGTGCCTGTGACAGCAATCATCTATGAAATATGTTAAAGTTAGCTCATACAGTACCGCCATAGTTAGTCTAAACTAAGATACTTCACATTTAAAATAATACAGAATCAGAAATATATCTTCTGCAAGTCAAAACCTAATATTACATTTTCCAAAGGGCCACTAAATTGACATGTTTTCTTTTTACACAAAAGATCTATCTATTTATCTGTTTAAAACTCGTTGTAGGACAAAAGCAGGTACTCTTACTAAATGGAGTTTTAAACATACACTAGTAAAAGGGGTTAACATTTAGTGATGACCTCTTCTTGATATTACAAAGAATATAATAAAACACTGGCCGTGGAATCCTAGCATGATAGCTGGCAGATTTTTGATTGTTGCTAAATTCTCCTCACAATCACCATTAGCATTCCCCATTGCTCAGTTTTGTGTTCAAGCAGACCAAGGTGTTCTGCTCATTATGACACTGTAATTCGAAGTTTTACTGGTAATCTGATGAGTATCACAGTGTCAACCCTCTTACCACTCATCTGCAGTTTAAAATTAGCAAGCAGTTGCGTGTGCAGCCTTTTAATACTGAAAGTGCAGTTCATCAATGAACATAAAGGTCTTTGTGCCATATGGCAATGTATTAGTAGTCATATTTCACTGCCAGATGTTTTAAGGTCACTCTTCAGTGTAGTATCACTTTCTAGACTTCTCAGTTGCATCTTAGGTTTCACACTATGCCATAACCACACTATTACATTTATTTGTCAAAACTAGCCCTGTGAACTAATACAACAGGATATGACAAAAGCAATAGTACACTAAGCCTAGCCTGTTTGCTGTTTGTTATACTGACCATCTGCTTCAGTCTTTGAATATATGTTCTAAGTCATTTTGCTTGGGTGTGCCCTGACTTTTACCATGCACTGTTGAGCCCCCCCCCCCCAACAGTTTGTTGGACTTCATCATGTTTGTTTTCTATCTGTTAAAGTCACCTGCACCTCTTTCATTTAGAAATGTTTCCTTAAATATTTATTACTTTCCATTCTTGTTGTAATGCATCCTAATTCAGGTATAGCTTTGTAATGACTACTGGTGTGTTCCCATTGTTTGCTTGTTCCTTTAAAACATTTAGTGATTATTAATTTTGTCAACAGTAATGTGTTTTTCTCTCTCTTCCACTGCTGAAGGAATAGATTTACAGTTGCAAACTTGTGCATGAAATATCACAAGAACATGTGTTTCTGCAGTGTTATTGAAAACCTGATAGTGATATTTTAGATTAAATGTTGCATATAGCTTTTTGACAGTCAGGTGACTTACTAAATATAAAGAATAATGAAGCTTTATGTAAGCCCAGTGAATGCCAGACAAACCCACCCATCCCAGACAAACCCACCTCCATAGGTATCACAAGGGATAAGAAACTAAGAGTAATGCTACTCAACGCCAGAAGTCTAAACCTCAAGATGCATGCACTTGAAACTCTCCTTAGCATGGAGAACATCAATATCTGTGCAGTAACAGAAACCTGGTTCAGGGCTCCCGAGAGCACCCCAGCACTACCAGGTTATACCTCATACCATGCTTTTTGGCCCCAAAACTTGGACCGAACCACAAAAGGAGGGGGAGTATCGATATTCATCAAAGATACCCACACCTCCAGGTTGGTGGCAAAGCACGAAGCATCAGAGACTATCCATGTGCAACTAACAGTGGGTAAAACTGCCTTCCAGTTTATAGCCTGCTACAGACCACCCTCCCAAACCCAGGAACCTCACTCGGCCTTCCTGAGAACACTGGAAAATATGAAGGTCTCTCCAAACACCATTATATTGGGTGACTTCAACTACCCAAACATAGACTGGGAGCATTACTCTAGCTCCAACACCCTAGCCCAAAGGTTCCTAGAATTCATAAACTCAAATGCTATGGAACAACTTGTTACCACTCCCACAAGAGGGGAAAACATACTGGACCTGATCATCACCAACATGGGGACTCTATGCTCCAGACCAGAAGTGTATTTCTCACTGGTAAGATCAGACCATAAACTGATCTCACTGGATATTCACATCCCGACCCCACCCCCTGCCCAGAAAACCACAGTGAAAAACTTCTCTAAAGCAAATTTCACACTCCTCAAAACCGAGGTGGAATCCTTCAAAGCCCCCGGGCCTGTGGAAAATACGGCCCAGACCGCAGAATCCTTTATAAATGCATTCTATGAACACCTTCAGGAATGCATGGATCATGCAATCCCAAATAAAACCAAGACCCAATCCTCCAAAGGCAGACGTCCTGTCTGGTGGACCCCAGCCATAAACAAACTATACAAAAGAAGGAGGAAGCTACTACATGATAGAGCAAAATCCCAAAAAGGGAAGGCATCTCTGATCAGTATTAGCAAAAAACTAAGGGTGCTCATAAAATCGTCTAAGGCCAGCTTCGAGAGAAAAATTGCACAGGACACTAAGGATAATCACAAGGCTTTCTTTAGTTATGTTAGGAACCTGGGTGGAAATTCCCAGATATGCTCAGAATTAGTCCAAAATGACAAAAAATACACCGAACCCACAGACATTGCCAGCATCCTAGCTGACAGATTCAACTCAAACTTCTCCCCCCCCCCCACCAAAAGGGCAAATATCTATCCCAGCAGAGTGCTGTCCCCCTGACATCTCAGATGCTCAGGTAAGAGCCGCCCTCTCCAAAGCAAAAAACACAGCATCAATGGGACCAGACGGTGTCCCGGGCTGCGTCCTACATGAACTCCAAGAAGAGCTAAACCCAAACATAAAACTACTGTTCAATCTCAGCCTTACTACAGGATATGTACCCAAAGAGTGGCGTACAGCAACAGTGGTCCCTCTCCACAAAGGTGGTGCCTCAACAGACCCTGGAAACTATCGCCCCATAAGCCTGACTAGCTTGGTCTGCAAAGCTATGGAAAGGATCATCATGGACCTCATAAATAAAGATATTGGGGACCTACAGACACTGGATCCTACCCAGTTCGGCTTTGTTAAGGGCAGATCCTGCCTCTTAAACCTGGTCGACTTCTTTGAAACAGTCACTAAGGCCATTGACGAAGGGAAGGTGGTCCACACAGCCTACATGGACCTCGCAAAAGCCTTCGATACAATACCCCACTCGGGCATTATAGATAAGCTCACCAGCTTAAATATAAACCCTATGTCACTAGATGGGTTGCAAACTGGCTCAAGGACAGAACCCACATGGTTAGAATTGCTGGAGCCATGTCAGACTCCAAACCAGTTACAAGTGGCATCCCACAAGGCTCAGTCCTGGGACTTCTCTTGTTCGGTATATATTTCTCGGAGGTACAGGCCAACACAGAAGGACTGTGGCTGACCAAGTTCGCAGATGACTGCAAACTGGGCGCCATAATCGACTCTCCAGCCGACACAAGCATCCTCCAAAAGGGCCTCATAGAAACAGACAACTGGTGCCAGAGCCATGGCCTCAAGCTAAACACCAAAAAGTGTATAGTCATCCCCTTTGAAAAAACAAAGTGCCCACAAATTACCACATAGGTGGTAATCCATTAAGTACAGAAGAAGTAATTAGGGACCTGGGGACCCAAGTTGATATCAATCTCTCATTTGACAACCAAGTGGCCAAAGTGGTTAGAAAAACATTTTATATAGCCCACCTAATCATGAAAGGATTCACATCTAGATTAGGGGAGGTCATTGTTCCTCTTTACTCATCCCTCATCAGGCCCATAATCGAGTACAATGCACCTTTTGGGATGTACCTTACCAAACACCTGCAGCAACTGGAAAGACCCCAAAAGTACCTCACCAAGAGGATCAAAGGGCTCAAACAGATGCCATATGCTGCCTGGTTAAAGAAACTCCAGCTCTACTCAGTGGCATACCACCTGCTCAGAGGCGACCTGTGCCTGACGTATAAAGCCATGTCCAACCCGGAATTAAGGGACATGCTGCACCTCAAAAAATCCAAATCCCATTGAGCTACATGCTTGAGAGACTTAAACCTCAGCACTAAAATAAATAGGACATGCTGGAGGGACAGATTCATAACCCAGAGGCTCCCTTCACTCTGGAATAAAATCCCAGTCCAGGTTAGGCAGAGTCCCTCATTGACTCTCTTCAAGAGGAATCTTGATGAGTGGATGGGAGATCGTAGGTTTACCCCGGCTATCACTTCTGTGTCACTGTTAGACAGAGGCACAGTATACTAACCTCGAAAAAGGGCATAGCAAAATTAATTTAAAATGGGTGGCGAAAGCCAAACATACTCTGGCTAGGCTTATAAATGCCCTAGGGCAGACAGCCTAGTATGAACCTATGAACCTATGAACCTATGCTGCTTGTTATTTCATGTAAGTGAAGTACTTACCTATAACCAATGGCTTTAAGTGTCAAGGAAACAATATATCTGTAGCATGTTGTGCTTGATATGAGCATCTGTAGTCACTGGGTAAACTTAGAAATGCAAGTTTAATAGTTAATATGAATTAATCCATAGGACTAATACACCAACTGTGCGATCTTGAGCAAGTCACTTAACTAGTGAGTGCTTTGGGAGAAATTGGGAATTTGGGCTTGTCTCTTTAATGATCTTGTGAACTGCATGACTACCTAAGAACACGATGAATAGCTTCAAAATACTAATAACCATAACAAATATTTCTTTGATAATGTGCAGCTTAGCTAACATGCTGAATACTTTCAAAATGCTAATCAGTATAGCAAAGAAATATTTCTGTGTAAAGCTTGGCACAAAGTTGTGTATAACATGCTGCGTACCTTTACATTTTTAATTCTGTTCAACAATTGCTTCAGTACAGCTTCCACATACTAGTCCTGAAAAAAATATTAACAGTTTTTAGTACATTGCAAACCAAAACACCACTGGGCCTTAACAATAGTCTTGCTTCATTAAACAATATTTCATACTGAATTTATTGGATTTTTCACAATATTATTTAGTATATTGAAATAATTATACACCTTAATCTGTGGAGAGAGGCATTATATAACTCCATTGGAAAGAGATAACATCCGTCACCATCATTCTTACAGAGTAGGCAAAATGCACCCTTAGCAAATTTTTAGAAGAAATTCTTGTTTATATTATTAAGGAGGGCATCTACACTGTCAGTAAAACTTGATTTTATCATGTGTTTATCAAAAGTAGATTATTCTTTATTAACCAAATATAGCTGTATAAGTCAATGAGTAACAACATGGAACAAGGCTTCTGAGTATCTTTTGCTTATCTAGACTTTTCAAAATGCCTTTGTGATGGTTCCACACATCAGTATCATAGAAGACTCAGTAATCTGGGTTATACCAGTGATCCTTATTCAGATAGCTTGATCTACACATGATTTCATGGAAACATTTAAAGGCTCAGGACAATAGCTACACACTCACAATATAAACCAGTGGTGCACTTCAGAAGTTAGTTTCAGACCGAGCATTTACAGGTAGTCACTAAGCACACAGTCCAAAAAAGCATTGAGGAGCCTAGCCCAAGTTCGCAATTGCCCCAGGGCACTGCATGATTAAGTGGCTTCCTCAGAGTTACACCACAAGTAAATTGAGGCTGAAGGATTCAAACTCTGGACTACATGAAAGTTATTATTACAGTGCGTGATCTATTTCTTTGACATGCCTCCAAAGTATCTTAGTACTTCTATGCAATAGTGCAGGGAAAGTAGAGTTATCATGAACAATAGGTGTACAGAGTTTCCTGAAAACTACTTATCAACTTAGAGGTCTCTAAATATGTAAATAGGCATTGTCTTTCTCTTCTGTATTTACATATTTATTGCTTTTTTCTAATCCTAACTTAACTGAGCACTCAAACTGGAAATAACTAACTAAAACAAAATAATTGTAAATTCAAAATATGTAAATAGAAAAAATGAATAAATAAAACTTTATTTTGCTCACATACATCTGTTAATTTGTTAGAACATGTAATTATTTTCTGTTTCATTCATCATCCCACATTAACCCTGGGATTCAGAAATGTTATTACCAGTGATAAACCCTATGTATCACTAGTAGCAGAGCCACATCATGGTGAAATGGGGCTTTTGGCAGAATAATGGATCAAGACTGATCCCACCCCATCCCCACCATGTCCATTCCAGTGTCCCATTACTTGGCTGCTACTCCCCAATTACCAGAAATAATGTTCAAACCTGCCAGCATACATACTATTTTCATCTTTAATTTTACAGTGATTACACAGATTTGATTTAAAGCATTTATTTTAAACTTTATTGCACAAACACTGATGGTCATATGCTAAGCTGTCCTGCATTGAAAACAGACTTAGTATGTGTATCAGTAAACTTCTCTTCCCCTTCCAATTCACATTCATTAAGAATGCATGTGGTCAGTGGAGGATTATATGTAAATCTAAATTCACAGATATCCCCCATCCCCCACAAATCCAGCAATTACAGTTACATTGTTGACTGCATCCTTCTCAGATGTCTCTGTCAAAAAATAATAACTGTTAAATAAAATAAAAAGATCAATACACAGGAGGTTCAGGTTCAAAAGTTTACTAGTGTACACCATGAGGCAAAAAACGTACAAGTACAGAATTTTGTCTGACATGAAACAGGAAGTACACAATTTTTATAGTTACTTACATTCAAGTTGTGCCCACCTTACTGATGTGGTCAGTCACAGGGCATCTACATCACTTTAGCTTACAGTATTCTATTCATAAAATAATGCTGATGTTGTATATTTAAAAAAAAGTTTTCCTCTGGTAACAATACAGCCTTGCTCACCACCTGGTCAGACATAATGTCTTTCTGTAAAGTTACTTCTTCAAGGTTTCAGGCTAGTCCGAATACAATAGCAGATTCAATCTTCTAATACACTTCTTTGTTCCCCTGTAACACTTTCCCAACAGCTGCGTGTTATCTAGTAACACATACACAAGGCCAATCGTTCCAGCAGGAAAGAGCAGAAGATTTCATTATTTCACATATTTAATTTCCTGACCCAGCAGATAATCACTTGTGAAAAGCATAATCATTAGAACTTGCTGAGCTAGCAGCTGCCAGGGTCAGAGGCCAACTTGCAACAAGGCACACTGCAGTTTCAAAAACTTCTTGCAATTACATATAAATTCATTCTTTTTGTTATATCATTAATAGAATAAAATGCATTACATACTACTTTGCTTTTAAACTAGCACTTCACATATATTCAAATACATATTTCTCTAACATTTTCCCTCCTATTAATACTTTTTATTTTATTTTTGAAGTATGCACAATGTCATTTCGTCTCCTAACCTCTTCCACTAAGGATTTTCAGCTAGGTGAGTCATTTGATCTATACTTCAGAAAAAGTTTCATCTGGGGTAATTTTTCAATCTCAATATCTTGGTATAAAGTTTCAGTAACAGATACATCAATAAAATCTTTGATTAATCTTTTCATGCAGGGAATTCCACAACAAACACATGCTCCTAATAGGAGTAAACCCACACAAATAGTAATCAGAATATTCATTAGGATGGAACCCCACCCCCAAATAAATTCTGGAAGAAGTCCGTCAGTGGGTTTGGGCCTGGTTCAGTCATGGCTGATACCTGCTGAATTACCTCTAGGTGATTATTAATTTCATGCCTGTTGTCTGGAATGAATGCACAGCATTCTTCTTTGATAAGCGCGCACGTGCCACCTCTCACTGCTAGGGTGAAGTCAAGAGCCATTTGATTTTGTAGCACAACCATTCTCATTGCATTCAGTTCATCAGTCACCAGTTCTAGGGCAGAGAAAGTTGCATTACTCATTACTTCGAGAAGTTTCGACAGCTTCCTCAACTCCCAGATTGATTTGACTGCTTCATATGCTGGGAATATTCCTGCCCAAGATATAACACTGTCACTCAAGTCCATATGAGTCAATTTGCTTTTGTCCTTTACGGTATTATGGTCTTTCCAGCCAGCTTCGATCCGTCCTACTAGATTTACAGGTTTCTCAACTGGACCTTAAGATTTTCGGGCTGCTTCTCTCACATTTCGTATCTTACCCAAAGGTAATTCTGCAGTATGTCTTATAGCCGGAACCAGATAACCCAAAAAACAACTGCCGGACCAATTCTCAGGTAGCCATTTGTATGCTTTTTTCCCACAAATAAAATAATAATTTTCTACTTTAGTACTAATACGCATTAACCCTGCATGAAACATTTTCTGGTCTATAACTGACAATTGTTTAAATAAAACAGGATTCTTGTGAATTTCATTCATGGTTGTTTTCATTGAGTTCAAATATGAGTCATAATTAGTATTGCAAAAAGTATTGCCATTACTAGTCTTAATATAACATCAATAAGATATCGTTATATTACAATTTCTCCAGCCCACCTGGAGAGTATCATTTTTATAGAAACATACAATTCCCTTTTGTGTGACAGGTAAAAATAAAACTATTTTGTCCTGTGATCTCACAGTCCCTGTGTCAAAAAGCAAATTTTCCCAAGTCTCATTTATCCCCAGAGGGACAGCGGACATTAACAGTCCTCCATATGCTGTTGGTATAGCTGTACAAACCCAGCAATTTGAAATGTTCATAGTCTCTGCATATACACGCTTCATGGCTAGGTATGTGTTAAAATTTGGATGCCAGTCTATAGATGTTTCGTCACATCTTCCCACTTTCACTTGTGTGGTTGAGTGTAGGAAAAACCACAACAAGAGGAAAATTGTCACAATTATAGTTAATAAATGTATACTCAACAAAATAATTATGCAACATCTCTGGGGTTGATCTGCATTTCTATTCATTTTATTCTTGGCCATTTTGTCCTTGTTGTATATCAGTCACAAAGTTTTTATCAAGTTGAAAGTTCTTTACCGGTTTGCAGTGTGTCAGATGGACCCAGGACATCCTCTTAGCCACCCTGACTGCAGTAGGCGTTGCCAACAGTACCTGGTATGGTCCTTCCCACTTTGGACTCGCCCAATTCTTCCTCTTTGTCACTTTTAGCCACACCCAGGTTCCCGGAGCCAGAACTGCTTCCACCGGTCTGGTCTGTTCTTTATCTGAAAAAGAGTTAAACTGCAAAACAGATTTATTTGTTAACAGTTTCCTCATATAACTAGCTAATGAACTGTCAGCCTCTTGCTCTGCAGGCATGAAAGCTTTCCACTGAGGCACATAATATGCTCTCCCAAAAACCATTTTGAAGGGAGTCAAACCCTTCACATTTGGAACCGTTCTCATACTCCGCAGCGCTAAAGGCAAACAGTATATCCAATTCTTCTGGGTCTCATTAACTAACTTCCTAAGCTTGTTCTTAAGGGTTCCATTGTACCTTTCCACCAGTCCTGCAGACTGTGGGTGGTAGGCACAATGATTTTTCAATGAGATTCCGAAAAATCTTCCAAGTTGCTGGATGGTCTGATTAACAAAATGTGTGCCATTGTCACTATAAATCCTTTCTGGAATGCCAAACCTAGGGATTACTTCTTTTATCAGGGCTTTCGCCACTGTTGCTGCATCCGGATTTTTGGTTGGAAAAGCTTCTACCCATTTAGAAAACATATCTACAATGACTAGGCAATATTTTCCCTTCACACTTATTCAATTCTATGAAATCCATACAAATAGTATGGAACGGATACAGTGGTATAGGAAAACTTCCTTGTTTAGGTTTAAATGCCCCTTGTGCATGGTGCTTGTTACAAGTATGACAAGCTGCACAAAATTTTTTTGTGTAGTTTGTGAATCCATATATTTGGAATATTCGGTTTACTAACTGTACCATCCCCCCTGTTGAGACATGGCACTGCCCATGGCTCAACAAAGCTGCATATCTAAATAAATTAGATGGCAATATCATTTTTTTCTCTTTGGAAATGTACAGTCCATTTTCAAGAATTGCGCCTTGTTTTTCCCATTTTTGTTTTTCTGCTTTTGTAGTAAGCGTCTGCATTGTTTTCAACATGTCTAAATCTAAAATCTCAGAGGGTTGTAATTCCTCATTCAAAAGTAAAGTTTCTGAGTCTGAAGCCGCTTGCTTTGCAGCTGCATCAGCTCTCGCATTGCCTTTCGAAATCCTATCCTGTTGTTTTGTATGAGCTACACATTTGCAAATAACTACTTTAGTAGGCAATTGGATAGATTCTAGTAATTCCAAAATAAACTGCATATGATTAATTGGTTTTCCACTAGATGTTATCATTCCCCTATTTTTCCATTGTTGCGCAAATACATGTACTGTAGAGAAAGCATACTGACTGTCAGTATATATGTTTACACATTTGTCTTTTGCTAAAGTACATGCTCGTGTTAAAGCTATCAATTCTGCTGCTTGTGCAGACAAGTTATGTGGTAAGGGTTGGGCTTCTAAAATTTCAGTGTCTGTAACTACTGCATACCCCACTAGATTCTTTCCTGTAGGGCCCCTTCTACATGAGCCGTCCACGTATTATGTCACCTTGGCATCATCCAAGGGCATATCTGTGAGATCTTGTCTAGGCAAGGTTAACTGTTCAATTTTCTGCAGGCAGCTGTGCGGTGTGCCATCTGCAGGAGTTGGGAGTAATGTTGATGGATTTAATGTCGTACATCGTTCAATTGTCATATGAGGTTGGCTCAGCAGTATAGTTGTTAAATAAAATTAATAATTCAATACACAGGAGGTTCAGATTCAAAAGTTTACTAGTGTACACCAGGAGGCAAAAAACCATACAAGTACAGAATTTTGTCTGACATGATGCAGGAAGTACAGAATATTTTATAGTGTTTGCATTCAAGTTATGCCCACCTTACTGACGTGGTTAGTCACAAGGCATCTACATCACTTTTACTAACAGTATTCTATTCATCTAATAATGCTGATGCAGTACATTTAAAAACTTTTCCTTTAGATACAATACGGCCTTGCTATCCAGCTGGTCAGTCATAATGTCTTTCTGTAAAGTTACTTCTTAAAGGTCTCATATCAGTTCGAATACAATAGCAGATTCAGTCTTTAAATTCACCTCTTTGTTCACTGTTTCACTTTCCCACCAGCTGTGTTTTTATCTTACAAGGGCAAGTTACTGCATCAGGAAAGGAAGATTTAATTATTTACAAGGACAAGTTATCTCATCAGGAAGGAGCGGAAGATTTACACATTTAATTTCCTGACCCAGCAGATAATCACTTATGAAAAGCATAACCAATAAGCTTGCTGAGCTGGCAGCTGCCAGGGTCAGGGGTCAAAGCACACTGCAGTTTCAGAAGCTACTTGCATTTACACATGAATTTATCCCTTCTGTTATATGATTAATAGAATAAAATGCATTATAAACTACCTTGCTTTTAAACTAGCATTTCACATATATTTAAATACATATTTTTCTAACATTTTCCCCCCTATTAATACTTTTTATTCTATTTTGAAGTATGCATAGTGTCATTTCATCTCCTAGCCTTTCCCAATCAGGAATTTCAGCTAGGTGAGTCATTTAATCTATACTTCAGAAAAAGCGTCATCTGAAATCAATCTTTCAATTTCAATATCTTGGTAGAAAGTTTCAGTAACAGATACATCAACAAAATCTTTGATTAATCTTTTCATGCAGGGAATTCCACAGCAAACACATGCTCCTATTAGGAGTATACCCACACAAATAGCAATTAGAATGTTCATTAGGATGGAACCCCACCCCCCAAACAGATTCTGGAAAAAGTTTGTCAGTGGGTTTGGGCCTGGTTCAGTCATGGCTGATACTTGCTGAATTACCTCTAGGTGATTATTTATCTCGTGTCGATTGTCAGGTATATAAGCACAGCATTCTTCTTTGATAAGTGCGCACGTACCACCTCTCGCCGCTAAGGTGAAGTCAAGAGCCATCCGATTTTGTAGCACAACAGTTCTCATTGCATTCAGTTCATCAGTCACCAATTCTAGGGCGGAAAAAGTTGCATTACTCATTACTTCGAGAAGTTTCGACATCTTCCTCAGCTCCCAGATCGATCTGACTGCTCCATAGGCTGGTAATATTCCTGCCCAGGATATAACACTGTCACTCAAGCCCATATGAGTCAATTCACTTTTGTCTTTTACTGAATTATGGTCTTTCCAACCAGCTTCGATCTTCCCAACTGGATTCACAAGTTTCTTAACTGGACCTTCAGATTTTCGAGCTGTTTCTCTTACGTTCCATATCTTACCCAAAGGTAATTCTGCAGTATGTCTTATTGCCGGAACCAAGTAACCCAAAAAACAACTGCCGGACCAATTCTCAGGTAACCATTTATATGCCTTTTTCCCACAAATAAAATAACAGTTTTCTACTTTAGTACTAATACGCATCAGCCCTGCATGAAACATCTTCTGATCTATAACTGACAATTGTTTAAACAAAACAGGGTTTTGTCGTACTTCATTCAATGTTGTTTTCATTGTGCTCAAATATGAATCATAGTTAGTATAACAAACAGTACCTCCACTTTTAACTTTAATGTAACACTTGTAGGATATCGTAATATTACAATTACTCCATCCTACTTGGAGGGTATCGTTTTTAAAAAAAGCACACAATTCCCTTTTGTGTAACAGGTAAAAATAATGCTATTTTGTCTTGTGATCTCACAGTTCCTGTGTCAAAAAGTAAATTCTCCCAAGTCTCATTTATCCCCAAAGGGACAGCGGACATTATCAGTCCTCCATATGCTGTTGGTATAGCTGTACAAACCCAGCAATTTGAAATGTTCATAGTCTCTGCATACACACGTTTCATGGCTAGGTATGTGTTAAAATTTGGATACCAATCTATAGACGTTTCATCACGCCTTCCCACTTTCACTTGTGTGGTTGTGTGTAGGATAAGCCACAGCAAGAGGAAAATTGTCACAATTACAGTTAATAAATGTACACACAACAAAATGATTATGCAACATCTCTGGGGTTGATCTAGACTTCTATTCGCTTTGTTTTTGGTCATCTCAGTCTGTTTGTATATCAGTCACAAAGTTTTTATCAAGTTGAAAGTTCTTTACCGGTTTACAATGCGTTAAATGAACCCAGGATGTCCTCTCAGCTACTCTGACTGCAGTAGGCATTGCCAACAGAACCTGGTACGGTCCCTCCCACTTTGGACTCACCCAATTCTTCCTTTTCGTCACTTTCAGCCACACCCAACTTCCAGGGCCCACGACTGTTTCCACCGGTCTGGTCTGTTCCTTATCTGAAAAAGAGTTAAACTGCAAAACAGATTTATTCCTTAACAATTTCTTCATATATTCTGCTAACGAACTGTCAGCCTCCTGCTCTGCAGGCATGAGAGCTTTCCACTGAGGCACATAATATGCTCTCCCAAAAATCATTTCAAAGGGAGTCAAACCCTTTGCATTTGGAACCGTTCTCATACTCAGCAGTGCTAAAGGCAGACAGTATATCCAATTCTTTTGGGTCTCTTCTACTAGCTTCCTTAACTTGTTCTTTAGGGTACCATTGTACCTTTCCACCAGTCCTGCTGACTGTGGGTGGTAAGCACAATGGCTCTTCAAGGAGATACCAAAAAATCTCCCAAGCTGGTGAATCGTCTGTTTCACAAAATGTGTGCCATTGTCACTATAAATCCTCTCCGGGATGCCAAATCTAGGGATTACTTCTTTTATCAGGGCTTTCGCCACTGTTGCTGCATCCGGGTTTTTGGTTGGAAAAGCTTCTACCCATTTAGAAAACATGTCTATAATAACTAAACAAAACTTTTTCCCTTCACATTTATTCAATTCTATGAAATCCATACAAATAGTATGGAACGGGTATGGTGGTATAGGAAAACTTCCTTGCTTGGTTTTAAATGCTCCTTGTGCATGATGCTTGTTACAAGTATGACAAGCTGCGCAAAATTTTTTTGTGTAGTTTGTGTATCCGTATGTTTGGAATATTCGATTTACTAACTGTATCATCCCCCCTGTTGAGGCATGGCACTGCCCATGGCTCAACAAAGCTGCATATCTAAATAAATTAGACGGCAATATCGGTTTTCTTTCTTTGGAAATGTACAGTCCATTCTCAAGAATTGCACCTCGTTTTACCCATTTCTGTTTTTCTGCTTTTGTAGTAAGTGTCTGCATTGTTTTTAACATGTCTAAATCTAAAATCTCAGAGGGTTGTAATTCCTCATTTAAAAGTAAAGTTTCTGAGTCTGAGGCTGCTTGCTTTGCAGCTGCATCAGCTCGTGCATTGCCTTTCGAAATCCTATCCTGCTGTTTTGTATGAGCTACACATTTACAAATAGCTACTTTGGTAGGTAACTGAATAGATTCTAATAACTCCAAAATAAATTGCGCATGATTAATAGGTTTTCCACTGGATGTTATCATTCCTCTATTTTTCCATTGTTGTGCAAATACATGTACTGTAGAAAAAGCATACTGGCTGTCAGTATATATGTTTACACACTTGTTTTTTGCTAAAGTACATGCTCGTCAAAGCTATCAGTTCAGCTGCTTGTGCAGATAAGTTGTGTGGTAAGGATTGAGCTTCTAAAATTTCAGTGTCTGTAACTACTGCATACCCTACCAGATTCTTCCCTGTAGGACCCCTTCTGCATGAGCCGTCCACATAATATGTCACCTCGGCATTATCCAAGGGCATATCTGTAAGATCTTGTCTAGGTAAAGCTAACTGTTCAATTTCCTGCAGGCAGCTGTGTGGTGTGCCCTCCGCAGGAGTTGGAAGTAATGTTGATGGATTCAATGTCGTACATCGTTCAATTGTCATATGAGGTTGACTCAGCAGTATAGTCATACATGAATGATGTCTAGCAGGAGAAAGGTATGCCACTTTCTCTTGCAGTAAAATTATTGCAACTGCATGAGGCACTCTCAATGTGAGAGGGTGGAATAACACCACTGAGGCGAAGCCTGTACTGCCATTGCGGCTGCAACTACTGCTTGTACACAGTGAGGCAAAGATCGCGCCACTGGGTCTAACTGTGATGAATAGTAAGCTATGGGGCGTTGCTTGTCCCCATGTTGTTGCGTCAATACTGACGTCATGTACCCTTGCTTACAATCTACGGTCTGAAAGAACCGTTTGTGATAATTTGGAAGTCCTAAAACTAATGAAGAAGCTATCAACTGCTTCAACCTGCAGAAAGCCGTTTCTGCTTCTGTTGTCCATTGTAAAATATCTTGTGCTGCCATTGGTGTCTTATATATCAAGTCAGTTAATGGAGCAGATTCCAAAGCATAATTTGGTATCCAGCTCCGACAAAAATTAGTTGTACCTAAGAAAGACATCATTTCTTTCTTGGTCGTTGGCTTGGGTGCTTGCAAAATTGCTGTTTTTCTTTCCTCATCTAGTATTCTACCTTCATTGGATATTACATATCCCAAGTATCTAACTTGTTTTCTCCAAAGTTGTAACTTACTTTTGTTTACTTTGTGTCCTTGTATTGCTAAAAATTTCAATAATGCTACTGTATCCTCCCTGCACTGTTGCTGGGTGGGGGCTGCTAGCAAGATGTCATCTACGTAAAGTAGAATTTGACTTCCTCCCGGTGGGGTAAACCCTGCCAGGTTGCTAGCCATTTCTTGTGCAAATATTGTTGGGCTCTCACAATATCCCTGTGGTAGTTGAGTATACGTATACCTTTTACCCTGAAATGTAAATGCAAACCAATATTGACTATCAGGATGTATAGGTATTGAAAAGAAAGCATTGCTAATATCTACCACAGAGAAATACTTCTGTTGTGGTTCTAAATCATTTAACAAAGTATGTGGGTCTGGCACCGTGGGTGCTCTAGGTATTACTGCACTATTTACAGCTTGTAAATCCTGTACCATTCGCCATTCCCCATTTGCTTTTTTAACAGGAAATAGGGGTGTATTACATGGTGAATCAGGAGATTCTACCAGTACTCCTTCTTTGAGTAATGCTGCTATTATAGGCTTAATTCCTATTTCTGCATCCTTTCTCAAAGGGTATTGTCTCTTCTGTGGTCTAAAAGCTGACTTTGGGGTAATTGTAACTGGTCCTGCTGTTCGAATAAGTCCTACATCTGACTTGCCTGTTGACCAAAGAGTTGTTGGAATTTCACACAAGGCCTTTTCTTCTTCTTCTAATAAGAATGCTAATCAGCTGTCCTCGCTAGATTGCAAGTGTACAGCTGGATGTGTCTGTGTCAACCAATTCAGTTTTTGTTTTTGTATCCCTTGTTCTGACAGTTCTAAATCAGTCTGTTTCTCCCATCTTGTTACTTTTTCTCCTAAATCTGCCCATTTGACACTTTTATTCTTTGTCAAGCTGACATGTGGCAACTGATTTAATCTATACAATGCAAGGAATTCTTGAGGTAATGAACAGCTAACTACACTGTTCCCCTCTGTATCCCAGTACAAAGTACGCAAAACCAATCTAGTTGCACGATTTCTAAACAGTTCTTGCTCATACTCTCTATCAGGTCCTGGTGTGGTACAGTAGTATAGAGTACAGTGTAACAAATGCTGTCGATCAGTGTCAAGGGAGGGGCTTTACTGATGGCTACATTCATCAGTTCCTCGGTTACTGCCCCTGGACCAGTCGTGACTAGGTCCTGGCTGTACCAGTAAAAAGTTTCACCCTCCGATCGCACTACAAAGGTATCCATTTGTCTCTGTGCCTCCATACCTTGTACAGTTGGAACTACTGCTATGCCAAATATCTGCATAAGGTCTCTGCCCAATAGGTTTACTGGACACTTTGCAGAAACAACTATTTTACTTCTCTGGGTCATACCTGAAACAGGGTCAGTTATTGCTATATCATGGGAGAGTGGCTCCCTGTATAGCTGTCCGTTTGCTGCTTTTACTAATACATAATCAGGTGATTCGGAATGTTCTGGTAACTTGGAGGGGTGTATCAAAGTCCGTGACGCTCCTGAGTCACACAGGAATTTGACTTCCCTTCCCTCCACCAGAAGTGTCACTTCCGGTTTCGTATCTGCCAAGTAGAGCTCTAAGCTCAATAATGCTAAGTCCAAAATTTCATTTCCATTTTCGTCTAAGTCAATTTGTACTTCCTCTGTCCCTTCTACTACATTGGCATTTGTCTTTTCTATTCTAGCTGTTACTGGTGATTCCTGACTTTCATATGATGTATCCTCACTATCATATAGTCAGTCCTCATCTCCTTTATTTCTGTAATTACCTTTTTGTTTTGCCTACAATCCCTTGCTAGATGCCATTTTTTCCCGCATTTGAAGCATTCACCTCTCTTTTTCCTCTCTTCAAAATCTTCTGATCGTTTGTCAGACTGTTTGTTTCCCTGGGCATTCTTATTGCCCTTTTTACCTGACTGTAATACAAATACATCAGCTCCGTCTTCAGCAGTGAAGACTTGCGCCTTCTTTTTCTTTTTACTATTAAAATGTCTCTCAGCATGTCTAGCATATTCGAGTAAGGCTTGTAGCCTCCCTGTTCGATGATCTATCATATGCTTCGTAATGAAGCTACTAATAGGTGCAATGCAACCTTTCAAAAATGCATTTTTTAATTGTTGTTCATACGGGGAATCATTTGTTTGGTTCTCAGGAACTGACATACCGCTATGATTATTAAAACATTCTAATAATCTAGCATAATATCCATCTATTGTCTCATTTTCCTGTTGTATGCATTGATTAATGCAAGTCCAGTCTGCTCTGGGTTTCCATTTCTCAGAGATTCGGTCTGTCAGACCTTTCACTCTGTTGTCTAACTCTGCGTCACTATGTGGGAGTGGCCTAAGTTCTGCATTACGAGGATTCCAGGTGCCACAAATCATGTGACAATCTGGACCTATAATTTGTCTTACTACTTTTTCTACTTCTTCCCCATTCAAGTGGTAACTTAACCTCATGCCTTGTAAATCTTCTAAAAATTTCGTAAAATTAACTTTCGGATGGGGGATTCCCTCAGTAGCCTTCCGGATATCTTCCGGTGTCCATGGTCTATATAGTAACAGTGTTGGGTCTTGCCATTCCTGTCCTGCCTGAGGATTTGGAACTTCTATAAGTGGGCATATTTCTTCCTCACTCTCATCCTGTAGATTTCTCTCTATTTGGTATGATTCTGTGTCCCTATATGTTTTACGTGTTCGAGACCTAGTCTCAATAGGATCTCTAACAAATGGTTGTGGTCTTACTGAAACTTCAGGATAACGCGGAGGCGGACCAGCCTGTCCACTCGCTTCATATCCTGAAAAGGGTAAGGGAGGGGGCAAGAGAGGAGGAGGAGGAGGAGCTGTAGCTATTACCAAGTTATTATCCTCTTTGTCTAAAAATAATGTTTTTGAATTTTTAAGCTTCTGTTCTCTACGATTTGCTTCCTCAATCCACCTGTGTGCTTGAGGTATGCCTAGTTGGCGTTGCTTTTTTGCCGGACCTCCTGCATCAGATTTAAGCTGTTTAAGGAGTTTAACTAGTGTAAGTTTATCTAGTTTACCATCAAATTCATATTTGTTAACCCATTTCGTATAATACCTAACATTATCAGCACGCTGTAATTGCATAAATTTTGCGTCTTCGGTTAGGGGCGGATCTCGCGAGGTTTTAGTGCACTGATTACCCATGTCAAAGAAAATGCTACGTAACCCTTTTTTATCACGTGATATCAAATTCTTAGTTCCTGTTTACAGTTTATCTAGAATTACTGCCTACCTTATTCTGTTACCCTGATCTATGACCAAATATACAGTACTTCCTTTTGTCCCTGATCTGCAAAACAAATCTTGACAACAATATACTGTAACCTAGTCCCTGATCTAAAACAGAAAAAAGGCAAATTCTTCCTACCTGAGCCTCCTGGTTTTGAAATTCGTTCTAATTCCGCTCTTCGGCCACAGATCAGAAAGTGGCCAGCCTCTTTACACACGACAATTCAGTCGGAGGTCTTTTCACTCAAGAAGGACCATTTCGGTAACTTCTCCTGTGCAGTATTCGACCACCAATACGCTCTGATCTGCAGCTTACCAAGGGAATTCCGTCTCGAAAGGACCAAACTGTTAAATAAAATTAATAATTCAATACACAGGAGGTTCAGATTCAAAAGTTTACTAGTGTACACCAGGAGGCAAAAAACCATACAAGTACAGAATTTTGTCTGACATGATGCAGGAAGTACAGAATATTTTATAGTGTTTGCATTCAAGTTATGCCCACCTTACTGATGTGGTTAGTCACAAGGCATCTACATCACTTTTACTAACAGTATTCTATTCATCTAATAATGCTGATGCAGTACATTTAAAAAACTTTTCCTTTAGATACAATACGGCCTTGCTATCCAGCTGGTCAGTCATAATGTCTTTCTGTAAAGTTACTTCTTAAAGGTCTCATATCAGTTCGAATACAATAGCAGATTCAGTCTTTAAATTCACCTCTTTGTTCACTGTTTCACTTTCCCACCAGCTGTGTTTTTATCTTACAAGGGCAAGTTACTCCATTAGGAAAGGAAGATTTAATTATTTACAAGGACAAGTTATCTCATCAGGAAGGAGCGGAAGATTTACACATTTAATTTCCTGACCCAGCAGATAATCACTTATGAAAAGCATAACCATTAAGCTTGCTGAGCTGGCAGCTGCCAGGGTCAGGGGTCAAAGCACACTGCAGTTTCAGAAGCTACTTGCATTTACACATGAATTTATCTCTTCTGTTATATGATTAATAGAATAAAATGCATTATAAACTACCTTGCTTTTAAACTAGCATTTCACATATATTTAAATACATATTTTTCTAACAATAGTCATACATGAAAGATGTCTAGCAGGAGAGAGATATGCTACTTTTTCTTGCAGTAAAATTATCGCGACTGCATGAGGCACTCTCAATGTGAGAGGGTGGAATAATACCACTATGGCCGAGGCCTGTACTGCCATTGCAGCTGCGACCACTGCTTGTACACAGTGAGGCAAAGATCACGCCACTGGGTCTAACTGTGATGAATAATAGGCTATGGGGCGTTGCTTATCCCCATGTTGTTGCGTCAGCACTGACGTCATATATCCTTGCTTACAATCTACGGTCTGAAAGAACCGTTTATGATAATTTGGGAGTCCTAAAACTAATGAAGAAGCTATCAACTGCTTCAACCTGCAGAAAGCTGTTTCTGCTTTGGGTGTCCATTGTAATAAATCTTGTGCTGCCATTGGTGTTTTATATATCAAGTCAGTCAGTGGAACAGATTCCAAAGCATAGTTTGGTATCCAACTCTGACAAAAATTAGTTGTCCCCAAGAAGGACATCATTTCCTTCTTGGTTGCTGGTTTGGGTGCTTGTAAAATTGCTGTCTTTCTATCCTCGTCTAATATCCTACCTTCATTGGATATTACATATCCTAGGTATCTAACTTGCTTTTTCCAGAGTTGTAACTTACTTTTGTTTACTGTGTGTCCTTGTGTTGCTAAGAATTTCAATAGCGCTACAGTATCTTCCCTGCATTGCTGCTGGGTGGGGGCTGCTAGCAAAATGTCATCTACGTAAAGCAGAATTTGACTACCTCCTGGTGGGGTAAACCCTGCCAGGTTGCTAGCCATTTCTTGTGCAAATATTGTTGGGCTCTCACAATATCCCTGTGGTAGTCGAGTATAGGTATACCTTTTACCCTGAAATGTAAATGCAAACCAGTACTGACTATCAGGATGTATAGGTATTGAAAAGAAAGCATTACCGATATCTACCACAGAGAAATATTTCTGTTGGGGCTTCAAGTCGTTTAACAAAGTATGTGGGTCTGGCACTGTGGGTGCTCTGGGTATTACTGCATTGTTTACAGCTTGTAAATCTTAAACCATCCGCCATTCCCCGTTTGCGTTTGTAACAGGAAATAGGGGTGTATTACATGATGAATCAGGGGATTCTACCAGTACTCCTTCCCTGAGTAATGCTGCTATTATAGGCTTGATTCCTATTTCTGCATCTTTTTTCAAAGGGTATTGTCTTTTCTGTGGCCTAAATGCTGACTTTGGTGTAATTGTAACCGGTCCTGCTGTTCGAATAAGTCCTACATCTGACTTGCCTGTTGACCAAAGAGTCGTTGGTATCTCACATAAGGCTTTCTCTTCTTCTTCTAATAAAAATGCTAATCAGCTGTCCTCGCTAGATTGCAAGTGTACAGCCGGGTGCGTCTGCATCAACCAATTCAACTTTTGTTTCTGTATTCCTTGTTCTGACAATTCTAAGTCAGTCTGTTTTTCCCATCTTGTTACCTTCTCTCCTAAGTCTGCCCATTTTACGCTTTTGTTCTTGGTCAAGCTGACATGTGGCAATCGATTTGATCTATATAATGCAAGGAATTCTTGAGGTAATGAACAGCTAACCACACTGTTCCCCTCAGTATCCCAATACAAAGTACGTAATACTAATCTAGTTGCACGATTTTTGAACAATTCTTGCTCATATTCTCTATCAGGTCCTGGCGT
The DNA here is from genome assembly GCF_019279795.1 of Protopterus annectens. NCBI lineage: Eukaryota > Metazoa > Chordata > Ceratodontiformes > Protopteridae > Protopterus > Protopterus annectens. Next base: position 545,155,622 of record NC_056741.1, on the reverse strand, counting down.
ATTACAGTAGTATAGAGTAAAGTGTAACAAATGCTGTCGATCAGTGTCAAGGGAGGGGGCTTTACTGATGGCTACATTCATCATTTCCTCGGTTACTGCCCCTGGACCAGTCGTAACTAGGTCCTGGCTGTACCAATAAAAAGTTTCACCCTCCGTTCGCACCACAAAAGTATCCATTCGTCTCTGTGCCTCCATACCCTGCACAGTTGGAACCACTGCTATACCAAATATCTGCATAAGGTCCCTACCCAATAGGTTCACTGGACACTTTGCAGAAACAACAATCTTACTTCTTTGAGTCATACCTGAAACAGGGTCAGTTATTGCTAGATCATGGGAGAGTGGTTCCCGGTATAGCTGTCCATTTGCAGCTTTCACTAATATATAATCAGGTGATTCAGAATGTTCTGGTAACTTGGAGGGGTGTATCAGGGTCCGTGACGCTCCTGAGTCACACAGGAATTTGACTTCCCTTCCCTCCACCAGAAGTGTAACTTCCGGTTTTGTGTCTGCTAAGTAGAGCTCTAGGCTCAATAATGCTAAATCCAAAATTTCACTTTCTTCATCCTCCATATCTACTTGCACTTCCTCTATTCCTTCTATCACATTTACATTTGTCCTCTGTTTATTAACTTCTCCTGATGATTTCTGACTTCTGCATGATGTATCTTCACTATCATATAGTCAGTCCTCATCTCCCTTATCTTCTGTGTTTACCTTCTTATTCTGTTTACAATCCCTCGCTAGATGTCCCTTCTTCCCGCACTTAAAGCATTCACCTCTCATTTTCCTTTCCTCAAAATCTTCTGACCGTTTGTCAGACTGTTTATTTCCCTGGGCATTTTTCTTTCCCTTTTTGCCTAACTGTAACACAAGTACTTAAGCTCCGTCTTCAGCAGTGAAGACTTGCGCCTTCTTTTTCTTCTTGCTATTAAAATGTCTTTCAGCATTTCTAGCATATTTAAGTAATGCTTGTAGCCTACCTGTTCGATGGTCTATCATATGCTTCATAATGAAGCTACTGATAGGTGCAATGCAACCTTTTAAAAATGCATTTTTCAATTGTTGTTCATACGGGGAATCATTCACTTGATTTTCAGGAACTGTCATACCGCTATGGTTATTGAAACATTACAATAATCTAGCATAGTACCCATCTACCATCTCATTTTCCTGTTGTATGCATTGGTTAATGCAAGTCCAGTCTGCTCTAGGTTTCCATTTCTCAGAGATTCAGTCTGTAAGACCTTTCACTCTATTATCTAGTTCTGCGTCATTATGTGGGAGTGGTTTAAGCTCTGCATTACAAGGATTCCAGGTGCCACAAATCATGTGCCAATCTGGACCTATAATTTGTCTGACTACTTTTTCTACTTCTTCCCCATTCAAGTGGTAACTCAACCTCATGCCTTGCAAGTCTTCTAAAAATTTCGTAAAATTAACTTTCGGATGGGGAATTCCCTCAGTAGCTTTCCGGATATCCTCCGGTCTCCATGGCCTGTATACTAAGAGAGTTGGGTCCTGCCCTGCCCGTCCTGCCTGAGGATTTGGGACCTCTATAAGCGGACACATTTCTTCCTCATTCTCATCCTGTAGGTTCCTCTCTATTTGATACGATTCTGCGTCCCCATGTATTTTACGTGCTCGGGACCTAGTTTCAATAGTATCTCTAACAAATGGTTGTGGTCTCGCTGAGACCTCAGGATAACGCGGAGGTGGACCACCCTGTCCACTCGCTTCATACCTTGGAAAAGGCAATGGAGGGGGCAGGGGAGGAGGAGCCGTTGCTATTACTATGTTATTATCTTCTTTATCTAAAAATAATGCTTTTGAATTTTTAGTCTTCTGTTCCCTACGGTTCGCTTCCTCAATCCACCTGTGTGCCTAAGAAATGCCTAATTGGCGTTGCTTTTTTGCCTGACCTCCCGCATCGGATTTAAGTTGCTTAAGGAGTTTAGCCAGTGAAGTTTTATCTAATTTACCATCAAATTCATATTTGTTAACCCACTTCGTATAATACCTGACATTATCAGAACGTTGTGATTGCATATATTTTGCATCTTCGGTTAGGGGTGGATCTCGCGATGTTTTAGTGCACTGATTTCCCATGTTAAAAGAAAATGTTACGTAACCCTTCTTATCACGTGGTACCAAAATTTCAGTTCCTTTCACAGTTTATCTAGAATAGCTGCCTACCTTATTCTGTTACCCTGATCTATGACCAAATACACAGTAATTCCTCTTGTCCCTGATCTGCATAACAAATCTTAACAACAATATTTACTGTAACCTAGTCCCTGATCTAAAACAGAAAAAAGGCAGAAATCTTCCTACATGAGCCTCCAGTATTGAGCTGTCCAGGATCCGCTCTTCGGCCACAGATCAGAAAGTGGCCAGCCTCTTTAAACGACAATTCAGTCGGAGGTCTTTTCACCCAAGAAGAACCATTTCGGTAACTTCTCCTGTGCAGTATTCGACCACCTGTAGACTCTGATCTGCAGCTGTCTGAGGGATTTCCGGTCCGAAGGACCAAACTGTTAAATAAAATAAAAAGATCAATACACAGGAGGTTCAGGTTCAAAAGTTTACTAGTGTACACCAGGAGGCAAAAAACGTACACGTACAGAATTTTGTCTGACATGAAACAGGAAGTACACAATTTTTATAGTTACTTACATTCAAGTTGTGCCCACCTTACTGACGTGGTCACTCACAGGGCATCTACATCACTTTAGCTTACAGTATTCTATTCATAAAATAATACTGATGCTGTATATTTAAAAAAAAGTTTTCCTCTGGTAACAATACGGCCTTGCTCACCACCTGGTCAGACATAATGTCTTTCTGTAAAGTTACTTCTTCAAGGTTTCAGGCTAGTCCGAATACAATAGCAGATTCAATCTTCTAATACACTTCTTTGTTCCCCTGTAACACTTTCCCAACAGCTGCGTGTTATCTAGTAACACATACACAAGGCCAATCGTCCCAGCAGGAAAGAGCAGAAGATTTCATTATTTCACATATTTAATTTCCTGACCCAGCAGATAATCACTTGTGAAAAGCATAATCATTAGAACTTGCTGAGCTAGCAGCTGCCAGGGTCAGAGGCCAACTTGCAACAAGGCACACTGCAGTTTCAAAAACTTCTTGCAATTACATATGAATTCATTCTTTTTATTATATAATTAATAGAATAAAATGTATTACATACTACTTTGCTTTTAAACTAGCACTTCACATATATTCAAATACATATTTCTCTAACAATAACAATAATAATGACCAAAGTCAAGTATTTCTGATTTGTTTCACACAAAACACAGAGTAGCCAGAATATTCCTACCAAATTCTCATACACACATACTCAATAGTCCTGCAAAGTCAGATTAAAGACTGTTTAAAAATTACCAAATAAGAACATAAGGTACTTTCATCCACAGAGAGTCCCCCACCAACACATATATAGACTTTGTTGACTGGATACACCCCTTATCCAGTGGGCGGCACAGTGGTGCAGCGGTTAACATTGTCACCTCACAGCAAGAGTTTCTCCGGTTCGATTCTCGGCTGGGGTGCCTTCTGTGTGGAGTTTGCATGTTCTCCCTGTGTTCGCGTGGGTTTCCTCCGAGTACTCCGGTTTCCTCCCACATTCCAAAGACATGCATCTGAAGCATTTCTCCCCAGGTCTCCGCTGAAAACAGGCTCTGTGGAACCTAGTCGGACTTTCCCGGTCAACAAATGTTAAATAAATAAAATAAAAAATAAAAATATTGTGATGATGAAATAAATTACATGTACTTCATTGGTAACTTTGGGTGAAATACATGAAATTGTATAAAGATCATTAGCATCATACCATAAGATCCAACCATGTGTAGCCTAGCTTAAATAGAAGCATTTGCGAGCATAAGAAGTACTAAGCATATGATAACACATGCTAAGTCAATATGCACAATCTCTGCAGAAGTAAGTTATCTCAATAATTCCACTTTAAAGAGAACTTTTACTAATGCAGGGGTTGCTGCCGGCAAACAATTTTGCATTTCAGTGCTGTACCTACAAATGCAGTGCTTGCTGCCTTTGAAGAATAAACTTCTTATATTACACTTACAAATTGGTGTGTTGGTGATATTTCCATAACATTTTATGAACTACAACAGCTAAGAAATAGGGAATGGCTGGCAGTTATTAACAACAGATTCATAAAGCTTGCAGTCCTAGAGGCTATTAAGGAGCCTAATCCAAATTCCCATCTGCTTCAAAGTAGTGAGTAGTTAAGTGACTTGCTCAATGTCACACAGTAGGCAAATGAAGGTGGAGTGATTCAACCCCTGCACCCTTGCAACAAGAAGCCACCAATTCAAAAGTCAAAGCTTTGGTTCTTTGCGCTAACTGCCAGAGTAATAGTTTTTAACTAAATGCAATCCTTTACATTCCAATCTTGTAGTGAAGACTGCATCACAGTAATATGCAACAATGAAAACATAATGGATGCTATATCCGCAGTTGTGCAGCGGTAGCATTGTTGCCTCACAGCAAGAGGTACTCCCGTTCTATTCTCGGCTGAAGTGCGTGGAGTGCCTTCTGTGTGGAGTCTGCATGTCCTCCCCGTGGTTGGGTGGGCATTCAAAAGACATGCGTAAATGGGCGTGCCTTCATTGAAGGCTGAACATCAAGCTGGCACCTCAGCATTCATGAAAATCTACTGCCAATCATTAGCAGACCGGAGTTCCGCTGTGGCAACCTCTAACCGGGAAAAGCCGAAAGACAAACAACAACAACTACTACATAATGGATGCTGAAGATCAGACCATTCTCCTCAAACGGAGTGAACACTGTTCAAACCTGTCAGTGTATATACTATTTACTTAACTATTTTTACAATTAGCAGAGACATATGGATTTCATTTAAAACTTTTATTTTAAATTTTGCAGAAAAAAACAAAACTGAACAATCTCACATTGAAAGACTAAGCATGAGAAACAGTAAACTTCTCTTCCCTTGAAACTCATTTTAGTGAAAATGCACTTGGCAACCCATTAAGCTACAAGAAACATGGTAAGATTCATACTCACATAGCATATAGTGAAATACTAATAAGCATCTATTTGAATGGTAAGGGAATTCAAAAGACAAATGCATAATGCATTTGCTAACAGCCTGGGGGACAGATACAGGTGTTCCTTTTTAGGAGCAGCCCAGGAGTACTGTCTGATGATATAACATGGCAGTCATGGAAGACAAATGAAAGCTGAGGAAGCAACTCTGTAAGAACTTACAGCCTTACTCATCTGCACTAAGTGCTAGACAAATTGTTGTAGCTCAAATGTACTGCATTTCACACCTGTGTACCTACCAAAACAAGCTAAATAAAAATGTATTCATACTTAAAATGTTAACATTAAACTCATAGGTTCCATTTTTCATATGTATTTACAGCTAAACAATAAACACACTGTCAACATTCAAGAGAATAAGGAAGCCAAGTTCACATACAAAGAACATGGCTTATATGATGATGCTCCTGTTTACTACAATCAGTTTCCTTCCTTTACACCGTAACTACTCTGGTTCATGGACAGTTACTATGCTTGCACTCCAGGGGACCATTGAGGAGCCTAACCCAAATTTCTAGTTGTCCAAAGCACTGTCTGATTAAGTGACTTGCTCAAGGACAGGGCAGGGCATAATTATGAGGCAAAATCAGAGATGTTCTGCAAAACTGGAGAGAGATAAGGGCAGACTGTTCTAAATTATTTTAAAAGTTAACAGAACAACAGGTTTTGCATCAACATGTTTTTATAGCTCACATTGACAGACTGTAATCTTCAATGAGTTACCACAAAAAAAGGCATAAAAAGAAAGAATGAAAGAAGTTAAAGGAGGCCTGGTAGTTAGTTGGTGTAGAGGGTTAAGACTTTGCTTTCTATTACTAAGGTGCAGGGTATGAGTCTGTGTGAAACTGAGCAAGTCACTTAACTATACAGTGCCACCTAACTGGCACATTTCACACACACACACACACACACACACACACACACACACACACACACACACACACACACACACACACACACACACACACACACACACACACACACACACACACACACCTTCAGTATCCTCCTACTCAGTGTGAAGTCACAAAAAGAATCCCCATTTCCAGGCTGAGTTATCTACTTGCTTCTGTTTTGTGTGTGTGTGTGTGTGTGTGTGTGTGTGTGTGTGTGTGTGTGTGTGTGTGTGTGTGTGTGAGTGTGTGCGCGTGTGTGTGCATGTGTGTGTGCGCGTGTGTGCGTGTGTGTTTGTGTGTGTCTGTATTTTCTGGAAGTACTTGTGTGTGTGCACTCCAATCTCCAGTGCACACACTGAGCAGTACTGTTTTAAGAGCAAAATGGATTTTAAAAGAAAAGGAAAACAGACCTATAAATAAATAAATACCATTGCATGGTCAGGCCCTTCAGCCAGCTCTCAGCCATAGGCAGCTGCCCAGATCACCATATGCTGGATCCGGCCCTGACTGGCAGTAGCTATTTCTGATTCAGAGACAGGTCTACTGCAGTGGTTTTACACAATGACGTATTCAATAGGCTGTCCCTTGGGCTTACAGAAAATGCAAATGAGGCATTACTGGAAAGTGGAATATGATGATGAGTCAAGTCATCTCCTCAGAAATGCCTCTGGTAAGTAATTTATGCAGCCAAGCAATTCATAGAACCACTCAACTGTGTAAATCACCATCACTAGCCACTTTAATTAACATGGCCTAAAGTTTGCATTCACCCATTGCCTTTAGTGGAAGAGATCACATTCGAGGTAAGTGCCAGGGAGTTAGCGGAAAAGTAATGTTAGTGGGGGGTGCATGCGTGTATGTATGTATGTATTTGGCTATATGTGTGATTGCATGCAAAGGTATGAGCAGTCTCAGTTGAGCGTGTGTGTGTGTGTGTGTGTGTGTGTGTGTGTGTGTGTGTGTGTGTGTGTGTGTGTGTGTGTGTGTGTGTGTGTGTGTGCTGGTGTAAGGATGAGTGTGTCTGTGAGTGCAATCAGATGGTGGGGTTTGTTATGTATAGTGAGACTGTATTCATGTGATAACGTTTGAAAGTGTATGTATGTGGGGAGGGTTTCATATTGCTTAGCTCACCCTACAATAATGAGCACTGGCTGTAATATAGGGGGATACTAGACACCACTGCACATATTACATACTATATTAATGTACCTAATAAGTTATTAGACTAACAGATTTTGCAACAAGAATCTGCATCTACAAGAATAGAAGTTTGAGACTCTAATGTCTAGCATTATTGACTAACTGCATTTGTCCGTATCAGGGACATGGAATTATAACAGCTAAAGTAATAGACATTCTCAGTTAGGGCAGTTGAGAGATATGTGGAAGTGTCAATCTGTGTCTGTGAGTGTTGGGTTGAAAGTGTGTGTGTGTATTTGAAAGCATATATGTCTGGGGGAGTGAATGGGAGTTGCCTGTGACAACACAATGCATGGGCTGCTGGTAGTCATTACTGCAGTAAAGTGCCTGTAAGTGGTCACTGTAATCACCGAGCATTTTAGAGATTTAAAAATAAGATGATATCAAAGTATTTCCTCATTGCAGCTAATGTGCTCTAAAAAGCTGTTTTTCAAGATAATTTTAAAGAAACCTTGTTCCACAGCCTTACTGCTCATGGCTGGGCTCATTCTGAAATAAATATCTTGTGTACATCTCACAGCCTATGATCTCCGATTCTTTCTGTCTAACAATACACTTGTGCTTGTCCGATTTCACTTTGACAGAAGCCTCAAAGTAGAAGAAGAGGAAAAAAAATAATCTTAAATGTTTAGCTTAACAACACCAATACAAGAAGCCCCCCAAATTATCCAAGTAACTTGAGCATAATTTCAAAATAAAAAGGTTATAGTACAAAAATAAATACTGACTTTGGTATTCATCATGATTAAGTAGAACAGAATGGAGGACAGTTTTTTCTTCTTTCATTTCTACTATTCATCTCAAGTCCCCTGTCTGTTCCTTATCTTTGTGTTTAATCTGATCTGAACATTACAATCAAGATTACCATTCTTCAAGAATTTTTGTCAGCTTTTTAGTTATACAGCTTTCGTTGTCACCATTATCTTCATCGTCATCCATTATGTTTGTTGTTAAGAGTTTTTAATGCTTGCATAGTTGGTAGATCCTTGATTTTTATAATGATGACTTGTTTGTTGCCATTAATATTAAGGATAACAGATGTAGGGCATGTTTACATAGTTATTGATGCTCCTGTAAACTTAGAAAATATGTCTCAGTTGTTATTTCCACATGCTTACCACATACTTCGTCCACCATCTGCTGCAATTCCCTGCTAAACAGTTTTAATGTTGGACAAGTCCAGAATGTACTTAAACAAGCCACAGTCTGCACAGTTGCACATCCCCAACAACTCATAATAGCAACTGGAAACATTTTCCCTAACCTAGTTTGTGGATAAAACTACTTATGCAAATACTTCCAGACAAACATCCGGAAGCTATACTCCTTAGATGATAATTTTGTCATTAAAGAGATCTGGATCCATATTTGCAATGAAATATAAATGCTAGATAATTTTCCAATCGCCTTTTGAATTTGTAAATTGTTATCTCTTTTAAAATATAAAGTATTTCAAATAAATGGGAGAGCAGACCCTTCTGAGTCAGTGTCCCATCCCTAATATTTTTAATCAACTGCAACTTGGATTCTAATGTTTTTGTTTAACATTTTGATCTCTATCCACTTTCCGCACTAAAAGTTGCAGGTCTTTGAAGTTACTGAAATCTTTCCTATGTTTCCTACCAAGATATTCCCCTTCACTCATTTAATGGTAACATTTTACTTCAATATTCAAAGATCCCTGCCTCCAAAAAAGAGATTGCATTTGACAATCCTGTTAAGTAGCCACGCACCCAAAAGGCATTAGCTCTTTAAGCCACGGTTACAGGTTTTCAACACCAAACCACCTTTGTTGACTCTGCCCAAAGATTTCCAGTGTTTGCGATTTAAATTATTCTGTCCAACCAGTCTGCCAAAACAGGACTTGGCTCTCATAAAACATTGTATTTCATGTTGCTTTGTAGGATAACATTTGAAGCATGACAAAATGAGAAAAAAAGAGTTACGCCAAATAAAAGGAAATCTCTGGAAACCCTAGCCCTCTCTGAGCTTGGAACAATAAAACCTTTTCCTACAAATCTTGTAGTATGTGTTTACCCCCCCCCCAAGTCCTTTACCCACTGATATAACTTATTTTCTAAATGCTCAGAAGGAGGGCTACATACAGCAATTGAGGCAAATAAGCAGGTGCAAAGCTTGCACTTTCTGATTTAAACCTAATGTTACTACTTTCCACTTCTGAAGAATAAAAACATTTTAATTGCATTCAATATATTTTACATCAAGTGTACTGAACAAGAGAAGTCAAAGCTCTGAGTATTTAATTTTGTTATGCTCCCATAGAGAGGGATACATTATCCTAAGCTCCTCCCTGATACATAGCTTACTGTCAAGGCTCTGGTCTTTGAAATATTAATTTGACACCATTAATCCAAATGTATTAATGATATCAAACAACTAAGGGATATCAATTAAGGTGGGCAATGCTATCAGGATGCTATCCACAAATAATGAACATTTGCATCCCTAATCATCACCTCCAGGGATTCCAAATAAAGTGAAACTAGTGCACTGTAAGGGGATAACCTTGCTATGTTCTGTATAAAAGCACAAATCTGTCTGACAACTTATTTTTAGTTTAACTTGTGCTGAACACCAGGATTTTCTTTCAGTGAACCCTATTAAAAGGCTTTCTTTGCATTTAAACTTTAAAACATTTTTTTAAATCTTGTGCATTTTGGACAGCCATCAGTCATTAATATTTCACTGATCATTCTCCATCCCCCCACAAACCCACATTGATCAAGACAAATTAGTCCTCATAAAACATGTGCAGCCTTTTTAGCTACTATAGACATAAAAACTTTACAGTCATGAGTATGCACTGAAATGGACATGCAGGAGGATAGGATGTGTGCAGCTTTACTGCCCTGCATCAAAAAGCAAGCAACTCCTGACCCTGCAATAGTTGGTTCATTAACTGGGCCCATATTCTATATATAATTAGGCTTATCTTTTTCCATAATCCTATATGGATCGCGACAGTAACTGGTGACTCCCTGGTGGGTTTTCTTGTATTCCTAACTGAGGTGTAGGTTGGAGTAGTTGCTGAGCTTATTAAGCCATTAAATTTGGCATGTTTAACCTCTCTAAAACTTAGCTACACATAAGGGAAATTGGTGGTCCTGTATATTTGGCATATACAGTATAACAGTTTATAACATTTCCCAAATAGCCATTTATGTCCCTCACATCCTGATAATTTTATGTGTGGTACTACCTTTAAGTTTATGTATTGCATTTGATGTTGTCCTTTTCATTCTTCCACAACAAATGGGTTTGGATCCAATCCTCAGATCTAACTCAGCCGTATACCCTAAACTTTGGATCCAACTCTTGAGCTCCTCCCTCTATTCATAATGCCCTTGTCCAACCTGAATACCTCAAATTTCGTTTTCTGCCATTGTGTTCAGACACAGGGTCCTTCTCTTGAGAACTTTAGTGCTTTCATAAGTTTTTTTGTTTCTTTACCTAAATATCTCATTTTTCCTTTATTTCTCAAATTCCCTCTTAGTGTACACTATAGAGTTAGGTTGGTTACTATTTTTATAGTATTTTCTATTTGTACTATAGTTGGTATTTCTTCTTTACCCTATAATAAAGGGTATTTTCTTGATTACCATTGTTGGTAATCTTTCTGTTTTTCATTCTTCCTTTATAACTCTCAAAAAAAGTTTATTTTTTTTCTCATTGTCCTTTGTAGTGTTTTTTAATGTAGCACTGTCAACCTTACCTCTCCTGTCATGGCTGACAAACCAATAGAGTTTTTTTATTGTAGCACTGTCGACATTACCTCTCCTGTCATGGCTGACAAATCAACAGGATTCAAGAAATGCACTTCTTAGGGCATAAAATCCCAAACTTGGATGCCTCAAAAGGAGTGCATTTATTATCTCAGAGCCAACCATCTGGAAACCAACTGCAATATTTGTGCTGCTTTTAATTCCATTGCATTGGCTGACAGACCCAGCAAGCTAATTTTAAAATGCCTCCTTGCTCATGCTATAACATCTTCTGAAGCTCAAACCCCTGGCAAAACTATAAATTCTGCTCTCTCAGAGCATAGAAAATGCTCTCCACCAAAGGCCCCTAGGACTTCATCGCAACCACCAAGAAAAAATCAAAAATCTTTGGATCTGACATCCTCAGATCCAAAAGCTCAATATTCAGATCCACAACCATTGGATCACAAAGATTTGGATCCTATTATAATATCCACTGGCCATACAGCTCCTACCTCAGATCCCAGACCTTCAGGTCCAAAATCTGGCACCTCATAAAGAGTTTGCTCACCAAAGGAAGGAGGCATTTTAAAATTAGCTTGCTGGGTCGGTCAGCCAATGCAATGGAATTAAAAGCAGCACAAATATTGCAGTTGGTTTCCAGATGGTTGGCTCTGAGATAATAAATGCACTCCTTTTGAGGCAATGATCTGATCTCTCCTACTCCGCACTCTCCTTTCTAGCAGATTCCCAAGAAACATTCCAGGCCACAGTCCACCACATCCTGCAGGTCTTCCAGAAGTCTATCAGAAGAGGATGTGAATAGACTGATGTGAAAATTTCTCAGTGCTCAGATCTAGAAGGAGTTTATACCACCTCTGTCCCCCATTGGATCAGTGAGACTTCCATCCCCTTCCCATACAATTCTGTCTCCTTCTCTGATCCGTCCCACAGTTTCAGAGCCCCAGGATCCAACAGCCCAGAGAGGTCCAGAGTCAGAGCCAAAGAAAATCTCTTTTTTGACTCTGACAGCATCCCTGAATAGTTCTGCTCCTATGACTTTGGATCGGAATGAATCCCAGAGCCGACATGTCGGTATCGGATCTGTGGGGCCAGGATCTACTCTGATGTTATTGGATTCATCCCTGCCTCTCAGAGCCTTGGTGCTGGGCAATTCAGGTACAGTTCCATCCTCAAGGTGTGGATCCGGTAGGAGTCATGATCTACCTGTACTGGAAGTCTTGGTTCCAGTGTGGGTGGCCATGGCTTCTCTGGGCCATCTACATTCAAGGTCATGGAAAGGGCTTTTTCTCTTATTTAGAGAACTGGTCTCTCATCCCTTGGATCCACTCCATAACACCTCCTGAGTTCCCAGCTCTGAATCAATCAGGCCTATTCCACAGTGACAACCATTTCCAACTAGCTTCCAATCTGTTCCAATAGGGGAAACTCCCCCTCTTCTCTAATACCTCCCCTGAACATCACCCTGAGGAGATCCATCCAAGGAGAATGTGCAAGAGGAGGCACACAGATTCTCTGTTGAAATGTCACACAGCAGATACTGATTTCAGTGAAGGAGAACCAGATCACCATCAGATGATATCTCCTTTGGAGACATGTTAGAGATTCTCAGACAGAAAGGTGGTTGGTCTTCTGAAAATCCTTTTCCAGAGGAATCAGTATTTTTGGAAGCTTTCAGTTCTGGCCCAAGGCTAGACCTCACTAGAGCAAAGGAGTCGCAGTACATGACATGGTGATGGCAGCAGCCACTAAAAAATAGCTAGCAGAACAAAGCTCTTCTGTCCATCAACCAAACAGAGAGTCTAGGGTGCTGGACAGATTTGGAAAGCAAGTCTTTGCCTCATTGACCTTTGCATTGAGGTCTCTTAATTACCTGGCACATTTCACAAGACTACAGAGAGATTTGCATAAGGAATTATCAAATTCTCTCTCAGAGTTCTTGTCTGCAGAGGATTTCAAGAGATCATCCTCTCAAATGGTCACTCATAGGCTCATAGGTTCATAGGTTCATACTAGGCTATCTGCCCTAGGGCATTTATAAGCCTAGCCAGAATGTGTTTGGCTTTCGCCACCCATTTTAAATTTATTTTGCTATGCCCTTTTTTGAGGTTAGTATACTGTGCCTCTGTCTAACAGTGACACAGAAGTGATACCCGGGGTAAACCTACGATCTCCCATCCACTCATCAAGATTCCTCTTGAAGAGAGTCAATGAGGGACTCTGCCTAACCTGGACTGGGATTTTATTTCAGAGTGAAGGGAGCCTCTGGGTTATGAATCTGTCCCTCCAGCATGTCCTATTTATTTCAGTGCTGAGGTTCAAGTCTCTCAAGCGCGTAGCTCGATGGGATTTGGATTTTCTGAGGTGCAGCATGTCCATTAATTCCGGGTTGGATATGGCTTTATACGTCAGGCACAGATCGCCTCTGAACAGGCGGTATGCCACTGAGTAGAACTGGAGTTTCTTTAACTGGGCAGCATATGGCATCTGTTTGAGCCCTTTGATCCTCTTGGTGAGGTACTTTTGGGGTCTTTCCAGTTGCTGCAGGTGTCTGGTAAGGTACATCCCAAAAGGGGCATTGTACTCAATTATGGGCCTGATGAGGGATGAGTAAAGAGGCACGATGACCTCCCCTGATCTAGATGTGAATCCCTTCATGATTAGGTGGGCTATATAAAATGTTTTTCTAACCACTTTGGCCACTTGGTTGTCAAATGAGAGATTGCTATCAACTTGGGTCCCCAGGTCCCTAATTACTTCTTCTGTACTTAATGGATTACCACCTATGTGGTAATTTGTGGGCACTTTGTTTTTGCCAAAGGGATGACTATACACTTTTGGCATTTAGCTTGAGGCCATGGCTCTGGCACCAGTTGTCTGTTTCTATGAGGCCCTTTTGGAGGATGCTTGTGTCGGCTGGAGAGTCGATTATGGCGCCCAGTTTGCAGTCATCTGCGAACTTGGTCAGCCACAGTCCTTCCGTGTTGGCCTGTACCTCCAAGAAATATATACCAAACAAGAGAGGTCCCAGGACTGAGCCTTGTGGGACACCACTTGTAACTGGTTTGGAGTCTGACATGGCTCCAGCAATTCTAACCATGTGGGTTCTGTCCTTGAGCCAGTTTGCAATCCATCTAGTGACATAGGGGTTTATATTTAAGCTGGTGAGCTTATCTATAATACCAGTGGGGTATTGTATCGAAGGCTTTGCGAGGTCCAGGTAGGCTGTGTGGACCACCTTCCCTCGTCAATGGCCTTGGTGACTATTTCAAAGAAATCAACCAGGTTTAAGAGGCAGGATCTGCCCTTAACAAAGCCGAACTGGGTAGGATCCAGTGTCTGTAGGTCCCCAATATCTTTATTTATGAGGTCCATGATGATCCTTTCCATAGCTTTGCAGACCAAGCTAGTCAGGCTTATGGGGCAATAGTTTCCAGGATCCGTTGAGGCACCACCTTTATGGAGAGGGACCACTGTTGCTGTACGCCACTCTTTGGGCACATATCCTGTAGTAAGGCTGAGATTGAACAGTAGTTTTATGTTTGGGTTTAGCTCTTCTTGGAGTTCATGTAGGACGCAGCCCAGGACACCATCTGGTCCCATTCATGCTGTGTTTTTTGCTTTGGAGAGGGCGGCTCTTACCTGAGCATCTGAGATGTCAGGGGGACAGCACTCTGCTGGGATAGATATTTGCCCTTTTGGTGGGGGGGGGGAGAAGTTTGCGCTGAACCTGTCAGCTAGGATGTTGGCAATGTCTGTGGGTTTAGTGTATTTTTTGTCGTTTTGGACTAATTCTGAGCATATCTGGGAATTACCACCCAGGTTCCTAACATAACTAAAGAAAGCCTTGTGATTATCCTTAGTGTCCTGTGCAATTTTTCTCTCGAAGCTGGCCTTAGACAATTTTATGAGTGCCCGTAGTTTTTTGCTAATACTGATCAGTGATGCCTTCCCTTTTTGGGATTTTGCTCTATCATTTAGTAGCTTCCTCCTTCTATTGTATAGTTTGTTTATGGCTGGGGTCCACCAGACAGGACGTTTGCCTTTGGAGGATTGGGTCTTGGTTTTATTTGGGATCGCATGATCCATGCACTCCTGAAGGTGTTCATAGAATGCGTTTATAAAGGATTCTGTGGTCTGGGCCATATTTTCCACAGGCCCGGGGGCTTTGAAGGATTCCACCTCAGTTTTGAGGAGTGTGAAATTTGCTTTAGAGAAGTTTTTCACTGTGGTTTTCTGGGCAGGGGGTGGGGTCGGGATGTGAATATCCAGTGAGATTAATTTATGGTCTGATCTTACCAGTGAGGGATACACTTCTGGTCTGGAGCATAGAGTCCCCATGTTGGTGATGATCGGGTCCAGTATGTTTTCCCCTCTTATGGGAGTGGTAACAAGTTGTTCCATAGCATTTGAGTTTATAAATTCTAGGAACCTTTGGGCTAGGGTGTTGGAGCTAGAGTAATGCTCCCAGTCTATGTTTGGGTAGTTGAAGTCGCCCAATATAATGGTGTTTGGAGAGACCTTCATATTTTCCAGTGTTCTCAGGAAGGCCGAGTGGGGTTCCTGGGTTTGGGAGGGTGGTCTGTAGCAGGCTATAAACTGGAAGGCAGTTTTACCCACTGTTAGTTACACATGGAAATTCTCTGATGCTTCGTGCTTTGCCACCAACCTGGAGGTGTGGGTATCTTTGATGAATATCGATACTCCCCCTCCTTTTGTGGTTCGGTCCAAGTTTTGGGGCCAAAAAGCATGGTATGAGGTATAACCTGGTAGTGCTGGGGTGCTCTCGGGAGCCCTGAACCAGGTTTCTGTTACTGCACAGATATCGATGTTCTCCACGCTAAGGAGAGTTTCGAGTGCGTGCATCTTGAGGTTTAGACAATTACTCTTAATTACTGACAATTTTACTCTTAATTATTGACAATTACAATTACTCTTTTGACAATTTCCAATGCTTCCATGAAGTTCATCTCTCACACAGCTGAAGGCACCTCACAGGCTGCCAGTTCAGGCATTGCCATAAGGAGACATGCCTGGATGTGACTTTGCAGAGACTTTTAAGAAATATTTCATCAATGCTCCCTTTAGTGGCACATGCTTATTTGGTCCATTGGTTAAAGAGATGCTTAGCCACAGTGATCAAGAAGGGAAGACTCTTTCTGCTGTAGGAATCAAATTTTCTACCCCTCAACAAACTTTTTCTAGGAATTAAAGAGGTGGTAAGAAAATGTGTGGTTCCTACGAATCTCAGGGACCTTTCCAGGATTCACGTACGGACAACTCCTCCAGAGGCAGAGGAGGCAGTTCTAATGGTAGACATCACCCTAGAAGCAGAGGAGACCTTAAAAATCAGGGTTTCTGCAATTCTTTTCTGGACAGACCCTTCCAGTGCTCCTGAAGTTCTGCCTGACTGTCTGCCTCTGGAGACAGTTGAGGGATGATTGTCCTTGCACCCAGAAGTGTGGGCAAATATAATAGAAGATTGATGGGTGCTAAAAATAATATCTAGAGGTTATTCCATTCCATTTTTCCATCTTCCTTTCTGCAAAAGAAAGAAATTTCCTGACATTCTACCCAGTCAGAGGAAGACAGCAGCACAAGGAATTTAAAAAATACTAGACAAGAGTCATCCAAGATGTCCCACCAGACCAAGTAGGATTTGGAACTTACTCACACTTCTTTTTAGTGCCCTACAAGTCAGGGAGCCTCAGACCAGTTCTGGATCTCACCAAATTAAATCGCTACATGAAAAAGTCAAAGTTCTGAATGGTCATGCACAGTCCATTCTGCCATTTCTTTGCAAGGACTATTGGATTGCCCTATAGATCTTTAGGATGCTTACTAACACATCAAAATAGACAAGCACTCCAGAAGACATTTGCACTTTTGGCTGGGAGACATTCACTACCAATTTAGAGCCCTGCCATTTGAACTCACCACAGCCCCAAAGGTGTTTACCAAATATATGTCAGTGGTGGCAGCTCACCTGAGACTCAAAGGATTCCGAGTATTTCCATGTCTAGACGACTGGCTCCTCACTGCCCCCTCCATGCATCTCCTTCAACAATCTAGGGATTATTTGCTCCAGATTTGTCAATCACTGAGAATAACAATCAATTATGCAAAATCAAAGCTGACACCTGTTCAGAGCCTGGAGTTTATCAGTGGACATCTGAATACAGCAACACAAATTGCATTATTAACAACTCATCGCATAGACACTCTCAGATCTCAGGTTCATCAGATCCTTTTCCATCCATCTCATCCAGCCAGATTCATTCTTCAAGCACTGGGATCTATGGCCTCAGCAATAGTATTACTTCCCTTAGCAGAATACTATATGTGTGTTCTTCACTGGACTCTAGCTGTTCAACTGTCTATTCTTTGACAATCCTATCTTTTCCAGTCAAGCTTACGCTGATTTGCAAAAATCACATTCAGTGGTAGATCCAGTCGAAAGACATTTATCTAGGCCAGCCTTTGTTTTGTTGCCCCCAATGGCCACAGTGACTACAGATGCCTCCCAATTGAGGTAGGTGGGACATTTCTTGGGAAAGACGGCCAGTGCACATGGTCCCCCCAAGAGACCAATTCTCATAGAAATTTACTGGAGATAAGAGCAGTCCTATTAGCATTGCAGGCATACTAAGAAGATCTTCCTCTAGGGACTATTGTGATTCAGACTGATAACATGTCTGTTGTCTGGTGCATCAACAAAAAAGAGGGAACACAATCTTACCCTCTTTGCAGAGAGACAATGAGACTGTGGCAATGGGTGATCTCCTCAAACTGCTTTCTAGTTACAATGCACATTCCGGGGAAAACCAACATGTTAGCAGACAAATTAAGAGGGTCCATTCTGATGCCTCAAGCGTGATCTTTCAATCTGTGGTGGAAGAGATTTTCCATTGTTGGGGCCAACCTTGCTGTGATCTCTTTGCTTCCCCCAAAAAAACAACTGTAGCAGGTATTTTGCCCTGATTCCCCCCTCAGGTGGAGTCACCAAGAGAAGCTCAAGTCCACGTTTGGCCATTGGGTCTCCTTTATGCGTAACCTCCACTTGTTTCCCAAGTTTCGACAGAAAGCAACCCAGTTAAGAGCTGAGTTATCCTCATTGCCCCCTACTGGCCTTGACAAGTGTGGTTCACCTTCCTTTGGTCTCATCTTCATTATCCTCCATGAATACTGGATCCTATTTCAGATCTCCTCTTACACCCCTCAGGGATGAGCCATCGCAATATCCAGGCCCTCAAACTGATGGGATGGTTTCTCCACTTCCAATAATTGTCAGATAGTCCAGGCTTTCTTCCCCAGTATGTGCCATAATATTATCCTCGCAAAAAAAAATTCCACCAAGAAAGTTGACAAGAGTAAGTGGAAATGCTTCTCCCTTTGGGCATTGCAAAATGATGTTGAGCCTTTTTCTGCCATGATTTCTACTGTCCTTGAAGTTTTGACTGCTCTGTTTAAAGAATGAGCTAGTTTTTCTGTGATTAAAATGTAATTGGCTGCCATTTCCAGTTTTCATACAGAAGACAGAATTATTCTTTGGCCTCTTCCAAATTATGTAAAGCATTTCTAAGGCATTTTTCTCCTTAGACCACCAATAAAGGATCCTTCACCTCCCTAGGATCTGACTGTTGTGCTACAGGGCCTAACTCAAGAACCTTTTGAACCTTCAGCAAAAAATTACCTAAAATTTATTTCATGGAAAACAGTCTGGGTTATCCAGTTTCTAAAGTTACACTAGATGGATCACAGATTGCATTTCTTGGATCTTTTCTCAAAAGACATTTCTCTACCTAAACTACATGAAGCCCACACAACTAGATCCATGGCTACTTCATCTGCCTTTAGGTCAAGAACATCTATTGATGATATTTGCACATCAGCCACATCGTCTAATGTACATACCTTTGTTACTCATTGCAAACTGGATCTAATGTCCAGAAGTAGAGCTGTCTTTGGCTCAGTGGTATTCCGGAATATCCTTCCATGAGGGCCTCCCAAGATCAATTTAACTGGGGACTCTGTCCCATTTGTTGTGGAAGAATGAAAAGGACAACATCAGATTTATAAGTTATGTACTCACCATAACTAGGCATCTGTGTTGTTCAATTTAATTTTTCCTCAACTTCCCTCATATCCAGACCCCATCCTTAAATCTTCTGGAGGAACTTGTTGGATTGTTTATTGGAACTTATAGTTCTGGGTTTGAGCCCTGTTCTCTCAGCTATCTCTTCTCTGTCTACTTATAGGGACTTTAAGGTGACAAACTCGATCTGAAGTCTTGAGGATGGACACGGGCATTATGGTTAGAGAGAGGAGTTTGTGAGTTCTCTCCAAAGCCTACATTATGTGGCCGAGTCAGATCTGAGCATCAGACCCAAACCCTTTGTTGAGGAAGAATGTAAATGGAGAACACAGATGACTAGTTATGGTGTGTACATAACTTATATTTCCTGTTTACTGCTGCCTGAGCCAGGCTGCTAAGTAATTCTGTGCAATCAAAAGTATTAGCAAAGAAAAAACATTACTTTGAAAACATAGCCATTCATCTGTGTACTTCTGGACTTCTGTCTTTGCTAAGTTCAACCAACATTGCTCATCAAGCTCAAGGTTAGTAGTGTTTAAATCTGGGTTTCTTTTCTTTTCTAATGATGTCCTGTGTTTCACTACATGTTTTTCCTCCACTATCAGGCATATTGAATAACCATTTCTTTAACTTTTTCACTTCATTTACTGCTTCCAGGGCTTCTTGTAATGTCCCTTTATGCCAAATACTAAATTGTGTCCTTCTAATAAATAAGAGGGAGAACACCAATGCTATAAAATTATAACAATATCCAAAGATCGAAAAGTAAAATGTGGTACAATAAAGTCAACAGCCCTAGAGTGATATCCTCGGTTAAGTAGATTTTATTTAGTCTTGACCACCTTTTACATTTGGGAAAGTGAGAAGTGTACCTGTTCTTAATTCAGTAGGGTGTCTTAATGTTTAGGCATCTACCAATCTCATTTTATTAATATGATCACCAAAGAATTTTTCCACGGCAGGTAGCCTTGTCAACCTAGGTCCCCTACTGACTTTATATGCTCCTGACACCAAGTTCCAGTCACATGGAATAACTAGTAGCCCCTCAACAAATATATAATAGAGGTCATAATTTACCTAGTTGTTCTAAGCTTAGACACAGAAGGAACTTACACCAGAGCTTTAGACTTTTGTCTCTAATTAAAACACTTTACTGTGCCATAACACTCTCGGTTATGCATCAACTGCTCTTAAATTTTAATTCATAGGGTGCCTGCCAGTAGGACTGCAACACCCCTTCTTCTAACACTCACCCTTACTTTCAAACTATCTCTCAGCAATTTTTTGTGTTCCTTATTATTTTAATGAGTTCCTTATAGTACTACTGACATAGATTGATATTCTCTAAATGATAAAAAAAGCCTTTCCCTTTCTCTATCAAACTGTTAGCCCACTTACATTCCAGTAAAGACAGACAATATTTCCCTCATTTTCCATCATTCTAAGTCTTAAGATGTTTTTGAGCTACCTTTTCCTGCATACACACATCTAGATTTAGCATTCTTGTCATGGTTACTACTGCTGTCTTTCTGAATATTCATGCCCTCTCTATTTTACTATTAGAGGACAATTAGGTCCATGTATAGAGAGCAACAGCTCCCAACCAACCACCATCTTCTCATAACTGCAGTCCTAGCCCCCAAAAGAAAAAAAAATAATGAGGCTTATTTTGCCATAAAGTGACTTCTCTTTTTACTGACATTCTGAGGTTTAAATGTAAGGAGACCACTTCCTCCTTGTCTGGCTTTTATGTCTGATGACTACTCTGGTGGCTTCTCTATAATTTTCAAGGACCATATCACCTCTAGTTAGATTCTCAGAGACCCACAAACTAAACTCATAGAACTCCAGATGAATCTGAACAGGACAAACTATCATCTTATAGCCTGTTACAAGACACCCTCCATGTCTCCTGATGATCATATAAGATTCCTAAATGTACTCAACGAACTCCCTATTAACAAGAATTCCATCATATTGTGAGACTTTACCTACCACTCAATAAACTGGAACACCTATATCTCCAGTGTTGGGTATGTCCACAGGTTCCCAGACATACTAAACAAAAACAGACTGAAACAGATAATTAAAAAAAGACATAATATTCTCGATCTAATACTTACAAAAATATCCAGCTCATGCATATTTCCCCATTTTTCCTTCCCAGCTTAAATTGGGCCATAAACTTGTGATATTCACCCTCAAAATCTACATTCGCCCTTGCAGCAAATATCTTTGAATTCAAGGATTTCAAACATACCAACTTAATTCAGATCCAATTCTATGATGAGGTTTCAAAATTCAATTATGACAGCACCAATTCAGACATTGACTCTGCAGGTAGATTCATGAAGCAGTTTTGAGATAAATACACAGAACTGACAGCCTCAGCCAAAGCAAAATATAACAGGAGATTAAGCAAAAAACATACTGGTGGTCCACCAACATAAATAAATTTTACAATAAAAGGGGAAAAAAATCCTTAAATGCTGCAGCAGATTAAAAATCCCTCATATCCAGGATAGTATCAAAATATTAAGATAAAAAAATATATCTCCTCCATGGGGTTGGACAATACTTCTGGATGCTAAATAAACAGTTCCCACACAGAGCCACTTCTCAAACTGTTTAACCCTAAGTTTGGCTACAGGTTTTGCCCTACAAGTTTGGTGTACTGCACTTGTAATGCCCCCTAGAAAAGAGTAGCCATACCACTGACCTGAGAATTATAGACCCATCAGCCTGACAAGCCTCATCTGCAAAGCCATGGAACATATAACTGACCTCATAAACTATGATAGCAAAAAATCTTACTAGTCTCGACCCTCGGATGTTTGGCTTTATGAAGGGAAAACCCTGCCTAATTAATCTGGTTAACTTCTTTGAGAAGGTTACAAATGCTGTTGACAGTGGTCATGCTGTGCACATAGTGTATCTTGACCTGGTGAAGCTGTTCAGTACTATACCCTTATACAGGCATTATAAATAAGCTAAAAGCTTTAAAAGTAGATCCCTGTGTCATAAGATGGATAGCAAACTGGCTAAAAGACAAAAGCCAGACAGTTCAAGTGGAAGGAGCATCATCAAAAAGTATAAAGATGTCCCCAATGATGTCCCCTAAGGCTCACCGTTAGAACCCCTCCTTTTTGGCATTTATTTTCCCAGGCTCCAGTCCAGAAACCAGAACCTGTGACTACATAAGTTTGCAGCTCGCTGCAAATTGGAGTTATTCTCAATTACCCCACTGATATGTAAATCCTTCAGCAAGAGTTCACACTCCAAAATACCTAGTGTACTGAAAATGGGTTCAAACTCAACACAAAAGTAAAATGTCATCACATTTGGTAGACAGCCCCTCCCTTCAGCATACTCTATAGGCTATATTCCACTATAAAATAAAAATGCAGTAAGGGACATTGAAACATTAGTTTATAATTTGCTGTCTTCTGATAATTATGTGACAGCAGTAGTAAAGAAATCCTTTAACCTAGTGCAGCTAATTACCCAGAGAATATTATCCATATCTAAATAAGTAGTCATTCTGTTATATTCAGCATTGATTAGGCTAGTTATTGAGTACAATGCTTCCTTTGATGTGTGCCTCACTAGACATACCAAACAACTAAACTGACCCCAGATGTTCACCAAAAAGATTATAGGCTTAAAGACCCTGAGCTACCAAGAGAGGCTAGAAACACTATTTCTTTATTACGTATCCTATCTGGGGTCAGGGGTTGATATAATTGTTAAAGTGTTTACCTTACAGACACAAGGTTAAGGGTTTGATTCTAAAATGGGATGATTGGCTGGGCTTAAAATGGCCCACAAGGCAAGAGTAGCCTAGTACTAAGATATGAGCTTGAGTGGAGAACTATGCCTCAGCTTTCTTGCCATTGAAAACTCAGCTGTCCTGGACCTCCTTTGTCTTTCAAGTCCAGTATTTCCAAAGATATCAGAAGTAATGACCTAAACCTTCACAAGCAGATCAATAAAACATGATGGATAGACAAAAAACAAACCAAAAGGTTCCAAACCAGCAGGTGTAAAACTCCAAAGGTTTATTAGGAAATGTAAAAGTAAAGCGCTTTTCGTCTCCCTTAGTAGGAAGACTTCTTCAGACAAAAGATCTTAATGTTTAGACCCACGGTATTTTGAAGTGCTATGTTTACCTATTGTCAATGTCATTGAACACCAACAGCTGTGGATTTACTTATGTGTTGTGTTTCTTTCTTTCTTTTGACTTCTGCTACTTTATTTATTACTTTTTTCGCACACAGTACAAACTCATTTGCAGAACAATGTGCCTAGTATTCATGGGCACGATTGTGAACTGATTTTTCATTTGTTTGGCTATCCGCCTTTTTCGCATGCTTAGTACCTGCATGGTTCTTGAATGAAGTACCATCTTGTGAATCCGGCGGTCTGTTTGTTTTGATTTAGACGTGTCTTCCACGCAATGCCTTGCCATATTTTTTTTGAAACAGCTGCATTTTGACTTGTTTTGGCTGCTACAACTGTGCATACTAAAAGCTTTACCCATTGCTCAAGGAACATTTTAAAAAAATTATTTTTCATATACTGTCGTTGCATTCTGTTGGCGTTGAAATAACAAGCAATTTCTGTGTTAGATTTTTAACACAGAAATAAACATATTCGGTTATTTAACATTAGAAATAACATTTCTTTTATTAGAAACGCCTTTGAAATTCCGGTTATTGCAGACTCCTAGTTGAGTTGCACTGTTTATTTATTCATTTATTATTGATTCTTCATTATGCATTAGAGATGTGTACTCTTTACTACCTTTTCTGTTAAGGAATGGATATTATATTTGTATATACTTAGTTGCAAGCATTACTTCATTTTATTTTATTTTTAATCACAAGATTCTGTATTAGTTTTGTTTTAACCTATGAAAAGTTGTTTGCTAAAATGTATTTTAAGGGAAACCAACAGTATTTACACTTGATTAGGTTCATGAATCTTCACTGAGACATTCTTGGTTACTTTTATCAAGTTCATGTTTCTTTTTTGAAAACTTTTTTATGTTTGACACCCTTACACTAAGTGGACATTTATTTATGCTTTTAATGTAATACAACTTTAAATGTGAAGGTAAGTCAGTGGGTTCAATTAAGGCAGCTGTTTGTAATTTTGTAAGACACACCCCTTTTTTGGGTTTTAAATTGTGTTTGATGATTTTTTCCTTTGTCTGAAGAAGTCTTCCTACTAAGGGAGATGAAAAGTGCTTTACTTTTACATTTCCTAATAAACCTTTGGAGTTTTACACCTGCTGGTTCGGAACCTTTTGGTTTGTTTTTTGACAGTTTGTTTTTCTTCAGTGATGGATAGACAGATTAATCATGCAGCACCTCCCTCACCACTGCAACACACTGCACCTGCAGGTTAAGCAGCTTGCTACAGCATTATCCTTCAAACAGAATCTGGATGATTGGATGGGTACCTACAAATTCAACTCAGGTTTGACTTGTCTAGCCCTCCTGGAGAAAGAGACCATGGCCCTAGGGTGGGTACTGGTAGGGTAATGGTCGCAAGACTCAACTGCCTTGAAAAAACAAGTTAATACATTTACTTGTGATATGAACATCTCCTCCCCAATTAAACCACAAGTCCACACTTTTATGTAAATTAGTTAACAACTCAAGTACAAATATTCATCATCTTCTAAGAAAGGAGCATTTGCTCCTAATTTAACACTCAACTATTGTCACTGTTCTCCAAAACTTTAGTAGCTACAGTTATACATCACTTCCAAGAGACAAAAAAGTTGAAAATCCCCCTGTAATAGGAATCTTATCTATTCCACCCCCTGTAGATCTTGTCACAAACTTATTTTAATCTCTTTAACACTTAAAACAGCAATGGGCAAGTTAACATTGCATATGTGAAAAATGCAAAAAATAACCATTTTTTACATTCCTCTTTTTTCCTCTCTCAGATTTCCAGTAGCAGAAGCATTGTAGTTTATGAAGTTCTCAGTGAGAGATGTAATTTGATACCTTTTTATTTAATTTTTCTATGGAGTCCAGCTCTTGCATTTTTATCAAAGTTCAGAAGCTAGTTTTGTTAGGAACTGGTCAACATTAACTTAGTCCTAATAACACATAACTCCATATTTGCAATAATCATTCAAGATGGATACTCATAGAACAGCTGTAGACACAGAGTAATGCATTTGTTCCACTTGCAATCAGAATGTATACCCCTACTCCTTATAACTTGCAATCAGAATGCATACCCCTACTCACTATAACACTAGCAGGTGCACCTATTTACTGTTAGGCTACCACAGCCCCTAAGAGCTACTGAACTTGGCACAGCTATCTCTTGAACTGCTCTCTTCAGTACAGTCAGGTCCTGCACTCAAAAATGTTATGAGAAATCTAAGCAAGCAATCATCTGATCAGGATAACTAAAGTAGAAATTGACAGTCATAGCAATAGCAGTTAACCCTCAGTATACTGCTGCCTTAAAATCCTTGGATCCACAGATAGTTATTTCTTAAAAACAGTTTTCTTTAATTGGCACAGTGCTTGCCATCTGGTAATTCATTGACTAAGTCTAAAACTCCCCAGCTAGCAGAGGCCAGGCATAAACTTGCTTATTTTAATACAACGTAGGCCACTGTTCTAAGAAGTGTGCTGCAGGATTGTTTGACCCACCTAAGCTACTATCTCCTAAATCACAAATTCATTACCTGCTTTAAAATTGCAGTGTAATTTGTCCAGGTCCATCTTACTGCCAGAAGTAACACACACACACACACACACACACACACACACACACACACACACACACACACATACACACATACACTCCGGTTTTCAAATCTGGGGAAAGGGAGAAACAAACACTAAGCAGCACAGTCTTCCTGTACCTTCCACACGTATCTCTCAACTGTCCAGATTTTCGCAGAATGCCCAGAATGTTGCCTTATATTTTGGTCTGTTCTTCATAAAATCTGTGGCTTTATAAGAAATCAATGAGGACTGAAGTCATTAAATAATGATAGACATTAGAGTTTCAGACTTTATATTCTACAGATAAATGCATGCTAACATTTTATTCTAACAATTTTCTAACTTTATAAGAGCAATATTTAAAATTTGTCTCTACTTTTGGGCCTTTGTCCTCCCATTATTTTTGGCTTTGTCTAGATTTCTTATGCTAAGAAGTTAACAGGTATGCTTCCACAGCAGCAAGAAGAGGCACCAAGTGAAAGCTACGTTTCATTCAAATTAATAGCCGCATCACACAGGTTCATAGATAAATACTAGGCTAACTGCCCTTGAGTGCCATTTTAAGCCAATTTCCCTTTGTGTGCTTGAATTAACCTATCCCATTTGATGTTATATTGGCCATACCCATCCCATAGTCAAAAAATATATATTACCCCTAGTGAGAATGACTGAGATCATACCAAAGATAATTTGAAGTGACACATTCATGGGATAATGCATTTAGGAACTGCCTTTGTCCATTAGTAGTATGGGCGGAAGTTGTGGGGTAAATTTTCAGTTTACCATGCATAGATCTAAGTTGTGCTTGAATATGGACAAGGAGAAGCTTTGTTTTACATGAGACTGAAGGTGAGCCACAGCTGCTGGTAGATACTGATGTTCCCTTGGACAGAGTGACTGCAAGGGCAGAGGTGAGTAGTAATACACAGGCTGACAGTGAGGTACCGCTGACAGAGAATACCAGACTTCCTGTGGAAGGGGAGCTGGGTAGGGTTACAAAGAGAGAGTTGAGACAGGCTCAGCTCTCAGACCCTACATTACAACGCCTAAGCGAAGCAGCTAGTGAGGCATCTGATTCTCAGGGGAAGGGTGAGTCTGTATACTGGGACAAAGGGTTACTGTATAGAGAGTGGACCCCTGAGGGAGGGCTAGAGGGTGAGAGAATACAGCAGCTGGTAGTGCCCAGAGCCTACCGTCTGGCACTTCAAGCCATAGCCCATGATATTCCCTTTGCAGGTCATATGGTCATAAAACATACAAAGAGATGTCTTAGGCAGAACTTTTATTGGCCTGGGATTTCCAGAGATGTAACGGGGTACTACAGATTCTGTGAGCAGTGCCAGAAGGTAGGCAAGGCAGAAGACAAGGTGAAAGCTCATTTGATGCCTTTGCCTGTGATTGAGGAGCCATTTCAGAGGATAGCTATGGATATTGTGGGGCCTCTGAGTACCCCAAGTTCCACAAAGAAAAACTACTTTCTAGTGGTAGTAGATTATGTTACCAGATACCCTGAGGCAGTGGCTCTGTCCTCCATTGAGGTAGAAAAGGTGGCAAATTCTTTGTTAGAGATTTTCAGCAGGGTAGGTTTACCAAAATAAATACTGACTGACAGAGGTACCAATTTCACATTAGACCTCCTGGTTTGTCTGTAGAAGTACTGTGGGGTGAAGCACTTAAAGACCACCCCCTACCATCCCCAGACTAATGGTCTTGTTGAGAGGTTAAACTCTATGCTCAAGATGATGCTAAGGGCATTTGTAGACCAGTTCAAGGAGGAGTGGGACAAATATTTTCCCCATCTGTTTTTTACTTACAGAGAGGTTCCCCAGGAATCCACAGGTTTTTCACCCTATGAGTTGCTGTATTGGCATAGGATGAGGGTACCTCTAGATTTGATTCGAGATGAGTGTGAGGATGAGTGTGAATCCCACAAGGAGTCTGTTGTGTCGTATGTGCTAAACCTCAGGACAAGGCTCAGGGAACTCATGGGCGCTTGGCCCAGGAGAACCTAACAGAAGGTCAACTGCAGAAAAAGGCCTGATATGACAGGAATACTCGAGCTAGAGAGTATGCTGTAGGGCAGCAGGTAATGGTTCTCATTCCTGTCAGACACAAGTTGCAGGTAGCCTGGGTGGGACCTTACAATGTGGTAAGGAAGGTCAGTGATGTTAACTACATGGTAGAACTGCTAGGCAGGGGCACAAATATTTATTTATATATATATATATATATATATATATATATATATATACTTTGGAAGGTCAAAGTTTCAATTCTTCAAACATCATATGGTCGAGACATTAAGATGGAAGTTTTGAAACTTTGAACAGTTTAAATGGAGATTGACGTACAGCACAGAATGGGAAATTTACCAGTCTCTTCACTGTATTGCGATCTCAGAGTTGGTGTATTTAATTAGCAGGGGGTGTGGGGGTGCATAAATGTAACAAAAAACATTTGCTTTTTATTTTTTTTTTTTTATTCAAGTTTCGAACTTTGGTGCAGCGGTTAGCGTTGTCGCCTCACAGCAAGAGGTTCTCCGGTTCGATCCTTGGCTGGGGTGCCTTCTGTGCGGAGTCTGCATGTCCTCCCTGTGGTCGCGTGGGTTTTCTCCGGGTGCTCCGGTTTCCTCCCACATCCCAAAGACATGCAGTAGGTGGATTGGATACTCTAAATTGGCCCTAGGTGTGAGTGTGTGTGTGCCTTCTGTGGAAGGTTGGGCGCCGGGCTGGCAACTCGACACTGTAAAACTCCACTGCCAATCATGTGTGCGGACAGATGATCCGCTGTGGCGACCCCTAACCGGGAAAAGCCGAAAGAAGAAGAAGAAGATTCAAGTTTCGAACTTTCAAATCTTCAATGTTATGGTCTTGATAATATGAAATTCGAAGTTTTGAAAGTTCGAGCTTCCAAAGTAGATCCATACATATATATATATATATATATATATATATATATATATATATATATATATATATATATATATATATATATATATATATATATATGGTTCTACCTGACATAATCGAAACCCCAGAACACCGACAACGAAATTACCAACACCACATAACCGACAGTGCAAAAACATGAAACCTCACATGCCCGACAACGAAATAACCGACGGTACACAAACACGAAACCTCATACACTGCACACACCACAATAACAACAATCAACAAACAAAACACATCCCCTGTCCAAAACCACACACACAACACAAGCACACCAAAATCCCTACAAACCCACACTAAACCACACATACACAACTATCTACAACCCTAACCCAAACCCTAACCCTAAGGTCCGTCATTATCGTGATACTCAGCTAACCCGCCCTAACCCTAACTCACTTAACCCGCCTAACCCAAAGACTATCACTACCGCACACTTACCTAACCCAGTCCCTAACCCTAACTCACTTAACCCACCCCTAACCCAAACACTATCACTACCACACACTTACCTAACCCACGCCCTAACCCTAACTCACTTAACCCGCCCCTAACCCAAAGACTATCACTACCGCACACTTACCTAACTCAGTCCCTAACCCTAACTCACTTAACCCACCCCTATCCCCACAGACCATCAATATCCACACTTACCTTACTCGCACCCTAACGTCCGTCACTACCGCATACTTACACAGCCTTTTCCCATGTCGGCATCGGTGTTTTCATCCATCGCGTCGGTCTTCTGCATTGTCGATCTTCTGGTGCTTGCGATTCGCTTGTCGGTGTTTTCCGCTGTCGATGATGTCAGGTAGACCCATATATATATATATATATATATATATATATATATATATATATATAGATAGATAGAGATATAGATATATATACAGATATGCATCTTTGCAGTCTCAAATTATTTTTATTTAGATAAATAAACAGCTAGATAGACAGAGACATTTAGATAGGTAGATACTTTAACATATAAGACTAATAATCTGATAATTAGGTCAGTAGACAGACAGTTTCATTAGAAAGAGAACTGGCATACCCCTTAAACACACTTGGCACCTTGGACATATTCTTTTAAAAGATAGAGACATGGGAAAAAACTAAGGGGTGGCTATACCTCGACAAATAGAATTAACAGAAAAGCCAGATAAAATAATTAAATGACACTTGTAAATTCAACCGTATGTTGACTGTTTCTAGAAACTGTTGCTCACCCAGTCTCCTGAAACTATCAATATGATGTAGCTATTTGTAAAACATTTGTGGGCATCGATATAAATGCAACAAATCTTCCCTGTTGGAATACATAAATCAAACTCTGAGATGGCCCAATCAGGTCTTTGGCATGAAGTTAAACTATAAAACTATCTTTGTATTCTTTCTTGCTTTCCATTCATCTGTTGTTCAGTTACAGCCATTTCCTATAGCAACCTTTTCAACAACCATGTTTGCCACAGAATTTATTTACTGCTTAAGAAATGAATGGAAATAGATTGTCAGGCCTTTCTTCTATATCACATGCACCCCCCCCACAACACACACACCCACACTGAATCACCAATCTACTTAGTGTATGTCTTTGGGATGTAGAGGGAATCCAGAGTTTGTTTGTGTCTTTTGGCTTTTCCCGGTTAGGGGTTGCCACAGCAGAACTCCGGTCCGCTAATGATTGGCAGTAGAGTTTTACGTGCTGGCTTGCCGGGCCTAATGCACAACCTTCAATGAAGGAACGCCCGTTCACGCATGTCGCCACACAGAAGACGCTCTAACTGAGAATCGAACGGGCAACGTCTAACTGTGAGGCGACAATGCTACCGCAGCACCACCACCCATGTGAACACAGGGAGAACATGCATACTCTCAAACAGAAGGCAGCCCTGCTGAGAACTGAACTAAACTAAAGAAGCTCTTGCTGTAAGGTGATAGTACTATTATAGGTTCATAGTTATATACTAGGCTAACAGCCACAAGGGCCTTTATAAGCTTAGCAGTGCAATCCAACCCCATCTATCATTGGTGTTTATTAGGCAACGGTATGTTATTTAAGTAGGTTCTAGAGGCTCTGTGAGGGGGGTATGTTAGTTTGTGCATTACTGTCTGCCTCTGTCTATTGGGGACATGGGGACCAGACCCATGGCCTTCACGTACCTGTGGAGAGCACGGTATGTACTAGCTACAAGGACCTTTCACAGACCAGTTGGGGAGAAAGTGGCTAATTCAAATGCATCCATGTATAGGATATTCAGTAATCTCATCTATATAATGCTTCTACATATGTAAAATTACAAGAGAGAAAGCAGTTGCTGTGGTTAAACTCCAAATCCAAGTAAGGGAATGTATCTGGTACCTAACTAGAACCAGAGAGCTGTTTATATTTTTACTTTTGCAGTGTTTTCTTCAAGCTCTGCTGGGGGTATGGCTTGTGAAGGCCAGAACAACAGAAGAGCTGAAAAGACTGGATCCTCTTTGAACATCTGTGACCAGAAGAGCATCAACTGCATGTTGGTGTAAAGGAGCAATGATTTGTAATTTCCAGGACAAACCATAAGGGGGGGAAAGGTGAATTTACAGGGTGACCATATAGGATAAGAAAGTGGATTTACAGGACGAATACCTGAATTTTTTGGTATTCCTTTTTCTGCAGTGTATTATATTATACTATAAATGGAAGCAATCGATAGATTCCATCTAAAAGGTCTCCTGAAAAGTTTTTTAAAGGCACTTGCTGTAATTGTGGACAGTTGTGTGATGATTTATACCATTTTAACTGTGATAATAGTTATTGTTGGTTCTGTTTAAGGTCTCTAAGGGAAACAAATTCTAAAGAAAACAAACTGCCTAATATGGCTAAAGCTTATTAGCAAACGGAGACTATCTCACAGGAGATATTGGTCAATGTGCATCTCTTAGGTGAAAATGGTGGGAATAGGTTTTGGATTTCTAACTATGCTTTGGATAAAGTGTGCAAACTAACAGTTCACATATTTAAGATGAACTAACTCAGATGTTTGTCATACAAACACTTCCCCCACTCTGTCAAGTGGAACTTAGAATAAATGAGGAGCAGTGTGATGCAGGGAATTTTAAAACTGTTTCAGATGACACAAGGGGGGAGGGTGTAGGGAACTCATTGGGCTAGAAGTAGGAAAAAGTTCATTCCAAAAAAAAATCATATTTGTAGCTTTGCTGGCATAAAAGGATCAAAATGCAGTAAACAATATTTTGAAGACAGTGAGAAAGAAGACAAAGACAAATGGTGACCAGAGGTTAAGAAATTATATCACAGAAACATTGGATGGTATTCAGGAACATGAACATTCAAGCAGGCTGCTATTTAGTGAGGACAATGGTATTAATAGTTGGGGATTATTACCTTAGCCGTGAAAGGGTGGAGTACTTCTAATTGGTGACTCACAACTTGAGACTCTCAATTGTGGGGTATTAAGAATTTTATACTGAGAATCATCATCAAGTTAATAACTGAGCAGTCTTCTCAGGTGCAAACATGATGACGTTTACACAGTCTTAACAAAATTCTTTCTTCTGAGGAATAACTATATTGTGAGATTGTTTCTTGTAGAAGTAATGATGTGGGTAGAACATCCCTGGTTCACTGGAAAACAACAACTGATGCACAATAAATCTTAGCTTTGAAAATTAATTTAATTTTTAAAAATGCTGTTCCCTAAGTCTGTTTTTCCAGGTTTAATAAAGACATGGCTCCATGTTCAACAGATTCTGTAAGATATCAGTGTTTGCGGAAAGGTATCCAAGTTGTATTCCTCTGTGAAAAAAATGGTGGATAGTTTTTCAATATGCTTGCAAGGGATGGTTATCACTTGGAAGGCAGAAGTAACAGGATTTTTGGCAGCCATTTTACAAAGGTAGCCAATGATTTTTTTTTTAGAAAGAGCAACTCGAAAACTACTATAAACAGATCACACGATCTGAAGAAGAATGTTAAGTAACTATTAATGTGAGATGCTTAAATAACAAAATAGGTGAATTTGAAAAGCCTACCATTTGACATATGTGTTACAGAAACCGTGTATAATAACACAAACTCACCTATAGAATTTCCAGGCTATAGAATCCATCACAAACATAGAGGTAATAGACAAGTAGCAGAGTATCCATATACATTCGAGATGGAATTACATTAGCCAGAGGCAATATAGAATTTTGTAATTGTAGCTACTGGCATTCAGTTGGGTAAGGATACTTTTATGGTAGCTGCCTTTTACAGACCAAAAATATTAACAGCTTGGAGAATGAAAAATATTGTGAATGAGATTTGTAGATGTTTTCAGAAGGGGGTTTTATTTACTGCTGGAGACTTCAATGTGCCAAATATTAACTGGCCTCTGGGGATGGAAGAGGAGGTAGATTCCATACACTGGCTGGGATGTGTTCTCTTTTAGATTACAAGAAAACTGTTAATGCTTCTGCATCAGGGGAGAACATTTTTGAATGAGGTGCTATTTAAAAATACTAATCTAGTTACTGAACGCTCAAGCCTTCCAATTTTTTGTAATTCAGATCATCATGGAGTGAAATACAACTTCAGAAGCAGGTAGGAGCAAACCCCACATAACTGTATATTATTTAGGAAATTTTAGCAGGGCATTACCTCACAAAAGAGAATTAAATAAACCACATAAGCTGAGTTGAGAAGAGGCAATATGCAGGAAGACCTTCTCTGAAAAGTGGAACATATTTTATGATTTTATGCATTCTGTAATTAATATAGAGGATAACAGTTATGTCTCCAATCCTAATCAACTTATTATACATTTGAAACATGGATGCCATCTAAATGAACTTGAAACTGAAGCTGAAAAGGTAAATTTTGGTGCACATATCAAGATCACATAATAAAGGCTTATGATCAATGACTTAATCATAATTATTTGTAGTAGAAAAATAGTGCAGCAGGGAAAAGTATTTTACCAGTTTTTAAATCCTTTCAAAGCCTTTAATATGTTTAGTACTGCCAAACAGACAGCAGGCAGAAAAAAGTGCCCTTCTATAGATTTAAAAGCTGTTAGACACTTTATTGTGCTACACATTTTGTTTGTAAGT
The DNA here is from genome assembly GCF_019279795.1 of Protopterus annectens. Lineage (NCBI taxonomy): Eukaryota > Metazoa > Chordata > Ceratodontiformes > Protopteridae > Protopterus > Protopterus annectens. The sequence continues at coordinate 545,121,764 of NC_056741.1, read as the reverse complement.
CTGGCAGAGTGAAGTTCTACTCTATGCTGAAATAGCCCCCCAGTTTATAAGTGATTTAGACGCAAATCACTTTCAGTTAAAATTTGATGGCTTACAGATAAGAAAAATAGTTAACTATCTAGATGTCACTTTGACTATTAGGAACAATAATATAGTAACTAACATACACAGAAAGGGAATTGGAGATTATAATATTTTGGATAGTAGCAGTTGCCATCCACCACATACTTTGAAGGTGCTACCTTATAATGAATTATTGAGAGTCAGCAGGCTATGTAACAATGAAGTGGGCCTAGAAAAGGAAATAATAAAAACATGTATTTATTTCAAGCAAAGGGGGTATGATGAAAATGCTATTTTAGATGCCCTTCATAAAATAATAGATACCAGCTTACTTCATAATAGGCCTTTAGTAAATAAGACAAATAATAATAGAGAATTTAATACTGTGCAGGAGTATAGAAAAGTCTATTTTCTTACCATATATAATATTTTAAGTGAGAAAATCATTCATGCCATTAGATATTATTGGCCCTACTTAATACGGAAGGGGTAAAAAATCTTTGTAGAACTGTAAATATCTCTTTCAAGAGAAGTAGAAATATCAAAGACACAGTGGTACACAACGGATTTGTTTCACCTGGTGAAAAATTAAATCTGCAGGTTTTGGAATGTGGTACCTTCCCTTCTGGAAGGTGTTCCATTTGCTCCAACATTACCAAATGTTTTGAAAAAATAAATGGTGTAAAATTCTGTTCCACTTCTGCTTTTTCATGTATAACTAAATCAGTGGTATATGCTTTGTCTTGCCCCTGTAAATTGTTTTATATAGGGGAGATTAAAAGTGTATTCAAGTTACGGTTGCAAGAACATATTAGACACATAAAAAACAATAATGCTATGAGCCATATAGCTTTACATTTTTTTACTTGTCATAGCAGTGACTTTCACTGTTAAAAGCTTCTATTTTGGAACATATATCAGAAACAGATGAAGTGTTAATGAAAGAAATTATTGTATAAAGAGACTTTATATATTTTAAAATTTAATACATTATCTCCAGCAGATTTAAATAGCGAATGTAACTGGAGGGGGTTTCTTTAAAATGTATATATGATTATTTTAATTGATGGCTGATTAATTAGGTCGTTGTGTGTGTGTGTGTGTGTGTGTGTATATATATATATATATATATATATATATATATATATGTGTGTGTGTGTGTGTGTGTGTGTGTGTGTGTGTGTGTGTGTGTGTGTGTGTGTGTGTGTGTGTGTGTGTGTATATATATATATATATATATATATATATATATATATATATATATATATGTATGTTGTGGCATATTTTGTAACTCCAGAAAGGCTGTGCCGAGGCGCCAGAGTTTTATTCAGTGCGAATAAACTAATACAAGATTGGTGGCATCTTTTTTGCTGGCTTTGTAGTCTGGTGTGTTTTAACACTTGCTTGGTGGTTTTTTATATGGTGAGAGATGGCCAGTGGATCACTGCAACAATTGCTACATATTTTTTGAGATGATGCATCTGTTTCTACTACATTTTGTCTAGTTGGTGAAACCCAGATGGAGCCGAATACTTCTATAGCCAATGCTGCCCCTGTTAAAACTTGGGGGCGTCTGTTAGAAGAAGGAAGATGGAAAAGATCTACTAACCCTTTTAATGAAGTGGGTAAGGCTAATACAGTACATTTGTCAACAACTGACCGTACTAATTTAGACTCACTTGAACAGCTGCTGTTTAGAGAAAATGCCTTACATTATAATATTCTAGGTTTGCAGAGGTATTTGGATATAGACATTACCCCTAGGGGTTACGTTTTGTAAAGAATCCTTCCGCTGCCTTTGATACTTCTGATGTAACTGAACTAGAGTTTGAGAAAAGATGGATTGCTGCCTCCCACGGGTGTGTAAGGTAATGGCTGCTAATACTGATAGAATGAGACACCCTAAAACAGCTTAAAGTGAAGGCTGAAATGGCAGCTGCTTGTGATGAATTATCTGGGCAGCTGGGTGGTTCTAAGTTTAAACAATTGTTATGTTCTTTAAATATCAAGTTAGAGGAAAACTCTAGTGAAATTATACAACACAAAATCAATAAGTTACAAAGAGACATTGGAGACTATGACTCTGGTTTGGCTTTTAAGAATGTAACCAATCAGAGGCTTTAAAAATGCTTCTGGGAGATCTAAGAAACACCAAAATGTCTCTGTTGCCTCTACAGATGGAACTAATACTTCTGCAGGCTCTGATAATGAAAATACAGACTATCCACCTTTGCCTGCTCCACAACAACCTAATTACATAAATAATACGTTTCGGGGCCAAGGGAAACAACAGGGAAGACAGAATGGCTACAATCAACAAAACAGTTTTAAATGATGGTATGAAGGTAACAGAGACTTTCAACAGTTCCAACAACAAAATAAAAGGACTAAATATTGATTTTAAACATGTTTACACAGTAGTTAGCAGTATAACAATATGTGATTTGAATAATTGTATTGTGAATTTATCTGGGGTTGATTTAAGTGAAACTGAAATATCTGTTTTGAAGTATGGTTTAAAGTTTATATTAACAGCTCTACCTAGAGCACATTTTATTAAAGCAGAAGTGTTCAAGTTAATAAGAAAGCTGCACTTGGTTAATTACTTTGAATGGAATGGTGAAAGTATGTCAGTTAATGATGACAGTGTATCTGCAAGTGAAGATGAGTTGCTGGATTACTTCTCTTGTGATTCGTCATTTGAAACAGCTGAAAATGTTAATGCATATTGCACTTTAAATACCAAAATGGTCACTTGTACTAGCACTTTTATACCTGCATTTAATAACCAGGTGATTTTGCAGTTTTCTAAGATGCTTAATTTTGCATTAGAGAAAGTCTTGAAAGATTTTTCTTCTAAGAAAGACATTTTGTATAACATGAGTAAGAATAAATGGCTGTCTTTATTAAATTTATGTAAAAGATCAGACATAATTATAAAATCCTCAGATAAAGATAGAAAAATTGTTGTTATGCACTGGAAATAATACCTGAAAATGTGTATTGACCATCTATCTGATGGCCAAGTATATAGGGCAGTAAATATTGATGTGTTTTATCAAGCTATGTTGTGTCTTTCGGCTTTTCCGGTTAGGGGTCGCCACAGCGGTACTCCGGTCCGCTAATGATTGGCAGTTGATTTTTATGTGCTGAGTTGCCAGCCCTAATGCACAGCCTTCAACAAAGGTACGCCCATTCACGCATGTCTCCACGCAGAAGACGCTCTGGCTGAGAGTCGAACCGGTCAGATGCCCTAAATAAATTTAATGTAGAAGGAAGCTCAATGGCTAAGTTTTATTGTCTGCCAAAGACACATAAATGTGAGCCCCCCCCCCCAGGTAGACCCATAGTAGCAGCACAGAATTATTTTCTCCATAATACGGGAATTTTTTTACATTCCTATCTTTTGAATTATGTAGTTAAGTTAAATTCTTATATTAAAGACACTTTCCATTTTTTGGATAAAATAAAGAATGTTAAATGTGATGAAGAATATTGCTGGTTAGTTATAGATGTAAAAAAGTCTCTATACAAGTATTACCCATGAGTTTGGTATGGAAGCTGTTAGATTTTTTTCTAGGTGATAGTCCTGTTAGTAATTATGTGATGGAATTATTGTATTTTTGTTTGACGAATATTTTTTTTGAGTTTAATAAGCCCATTTATCATCAAGTACAAGGTACTGCCACGGGTGCATCTTTTGCACCCATGTATGCTAACCTGTTCATGGGCCTTTTTGAAGTTGAGTTTTTGTACAGATTGAATTTTTTAATAGTTATGTTATTTTATATTGTAGATATATAGATGATTTCATTTTTTTATGTAAGGGGGGAAGGTGCTGAAATAGCCCCCCAGTTTTATAAGTGAATTAGATGCAAATCGCTTTCAGATAAAATTTGATGGCTTACAGATAGGAAAGATAGTTCACTATCTAGATATCACTTTGACTATTAGGAACAATAAGATAGTAACTAACATACATAGAAAGGGAATTGGAGATTGTAATATTTTGGGTAGTAGCAGTTGCCATCCACCACATACTTTGAAGGCGCTACCTTATAATTAATTATTGAGAGTCAGCAGGCTATGTAACAATGAAGTGGGCCTAGAAAAGGAAATAATAAAAACATGTATTAATTTCAAGCAAAGGGGGTATGATGAAAATGCTATTTTAGATGCCCTTCATAAAATAATAGATACTAGCTTACTTCATAATAGGCCTTTAGTAAATAAGACAAATAATAACAGAGAATTTAATAATGTGCAGGAGTGTAAAAAGTCTATTTTGTTACTGTATATAATATCTTAAGTGAGAAAATCATTCATGCCATTAGATATTATTGGCCCTACTTAATACGGAAGGGGTAAAAAATCTTTGTAGAACTGTAAATATCTCTTTCAAGAGAAGTAGAAATATCAAAGACGCAGTGGTACACAATGGATTTGTTTCACCTGGTGAAAAATTAAATCTGCAGGTTTTGGAATGTGGTACCTTCCCTTGTGGAAGGTGTTCCGTTTGCTCCAACATTACCAAATGTTTTGAAAAAATAAATGGTGTAAAATTCTGTTCCACTTCTGCTTTTTCATGTATAACTAAATCAGTGGTATATGCTTTGTCTTGCCCCTGTAACTTGTTTTATGTAGGGGAGAATATATAAGAAAGTTACGGTTGCAAGAACATATTACAGACATAAAAAACAATAATGCTATGAGCCCTATAGCTTTACATTTTTTTACTTGTCATAGCAGTGACTTTTCACTGTTAAAAGCTTGTATTTTGGAACATATATCAGAAACAGATGAAGTGTTAATGAAAAAGAAATTATTGTATAAAAAGACTTTATATTTTTTAAAATTTAATACAGTATCTCCAACAGGTTTAAATAGTGAATGTAACTGGAGAAGGTTTCTTTAAAATGTATATATGATTATTTTAATTGATGGTGATTGTTTGATTAATTGTATTTAAGTGAATATGTGTGTGTGTGTGTGTGTGTGTGTGTGTGTGTATATATATATATATATATATATATATATATATATATATATATATATGTTGTATCTTTCGGCTTCTCCCGGTTAGGGGTCGCCACAGCAGAACTCCGGTCCGCTAATGATTGGCAGTAGATTTTTACGTACCAATTTGCCAGGCCTGACGCACAACCTTCAACGAAGGTACACCCATTCACACATGTCTCCACACAGAAGATGCTTTAGCTGAGAATCTAACAGGATGTCTTACTGTGAGGCGACAATGCTACTGCAGCAGCACCACCGCAGCTCTTTCTCTCTCTCTCTCTCTCTGTATATATATATATATATATATATATATATATATATATATATATATATATATATATATAATGTGTATATATGGATGTATGGTGTGGCATATTTTGAAACTCCAGGAAGGCTGTGCCGAGGTGCCAGAGTGTTATTTGGTGTGAATAAACTATTTAATACAAGACTGGTGGCATCTTTTTCGCTGGCTTTACAATCTGGTGTGAAGTTCTACTAGCTTTTAAATGTTGTTTTACATTCTACTACTTTTCTTTCCTGGGTAACACTGCCCATTGTTGGTCCATAGAGCAAGACCTGATCTTAACAACACTTACGTGTGTTTACCAAGCTTTTTTTAGGCTATTAAAATCAGATCTCACACTAGGAATGTACTTAACAATTATATCCTTTCGCAGTTTCAGGGTGTAATCACAGCACCCCATGCACTACAAGTATATTCATCAGAGATAATGTTAAATAACCATAAGGTTAACAATTATCTAGCTTTCCCTGGTGGTCACACTCTCCAAAGGTGTCTTGATAAAAAATAATAAGAACAAATGGGAAGGGTTCAGCACCAAAACACACATTAAAACTTCAGATAGCTACTGAGAACTTGAAAAACCTATTAGAAGACAGAAGGTATCTTATAAAAAATGTATTCACTTCTTATACCAATGCAACTACTAGAATTTTTTTAAACATGCACCAGTCCAAAGGGAGATATCCTGGAAATATTGAATTATTTGAGAATGACTCTGTTGTAGTAGAACACATCAGTTTTGTCAATACTCTGTGTAAATACTTGTTTAGTGTTTCTTTTTAAGAGGCAATACAGTAGATCAGACCATGGAGAACAGTACTGTTGCCTCTCCATGTATTTAGGTGGAAGCAATTGAGGCTGCAGTGAAGGATATAAGATGTCTTGCTGCAGCAGATTCTGATGAACACAATGAGTAATTTCAAAAGGGTCTATGTTTGGCTACCAAAAAATAAAAAAGATGAATGGCTAAATTCCAAACTCAAAACACTGAAGGATACAATTACCGAACATGTCATCTGTGAAATAAATTCAATGAATGACCATAGTTGGCCAACAACCAGGAAGTAACGCAATGCATAAGGTAAGGGAAGAGAAACATTTTACATTTGCCCTATTCCTCTGTAGTGCAATCTTGGAGTTAGTATAAATAGTTAGCGGGGTGTTGGGGGTGTGGGGGTGAAGCCCCCCCCCCCCGCTTGGTTGGTTGTGTTTGCGATGTTAGCCAAGTATGGCAATATTTGCAAAGGTTTTGGACTCAGGACCTTATCTGATCATTAAAGGGCCCCCCCCACCCAGATTCTCAGCCTTCAGTACAAAAGCAAGAAAAGAGGAAGGAGAAGGAAAAAGGCAAAGATAAAGAGTCCAGAAAAAGGATGTCAGAGGAAGCTGGTCCAGGTACAACTTCTAGGCACAAATCTCCCGTTATAGTCACTGAGATCATTGTCATAGGTTGGTACTAGGCTATTGGCCCTAGGGCCTATACAAGCCTAGCCATAACAATCCCATTGATATTTCTTCCCACAATATTTACTTCCCTGGACCCCTGTCTAGCAGGGTGACTGACGGGACCCCAGGGTGAATTTCTTTTCTCCCATCCAATTGTCAAGGTTCCTTTTAAAGAGGGCTAAGGAGGCACTCTGCTTGACATGTATGGGCAGTCTTATCCAGAGTATGGGGAGTCTCTGGGTCAGGAACCTATCCCTCCAGCATGTTTTGTTCATTGTGATGACAAGGTTTAGATCCCTGGAGCATGTGGCTCTGAGGGACTGGGATTTATTTAAGTGTAGCACGTCCAACAGCTCTGGGTTTCATATGGCCTTGTATGTTAAGCAGAGATCACCTCTGAGTAGATGATATGCCACAGAGTATAGCTGGAGTTTTTTTAGACTGTCAGCATATGGCATCTGTTTTAGGCCTGTGATTCTTTTAGTGAGTATTTCAGTGGCCTTTCCAGCGTCTTGTGAGGTAGATACCAAATGAGGCATTTTACTCCATAATGGGTCTAATGAGGGATGAGTACAGTGGGACAATGACCTCCTTTTTTCTGGATGAAAAGCCCTTAGTGATGAGGTGTGCCACATAGAAGGATTTCCTGACTGTTGTGGCGATATGGTTATCGAAGGTGAGACCACTGTCCACCTGTGTCCCCAAGTCTCTCATCACACTTTTAATGTTTAGTGCACTGCCACCTATGTTGTAATTCATGGGTACATGTTTTTTTCCAAAGGGGATAACTATACATTTCTTGGCATTAAGCTTGAGCCCATGGCTCTGGCACCAGGCATCTGTTTCTGTAAGGCCCTTTTGTAGAATATCCACATTTGTGGATTCAATAATGGCTCCCAGTTTGCAGTCATTTGTGAACTTTCTTAGCCAGAGTCCCTTAGTGTTGGCATGTACTTCAGAGAAGTAGATGCCAAACATGAGTGGTCCCAGGACTGAACCCTGAGGTATTCCACTTGTCACTTGTCTGGAGCTGGATTTGGAGTCAGCTACTTTTACAGTCTGGGTTCTGTCAATAAGCCAGTTGGCAACCCATCGAGTGACATAGAGATTTATGCCCAGCTTAATAAGTTTATCTATGATTCCAGACTGGGGGATGGTGTCAAAGGCCTTGGCGAGGTCCAGATAGACTGTGTGGACCACCTTACCCTCATCCACAGCTCTGGAGACTGATTCAAAAAAGTCAGTCAGGTTCAGGAGACGAGATCGGCCCTTCATGAACCCAAACTGGGTGGGGTCCATTGTTTGAAGGTTGCCAATGTCTTTGTTTATAAGTTCCATGATAATGCGTTCCATGCCCTTGTAGATCAGGATCATCAGGCAGATGGGATGGTAGTTCCCGGGATCCAAGGTGGATCCCCCCTTGTGGAGTGGAATAACTGTAGCTGTGCACCACTCAGTGGGCACGAAGCCTGAGGAGAGGCTATGATTAAACATGACACTTAGATAAGATGCCAGTTCATTTTGTAGTTCATGTAGTACACAGCCCAGGATGTCATATGGTCCCATGGATGCTGTATTCTTAGCTTCGGGGAGTGCGGTTTCTACCTGTGTGACTGTGATTACCAGAAATTTGGCAATCTTTTGGTATTGATATCGGCCCTTTAGGGGGTGAGGGGGGGTGAAGTTGGCACTAAATCGATCTTCCAGGATATTGGCAATATCCTTGGGATCAGTATATTTAATGCCATTCTGTTGTAGCTCAGAGCAGATCTGAGCACTGCCATTTAGATTCTTGACATAACTATAGAATGCCTTGTGGTTGTCTTTGGAATGTTTGGCAATTTTATTTTCATAACTAGCTTTTGAGGATTTTATGAGGGATCTCAACTTCTTACTGAGGCTGGTGAGGGAGTTTTTTGCATCCTGGGATTTTCCCCTTTTCTGCAACAGTTTCTTCCTTCTGTTGTAAAGTTTTATTTATAGCAGGGGACCACCAGATTGGCTTCTTTTTTTGGAGGAGAGCATCTTGGTTCTATCCGGGATGGCACAATTCATGCACGAGTGGATGTGCTCATACAGTGCCTTAGTATAGGATTCAGCAGTCGAACTTTTAGATTCCATCTGCATCTTGGTTCTATTTGGGATGGCACAATTCATGCACAAGTGGATGTGATCATACAGTGCCTTAGTGTAGGATTCAGCAGTGGAACTTTCAGATCCCGTCTGCATGGGTGTCATGAAGTTTGTCACTTCTGACTTGAGTAGCATGAAGTTGGCTTTGAAGAAGTTTTTTACGGAGGTTTCCTTACTGGGGGTGTGGGGGGGGGGGTGTGGATGTCAAGGGTGATTTGCTTATGGTCAGACCTGACCAATGAGGGGGTGACCACTGGTGTGGAGCATCTATCTCCCATGTTGGTAATGACCAGGTCTAGGATATTGGAGTCCCTGATGAGATACTGGATTAGTTGATCCAGGGCATTGGAATTTATGAATTCCAAGAACCATTGGGAAAAGGTGTTGGTACCCGAGTAGTTTTCCCAGTTAATGCAAGGTAGTTGAAATCACCCAGTATTAGGGTGTATGGTTGTATCTTAATATTTTCCAGTATGTTTAGAAGGGTGTAGTGAGAATCTTGGGGCATGGTGGGGGATCTGTAGCAAGCTGAAATTTGGATTGCAGTCTTACCTAGTGTTAGTTGCACCTAGAGAATTTCAGATGCATTGTGTTGGGCAACTAGCCTGGAGGTGTGAATATCCTTGGTGAATATGGACACTCCTCCACCTTTGGTGTTTCGGTCTTGGTTTTGTGGCCGAAAAGTGTGTTTGTAGCCTGGTATTGCAGGGGTGCTCTCTGGAGCCTTGAACCAGGTCTCAGTTACTGCACCAATATCGATGTTCTCCATTTTAGGAGTAACTCGAGAGAGTGCATTTTGAGATTTAGACTTCTAGCATTGGGTAGCATTACCTTCAGATTTTGCATGCTTGTATCTGTTACGGTGGTGGTTTTGACCTTTGCACCTTGCCTAAAAAAGGCACTATAGGGGGTGGCAAGAGCTTTAGCCAGTAACCTCAATCCCAGGGGTGACCGGTGCAGACCATCTCTGGCAAAGCATCATGGTTTGTTGATCATGTCTTCCCAAGCAGACAGATACTGGATCCCCTTTGTATGACACCAGAAGCTTAGCCAATTGTTGAAGTCAATCATTTTGTCCTTATACTGTGGTATCATTCTGGGCGAAGGCAGGATGCTACTCAGGGCTAGGCTCATACCTGCCTGGGCCACATGATCCGAGATCTCTTCCATGTCTCTTTTCATGTAGTGCAGGGAGGTACGTCTCAAGTCATTTACTCCAACATGGACAATGACAGAGTTGTATTTGTACTTGTGGAGTGATGTGAGTGCATGCGTTATGTGGTGGATCCTGGCACCCAACAGGCAGCTAACTGTAATTTTCTCCTTGTTCAACCTGGTGAGTGGGACATCAGTGTGCCTGACTATAGAGTCACCTATGACTAAAGTGTTGGGCACATTGTCTTACCTTAGGGGCTATTGTTGGGTAGCACACTGGTGTTGTGAGCTATGTGTCACTTTGGTTGTGACTGGTGTTTGTTTGCGTTTCAGCTTCGAAGGTCCTTGTTGCTTGGGCAGGTTAATGTTAAGGGCCTCAGCATATGTGGGTTTAGTGTTGCTATATGTGGGTGTTGATGGTGTGGGTTTTGAAGGGCTATGAGTTGCCTGAGGTGTAGTGCAGGTGTTAACCTTCTCCTCTTGACTGTCTAGCACAATCTTGGCCGGAGAGAGCTTTGCTTCCAGTCTGGCTATGTAAGCGCACCTCTCGCAGGTTTAGTGTTGGGTGGTAGGAGGAGAGGTTTGTCTGTGTATATGAGGCAATTGCCGTATTGCCCCAGTATGCCCAGATTCATCAGGTGGACAGGAGAAATCACCAGAAGCTGACCCTTGGGCATGCCTGTTTAGGTGCTTTTTTTGTAAAGTACAAGAGCCGTTTTCCCTTACCTTTGCAAGGTACTTTGCAATTATAGGTTGTTTAGTGCCTACGATTAAGGATTAGGGATTCTTATCTCCAAATAAAGATTGCATAGGAATCCAGGAAGTTTCTATGCTTCTGGCTGGGAGCCAATCATTATTAATTCAGGACCTTGTCCTTCTGTCTCAAAACAGCCTATCTGGGTGTTCACCCAGTGCATGGCAGCAGGTGCAACCCAAGTGTGACTCAAAAGGATTCATGAATTTCCATACCTAGATGACTGGCTCCTTACTGTGACAATCCTAGTCCCATCAAACATCCAGAGATTCCTTGTTGTAGCTCTGCCTATCTTTAGGTATTTCAGCAAATCACAACAAATCAAATATTCAACCCTCCTAAGAGAGTGCCTTCATTGTATTTCATATAGATACAAGAAACTGTATCGTCATTCTTCCTCAAGACAGAATCCAGACTATCCACACAGCAATCCAGAGGCTTCTCTAAAAGAAGTCTCCACCAGCATTACTGGCTCTCACGGTACTAGGCCTTATAGTGGCCTTAGTTGTAGTGGTCATCTATGCAAAATGCCTTATGAGGGTCCTTCTAAGGTTGCTTTCCATACATGGGTCCCAGCCACCATCACTCCATTCACATAACCCTATTTGCGGACCCTTCTTCCCCCATTATTTTAGGCTTTATCCAGATTTCTTGTACTAAGAGGTTTAGAGGTATGCATATAAGAATTCTGGACAAAGCCAAACATAATGAGGGGGCAAAGACCCAAGTATTAAATACCATTTACAGTGTCCTGTAATTATCCAGGAGCTAGAAATGCATCCTGGAGTAGTAGGAGAGCATTTATATGAAATCCGTGATTTGAAGTAAGTGTAAAATTCATCCTGGAGGAGTAATGCCAGTTTTCTGAAACAGACACAGACACAGACACACACCTGGCAAATCTAAATCTCTCATCTTGGAGAAGAAAATTGCAGTGACCAAAAGCAAATCACTGAAAGACAAGTGTAACTCTCATCTGCTCTGACAGTAAAATCATGGGCTGTAGAGAGACTGATTGGAACCGTGCATTTAGTGAAGAGAAAGCAAATCTGAATCTCCTAAGCACTGACATGAGACAGTAAAATTACAGGCTAAAAAGACACAATAAAAATATGTGCTGATGCTGAAGAGCTGGAGTAAGAGTTGCACACAGAGCAGAAGATTGGAAGCTGAAGAGACAGACTGGAAAGTAGCTCACACAGCAGCGGGGCAGGATTTTTTTTTTAATTTTTAAGGCCAGGCTGCCCCTCCCCAGCCTCACTGGGCCCTAAGCAACTGCCTAGGTCCCTTGTGCTGGGTCCAGCCCTGCTCAGCCACAGTGAGCATGGATGCCTCCTCATTCAGGTGGGAGAGATTTTGAAGAGAAGATAGTCCAAGGAGTCTGTCTGGACACATTCAGAGGCCAATCTAAACTTCAACATCTTGGAAATGACAGTGGTTATCCTAGCACTGCACGAATTTCAGGATTCCTCCTCTCTGGGATTGATGGAGCTTCATTCAGACATGTCTGTTATATGATACATCAAGAAAATAGGGTGAAGCCAAATCCTACCCCCCTCTGCAGACAGGCCATGAGAGTTTGTGAATGGGCAACAGATTTGCATCATTTTCTAACTGCAATGTATATTCTAAGGGAAATCCAACTGTCTAGCAGACAGGCTAAGTAAGTCCTTGGTACTGCCTCACAAGTGCTTACTCAACATGACAGATCTTCAGTCACTGGGGCCAGTACTGCCTCAAGTGCTTACTCAACATGACAGATCTTCAGTCACTGGGGCCAGTTCTGTTACCAGCTCTTTACATCCCCTTCAAACACTAAGCACAGAAGCTATTTGGCCCTTATTCCCCCAACCAACAGTCATTAAGGGACACTCTAGTATGTCATTGGCCCACGGACTCCTCTAAGATTTTCCTTCAGTACCTCTGATTTCAAAGGTTCTGCAGAAAGAACTGATATGTGAATCCACTATAATTCTCATTGCCCCATTCTGGGACAGGCAGATCTAGTTTTCCCTGCTCAGGCCTCACTTGAAGAAGACTCCTTTGCTTCTAGATGTGTGACCTGACCTCCTATCTCACCATTCTGGTCAGCACCACCCAGACCTTCATAACCTCAGACTAACCACATGGTTCCTCCAATTCCATTAATGGCTAGGTACTCTTCTTTCGCCTGAATTGAGGCTTACTTTTTATCTGCTTCCCAAAAACAGTATGCTTGTAAGCTTTACAAGAGTAAATGCAAAAATATATCCTTGTGGGTCATGGAGCATGGCTTAAACCCCTTTTCTAGCTCCATGTCAGAAGTTTTACATTTTCTTTCAAACCCTATATGAAGCAGGATATAACTATTTCAGCATCAAAGTACACTTAGCATTGAGTTGTGACTTTAACTCAGGTTTCTGAAACTGTTCCTTGGCTTCAAAAAAGGTTTGCAAAGTTCCTTCTGCATCCTTGCATAAAAAGACCCCCATTCCTCCATGGGACCTTAATATTGCCATAAAATCGCTAACAAAGCTTCCCTTTGAGCCAGCCTCATATGGAGATTTCACATTATTCTGAAAAATTATTTTCATGATTGCAATCACTTCAGCCAGGTGAATTTCAGAACTACAAGCCTTATCAGCTGCTCCACCATATTTAATATTCCACAAGGATAGAGTCATCCTGGGAATCAACTGCATCTTTATCTCAAAAATAGTGACAGAAGTCAAGCTAAACTGACAGATGTGTCAATATTTTTTCCTAACCACCCAGTAGAGGTGAATATTTGCTCTACATGCTACATATTCATAGATAACTCAAATTCCAATTCCGGAGAGCCAAGTCTTTCAAAAAAGATATGCAGCTATTCATCTTCTGTGCCTCAAACAAAATGGGTAAGAATCTATGAGTAATCCTTATCCAGATGGCTATCTAATTGCATGTCCTTTGCCTACTCTATTCAGAATAAAAATATTACACATCAAACCAAAAGCTCATTCTTCCATATTTGTGGTTACATCCACAGCCTTTACCAAGAACTCTTCAATGAATAACATTTGTGCAGCAGCAGCAGCAGCAGCAGCAGCAGCATGGCTTATGTTGCATACCTTTGCTAAACATTACAAATTGGATGTCATATCTGAATCCCAGGTTTTCTTTGGAGCCTCACTTCTGAGACGTTTCCTGTCATGATGCCATCCAAGATAATTGGCAGCTGGGGATTCTGTCCCAATAGTCGTAACAGTTGAATGAATGAAGCAGGATACAGTAGTTACCTGCTTATTATAACACTGGATCCTTTTAATCCTTTTCCATCTAATATGACATCATTCTCTCTTTCCCCCAACCAAATTATCATTTTTGAGGGACCCGCAGACTGCTCTGGAGTGTTCTCCTTCCAGTCCCTTAAATTCCTATTTTTAACTGGTATAATATTTTCTGTTCAAACAAACTCAGTCTCAGGTAGTCTGGGAACAGGGGCATTATGAGGAAAAACATTTGAAAAAGCTTAAGGCTAGGAACACTATCAGATATCTAGATTGGATCTGACAAGCAGCTCGGTACCCAACAGTCTTATTGGACAAACTTCCATTTTCATAGCACAACTCAGGTGAAAACTAGCAGCAGCCATGTCTTTTAGGAGATCATTTAATTTCTTGAGATACTGGGTGTCAAAAACTACACATATGTAGCAGGAAAGGCTCTGGCAGGCCCATGGTGACAGAGGTTTGCAAACAGGAAGGTCTAACATTCTGTGAACTCTCAGATAGTGTGTGATGCTCATGGGATCATAACCATCTTGCCCACACAATACATAGGCTGTTCTGGTATACATCTCAGCCACGCTGGATCTTCTTGCATAATGAAATTCCACAGGGCCATCTTAGCAAGTGTAGACACTGTGGGTAATTGTAAAATAAATGACACAATCTCATATGTAGTAAGAACCCCATGTATCCATACTGTTCTACATGTGATCCTGGATATCCAATAAAGCCTTGGGTTATGACACCCATAAGAAACATACAGAATGTGTCTGAACACTGGTGTATTGCTGCACACACAAACCTGTAACATTGGAGAGCATATAATTGGCTTCCTAAAATCCACTTTCTGCAGCCCTGACATGACCGGGGGGTGGTGACACTCCAGTATGATCCTGTCACAGCCTACAAGATGTCTTTTTCATGCTTATGCTGTATAATACAGTGGTGAGGAGATAGGCTGGGCAGCCCCATGACATAGGTAGGGGTGGAATGAGCACACCCATGGCCTGCAGGTAAGACGTGTCAATACCACCATCCATGAGTGTGGTGGAACAGTAACAAGTGCCAGCCTCATATAAACTCCCCACCCCCCAATCCTGAGTATAACAGGTGCAGTACCTGTCAGTACAGGAGCAAGATTCAGCATGAAGTCTGGATATATGACCCCTGATGAGAACATATAAAAAGAGTGGTGGCAGACAGATAAAATATGATGCATGCATTATAACTAACAGGCTATATTAGTCATTACAGGTTTTCCCAAATTTACAAATTGGAAGGTGTTCTAAAAATATGTTCCTATTAGCCATAATGGATTTGGACATAAACAATAGTCTGGCTGATGTGGCATTGTAATCCATTGTGAAGGCTGACAGCCCAGCTATCTAGTATTTTGTAAATAATCCTATGTCATTTGTAAATATTAATATGATCCACAGGCTTGTCTTACACATGTAAGAGAACTATATGTTAGGATTAAACTATATGTTATGTATTGAGCTTCAAAAATGTAACCACAGTGCACTCTTCTGGAGAAGAGCAGAAACGTATATGGACTATATGCCTGTGCAGATGTATGTTTTCATAATAGAAGTCGGGACATACAGAGTTAACTTGCAAACTGAGAAAATAAGTAAAGAGTTTTAATAGTGTGTTTACCACAACTAGAAAACAGAATGTCTGCAGCTAGGAAGTCTTTCTATTGTCTTGAGACAGAGATAATTATAGGTTTAAAGGGTAAAAGTATTTAACTGTTTTATGATTTCCAGTTCCAGGCAAGCTTCTAAGAGATAAGCATTCTTGACACTGCGGTGCTAACTTTTAGGCTTCTGTTGGCCTGGAAAATAAGGCAGAGGTGACAAGCAGGGTTGCCAGATTTCCAAACAGCCAGGTAGGGACAAAAAAAAAAAAGGTCTTTCACGGCAAGTGAAGACCAAAAAAAAAAAGGTCTTTCACATTCCACATTAAAGAACAGTAGCTCTGGACTAAACACGCAGCTTCTCATGTTTAATGCATTGCAGTTCCGCATTCAACCCAATTAGCTCCGTGTTTAGCGATTTTTGATTAGCCCGTATACCGGCCAATTAAAAATCGTTAAACACGGAGCTACTTCTGTTTAATGCGGAACACAAGAAGCTCCGTGTTTAACGATTTTTGATTGGCCCGTATGCCAGGTATACGGGCCAATCAAAAAAAAAAAAAAAAACAAAGCGGAGGCTGGCCAGGATTTAACAGGATTTAAACCGGCAGGGCGGGACTCGGGATCAGGCTGCTGATCTCGGGACAGTCCCCCCAAATAGGGACGTCTGGCAACACTGGTTGACAAGAATGATGCAATCCTTGATGATCCAGCAGAAATGCTTACTTAAGAACTATCTCAGAGATAAAGTCAGTGCATTTTGTATCTTGTTCTGGACCTGTAAACATCCTGTCACCAGCACTTGCCTTGCTTTGTAAGTAAGACTTAGATCATAGTATTTCTCTTAGAGATAGATAAATAGGAATATAGAACGATTAGTCTAGATGTTGTCTGTATTTATGTGAGACTGTCTTGCAATGTTGTTTATAAATATTTACTGTGATTCTGAACTCTATTGTCACTGTGTTGAGTTAATGAGTATTGACTTGTGCTTTTATTATTTATTATTAAATATATTTAAACCTTTTAATTGTGACTGGTTTTGTTTAGAGATATTTAAGCTCTTAGTGTACTTGCATATGTATTTGATAACACTGTACAGACCACTCTTAAATAGCCTTGGCCTTGGACACACTTACCATTGGGATAACAGTAACATTACACAGTAGAATTGGTCACCCTTTGTAAGGGTCTTATGGTAGCTGATGGGTAGTGGTTGGTGGCAGTAATTACTATCTTATAGTCTGGGCAGAAGGGGGCATAGCTAGTAAACCTGTGCCAGCCTTCTCCAGGAGTATCTGTGTGTTTGCAAATAAATCAAATCTCAAAGTGTGTGTGTGTCTCAGCTACTTGGGTAGGGACACGAAGCACTGGTTGAACAGAGAGGGTGCTGGAGAGTTTGTCTTGACTACTCGGCTGAGATCTGAACCCTATAGCTGTGCCAGTGGGGAGTCTTATTGGGGATCTGGAGAGAGAGACAGAAACCAGCCCCAGACTGACTGTGATCTCTGTGTGCTCTTAAGGGAAATTGTACTTTACTGTGTGTGTGTACTTGTCATCCTACCAATGTGCATATCCCTCACTGGTGCTAGTGATGAGGATTGAGGCTCCTTGATTACAGGGCCAGTGCAGGGATGTCACATATTAATTGTTTGTCAGTGGTGGGATATCCATATCAAATATTAATTGGGTGATAGTGGTGAGATAGCCACATCACATATTAATTGGCTTGTAGTGGTGTGGATATTGAATTCCTATAGCTTGTGGACAGTGATCACTGAAGGTGCTTGTACTCTCAATCAACCATGCAGTGAACATTCAGAGTTCATATCACAATTGTTTTCTTTTGTTAGCTTAGTTATTCGGGCAGAGCAGGCAAGCATGTCAGCAGAGGAGTATGGCAAGCTGACAAGGAGCCAGTTGGCTGACATGTGCCCGGCTAAAGGACTGGTGCATGCCAACCTGACTAAGGCAGACATGACTGTAGCTTTAGTCTCAGCTGCATCAGAAAATAGCAACCAGGAGGACAATCAGACTTGCAGTGGGCATGTACAACCCCCAGAGAATGAACAGCTCGACCTTTCCACAGAGGACTTAAAAATTCATCTGGAGTTAAAGAAATTTTCAGTTGGAGGCCAAACATTTGGAAAGAGAAGCAGCAGAGAGACTGAAATGTCTGAAGGCTGAAGAGGATGAGAAACTGGAATGCCTGGATGCTGAGGAGAAGGAGAAGCAGAGGCAACATGAAAAGGAGATGCTGACTCTTTGCCAGAGGCATGGAGGTAATTGGGAAGGGAGTAACTGAACCTCAGAAGCAACAAAGTTCAGTAAATTTCTTCCACAGTTTACAGAGGGGGATAATTTTGATAGTTTCATTCATATTTTGAGAGGGTATGTAAACAGCATGATGTTGACCAAGGGTTCTGGGTACGGTTCCTGACCCCCTTACTACATGGTAGAGCTGTAACTGTTCTTTCCAAACTTCTGATAACGACTGCTTAAATTATAATGTTGTAAATAATTGTTTGCTAGAATTTTTTAAGTTAACACCTGAAGCTTATAGGAAAAAGTTTTGTGAGCATAGACACAAGGCAGATGAAAGTGTGTGTGAATATGTTGCTGAACTAAGCACTTATTTTCATAGGTGGGTGAGTGGATGTCAGTTCACCACTCTTTAAAGGCTGGCAGACCTTCTGGTGAGGGAACAAGCCCTTGGCACTTTGCCTGAGGACATGAGGATCTGATTAGGTGACAGACAATGCCTTACTGTAGATGAGTTGTAGAAGAAGGGAGACATATACCTAGCAAGCAGGGCATCACTGCACAAGAAAGGGACACACAGTGCTGCTCGTGCATCTAAGGGAACACATGGTTGGCAGTCCGGACTACCCCAATAGAATCTGCCAGTAGTAGGGGAAGCCACTGGTCCAGGTACACGTCCAGGACCTAGGGTTAATTGCTTTAAATGCAACCAGTGGGGCCATGTACCATTATAGATGTCCATGGAGGCAAGGTGAGGAACAAAAGGTGGAAGAGCCAGTAAGTGGGAATGACAAAATTCAAACAGTAGGTTGTCTTGAGACAACAAAGGTACCAAACAACCACAAGAGGTTGTATCCTATCTTAATGAATGGCAAAGAGACCATTGCTAAGAGAGACACTGCCTCTGACATAGACATTGTGAAGCCTGCAATGGTTACAGAGGAGCACTACTTGCCTGGGCAGTCTACCCCAGTCAGAGCTTTAGGAGGGACCCCATTCCAAATACCTTTGGCTAGGGTTCACTTTTACTAGGAGGGTGGAAAAGGAAGCCAGCAAGTAGGTGTGTTTGAGGATGTCACTGCAGATGTCCTGATAGGGAATAATTTTGGTAATGCAGTAGCATGTGTTCATGCAGTTACATGCAGTCAGGCTTGTAGACAAGCATGTGGGTCTGGTAGCCTGGGGAAGGCCCAAACAGACCGCACACTTGCAGCCAGGACTGGTGAGGTGGTTACTTAAGAAAGAAAGCTACCATGTAGCAGTGAGACTAAAGGTAAGCCACATCTGCTTGTGGGTACTGATATCCCTTGGACAGAGTGACTGCAAGGGCAGAGGTGAGTAGTGGTAGTACCCAGGCTGACAGTGAGGTACCTCTGTCAGAGGATACCAGACTTCCTGTGGAAGGGGGGCTGGGAAGGGTTAGAAAGAGAGAGTTGAGACAGGCTGAACTCTCAGACCCTACATTACAAGGCCTGAGGCAGGTAGCTAGTGGGGCACCTAATTCTCAAGGGAAAGGGGAATATGTATACTGGGACAAAGTATTACTGTACAGAGAGTGGACCCCTGAGGGAGGGCTAGAGGTGAGAGACTACACCAGTTGGTAGTGGCCAGAGCCTACCATCTGGCACTTCTAGCCATAGCCCATGATATTCCCTTTGCTGGTCATATGTGCATAAAACATACAAAGAGATGTATTGAGCAGAACTTCTATTAGCCTGGGATTTCCTGAGATGTAACAGGGTACTGCAGGACCTGTGAGCAGCACCAAAAGGTAGGCAAGGCAGGAGACAAAGTGAAAGCTCCTTTGATGCCTTTGCCTGTATCAGAGGAGCCATTTCAGAGGGTAGCTATGGATATTGTGGGTCTTCTGAGTACCCCAAGTTTTATATGGAAAAAGTATATCCTAGTGGTAGTAGATTATGCTACCAGATACCCTGAGGCAGTGGCTCTGTCCTCCATTGAGGCAGAAAAGGTGGCAAATGCTTTATTAGAGATTTTCATCAGGGCAGGTCTCCCAAAAGAAACACTGACTGACAGAAGTGCCAATTTCATGTCAGACCTGCTGGCTTGTCTGTGGAAGTACTGTGGGGTGAATCACCTAAATACCACCCCCTACCATCCCTATACTAACGGTCTTGTTGAGAGGTTAAATTCTACACTCAAGTCCATGCTACAGGCATATGCAGACCAGTTTAAGAGGGATTGGGACAAATATTTCCCCATTTGTTGTTTGCTTACAGAGAGGTTCCCTGGGAATCCACAGGTTTCTCACCCTGTGAGTTGCTGTATGGGCATAGGGTGAGGGAACCTAGATTTACTTAGAGATGAGTGGGAGGGTGAGTTTGAATCCCACAAGGAGTCTGTTGTGGCATATGTCTTAAACCTAAGGACAAGGATCAGGAAACTCTTGGGCTTGGCCCAGGAGAACCTGGCAGAAGCACAACAGCAGAAAAAGGTCTGGTATGACAGGAATGCTCGAGCTAGAGAGTATGCTGTAGGGCAGCAGGTAATGGTTCTCATTAATGTCAGACACAACAAGTTGTAGGCAGCTTGGGAGGGACCCTACAATGTGGTAAGGAAGGTCAGTGATGTTAACTACATGATAGAACTGCTAGGCAGGAGGCAGGGGCACAAATTGTACCATGTTAACATGATGAAACCTTACCATTATAGGGAGGCCCTTGTGCTGAGTATTTGCAGTGGATTGCAGGTGGAGTCTGCGGGAGATCTGGTATCTGATATCCTCAGTGAGACTCAGACTGACACCTTAGTGGAAGGGGTAGCAATGTCCCAGCATCTATCTCCTACCCAGGTTTGAGAAATCCGAGCAATGTTACAGGAGTTTAAGGACATGTTCACTGGGAAATGAGGGTGCACCCACCTGGTGGAGCACCAGGTGGAAGCAGTACCCAGACTGACACCTTAGTGGAAGGGGTAGCAATGTCCCAGCATCTATCTCCTACCCAGGTTTGAGAAATCCGAGCAATGTTACAGGAGTTTAAGGACATGTTCACTGGGAAATGAGGGTGCACCCACCTGGTGGAGCACCAGGTGGAAGCAGTACCCAAAAGGCCTATTAGGCAGGCCCTTTGTAGGGTGCCTGAGAGAGTCAAACAGACTCTGAGGGAGGAGATACAGGAAATGCTGAAACGAGGGTTAATTCAGGAGTCCAGCAGTCCCTGTGCCTCCCCATTGGTGCTGCTACCAAAGAAGGATGGCAGCACCAGATTCTCTGTGGACTACAGGAAATTAGTCACAAAGAGTCAGATGCTCACCCCTTGCCTAGGACAGTTGAAGCCCTAGAGCAGCTGGCTGGGGCTAAGTATCTTACCACCATTGATCTTACCAAGGGTTACTGGCAGGTGCCCTTGACTCCCAGTGCTAAGAGAGAGGTCAGCCTTTGTGACCCCTTTTGGCTTGTATGAGTTCACAAAGATGCCCTTTGGTATGAAAAATGCCCCAGCAACTTCCCAGAGGCTGGTAGATCATATCTTAGCAGAAGCAGAAGACTTTGCCCTTGCTTACCTAGATGATATTGCCATTTACAGCCATTCTTGGCAAGAGGACCTTCAGCATGTCAGGAAGATGCTGGGCAGACTACAGAGGTCAGGGTCGACCATTAAGCCCAGCAAATGTCAGGTGGGTATGGCAGAGGTCCCCTACCTGGGACATAGAGTGGGGAGTGGTAAGATCAGGTCAGAACCGGCCAAAGTGGAAGCCATTCAGGCATGGCCTGCATCTATTACCAAAATGCAGGGACAGCAGGGTACTACAGAAAGTTTCTCCCCAGTTATAGTACCATAGCTGCTGCTTTCACAGACTTGACAAGGAAAAAAACAGGCCAGATTAGCTAGTGTGGACCCCCAGCATGTGAGCATGCATTCCAGAAGCTTAAAGGAGCTTTGGGATGACCCTCAGTGTTAGCCAGTACAGATTACATCAAAGAATTTGTTGTGCAGGTGGATGCTTCAAACCAGAGGGGGAGGGCTGTACTTAGCCAGATTTCTTCAGAGGGAGAAGAGCACCCAGTGATTTATCTCAGTCATAGGCTCCAACCCAGGGAGTAATTCTGTGCAGCTGTAGAAAAGGAATGTCTAGCCATAGTGTGGGCACTGCAGAAACTTCAGCCTTATCTGTATGGAAGGAAATTCACTGTAGTTACAGACCACAATCCTTTAACATGGCTACATCAAAATACGTTACTAAGGTGGAGCCTAGGATTGCAAGCATATACGACAGTGCAGCACCGCAGTGGGGTTAGCAATGCCAATGCAGATGGGCTCTCAAGACAGGGAATGGGGTAAGGTATTCCCAGATAGACTCAACCCTCTTAAGCAATGTTTCGCAAGGGTCACTTGAAAAACTAGCTTGGGTTCTCATGGGGGGGTGATTGTAAAGGCTGCCAGCCTAGCTAGCTAGAATTTTGAAAATAATTCGATGTAATTTGTAAATATTAATATGATCCACAGGCTTGTCTTACAAATGTAAAATAACTATATGTTAGATTTAAACTATATATGTGCTGAGCTTCAAAAATGTAACCACAGTGCACTCTGCTGGAGAAGAGTAGAAATGTATATGGACTATATGCCTGTGCAGATGTATGTTTTCATAGTAGAAGTTGAGACATACAGAGTTAACTTGCAAACTGAGAAAATAAGTAAATAGTTTTACGAGTGTGTTTACCACAACTACAAGACAGAATGCCT
Organism: Protopterus annectens; assembly: GCF_019279795.1. Classification (NCBI taxonomy): domain Eukaryota; kingdom Metazoa; phylum Chordata; order Ceratodontiformes; family Protopteridae; genus Protopterus; species Protopterus annectens. The sequence goes on along the minus strand of NC_056741.1, from coordinate 545,099,032 downwards.
GCAGCTATGAAGCCTTTCTTTCATCTTGAGACGGAGATAATTTATAGGTTTCAAGGATAAAAGTATTTAACAGTTTTATGTTTTCCAGTTCCAGGCAAGCTTCTAAGAGATAAGTGTCAGCTTCTAAGAGATAAGTATTCTTGACACTGAGGTGCTAACTTTTAGGCTTCTGCTGGCCTGGAAACTAAGGCAGAGGTGACAAGAATGATGCAATCTGAGATGACCCAGCAGAAATGTTTGTTAGTAACTTAAGAACTATCTATGAGAGAAAGTCAGTGCATTTTGTATCTTGTTCTGGACCTGTAAACATCCTCTCACAAGCACTTGCTTTGCTCTGTAAGTAAGACTTAGATCATAGTAATCATAGGAATATAGCAAGATTAGTCTAGATGTTTTCTGTATTTATGTGAGACTGCCCTGCAATGTTGCTTTAAAGTATTTCCTGTGATTCTGAACTCTATTGTCACTGTGTTGAGTTAATGAGTATTGTCTTCTGCTTTTATTTATTATTAAATATATTTAAACCTTTTAATTGTGGCTGGTTTTGTTTAGAGATATTTAAGCTCTTAGTGTACTTGCATATGTATTTGGTAACACTGTACAGGCCTCTCTTAAATAGCCTTGACCTTGGACACACTTACCATTGGGATAACAGTAACATTACACAGTAGAATTGGTCACCCTTTGTAAGGGCCTTATGGTAGCTGATAAGTAGTGTTGGTGGCAGTGATTACTACCTTATAGTCTGGGCAGAAGGGGGCATAGCTAGTAAACCTGTGCCAGCCTTCCACAGAAATGTATGTGCATTTGCAAATAAATCAAATAAAAAATGTGTGTGTCAGCTACTTGGGCAGGGACATGAAGCACTGGTTGGACTGAGAGGATGCTGGGGATTTTGGATTGACCACTTGGCTGAAATCTGAACCCTAGAGCTGTGCTACCTGGGTGTCTTATTTAGGGATATAAAGGGAGAAAAAACAGCCCCAGACTGACTGTGATCTTTGTGTGCTTTTAAGGGAAATTGTACTTTACTGTGTGTGTACTTTTCATCCTCCCAATGTGTGCATCCCTCACTGATGTTAGTGGTGAGGATTGAGGCTCCTTGATTTCTGGGCCAATGCAGGGGCATCACATCCTTAAACTGATTAAGGCAATGAAAAAAAAAAAATTCAACTTTTAGAAAGTTTCCAACTTGCAATAGTAGGGAGGCATATATGAAAGAGAAGGTGAAACTACGGAGAATGATCCAAATATTTACAACAGACAAATTAATTTAGCAGTACATTCAGTGTATAATATGAAAGATTCTACATGCATGTCAAGACACGAACCAAAATTACTCAAAGGAAATTAACCATTTAAGTGAAACATGCCATTATTATTGTCACTGTAAATGTAACTGAAACACTGCATGGTATTTCTTTTCAGCTAGCAGTGTGCCAGCAGTAAATATCTTTCCATTACGCCTGGCACAAATTTATGCCCAATCATTATGGCTGAAATGGGTCAAATGGCATTAACTCATTACAGCCGATTGCCCCTTCAGGTGTTTCTGCAGTTTACACCTACTGCACCTGTAAGCATCAAATATTGCTTGTTCATATTTACATTAATAATTCCAAAACCATGCTACATACAAGGTATCAAAATATTTTATCTTGAAGCATACATGATGGCAAACACAATTGTATTGATATTTGACCTCTGTCAATGAGTATTTGTTAGAACTGTAAGATGACAACTTCATTTTTTAAAGGCTCAAGACACACCCACTGGGAGTTAAAGGTACACACTCAAAAGAGCTGTACTGGGAGGAATGAGTTAAATAAAATATGTCTGGATTCAGCTGTGGAGCCTGACCAGTTCAATGTGTACTTCTTGAATAAAATTAAAGTGTCTATTATTTCAAGACTAATACATGTATTTCAGAACAGTTTATTACAATAGTAAATCCCTAAGGTATGGTATATATTATCTACTGTCATTCCATTTCCAAAGGGAATCATGCAAGTAGTCTAAACAGCTATAGGCCTATAAAACTTACTTACATTTTAGGAAAATTCTTTGATCATTCTTTCATCTATACTGTCATTAGATATGGATGCAATTAATGAAATTAACCAACATGGTTTTACAGGGGGTAGATCTCATGTGACAAATTTAGTTTCTGCCATAATGCAAATTGATGGTCTGAATGAAAATATAGGGGTTGATGTTATATGTTTGGAACTTTCAGAAGTGTTTGACTCCATACCTGTTTGTCCTAACCTTGAAACATTGAGGACCTTGAATATTAATCTTTTAGATTAACAATTGGTTGTAACTAAGAAGATGTTCAGTAAAGGAGCAGGATCCATTTTCTAGCTTTAAAATAGGGGAGTACCCCCAGTGCTCTGTCCTGTAACCATTTCTGTTTAACATGCTTATGATCATTTTCCATGCTAGACATCATCTTGGGATCAGTAAATTTGCACAATTCTAAAGATGGAGTAATGGTCATAAAACCTGAAAGATGAAAAGCTTGTACAATAATACTTGATTATATTATTTCAGCGGGCCACACTAAATAAAATCTCATTCAGTGCTAAAAAAGTGTAACATAATGCTTGTTGGCTACCATAATGAAAATTACTCTTATTCAATCATCAATTACATCCTGACTTTTGCAGAGTACATCAAGGGCTTGTGAATAACAGAAGACAGACTACTGACATATGAGACTAATTGTAAAAACGGTAAGAAGGATTTGTTACCAAGTAATGTATGCCATCTGTTATACTATTTCATCAAAGTATACATTTATTATGGTATCTCCGTTTACGTTGCTTATAAGACCACATATAGAATATGAATCTTCGGTCTGCTCATGAAATTTGAGTGAGATAAAACATTTGGAAACAATCCAATTGCATTTTATTAAGAGATTAGCTGATAATTGAGGACTTCAGTATAAAGATTTTCTACTTAAGTTTAAGCTATGCATAATAAGCTATAGACTAGTTAGGGAAGGTATAAGTTTGGTCTAGAAATGTTATAGAAATTAAACCCTAGCCAACACTGTGGTATTTAAATTTCTGGCTTCCACCTATATTACAAGTAATAGTACTTTGATGGCAGAAATAAAAAAAATAATACAATTCTGCTATTAAAGAAGTACATCTCTTTACAGAGAGCTGTTTTTTTGGAACCATCTAGCATTAGTTTTGAGATAGGCTAGCAATCTAAAAAACTATGGGTTCCTGATAGATAGCTGGGAGAGAACTGAAATTTATGATCTGGACTATATGTGGTTGCAGACTCCACAATGACCTACATAAGACATAAGACTACAAAAGTAATAAATTGTAACATTTACCACAGAGGAGGGATTGCAAAAGGGTGGAGTGAGGCATAATTATCATCATGTGCACAGGAGTCTAGAGAGATCATGAAATATGTCTTTCTACATGCATGAACACAGTGGGCATACCATAGGAGTCTGAAATAGGAGTCTTGAGATGAGAGGTATTATTTGTCACATACAATTTCTTCCTGCAATGAGGAAGGGTCACGTTATGTGACTGTGATCTGATGTGGTGGTAGGAGTTTTGAGGTGCTAGAGCTATTCTGTGTCATAGACAATCTCTTCCTGTGATGTGCTAATGGTGCCCACTACATGACCCTGCAGCCATTATGCTAGCCTGTTGTACTAGGCTTTATGATCACTCTTGACAAGATGGCATACGACTTTGAGACTGTGACCTGGATGAGGTCCTCCAGTCATGAGGTATCCTGCCAATAAAGGGTGAGTGTCATGGCCATTAATGATGAGTGGTGACAGGGAATGGTACATATCCAGATGAAGGCAAGAACTGTGTAGCCAGTGATGACCACTGTACACAGCCAACCCTCTTACATACACTTCTGCCATCAGACAATATTGCAAGGCAGTGCAGTGATGATCTGACAATACTACCTATGGAAGTGGACATAGCGGCAGTGTATGCCCTCACAGATCTCATCAGACTAATCATTAGTGTGTCCTTGACTTTCATGTCCTCACAGATGCCACACTACATAGTAATGTAGTCCATGCTGGCATGGGTTGCAGTAGCTTGTTCTGGGATGATTCTGTGGCACATCTACTGATTAATCTTCAGCTCTGACTGCATGTCAAGGGCCACCTGTGACAACTGGCAGCACTGAATACTCCTGCAAGGCTGTGAAATGATGTCTACCAACTTTGGATGCAGTCTACATCTCTGCTGCTACAGCCCCAGAAGAGGGCATCACTGACAGTTGGATCCATCAATGTTACATTGGGGATGGTGAACACTCAAGCTGTACAGCCTCATGTTCTTGTGTGGGAAGCCAAACCTTCAGCCTAATTTCAAGGTGGATGCACATCCTGGATAGAGACAGGCAGTGCCATTATCTGCTCAAATTGTGACTCTGATATCTGTGTCTCATCATCATCATCAGCCCCAGCACAGGTGCCACCTATGATGTGGAGAGGAATAGCATACTACATGTCCAAATGAAGGCAAGGACTGTGCAGCCAACATACGCAGCCAATCCTGGCACAGACTATACTTTAAGTGCTGTTACATGCATAGTCATCATACCATAACCTCTACAGGTGTCACAGGAGCAGTTCTGTGCCCTGTGAATACAAAAAAATGAGACAGCACCATGAACATGGGCAACCATGGCAAATTCATGCCCATATGGCATGCCAGTTAAGTGTATCCGTGCAGGACGTACTATACGCAGCCAACATACTAATGCTGCCATCCTGACAGGGCTGAGTACCTGATGTGCCTAAAACAACACATGGCCAGTACTTGCTACACCAGCCTACAGTCTCTACATGAAGTGCAACAGTACAGAAATTTGGTGTAAAAGGCAGTAGCCTGATGCATCATTCACTGAGACATATGGAGGTGAGTCCATCATAATGTGAGCATCTACTTCACCAGAATTAATCCTAGAACCAGTGTACCCCTGTAGGGACATTAATGATTCCTTTAACTCTGTCAGCCATCTGCTCCAGGTGAGCCCCACCAGCTTCTCAGCTGCTATGGAATGTGGCTATAGCACTGCATAACACATAAGTAATACAGTTACAATACTGCTCTAAAATCCAGCTGTCCCCCCCACAACATTTATGTAATGAATTACTGTTTGGAGCACCTCACCATGTGTCCTAAGTTCTCCTAGCAAGATATTATTTTCAGTAGGGCTGAAATTGTCCAGCTTCTACTGTCCATCTCATTTTCTGGCCATGCAGACAACTGGATAAATGTGATAAAGCGCTACAAACTGTGTACTGTTGAAACTAACTGAATGACAGCTGCAGGAAAATGAGTAATCTACGTAACCATTACTTTGATCAAGTGCATTGTCTATGGGTGTATGCCATATGACAGGTGTAGGGACAGCTATAGGAATTCATAAGACAGGTAAACAGTCCTACAGGTATGTATAGCGTAAGGCAGTAATCTCCACTGCCAACAGCTGGGGTCATCTTGGTAACCAAGAGTGTAGTGTTGCTGCACTAGAGACCTACACAGTGCCTTTATAATTTGCTCCTTTATAAAAAGTGAAAATATAAAACCGTTTGTTTCCAGCTTATCCATTAATACTCAGTTAACAAGTGTAAATATAAATACATAAATGACTACTAATAGATAAAATGTACATTTTATGTCAGTTAACAAGTGTAAATATAAATACATAAATGAATAGTAATAGATGAAATGTACATTTTATGTTTTTTTTCTTATTGCTAAAACCAGTGAAAAACTGAAAATAGTGGAAGGGTCTAATGAATATATTGTGTATATTTCAGTTTGCATATTCTAAACTTGGAAAGTTGAAAAAAACACTACTTTACTTATAAATAGTAACAAAAGTGTCCAACGAGATAAAAGAACAGCTCCAATGCCACTTTCCAAACAATTTAATGTTGCAAGCAAGTGAACAGAATAAATAAAAGCGATAAAGCCAGATTAACGCTCTTTACACTACAATGCGTTTTCGTCCTTTCACCAGTCAGGACTTCATCAGATAACAGTAAAAACATTTGTTAAAAACCTTAAATACTCTTTCACATTTAAAATAAGCCTATCAAATTCAGTGCATTTCACAATATCAAATCAAATTTGTACATTTACTAAAACATATAAAATATCAGTAGAAAATATAAAAACATATTAGCTAATAACATGTTTCAAATTTGAAGTTCTATATCTGTTCTGTTTATGTATATTGTTTAAAAATCATTCCAAATTTGCATATATATAATAAAAACTTTTACACTTTAAAAATGTTATAAATTTGATAAACAACACTTTAAAAATGTTATAAAAACTAACATTAAATCCTGGAAAATTGGAAGACATAATAAAATATGTGATTGGTGCTGCCCCCCCAGTGGTTTAACAGTATATTGCTAATAATTCAAATCTCTGCAGCTCTTAATTTTAATATTGGGGTTAAGGAGATATACTCATTTAGTCCTGGTAATCTTGTGGCGTCCAACTTTATTTGCCACCATAGTTCTCTATAACACAACCATTCTTCCCATAGACCCCCTCTCAATTCTTTTTTAACCTGTTCTATTACAAAAAATTGAAAATGGGAGGAGGACTTTGTATTGACAACTGAATACAAAGAATGTTGGTCATTATACCGTCGTTTTTTGGATGACATAGTGATTTTCTGGACGGGTGGTATGGATAAATTCAATGCATTTATGCAATATTTAAATAACACCACGAACTTCCTGAAATTCACTTATGTCACCTCTAGAGAAAGATTGCAGTACTTGGATATAGAGGTTTACAAAACAGAAAATGATTTTGAAACTAAAATTTACAGGATTCTTTTCTCCATTTTACTAGTGCACATCCCCCTCACTGTAAAAAGAATATTGTCAAAGGACAATTCGTGAGGGGAAGCCGAATGACTAGTCTAGATAATGACTTCATTCACGAGTGCAACTTATTAGAGAAAATGTTTGGAGAAAAAGGGTACCCTAAGGATTTTATTAATGAGATTAGAAGGGAAGTTGAAAATGGTAGGACATCCAAGTTCGAACCTATTAAGGGGAAGTCAATAGTGAATAATGGAGCACAAGCCACACAGGTATATGTGGGAAACAGAGACATCTATGAGAAATCATTGATTATGGAATATAACATACCAAATATAAGAATGACAAAAATAGTTCAAAAAGAATGGGCTAGATTCTCAACATTGACTGATATAGAAAACATCAAAAATTCAACTCCTAAAGTGGTATACAAAAACTCATGGAATATTAAAAGAATCTTGGAATCTCATTCCAATGCAAATATAATTAACAAGGGTAGGATAAAAATAGATGGACGTAGGAAGAAAGGAAGTTTTAAATGTGGTCATTGCAATCAATGTGAATTTATGATGAACAAGGATGATGTCAACATTCCTAGTAGAAACATAACTATTATGAGCAATGACTATTACAATTGTGAAACTAGAGGGGTGATGTATCTTGCCCAGTGTATAAAATGCAGTTCATTTTACATAGGTAAAACTGAACGAGTTCTGAGGAGGAGGATATACGAACATGCATATGATATCTTGAAGTCCAAAGAGACTAATGCATTATACAAACATCTCAAACAATGTGAAAGGGGAAAATTTCAATTTTTTGTAATAGAACAGGTTAAAAAAGAATTGAGAGGGGGTCTATGGGAAGAATGGTTGTGTTATAGAGAACTATGGTGGCAAATAAAGTTGGACGCCACAAGATTACCAGGACTAAATGAGTATATCTCCTTAACCCCAATATTAAAATTAAGAGCTGCAGAGATTTGAATTATTAGCAATATACTGTTAAACCACTGGGGGGGCAGCACCAATCACATATTTTATTATGTCTTCCAATTTTCCAGGATTTAATGTTAGTTTTTATAACATTTTTAAAGTGTAAAAGTTTTTATTATATATATGCAGATTTGGAATGATTTTTAAACAATATACATAAACAGAACAGATATAGAACTTCAAATTTGAAACATGTTATTAGCTAATATGTTTTTATATTTTCTACTGATATTTTATATGTTTTAGTAAATGTACAAATTTGATTTGATATTGTGAAATGCACTGAATTTGATAGGCTTATTTTAAATGTGAAAGAGTATTTAAGGTTTTTAACAAATGTTTTTACTGTTATCTGATGAAGTCCTGACTGGTGAAAGGACGAAAACGCATTGTAGTGTAAAGAGCGTTAATCTGGCTTTATCGCTTTTATTTATTCTGTTCACTTGCTTGCAACATTAAATTGTTTGGAAAGTGGCATCGGAGCTGTTCTTTTATCTCGTTGGACACTTTTGTTACTATTTATATTCTAAACTTGCCTGTTGCTGTTTTACTTGAGCATATTTCTATTTGCATATTCTAAACTTGTCTATTACTCCTTCTCCATATTGTAAACTTTTGTTCTTATTTGGTTGCTCAAGCCAGGGTCATGGCTGAAAAATGTCATTTGGCCAGTACACTAGTCTGGTCATCAAACATACATACATATAGAAATAAATACTTAACTAATACAACCACTGATATGGCTCTATTATGGGTGACTTGTCTGCATTTGACTGCTGTACGCACCACCACAGGCCAATGTATACATTAGACAGGTCATAATAGTACTGTGAAGTAACAGGCATATACAGATAAAGGTTGTCATATTGTGGGCTACCTTGTTAGTGCCTTATACAAATAAGAGACACATTCAGGCACATATAGTCTTATCGTTACACTTTAGTAATGTGAAGGTAGACAAAAACAGCTTAGCACACTTTTTCTGAGTACTGTGTGTCTGATTAGACTGCATATTATTTCAGTAAATGCTACTATTCTTCATAATAGTGCTGCCCAAATATATAATATAACTTCACAAATCTGTGTGTTTTAACAAACAAAATAGTGGCATACCTGTAAGATTATGGAAGTTTATATCCACCTGCCCAGCATGCAGGAAAGTTAGGTCAGGAGGCAGGAATTTCTATGAATTGCAATATTTTGCTGCCATGCACAGGTTGCATAAGGCATAATTTAATAGCTATACTATTTTTTGCAGAGGGTAGGTCAAACCGCCCTGTACTCTCATGTGGGCAATCCCCCCCAAATTGAAATATACCTACTCCAAGGTCCCCTAACAGTGGAGGAACAAGAAAACTCACACCACTCTTGGTGAGCTCACTTGTCTTCAGTTTTTTGGCACTCGATAAAAGTGCTATCAAGCAAATGACAGGCGCCCTAAACAAAGATATTATTAACTTAAAATTTGATATGCTCTATCGAAAAACACATATACATACTCCTGTAGCTAATCTTAATAACTTAGCCTATTATAGGTTCATAGGTAGGTACTAGGCTATCGGTCCTAGGGCCTATACAAGCCTAGCCAAAAAGGTACCCTGGCTTTCTCCACCCAAGAAAATTATTTTCCTGTGTCCCTGTCAACAGAGCCACAGAGGTGATCCCCAGGGTGAATTTCCTATTTCCCATCCAATCATCAAGATTTTTTTTGAAGAGTGCTAATGAGGAGCTTTGTTTGAGATAGCTTGTTCCAGAGTATGGGAAGTCTCTGGGACAACAATCTATCCCTCCAACATGTTCTGTTTATTGTGGTGACAAGGTTTAGGTCCCTAGGGTATGTAGTCTGGAGGGCTTGTGATTTCTTTAAGTGGAGCATGTCCAGCAACTCTGGGTTTGACATAGCTTTGTATGTTAGGCGGAGATCGTCTCTGAGTAGGCAATATGTGACAGAGTAAAGCTGGTGTTTTTTGAGACAGTCTGCGTAGGGCATCTGTTTGAGGCCAGTAATTCTCTTTGTGAGGTATTTCTGCGGCCTTTCCAGTTGTTGTAGATGTCTTGTGAGGTACATACCAAAAGAGGCATTGCACTCTATAATGGATCTAATGAGTGACGAGTAGAGGGGAACAATGACCTCTTTTTTTCCTGGATGAGAAACCTTTTGTGATGAGGTGTGCCACGTAGAAGGATTTCCTGACTACTGTGACAATGTGATTATCAAAGGAGAGACTACTGTCCACCTGTGTCTGAAGGTCTCTTATCACACTTTCTGTGTTATGTAGACTACCACCTATGCGGTAGCTCATGGGTACAGAGTTTTTACCAAAGAGGATGACAATGCACTTTTTGGCATTGAGCTTGAGGCCATGGCTTTGACACCAGGCATCTGTCTCAGTGAGGCCCTTTTGTAGGATGTCCACATCGTTAGTAGTTTCAATTATGGCTCCTAGTTTGCAGTCATCTGCGAACATCATTAACCAAAGACCTTCTGTGTTAGCCTGTACTTCACAAAAGTAGATACCAAACAGGAGAGGACCCAGGACTGAACCCTGTGGTACTCCACTTGTCACTGGTCTGAAGTCGGATTTGGAGTCTACTACTTTCACAGTGTGGGTTCTGTCAGTGAGCCAGTTAGCAACCCATCTTGTGACATAGGGATTTATATCTAGTTTAGTGAGTTTATCTATAATTCCAGAGTGGGGGATTGTGTCAAAAGCCTTGGCGAGATCTAGATAGTCTGTGTGAACCACCTTACCCTTGTCTACGGCTTTGGTGACTGCTTCAAAGAAGTCAATCAGGTCTAGGAGACATGATCTGCCTTTTACAAACCTGAACTGGATGGGGTCCAGAGTTTGGAGATTACCAATGTCTTTGTTTAGAAGTTCCATGATGATACGTTACATGGCCTTGCAGACTAAGCTCATTAGGCTAATGGGGCAGTAGTTCCTGGGGTGACTCCCCTTTGTGGAGTGGGATAACCTTCACTGTGCACCATTCAGTGGGCACAAAGCCTGAAGTGAGGCTATGATTGAACATGGTACTTAGGTGGGGTGCCAGTTCATTCTGTGGTTCATGTAGAATGCAACCTGGAATGTTGTCAGGTCCCATGGATGCTGTGTTCTTGGCTTTGGAGAGTGTGTTTTTTACTTGTGCAGCTGTGATTACAGGAACTTTGCATTCTTCCTGTATATAGAGATGTGCCCTTTAGGGGGTGGGGGTGGGGGGTAAAGGTAGCACTGAACCTATCTGTCAGGATGTTGGCAATATCAGTTGGTTCTGTATATTTAGTGCCATTGTGCTGTAACTCAGAGCAGATCTCAGTGTTGCCATTGAGATTCTTGACATAGCTATAGAATACTTTGTGGTTGTCTTTAGAATCAGTGGTGATTTTTTCATAACTAGCTTTAGAGGATTTTATGAGGGATCTCAGCTTCTTACTGAGGCTGTCCAGGGAGTTCTTCCAGTCATGGGATTTTACTCTTTTATTAACAGTTTCTTTCTTCTGTTGTAGAGTTTGTTTATGGAAGGGGACCACCAGATTGGCTTCCTTTTTTTGGAGGATAGCATCTTGGTTCTGTTAGGGATAGCATGATCCATGCATTCGTGTAAGTGCTTATAAAGTGCATTTGTGTTGGATTCAGCAGTTGTACCTCTATTGTCCATCTGAATGGGTGTCGTGAAGTTTGCTACTTCTGTCTTAAGAAGCGTGAAGTTGGCGTTGGAAAAATTTTTTACAGTGGTTTCTCTGATGGGGGTTGGGGGAGGGATGTGGATGTCTAGGCTGATTAGCTTGTGGTCGGATCTGACCAACGAGGAACTGACCTCTGGTGTGGAACACCAGTCACCCATGTTGGTAATAACCAGGTCTAGGATATTGCTGCCCCTGGTGGGGGTGTGGATAAGTTGATCCAAGGGGTTGGAATTTATGAATTCCAGAAAACATTGAGCAAAAGAGTTGGCACATGAGTAGTTTTCCCAGTTAATGGTGGGTTAGTTGAAATTGCCCATTATTAGGGTGTTGGGTTGTACCCTAATATTTTATAGTGTATCAAGAAATGAGGAGTGTGAATCCTTGGGCATGGTGGGGGATCTGTAGCAACTTACAATTTGGATTGTGGTCTTGCCCAGAGTTAGTTGCACTTGGATAATCTTGGATGCATTATGCTGAGCAACTAGCCTGGAGGTGTGGATATCATTAATGAATATGGACACGCCTCCACCTTTAGTGTTTCAGTCCAGGTTAGTTGTCTGAAAAGTATGGTATGAATTATAGCCAGGTAATGCAGGGGTGCTCTCTGGAGCCTTGAACCAGGTCTCTGTCACTGCACAGATGTTGATGTTCTCCATTTTAAGGAGTGCCTCGAGTGAATGCATTTTGAGGTCTAGACTTCTAGCATTGAGTAGCATTACCCTCAGATTTTGCTTGCTTGTACCTGTTACGAGGGTGAAGTTGTCATTTGAACCTTGCCTAAAAAAAGGCACTATAAGGGTGGCAAGAGCCTTAGCCAGTATCCAGAATCCCAATGGTAACAGGTGCAGGCCATCTCTGGCAAAGCATCTTGGTCTGTCGATGATGTCATCCCAGGCAGACAGATACTGGATCCCCTTTGAATGACACCAGAAGCTTAGCCAGTTGTTGAAGTCAATCATTTTGCCTTTGCACTGTGGTATCATTCTGGGTGATGGCAGGATGCTACTCAGGGCTAGGGTCATACCTGCCTGGGCTACAAGATTGGAGAGCTCCTCCATGTCTCTTTTCATGTAGTCCAGGGAGGTACATCTCAGGTCATTTACACCAACATGGACAATGACAGAATCATATTTGTACTTGTTGTGGAGTAACCTGAGTGTGTGCATTATGTGGCGGATCCTGGCATCTGACAGGCAGCTGACAGTAACTTTCTCCTTGTTTAGCCTGGTGAGTGGAACATCAGTGTGCCTGACTATAGAGTCACCTATGGCTAGAGTGTTGGGTACGTTGTTATGCCTTATGGGCTGTGGTTAAGTTGCACACTGAGTTTGTAGCCTATGTGTCATTTGGGTTGTGTTGTGGGGGTGGAGGTTGCATGGGTTTATGCTTTGGATGTCTCTGTTGCTTGAGCAGATTTTTATTGAGAGCCTCTGCGAATGTAGGTGTGTGTTTTGTGTTGCCATGTGTGTGTTTTGGTGGTGTAGGTTTTGAGGGACTATGTGATGAGTGTGGTGTGGTGTAAGTATTTACCTTCTCCTCTTGACGGTCTAGTCCAGTCTTGGGTGAAGAGAACTTTGCATCCAGTTTGGCTATACAAGTGCATCTCTCACAGGTTGTAGTGTTGGGTGGTAGGAGGACAGGGTTTTCCGTGTACATGAGGCAATCGCTGCATTGACCCAAGATGCCCAGATTCATCAGGTAGACAGGAGAAAACACTGGGAGCTGACCCTTAGACATGCCTGGATAGATGCTTATTTATTAAGTACTAAAAACTATTTTCCTCTAGACAAGTGAGGTAAGTTGAGTGCTGTAGTAATTTGTTGCTTATTTAGTGAGCACAAGAAACAGATTTGAGTGTTAAAACTAAAAAAATGGCTAGTTCTTTGGGAAAATTTGAAGAGCAGACTTTATGGTGCTGGGAATAGTTTAACCCTAGCTAAGTGGCGATGCATAAAGTGTATTTTATATATAACAGTAGCAGATGAGCAAACTGATTTAAACAAATTAACCAATAAAAAGCTAAAAACTGAACCCCGTTCCAGCAGTCTTCGATCAGGCAATTTCTAACTGCACACTCCTGCCACTAGGGTGCAGGGGAAACCTTCTCCAAAAAAAGATGGTCTGGATTAGTGCTCACGTTATATAAACAAAGCTAGATTCAGCAGGTCTGAATTTAGTCTATGCTACAGCAAACAAGGCGTACAAATTTCTGAAAGAAACCGTTCAAATAAGCAGGCACAATAAGCCTTTAACTAGAAAATCACAGCTTAGAAGGGCAGAATCTACCCTCTCCTCCCACAAGAGTGCAGACCACACCTTCTTAATGTAAAATAACTGGCCCGAAGCCCAAGTGCTTAAACCAGAACTAATACACTTTTAGAATAACAGACACTAAGCCTTTAATCAGCAACTCCCAACTTAGAAGGATGTAAGCTACCTGTCCTGCCACAACAGTGCAGACCAAAAACCATCTTAATGTAAAACAACTGGTCTGAAGCCCAAGTGCTTCAACCAAAGGCTTAGAATAACAGTTACAATTTAATCAGGCTACTAACAAGCAGTAATAAATGGAGCAGAATAAATGCAATAAAGTAGGAAGAAACAAATACAGTACAAGCAGATGAATAAAGTGCATTTTTTTTCTTTTTTATATAACAACAGAAAAAGAGCAAACTGATTTAAAAAACCTACTCAATTAACCAGTAAAAAAGCTCAAAACTGAGCCCTGTTTCAGCAGTCTTCAATCAAACAAGTTCTACCTGCACACTCCTGCCACTAGGGTGCAGGGGAACTTTCTTCAAAAAAGATTACCTGGATTAGAGCTCAAGTTATACAAACAAAGCTAGATTCAGCATGCCTGAATCTAGTCTGTGCTACAGCAAAAAAGGTGCAACAATTTCAGAAAGAAACAGTTCAAATAAGCAGGCACAATAATCCTTTAACCATAAATTCCCAGCTCAGAAGGGTAGAATCTAACCTCTCCTCCCACAAGATTGCAGACCACAAACCTTCTTAATGTAAAATAACTGGCCTGAACTTATAACTGAACTTTCATTAGTTCTAGAAAGGGTTTATTTAAATAGCAACAAAAATTCTCTAAACGTCACTCTACTCATAAGAAATACCAAAGTTTAACAACCTAAAATTACTGATGTTGAACCTCAAAATTAATAAAAGAAAAAAACCTCTGCCTCTCATCTATATATATATATATATATATATATATATATATATATATATATATATCCCATTAGGTAATGACATCACCACTGCAGAAAATATTCTGTACATGTAGTCTCATCATATCTACCATGAAGCAATAATCCTAGGCATACCTCTCAACCTGGAAACATCAAAAATCTGGACAAATGCCCATGAGAAATAGGTACAAATCTGTACGCTGATTAACATAAAATTTGCATATATAATTATGTAACCCCACCCACTCCAATGGAATTGTGGGATACCAACTTTCAAATGCAAACTGAACAGACATCCAAGTATGGCCCCAGAGTGACCCACTATGTCTGCAAGTATTTTTTAAACCTTCCCTTTAAGGATTACATAAGTAAACGATTATATTGTTTTTTGACAAAAAATGATGATGCTAGAGACTGATAATGAAAAGTCACTTTGCCAAACGATACTCTCAGGCTGATTCTGAAAAGGGTCTGTGGAGATCAATACTCTGCCCTGCTAAACAATACAAATACAATGTTGTTGTATTTCGGCTTTTCCTGGTTAGGGGTCGCCACAGCGGAACTCCGGTCCGCTAAAGATTAGCAGTAGATTTTCACAAACACTGAGGTGCCAGCTCGATGTTCAACCTTCAACGAAGGCACGCCCATTTACGCATGTCTTTCGAATGCCCACCCAACCATGGGGAGGACATGCAGACTCCACACAGAAGGCACTCCCCGCACTCCAGCCGAGAATCGAACAGGAGAACCTCTTGCTGTGAGGCAACGCTACCGCTGCACCACCGCGGAAGAAACAATACAGATGTTTGATGTTTTAATGGAGATATTATAGTAGTGAAGTTTTATTTTATTTATTATTGTATAAACAATACAAATACAATAATAAATAAAATAAAACTTCACTACTATAATATCTCCACTAAAACATCAAACATCATAACTTACATTAGCATTTTACCCCCAGATTCACTAAACTTCAGCTTAGTCCTGCAAGG
The DNA here is from genome assembly GCF_019279795.1 of Protopterus annectens. Taxonomy (NCBI): domain Eukaryota; kingdom Metazoa; phylum Chordata; order Ceratodontiformes; family Protopteridae; genus Protopterus; species Protopterus annectens. The sequence goes on along the minus strand of NC_056741.1, from coordinate 545,083,298 downwards.
AAGCGACCATTTAGGAGCAGTATGTCAGCGCGCCATGCATATTAATGAAGGCACACTGCCTGAGCTCCTAAACAGACACGGAGCATGTACGAGTGCAGGGGGCATGTCTGAGAGCAGAGCTCTCAGAATATACATGCCACTGCAATCAAGAACAGCAGTTTAGCAATAAGAATGAGCAAAACCACTCATAGGTGGTTACATACCCCCAGCAAGATCCCCCCAAGTGTATAAGAACAATAGTTAAAATATAATATAAACAAGTTAATTTTTTTTTATCAAACACATAAAATTTAACCGTAGGTGCTCAGGTTTGCCCATTGCTTAGCTACGTATACTACAGCTTAAATGACACAAAAAGATAAATATCAAGATATAAGCAAATGAAGCAGTGCTGCAATAGTGTAGTGGGCAGGCCATTCTCCTTATGAACAGTCATTCCCGGTTCGAGTTTCACTCCAGTACATTCCATTTTCCATGTCAAATCACTTTATGAACAATATTTTTTGTTGCATAACCTGCTACATAACATATATTTGTGAACTGGAGTACAGCATTAAATGCAGATGTGAGGTGTCATTGTCATAATGTTGTAAAATCCACAGATAAACACAAGTGCCCCATACAGTATATGTACACATGAATCAGGGATACAAATCTAAGGTATAATGTGTAATGAATGATAAATCTATGGAGTGTCCAAATCTACCACCTTCCCAAGAACCATTTTACATTTCTGTCTAAATTAGTGTGAGGGTAAGCGGGAGTAAGCACTATTAAGCAGTAGTAAACAGGAGTAAGCATATTTAAGCAGTAGTAAGCAGGTTTAAGCCTGTTTGTGCAAAGGTAGGCAATGCGCACACAGGTTAAGCAATATTGAAGCTAACTCTCTGTAAGCATATTTAACCGGATGTTAGCATTGCTTACCTTCGTGCAAATCCATGAAAACCTGCTTACAATTGCTTAAAAGTGTCTTAATAACTCTGTATGCAACAGCCGCTTTTCTGGCCAGAAACAAAATAAACAGCCCTTGCAGGTCTTGAACCCAGGACCCTGTACACTATCGTCCCAGTAGTTAACCACTAAGCCATCACAGCAGTACATAAAATTGAGATATCCCCAAACAGATCCTCACTATAGGAATATTAAACTTAACATGTGAAAGGAATGTATATACAGTTTTATGTTGTATAACCTACTACATAACATAAATATGTGAACTGGAGTACTGCATTAAGTCCAGATGTGAAGTATCATTGTGATAAAGTGTTGAAATCCCCTAATAAACACAAGGATCCCATACAGTGCACTTACACATGAATCATGGATACCAAACACATATATAACATGTAATCAATAATCAATGCCAAACAGCAAATAGTATGCAAATTAAAACTTAAGCAATGCTAAGCTATGCACAACCCTGCTTACTAGGTGTAAGTAATGTGTAGGCCAGCTAAATCAGTTTGCCCACTGGTATAACCCTTTAAGCAATGCCAACCTTAGTTAAGCAGGTTTGCCCATAGCTTAGCATTTTCAAACCATCCAATCATTAAAGTGTGGGAAATCGGGCCTATTTAAACCCAACAGGTGGGAATACATCTCATAACTGGTTGCAGCTTCCTCCTGTGGGGACTATGACTGGTATGGGAGAGGGAGTGTGCTTTTGGGTGCAGCGCTGGGGCATCCAGGAGTCCAAAGTCATGGCAGGACTCCTTGTTAAAGACCATGACCAGAGACTGCTGCAGGGCCAGTACCAGGGTTCCCAATATAAAGTGGAAGCCTGGGACCATCTCGCCCGTGACCTCACCAGTGCCACTGGCATACCTCTAACTGTTGAGCAGGTCAGGCATCACTATGCCGACCTGAAGCGGAGAAAGAGGGAGCTCATGGATCAGTGGATCCGAGAGGCTAGGAGGCCAGGGGATGTCCCAGCCGCATGTAAGAATCAGTCCACTACCTGTTTAATAATTGCCAGCGCATGTATATTATGGATAGGTATAGCTAAATATTCCTCTTATGTCTTTGCCAGTGGCAGATGAGTGGGCTGCGAACTGGGAAGACCATGCCTGTAGATTGCAGCATTTGCGTCGCCAGGCAGGTTAGTAATACTCTTGCATGTACTGTCATAAATAAATCTAAAAGTAGTAGTATGTTAATTGCCAGTACAAAACCTGTATTGTTTAAGGCATGTACTGAATACACCAGAGAATATGGCAGGAAGAGTCTCATATAGGTTGCATGTAAATAAAAGGTTAACAGCCTGACAATAAAGGTCTAACTGTTGGACTGCATGTGTTTACTCTGGTATCATATGGTAATGTAGAGTTGCAATCTCTTAATAGTACTGCTGTATTAAGCACTGTTACCCACACTGTGCTACATAAATAAAATGTGTAGGAATGTCTGTATATGAGTGTTGTAATCACAAGAGGTCATATTGTACAAATGAGAGAGACTTAGACAGAAAACCGTGAAAAGATAGATAACATAATCCAAATAGCACACTCAACTGAGACGTGAACTGTTGTATTTTTAGCACACACACAACCATGGTTCGAATGCAGAATCATACCTCACAACTGGACCGATATATCCAGAATGTTCAGTTAATTGGCTCATATCTGCTGCCTGTCACCCTGTCCCCCTGGCAAATCAGTGGGATGATCCCAGACGTTTAGGCAGCAAATAATGACATACAACTGATTGTCAGTCATCTATAAGAACAAACCTGTCACTCTAGCAACTCCCCAAAATGTTATGAGAGTAATAAGCCAAGTATGTCCCATCTCCACCCCCATGTTGTAATGCTGTGACCAGAGTGTGTACAGTAACAGAGTGAGATGTATGTGCATAATACTAATGTAAAATCTGGTAATATGTGTGGCAACATTCAATTAGTGCTAACAAACATTGCCCCCACAGGTCTGTCAATACGAAAACTGTGCCTAGCAATAAAAGATTGAAATCCTGGACTGGTACTGTTTCCTCTGGTATTGTATGGCATTGTTAGTGTTGCAGTTACTCTGAATAATAAGGTATTACTCATCACGGTCATCCACTCTGTGCTACATAATAAAACTGTCTTGGAAACCCTGTATAAGATTGTAGTAATTACAAGGTCAGATTGTAAAACCACGGGAGATGCACAGAAATATCTATATAGCACACTCAACTGTGATGGACACTGTCTTACTTTTAGCAGACACAGCCATGGTTCAAATCCTGGGAGTGGTAGTAAGCTGTATGCAGAATCATACCCCACAAGTGTACAAAATTGTCCAGAATGTCCAGTTAATCAGCCCATATCTGCTGGCTGTTACCCAGTCCCCCTGGCATATCACCCTGCTAATCTCTGACATGTAGGCAGCATGTAATGTCATATAACTGACTGTCAGGCCTGTACATATTTGGAAAATGTCAATAAAAACAAACCTGTCCTTGTACAACTCACCAAAGGTTTATGAGGGCAGTAGTCAAAATATGTCCCGGTTTTACCTGCATGTGGTCAAGACATGCCCAGAGTGTGTGCAATAACAGATGGACAGGTATGCGCATAACATCAGCTTGAAATCTGAGAATACATGTAGAAACAGTCAGGTAGTGTTAACAAACAATACCGCCACAGGTATACCAGATAAGAAGTGTATACTTCAGGTAAAACTCAGTTCATGTATATAGTTGTTCATATCCATACCACTGTCCAAACTAAGGCCATAGGGTAATGTACTAATACCTGTAAGGTACAGATCACAGCACTGACTAGGAAGTAATGAAAACTACAGGAACATACTAGTTGTTAATTGACATCTTTCTCCCCCACCACCATATCTGCAACAATAAACTAAATACACAACTCAATTGGTATGTGCTTCATTAAATCTACTGTTGGGACATGAGTCCTATTGTTTGTTAAATATTTTAATTTGTCTCTATGCATGTGCCATGTTGAAATACTCCCACATTGGTGGCATGCTGCCATCAATGTACCCGCATGCTGTTATAATGGCCACTGTGGTTCCATATATGCATGTGTTCTGTTTGCTATGCAGCTGTTCCATATCTGGTGTTTTGGGTTAATGAGAATACCTATGCATGCTGTTACACCTAATACTGGAATGTGTTGACTATTACTAACCCACATATATTGTAAAATTGAAACACTATAGCACGTTTGCGAAGGCCGATACCAGCGGGCCCACCTCTCCCACCTCATCTGGCCATGGCACCGGGTACCAGCACGTCTGGGGTCCACCCTGGGACCTCATTTACTTCTGGTCCTGCACCACCTTTGGGTGGAACCACCTCAGTGGATGGGGCTCGCCCCACACCCCTGGATCGGGCATGGACAGGATCCTGTCACCAGGTCTGGGGCATGGAGCGTAGTGAGCTCCGCAAGGAGTTTGGAGATCTGCTGTGCCAGCTTGAGGGCCATGTTCAGAGGTTCATAGGTAGGTACTAGGCTATCTGCCCGGAGGCATTTATAAGCCTAGCCAGAATGTCCAACTAGAGGGTCGGCCTGGCCCTCCTACTCAGCCCCCACAACAACCTCCTTCAGGGCCGTGAAGGTGCAGTGGTGACTGCTCATGGGCGGGGACCTCAGTCACACTGTTTCCATTAGGGGGCTCATGGGCTTCCGAATTCCAAACACCCCTCACCATCCAAGGTGTTCACCCCCCCCATGTGTCATATACCACCCCTGTATGCTGTCTTGTCAGTTATTCTACCCAACCTACCTCCCCAAATATACCTACAATCCCTCCCCAACATCCCACCCTCACCTGAAAAAAAGGGCAATCTGAACCCAAAAATAAATCTCGCGCATACATATCTGTCCATTTTGTGCACGTGTCCAGTGGACACGTAATCTGGTCTAATTGGCTTCACAACATATTATTGTTGTTGTCACCCCTCTCTCAGGGGTATGAGTGCCCAAATCTACCTCCAAATCAGTGTATATGCACAGCTGTTGCTGTAGAAGAAATAGGCAGCTATGGACCTTCCCTACACCTGTCCTGCACATCCCTAGCTATTTTCCCTACTGTCTTTCACTCTTTGTGCCCCTTTTTCATTTCTTTTAAAGATGTTAGCATGGGGGTAAGTGGGAGTAAGCACTTTTAAGCAGCAGTAAGCGGGTTTAAGCTTGTTTGCACAGGGGTAAGCAATGGCTACACAGGTTAAGCAATTGAGAAGCTAAATCAGTATAAGAAACTGTAACCGGAAGTCAGCAGTGCTTAGCTACACGCAAACCCGCTTACAACTGCTTAAAAGTGCTTTAATCACTCTGTATCCCTGCCCAGCAACAAAATAAACAGTCTCTGCAAGGCTCAAACCCAGGAACCTGCATACCATAGCCAAAGTAATTTACCACTAACCCATCTCAGATGTACATAATCCTGATGTTTTCACAAACATATCATCCAGATCCAGCACAGTCATTCAGTGGTACAGGAAATGTATTTCTACATTTAGATGTATCTGTGTCTGTGCATATTTATATATATATATATATATATATATATATATATATATATATATATATATAAATATATGTATACATATATATATATATATATATATATTTTTATATATATATATATATATATATATATATATATATATATATTTACACATATGCATACATCTATAGATATATATGTCTACATACATATGTCTCTCTCTCTCTCTCTATATATATCTATATATATATATATATATATATGTGTGTGTGTAAGCAGATATATATATATATTTGCAGATATATATCTATAGATATAAAAGAGAACATAACAAATACATATATGACCAAAGGCACCGTTATTGGTGGTGAGGGGGCCCAAGCTAAATACGTCTTGTAAGTATTGATATCACCCCAACAGCAAAACAGATCTGCCCTGCAAGACAATACCAACTGCTGCAAGTCTCATACCCAGGAACCTACACAACATGGGCATAAGACGTTAACAGTAATCCATCCCACCTGTATGATGTTAGGATGGTATCAATAACATATCATGCAGTACAGTCTGGCTACCATAGGGAATGTACAATGTGGAAGCAATAAACAATAAAGATACATATACACACACACATATGGCGGCCACGGTGGTGCAGTGGTTAGCATTGCCACCTCACAGCAAGAGGTTCTCCGGTTCGATCCTCGGCTGGGGTGCCTTCTGTGCGGAGTCTGCATGTCCTCCCTGTGGTCACGTGGGTTTCTTCCGGGTGCTCCGGTTTCCTCCCACATACCAAAGACATGCTGCAGGTGGATTGGACACTCTAAGTTGGCCCTAGGTGTGTGTGTGAGTGTGCCTTCTGTGGAAGGTTGGGCGCCGGGCTGGCAACTCGACACTGTAAAACTCCACTGCCATTCAATGTGCGGACAAGGTGATCCGCTGTGGCGACCCCTAACCGGGAAAAAGCCGAAAGAAGAAGAAGAAGATACACACACACATATATATGCAGATATATATATATATATATATATATATATATATATATATATATATAAAACTACACATATACACACACACACAGATATGTATAGGAAGATATATATTTAAAGGGTGCACAGCATACTGAACAGCCAGTATTCCTACAGTTGCCACCTTATCAAATGGACAATGGATGAGTCACCCATACAAAAGACAATTGTTGCCTGAAACATATACCCACAGAGAAGTCAAAGGATATGACACCACACACAGGTTTGCATACATAAGAAAGTTTTATTTGTGTACTATTACAGTTATATATGCCATCTCACATAGCTGTTTAGACTTTGATTAATGCAACTCGCAAGCAGATAATTTTATACAGTAATCTGAAAGCATAACATATGTCACTGTCCAGGCCAAAGCCTTCAAGTAGTACAACAGTAAAGACAAACTGGGCCACAGGATAACAATCAATCAATAGTAAGTAATGCAGATGTATAGTCCAGCAGCCTCTAACTACACTCTGTGCTCAATCCCTAGGGGGAAAAGACTTAAACTTACACAATGGGATGTATCTGTTACATAACAATACATATCTGAAAACATCACACTCACACTAACGGAACAGTCTGTATGGCAGTAACCAGTAGGCCAGCAATGTTCCCAAGGTGAAATGTATGGTGATGTACAGCCATATATCTTAAGGTGGCTTACTACTGATATCCGTCACATGTTGTAACAGCCAAGGTTATTTATGGTGCATACCCCCCATAGACTGACTTACAGGGGCATATAACACTGTTACATACACTGACCTCTGGACTGCAGAAGGGCACACGTTTTGTGCAGCTGAAGCCCACATATATATGGACCCTACCCCACAACATGTGTGGGGGCCACAACAGCACTTGAGTGATAGGAATGGCAGCATGACATAATCACAGGCCACTATATAACAACCCCTTACTGCATGTCATATGGACAAAGCCTGGTATGTAGGTGGAGGACAGAGGCTGGAACAAAGGCCCATATGTGAATAGTGTTGTCAGACACTGAGTAAGTTGCTGGTGTTACAGGATAGTCTGCAACATCCCCTTAGTCAGGAATATGAAGTCAGAAACACAACTGGATGTAGCCATGTACTGATAGCACTCAAAACACACTGCCAGTGATATATCTGACACAAGACCTGTGTGGTGGACAGACAAAGCATAACAGGCACACCTCTGACCATCATGTGGATAGGCCCACAGTTGAGAGCTATGCAGACAGACTGCATTCCATGTTAAACTAGTACGTACATACAAACCCTGTAACACTGGTGCTATACAATGCATATAATAACACTACTCACACTCTGTCTGTAGTTCTGGAACCTTGGGGGGGTCATGCCATCCATCCCCCCAACACGTGTTGAGGAGCTCCTTGCCAGCCTCGAGGTGCCTGCCTGTCCACACAAGAACTGGCGGAGAGTATAGTGGAGGCGGATGCTACCCACACACTGGCAGAGGAGTGTGCAGGTAAGCCCACAGGGCACATTAGTAGACCACTGTTACGTATCCATCCACATCTATACAGGTAGATCATGCATATGTGAGATGACATATATATATAGTCTGTTGCTGCATAGTAGTAATAAACAGATGTGCATAACCTGTTTTATTGTGGACTTGTACTGTTGATGTACTGTAATGCTGCACCCACCCTGTACCAATGCCACAGCTGTGGCTACTGACATCACATCTCTCACACACTTATGTAGGTCCCTCTGGTACACCTCCAAGGCAGCAGACTGTAGCTGGTGAGTATGGATTTTGTTCAGGCTTGCCAATACACCGGTCATGTTATGGCTATGATTTATTCCATGCACACATTTAACACACCTACCCATAATACATGCCGTACATGTTCATGTATTGTTGCTGTTAACTGCACTGCATCACAGTGGTGACCATGATGGTGTATCTGAAGGGTATGTCAGACTCCTGCAACATAACTAACATCCTGTCATTGCAAAATGTGTCCACAGAGATTAACATAATGGTGGGACAAATGGCCTACAGTAGGGACATGTGTGAAACATCACCCTTATACAGTGCTACAACAGTGTATATACCAGTATTACAATGGCAACTGTTACAGATCTACACTACGGCATATCACAATACTGCAGTCCACAACTCTTACAACCTGCAATGTGGTCTCAACATGAGCAATGAGTGTGTAATATCGAATCATAGGTTAGGGCAGCAAATATGTGGAATACATACCTTCACAAACACTGGAAACATATGTCTGCACACACTCCAGATAAAATATAATGGAAGCAGCTGTTGAGGTATTGGCTACATGCATTTGTCATGGAAATGCACCTTCCAGCATGTACAAGTCCCCAATGTCACACCAAGTATTTTTCTGCTTTCCAAGATGTTTGGCCATCAAATGTGCACACTTACCTGCAACAGAGGCAGCAGTGGCTTGCACACATCTTACATGACATGACATGGGCCCCATACCCAACAGGTAGCACCCATGAGCTGGAGATGTAGCCACACCTCAGCATTGCATATACCATGGCAAACAGTGCAGACAGTCATTTATGTGGCAAGGATGTATGGGACAGGAATGATGTATGAAATAAACAAGATGGCCATCCAAGACAGATGATATCACATGTAGCAAACTGGTCATGCGGGCTGCCTAGTAACATGCCACAACACTGAGGGGGTTGCAGGAATGTCTAGCAGATACTGGCTGTGCAGTACATGTGTCAGCAACTGCCTGGACTCTGCAAATGTGTGGCCTGTGGGTTAAGGTAATCAAATGTGATAGTTGTACTACCGGAAACATCAGCCAGGCCTCTCTACAGGTAGTGTATGCATAACAGAAGAGAGCCCCAAAAGGCATGCATTGCAATCTGTAATGGTGTACCAAGACCACGGTGGAAACCTACAGACAGTATCATGTACGATAAATGTACTGCACAACCAATGCCTCACCCCACCTCAGGCCCACCATCCTCATCTGTACTGTGCCAGTAGCAGTGTACACCTGTATGTTTGCCATTTATTAGCTGGGACTAGGCTGTTACATGTGGTGTTCCAGTGTTTTTGCAAACTGACACACATATGTAGGCCATAGTTGTCAAGCATCTGCAAAATGGCTGAGGGTGGGGAGGGGGTGTCATCATGACACAACAGTGCACTACAGCAGAGATCCAAAGGATGCTACAAATGACTGCATCTGCACACAGTCAGGGTCAGGAACTGTGGCAGATGTAACCCTGACTCCATAGCAATAGTGATGGCAGTGTGTGAACTACAAGGGATGTGCACATGAGTTGACCTTGCAATCATGCAGAGTTGGGGGACATGTGTAGGTCAGACTGACCATATACTGGCAAATGCAGATGGCCCATGCTAGTATACCCCAGCCAGGAATAGTGACTGCTGTAGTACAGATAACAGTAGGTGCAACAAACCATCATTATAAGGGCATGCACACATATGGACCCACAAAGTGTATGCATCTCAATCAGTATCAGCACAACTAACACATTAGTTTGACACTGCATTTGATTCTACAGGACATATGTCACATATCAGGCTCATGTAATGTGAACATATGCAGTAATGTGGTCCCGTGGCATATCAAGAAAGAGGGCATCATATCAATAAGAGTATGTACACTCCCCATAGCCATGGTAAGTTTTGACGGTTGTCAGTGTAATAGTATCGTATTGGTCATACATGCACCGCTGATGACATCTGTAAATCAGGCATCAGGCATTCACAAATTACACCTGTCCACATATCATACCAGGTATGTCGGACAAACACATAGTTGCTGTAAGCATTAGACCAGACATAACTGACACAGTAATACACATTCAGCAATGGTGTGTACACCTGTGAGGTATGGTGCACAGTACATGGCAGGGTGCTGAACATGTGCACAGCAATACTGTGTACATGGGTGCAGTATTTTCCAGGGGAAGGGGCATCACCTACTAATACAGCCCATGCATCACACACATATATACTGTTGCTAGCATGGATTGACTATAGCTGCACTGCATGCTGTTGAGTACCATATGTTATGCATGTTGACAGATGGGTAATGGGAGGTCTGTGTGTACTATCATTGTGCAACCTCACCTGTAAGTGTGTATGTGTGGAGGGGGGTTATTATGTCTGTAAGTGCCATCTGGTGGAGTAGAGGGGGGTTGATGCATGTAGGATGTGTGTGTATATGTTTGTGTGGGTGCCCATGTATGCACATGTGTGATTGTGGGGGTGTTCATACGTAAGTACTTCCCTTTGGAATCATGCAGTACATGGACATGGACTGACACATGAGACACCAGGAATACTTGTCTGATATGTAATCTCAGGACAGTTGATAGTATAATAAGGTCTGTAGCATGGAACATGCATTGGGAGGGAAACTAGACACCACATATACCGGTAACATTGCAATCACCAGAAAGTTGAAAGACTACCCACAATACGCAGCACTGTAGTTGTATTGGGGAATTACTGGAAACACCAGTGAGTGTATCCAAATATTACTGTTGTCCACATAATACGTTGATTGAGCAACAGATCTTGCATCTACTGAGCAATAGGTACATATGACACTCTAGTGCGTGACATCATTGAGTGACCGCAGTAGCCCCTAACATATGGGGGCTATGCTTACAATGTCCGGACATATCCAGGGTAAACACTGGATGACAGCAGTGAGTCCTTGTAAAACTTACTCCAATCAAGTCAAAGAGGTGATGGAGTAACAGGTCATGTTTTGTGATCACTTGTCTAGACAATTAAAAGAATGATATGTTAATGATTGGTATTAATGAGTGTACTTTTCCAAATGTGATGCAGGATGAGGAACTTACATGAATAAACTTGGGACAGTCTGTAAACTCAGGGACAGGTAGGTATTATGGTGGAATGTCATGATGTGTGTGTGTGTGTGTGTGTGTGTGTGTGTGTGTGTGTGTGTGTGTGTGTGTGTGTGTGTATGTGTGCATGTATATGTGTGCACTGTTCAGCAATGATGTATAGGTCTTAAAAGTGCATTTCTTATTTCCCCCTCACAGGTGGCGAGGTGGGTCAGGGTCCCTCCTGCATGCAATCTGATGTTGGTGTCCATACAGACACTGAAAATGATGATAGGTGTGTTGAGGCACAGGCGGGGTTGTCAGAGGCCGAAAGTGCACCATGGTTTGACATCCCTCTGTTATCCACCCCATCCCTGCACACAGTCACAATGCCTGTACATACCCCATCACCAGTGCCCATAGCAGAGGGACAGTTAGCGGTTGGTGGCAGTGCACAGGACAGTGAGGTATCTATGGCTGCTGTGTCTGGACACAGCCGATATAACCGGATGTCTGGCAGGGTACCACATAGGCAGATGTGCTGGGGTGCTCGTGAGAGGGCCACTGGTCATCGTGCCCCTAGCAGAAGTGCCACATCTGGTGCCACCAGATGCATGCTTCAGGCTGTCATGGAGGCGCAGGCACATATGAAATGGTACACCAGACAGGGTCTGAGGCTGCAGAGCGCTGCTTTATCATCTGTAAGCGACAACATCTGTGATCCTGCAAGTGCCCACTGTGAATATACAGAGTTCATGGATAGATGCTTGCGTGAGATGGTGGGCCTCATCGACCGTGGATTGCCCGTGCTAGAGCATGAGGTTGGAGTGGTGCGATGTCCACATGCATGTAGGCCAGCAACACCAACATCTGCTGGTCAACGTGGATGTGCAAGGACACCAAGCCACTCCTGTAGTGGCAGTACAAGCCCCAGCAGTGCAAGGGGAGTGGTGTCCACACCACAGCAGGCCATGTGCACATGGCCCTGGCCAGTCCCAGGAGGGACCTGGATCCAGCAGACATATGTCATCATCAGGAGAAAGTAGCATATTGAGACTTGTACCTGGACATTCCCATGGAAGCCCTGGCAGGCATAGTTCTCATGTCCATGGCCATTGGCGGTGAACTGCATACCCTGCCAGGTATGGTCTGCAGCTGTCCAAGAAACACCTGTATAGGGCAGCCACATGGCAGAACTGTGTGCATGCATACCCACACACCATACAAACACACCTAGGGCAACTCCATACCTACACACACCACATTACCATGCCCATATCAGTAACTTACACCCCTCACTCACGAACATGGTGTCAAATGTATGATCCACTCTAGGTCTCTGGCAAACCAACAACACACCCTGTGCATATGATGATACCTGTGCCACATCCCTGTCATCCATAACATTGATGCAGGGACAGGCTTATATGGTTTTGATGCACATGGTTACTGTACTACAGTGTACCAATGTACTGCTGTGTAACATGTGGAGCAGTAATGTTTAATGCTAACGTCAGGTAGTGCAGCTATCCAGCCATGATCCATTATAGCTGTTAGTAACACTGAGTGATTGTGGTTTCCATAATGTTATCCATTTTTGTTGTAGGTGTACATGTGTCAGCAGGAGGATGGTCTGTTGTCATATCTCACAAGGGGTATGGCACTGTGGTGACACCATGTCTGTTCCATATACTGGGTACAGTTGAACACGTCACAGGTCTGTATAACAGTTACTGCCTGTGCCACATGGACAGATGACCCCCTGAAACATGTATATTCAGCAACCTGAAGTAGATCCCTCCACATACATGCACACTCTTGGCAACACTGGGACAAGACCCCTACCTAGGTATGCAGTCCTACTGATGTGTGTGGCTTTAATTGCACACAGCATTTAGGATGAGGTGTGTTCCAGGTTACATGTTACATGCAGAACATCCCCAGACATGTACAGTATGGTAATGGGGGATGTAATGGTTGTATATGGATAATACATAGTGTGACATACCATCATAGAAATGAAAAACAAATTCACAGCTCCACACAAATGCAAGTGCAAACTTATTTTATTGGATAAAATATCAAAACAAAGCTTTCGGAATAAATAATCCTTCAAGTGTTACAAATGAAAAAACTCAATGCTCAGTAAATACACATCTAAAATAGTCACATGACACAGCCATCCTATCACAACAAGTAGATGCTCAGCAACAAAATTTAAATATCCTTCGTTAAGGCATATAACAAATAAAACATTGTAAAGCTATTGCTACGAAAATATACTACATTATATGTATACAACACTTATATTCATAACTAAATATCAATATATATTGCCAAAACATGTACAATATTATACAATGTTTCTCTGTCTTAATTTTAGAATTGGTTTAATAGTAACATGTTTATTTATACCTGGGGGACATCTGCCTGTAGTCGTACAATCCATTCATATTCTTTCACATCAAGTCTATTATTAATATCACCATGCCGTATATTGGGTTTTAAAAAATCTATAACTCTAAAAATAAAGTCATGACCAGTCCCCTGTTCTTTAATATGTTTCGCTAGTGAGTTACTGTCAATCCTTCTACGTATGTCAGATTTATGTTCCAAAATTCTATCCCGTAGCCTTCTGGAACATTTTCCTACATAAAAAGCCAAATAGGCTGTGCAGGTTGCTAAATATACCACTAATGTAGCGTTACAAGTGGCCATGCAGGTGAAACAATAATTTCATTTAGTAATTGGATGTATAAAATCTGTCACTTGACAGATATTTACACAACATGAACAATTATGACATGGTATTGTGCCTTTCGTCTTGAATTCCATGCTTTTTGATCTATAAAAATAGAAGCCTTATAACATAAAAGTTTTAGATTTTCTGAATTCTTATAACTAAACATAGGTTTATCAGTTAACCATTTTCTATGACCTGGGATAGACCTAAGTATATCCCAGTTCTCTCGAATAATACTTTCTATACCCTCAGTTGCCCTACTATATGTCATAGCATATCTCAAAGATTGAGCTTTATGCGGTGCATTGTTAGTATCTAGTCTGATTGCAGAATCTGAAAAATACGGTATAGCAACACTTTCTCTTAACAATATAATATCCTGCTTAGTGCCATTCAATTGATTAATATATCCTCTGTCTTTAAAGTAATTTGTCATTTCTTCCATTTGTTCAATACATTTACCTATTCTTGTATTCAATCTACTAACCCTCATGTATTGGCACTTAGTAAATATATGTCTAGCATGCATGCTGTTCCTATGCAAATATTTATCGGCGTGTATTTCTTTCTTATATATACTTGTATCTAATTCACCTCCAGCTAACGTGACACATACATCCAAGTAATTAATCACTGATGGAGATATATTAATTTCAGATTTCAAAAAGTCCAAAAACATTTTAAAATCTTGCAGTTCTTTTTCACTGCCACTCCAAATAAGAAAAACATCATCCACAAAACGCGAATGAAAGAGTATTTTATGTGCATAGGTGTTTGCATTACCATAGACATTCGTCTCCTCCCATTTACTTAGGGTTAGGTTGGCATAGGTATTCGCTACTGCTGTACCCATAGTCACACCAGAACATTGATGGTATATGTCACCATTAAAAATGAAAATATTATTTTCCAACACAAGTTCTAACATTTCTAATAGAGTGGATACTTCTCTTATTGTATATTTTCCACTCTCCTCCAAAAGCTCCCTTACTTGATCAACACCATATGCATTCGGAATTACAATGAATAAAGATTTTATATCTAGAGTAACCAATAGGACATTAGGATCCAAACAGCTACTCCACCATTCATATAAGTTTTGAAGAAAGTGACCAGTGTCCTTAATGTAACTTCTAACATTCATAAGGTGGCAACTCAACCTATTCTACAGGTATACCGATAAAGGCTCCGTTATCCACCCTTTACCAGACACTATAGGTCTCATTGGTGGTCTATCGGGTGATTTATGGACCTTAGGCAACCCATAAAGTATAGGAATAGTTGGTCAGGTCACAGTAAGAAAATTAAAAGTTTTGATGTCTATATCATTCATCACCTGAAGGTCATAGATACACATATTTATTTTACCAATAATATTATTCACTTCTCTTTCACCAATAACTCTAAATGTCTGAGTGTCAGCTACTAACTCATTCATAGCATCTAAATAATGGGATGAGACCATTACAACAATGCACCCACCCTTATCAGCTTCTTTAATAATAATATGTTCATTTTGTTGTAGTGCTTTCAGGGCATTAGATTCCTCATATGTTAAATTATACTTTTTCTTGAAGGTATCCCTCTCATATAACTGTCTAATCTGTTTTTCACATATATTACTAAAAACATTTATTATAGGATCCTTGATAGGTATAAATGTACTAGTCCTTTTACAAGCATTAGATTTTACTATATTTGTATCTTGAAAGATACATTTCAAATTTAAATTTTGAACGAAAAGCTTAAATTCATTTAAAAGTATTTACTAAACTATCTGCTCGTGCTGGGACAAATTTCATTCCTCGCGACAATAGCAAGAGATCAGCATCACTCAATGTATAACTAGATAAATTAAGGACTTTAAAGACATTCATATCAGTATTATTTCTTATTTCCTTTTGTACATCTACTGTTTCACTTACTACTTCACATTCTCGCAGCCTCTCGTAGCTGGGGCATTCCTTGATCTGCCCCGTGAATGTGAACGCTCTCTCACTGTCTCTAGTCTTTGAGTGTGAAACTTTTCTGGGAAGTTTATACTTAGCCCCAAAGTTCTTGTTAAAAAAGGAGAAGAAGAAGTAGAGTTTAACAGTTGGTGTACCTGAAGCAGAAATTTGTTCTAAACCTTCACGAGTTTCAGATGACGCAGCTAACTCAATATTTTCACGATCTTTTTCCTTCTCGTTCACAACATTCAGTTGTTTCCCCTTCTCTAGCGTCGTCATCAGATGCTCTCATTGATTGGACATTTCTACAGGTGGAAAATCATCCGCCAGTAGCAATACGTCATCCGTGTCAGTAGAAATCAAATTAGTGGCGCTCTTTGAATCAAAAATTGCTTTACTTATACTGGATATAAGGTTTCGATTCCTGAAATCTTTTTTAGGCCTAAAAAGCACGAGCAGATAGTTTAGTAAATACTTTAACTGAATTTAAGCTTTTCATTCAAAATTTAAATCTCAAATGTATCTTTCAAGATACAAATATAGTAAAATTTAATGCTTGTAAAAGGACTAGTACATTTATACCTATCGAGAATCCTATAAAAAATGTTTTTAGTAATATATGTGAAAAACAGATTAGATAGTTATATGAGAGGGATACCTTCAAGAAAAAGTATAATTTAACATATGAGGAATCTAATGCCCTGAAAGCACTGCAAGAAAATGAACATATTATTGTTAAAGAAGCTGATAAGGGTGAATGCATTGTTGTAATGGACTCATCCCATTATTTAGAAGCTATGAATGAGTTAGTAGCTGACACTCAGACATTTAGAGTTATTGGTGAAAGAGAAGTGAATAATATTATTGGTAAAATAAATATGTGTATCTATGACCTTCAGCTGATGAATGATATAGACATTGAAACTTTCAATTTTCTTACTGTGACCTGACCGACTATTCCAATACTTTATGGGTTGCCTAAGGTCCATAAATCACCCGACAGACCACCAATGAGACCTATAGTGTCTGGTAAAGGGTGGATAATGGAGCCTTTATCAGTATACCTGCAGAATAGGTTGAGTTGCCACCTTATGAATATTAGAAGTTACATTAAGGTCACTGGTCACTTTCTTCAAAAATTATATGAATGGTGGAGTAGTTGTTTGGATCTTAATGTCCTATCGGTTACTCTAGATATAAAATCTTTATTCACTGTAATTTCGAATGCATATGGTGTTCATCAAGTAAGGGAGCTTTTGGATGAGAGTGGAAAATATACAATAAGAGAAGTATCCACTCTATGAGAAATGTTAGAACTTGTGTTGGAAAATAATATTTTCATTTTTAATGGTGACATATACCATCAATGTTCTGGTGTGGCTATGGGTACAGCAGTAGCGAATACCTATGCCAACCTAACCCTAAGTAAATGGGAGGAGACGAATGTCTGTGGTAATGCAAACACCTATGCACATAAAATACTCTTTTTATTCACGTTTTGTGGATGATGTTTTTCTTATTTGGAGTGGCAGTGATAGAGAACTGCAAGATTTTTAAATGTTTTTGGATCAAACAAAGGACTTTTTGAAATTTGAAATGAATATATCTCCATCAATGATTAATTACTTGGATGTATGTGTCACGTTAGCTGGAGGTGAATTAGATACAAGTATACATAAGAAAGAAATACACGCCAATAAATATTTGCATAGGAACAGCATGCATGCTAGACATATATTTAAAAGTGTGACTAAGTGCCAATACATGAGGGTTAGTAGATTGAATACAAGAATGGGTAAATATATTGAACAAATGGAAGAAATGACAAATGACTTTAAAGATAGAGGATATGATATTAATCAATTGAATGGCACTAAGCAGGATATTATATTGTTAAGAGAAAGTGTTGCTAAACTGTATTTTTCAGATTCTGCAATCAGAGTAGATACTAACAATGCACCACATAAAGCTCAACCTTTGAGATATGCTATAACATATAGTAGGGCAACTGAGGGTATAGAAAGTATTCAAGAGAACTGGGATATACTTAGGTCTATCCCAGGTCAGAGAAAATGGTTAACTGATAAACCTATGTTTAGTTATAAGAATTCAGAAAATCTAAAACATTTATGTTATAAGGCTTCTATTTTTATTGATCAAAAAGCATTGAATTCAAGACGAAAGGCACAATATCATGTCATAATTGTTCATGTTGTGTGAATATCTGTCAAGTGCCAGATTTTATACATCCAGTTAATAAAAGAAATTATTCTTTCACTTGCATGGCGACTTTGTAACAGTACTTTAGTGGTATATTTAGCAACCTGCACAGCCTGTTTGGCTTTTTATGTAGGAAAATGTTCCAGAAGACGATGGGATAGAATTCTGGAACATAAATCTGACATACGTAGAGGGATTGACAATAACTCACTAGCGAAACATATTCAAGAACAGGGGACTGGTCATGACTTTATTTTTAGAGTTATAAAATTTTTAAAACCCAATATACGGTGTGGTGATATTATTAATAGACTTGATGTGAAAGAATATGAATGGATTGTACGACTGCAGGCAGATGTCCCCCCAGGTATAAATAAACATGTTACTATTAAACCAATTCTAAAATTAAGACAGAGAAACATTGTATAATATTGTACATGTTTTAGCAATATATATTGACATTTATAAGTCCAAGAAATATCACTCCCCACAGGACTAACGCTACCTGTGCCACACTCAGTCCAAGCACATAAACTAACATAAAACGCACAGTAGCGATGCAGGCAGTAAACACAACACTAACCAAAATGCAAGAAACAAAGCTGAAAAAAAAACGCTGCTTCATGAACTTTAAAATTCTGATTTATTGTGATACAAACAGGAGACGTGGTAAGCACTTTCACCTGGATAGACTTCTTCAGACCAAAAGAACCCCTCCCCCCTCTTGTACACCCTTATATGGCAAAAAGGCGCCAAAAACAGATAAACCATTAAAGGCACAGTACTCTAAAATACATTAACCATAGTAAAATAAAAACACCTATACCACTCATAAAACATGAATAGAGATGTATACAAACAAAAAACTGCATAAATTCATACTAATTGCACAACACTAACAATAAATCCTCTCATAAAAATGCTCTCATAATATATGTAAAAAGCACAGTCATACATATCACTTCAATCTCCTGGACTTCAGGAAAGGTCTCATTCAGTCCAGGAAAAACATCTGCTCTAAGTCTAACAATCCATTTAGATTCAGTACTCTCAGTTCTACCCCTCACCCCCCCCCCCCAAAACTAGTGTGTGTAAGATCTAGTACTTTAAAATGAAAAAAAGATGTGTGGAATCATTAGACAAGACATGTTTGGACAGAGCATTGAAAGTGGAATAAATCCTGATCTGGTAGAGATGTACCCTTATTCTGTCCCTCAGCCTCCTGTCTGTCTTGCCTACATAAACCACAGCACAGGCTCCACAGGAGGCCAATAAACAACATGTGTAGATTCACAGTTTACATGAACTCTAACTTCATGGTTAGTGCCATAGACAGGGTGATAGAAATGGACATCAGTGTCTATGGAACAACAATAGTTGCAACTACCATAGGGTACAGTACCAGCATCCCTATCACCTCCACCATCCATAACAGGATAACACAGCAATTTATTTAGATTCAATCTATTCTTATAGACAAAACCTGGGGCAGCACCCACAATTTCCTTACATTCGGGTCCAGTATTAACACACCCCAGTGTGATCTAATCACATCCTTCAACCTACCTACATCCTTAGTATAATATAAGGGCACTCTGAAACCATGTTTTCTACTCCCTGCCAGAACACTCTGGGAGGGACCACCATGGGCCAATACAGTCTCAGAGAAAAAGGGTGCAGCAGCTTGTTCCCTCAAATTAATGAGGTCTGCCAATCCTCTCTCCATATCAGATGTCTGATATTCCCTGCTCTTAAACCTCTCACATAAATCCCTAACATCTGCCTCAAAACCATCCTGACTGGGATTATACCGTGATGTCCTATATACCTGACCCCTTACAATATTACCAAAGATGTAACCTGGATGCATACTGCATCTATGGAGATAGGAATTGCGTTGACACTCCTTTCTATACACTCCTGTGTTCAATAGGCCACTTTAATCTCTGAACGTAGGCATCCAAAAAGGAAATCCAGTTCTCAGAAACCTCATGGGTAAATTTCAGATATTGCATTAGACCATTAACTCTCTCCAAGAAGAGAGATAACTCATCTTTCATGCCCTTCCAAATGAAAAACACATAATCTACAAAATGCTTATAAAACATCACTTTCCTCGAAAAATCACCTATACCAAACAAGAACTTGGTCTCCCATGCAGCCATAAAGAGGTTGGTGTAGCTATTGACACAAGAAGTGCCCATAGCCACGCCTACCATCTGTGAAAAGCACTGAGAGCCAAAACAAAAAATATTGTTCTCTAACACAACTTCCAAAAACAAAGCTAACAGATCCACTGCATCACTACCTAATCCAGATTTGTCCTTCAATTAATCAGACATCAACTGCACCCCATCTCTGTTTGGTATCCCAGTGAATAGGGACTGAACATCCATCGTGACTAAGTAATATGGGAGATCAACAGGGACAGATCTCTCAGATTCATACAAATCCAACAGGAACTGTTTTGTGTCCCTTAAAATATAAACATTTGCTTCAACCACTGGGCACAGGAACCTCTCCACATACAACGAAAATGGTTCCGTGATCCACCCCCTGCCCGCAACAATGGGCCCCATGGGTGGACACACATACTGTCCTTATGGATCTTAGGAAGACCCTGTATCACTGGCAGGAGGGGATCACTAACAAACAAATATTCATACAACTCATTCGTAATAACATTGGTCTTAATCAAATCATCCAAAACCATCTGTATTCTATGGACATGTATATCCACCATCTTACATTCCACCAAACTGTAAAAACTTTGGTCTGATAACATAGACCTCATTGCCTCATCATAGAACTCAGAGTCCATAACTACCAAGGCAGCCCCCTTGTCAGCAGGTCTAATGACAAGGGAGGGATCACTCCTCAGTTGTTGAAGGGCTCTCCTCTGTGCATAAGTTAAATTGCCCTTTCGTTTACTAGACTTACCCACTCTCTTTTCCATGTCATACAGATCATTCTCAACTAGTTTACTGAAGGCAGCTACTAGCAGTGGTACCAATGGCATGTACACACTAGGCTTCTTAAACGATTTCCCATCTAACACCTGTATTGTATCCTTAAACTCCAATCTAAGGCACAGATTCCTAATAAATAACTTAAACTGTACTAGGGTATCAACATAATTACTGTCACAACTAGGTATAAAAGTCAATCCCTTTGCTAGTACCCCTAACTCATCTGACATGAGTGGGTGGAAGGAAATGTTATGCACTAACGTCTCCCAGTTTTCTCCCACATTTTCTTGAGGTTTAGGTTCACCTGGGCATCTGCTGACAACTTCCTCATCGTCCTGCCCCTGCTCATAGATCTCTATCCCCCCCCCCCGTGAACTACATTGATGGGGAAAGGGCGATTGCATATTGCAGTGCCAACATTGTCATGACCAGAACTATGTGCAGCATGTATAGTATGATTGGAATCTTTCCTCCTAACCACCGGTTCCAGATTCAGATTTATTTGAGCCACACACCCCAATGGGTCAGTACTAATGACAGATTGGCCCACTGATTCCACACATCTTTTTCGTTTTAAAGTACTAGATTTTACACACACTAGTTTTAGGGGGGGGGGTGAGGGGTAGAACTGAGAGTATTGAATCTAAATGGATTGTTAAATTTAGAGCAGATGTTTTTCCTGGCCTGAATGAGAAAGTACCATTGAGACCTTTGCTGAAGTCCAGGAGATTGAAGTGATATGTATGACTGTGCTTGTTCTATGATGAGGCAATGAGGACTATGTTATCAGACCAAAGGTTTTACAGTTTGGTGGAACGTAAGATGGTGGATATACATGTCCATAGAATACAGATGGTTTTGGATGATTTGATTAAGACCAATGTTATTACGAATGAGTTGTATGAATATTTGTTTGTTAGTGATCCCCTCCTGCCAGTGATACAGGGTCTTCCTAAGATCCATAAGGACAGTGTGTGGTCCACCCATGAGGCCCACTGTTGCGGGCAGGGGGTGGATCATGGAACCATTTTTGTTGTATGTGGAGAGGTTCCTGCGCCCAGTGGTTGACGCAAATGTTTATATTTTAAGGGGCACGAAACAGTTCCTGTTGGATTTGTATGAGTCTGTGAGATCTGTCCCTGTTGATCTCCCATATTACTTGGTCACGATGGATGTTCAGTCCCTATTCACAGTGATACCAAACAGAGATGGGGTGCAGTTGGTGTCTGATTACTTCAAGGACAAAAATGGATTAGGTAGTGATGCAGTGGATCTGTTAGCTTTGTTTTTGGAAGTTGTGTTAGAGAACAACATTTTTTGTTTTGGCTCTCAGTGCTATTTACAGATGGATGGCGTGGCTATGGGCACTTCTTGTGCCAATAGCTACACCAACCTCTTTATGGCTGCATGGGAGACTAAGTTCTTGTTTGGTATAGGTGATTTTTTGAGGAATGTGATGTTTTATAGGCGTTTTGTAGATGATGTGTTTTTCATTTGGAAGGGCACGAAAGACTAGTTATCTCTCTTCTTGGAGAGAGTTAATGGTCTAACGCAATATCTGAAATTTACCCATGAGGTTTCTGAGACTTGGATTTCCTTTTTGGATGTCTACATTCAGAGATTGGAAAGTGGCCTATTGAACACAGGAGTGTATAGAAAGGAGTGTCAACGCAATTCCTATCTCCATAGATGCAGTATGCATCCAAGTTACATCTTTGGTAATATTGTGAGGGGTCAGGTATATAGGACGTCACGATATAATCCCAGTCAAGATGGTTTTGAGGCAGATGTTAGGGATTTATGTGAGAGGTTTAAGAGCAGGGAATATCGGACATCTGATATGGAGAGAGGATTGGCACACCTCATTAATTTGAGGGAACAAGCTGCTGCACCCTTTTTCTCTGAGACTGTAGTGGACCATGATGGTCCCTCCCAGGGTGTTCTGGCATGGAGTAGAAACCATGGTTTCAGAGTGCCCTTATATTATACTAAGGATGTAGGTAGGTTGAAGGATGTGATTAGATCACACTGGGGTGTGTTAACACTGGAACCGAATGTGAGGGAATTTGTGGGAGCTGCCCCAGGTTTTGTTTATAAGAATAGATTGAATCTAAAGAAATTGCTGTGTTATCCTGTTATGGATGGCGGAGGTGATAGGGTTGCTGGTACTGTACACTGTGGTAGTTGCAACTATTGTTGTTCCATAGACACTGATGTCCATTTCTATCACCCTATCTATGGCACTAACCATGAAGTTAGAGTTCATGAAAACTGTGAATCTACACATGTTGTTTATTTGGCTTCCTGTGGAGCTTGTGCTGCGTTTTATGTAGGCAAGATGGACAGGAGGCTGAGGGACAGAATAAGGGAACATCTCTACCAGATCAGGATTCATTCCACTGTCGATGCTCTGTCCAAACATGTCTAATGATTCCACACATCTTTTTCGTTTTAAAGTACTAGATCTTACACACACTAGTTTTAGTGGGGGGGGGGTGAGGGGTAGAACTGAGAGTCTTGAATCTAAATGGATTGTTAGACTTAGAGCAGATGTTTTTCCTGGACTGAATGAGAAAGTACCATTGAGACCGTTCCTGAAGTCCAGGAGATTGAAGTGATATGTATGACTGTGCTTTTTACATATATTATGAGAGCATTTTTATGACAGGATTTATTGTTAGTGTTGTGCAATTAGTATGAATTTATGCAGTCTTTTGTTTTTATACATATCTATTCATGTTTTATGAGTGGTATAGGTGTTTTTATTTTACTATGGTTAATGTATTTTAGAGTAAGCACTTCATTTATGTTGTATTCCATGATAGTTGTACTGTGCCTTTAATGGTTTATCTGTTTTTGCAACCTTTTTTGCCGTATAAGGGTGTACAGGGGGGGGGGGGGTTCTTTTGGTCTGAAGAAGCCTATCCAGGTGAAAGGGCTTACCACATCCCCTGTTTGTATCACATAAATCCGAATTTTAAAGTTCATGAAGCAGCGTTTTTTTCAGCTTTGTTTCCTGCATTTTGGTTAGTGCTGTGTTTACTGCCTGCATCACACTACTGTGCCTTTTATGTTAGTTTATATATTGACATTTAGTTATGAATATGTGTTGTATACGTATAATGTAGTATATTTTTGTAGTAATAGCTTTACATTGTTTTATTTGTTATATGCCTTAACGAAGGATATTTAAATTTTGTTGCTGAGCATCTACTTGTTGTGATAGGATGGCTGTCATGCGACTATTTTAGATGTGTATTTATTGAGCATTGAGTTTTTACATTTGTAACACTGATGAAGGATTATTTAATCAGAAAGCTTTGCTTTGATATTTTATCCAGTAAAATAAGTTTGCACTTGCATTTGTGTGGAGCTGTGGGGTTTTTTTTTATTTGGATTGGTTGCTGAACACATCCTACTTTACCAAGTTGCTTGCCTTTGGTCTTTACATACCATCATATACAAATTAACAAACAAATAACAGTCAGACACACATCCGAGAGACCTGGGCCTATCAGTGCTAACTAACTTGTCAGTGTGTCCAATGTGTTACAGGTAGGCTGCACACAGCACATGCATAACTGGGCTGGTTAGTGTTATCAGGTACCTGTATGGTTGATGGTGACAGTGGTCACCATACAGTGGTACATGGGACATGTACCAGGGGTGCCATAGTGTAATGACAGTATACCCAGCACCCACACCCCACTGTGGATATTGTATGCACTGGAACCCATGATGACACTCTGACATACCCACCATCACACATTGACCAGGACTGTAATACAACCCCTTGTCCATCCTAAGAGTGCTACTACAGGGATATGCATCTAATGCACATGCCACATTCATAGTAGGGTGATGCATTGTCATGCCTCTCCTATGGGCAGCAACATCACTGTCCCTAATAGTGTGTGGCAATGTGTACTGTAATAGGAGTATGTGGCCTCAGAATGCTGTAACCTACATATATACACACATGCACACATACACACACTTGCCAGAACTCAGCGGGTATGCCATGTCTATCAATCCATTTGTACAACAGTGTTGTGCTGGTACTGCAAGGCTCAGGTAGCCCTTAGGGAGAGGAGCATAACAAGGTACATTTAATATTCGGTACAGCAGTAGCCACATCTAACTATGGCAATGGGTATTGCAGTGGGTGTGAAGGGTCTCAGGGTATTCCCAACTACAGGTGTATTAACACACAGACACTGATATCCTCAGTAATGTGCACACACATTTGTCAGTACTTGGGTGCATCGCTGCAGGTGTTCATAGGTGTGTACCTGGCTATTGTCCATGGAGAGATGGGAAGTGTAGGGGATGTTTGTACAGTGGTATGCCACCTGTCATGTGCCAGCAGGCAATCTATCTACAAACACCACTGTGGTAACCCTCAGGGTGAGAGTAACATGCATCAGTCAATCCTCTGGGTGCCTCCTGCAAACAGCCGGTGAGGTGCTCCAGTTGACATGTATGCAACATGTATTACATAACATGGTTAGTGTCTGTCTTGGAGACCTGTACCCAAGCATGTTCTGTTGACTGTGGTAGTGTAGTGGAGGTACCCATGGTATGTGGTGCATACAGGATGTTGTGTTCTATCTGTGCCAGTTATAACACAGTTGGGCAGACATGTCAGTGTCAGTCAAGCATAGGTTGCCTGTACATATCAAAGCTGGATACCTAACATCTGCACATCTGTACAGGGACTGACAGACAGCTCACAAACTAGCTATGCAGTAGGATGAATGTGGTGACAGACATCTGACACCGATAGGTATGCCATTACTACGTGTTGGCAGCCTTCACTGATGTGCTATACAGACAGTAGTCTACAGTTAATGTCCACATGTCAGATCATTATCCAGTAGGAAATATATAATGTGACATAGCTCACACACCACGAACATGACAGTGAGGACTCAGAGTCCATCTATGCATGCAGGGGTGTTTGTTGCCAGTACTACAATTAGCAATCTACTCTTTCTTAGGAAAGCACTGTCAACAGTAGTAACGTCATGATACACTACATGGCAGTGTGACTGCACATAACCTGGGATACTACCCATGTATGTAACACACTCACACAGATAAATGTGTTGTACAGGTCATATATACTCAAGTGTCCCAGACAGGAGACTCACACCCCTTGCTACTGTAATGATAGCACACAGACGCATGTTATGTACATGGCATTACATACACCTATTACAGATGTCATTACCCTACTATTTTATCAGACTGGAATGTGAGCACAGGTTACCAGGGATGAGCCATGCTTAGCAGGTGTCAGCATTGCTGCAATATAACAGCTAAGCAGATTTGCGCACTGGTAAGCAAAGACTACACGATGTAAGCACCCATACATTTAACCGTACCTTAGCACCACTTAGCTTTGCGCAAACCCGTGCAAAAGTGCTTAAAGCTGCTCAGAACTGCCTTAACCACTCTGTATCCAACAGCCCTTGTTCTGCCCAGCAACAAAATAGAAAGCCCTTGCAGGTCTTGAACCCAGGACCCTGTATACTATAGTCACAACAGCTAACCACTACACCATGACAGCTGTGAAGACAGTTGTTGTTTTTTCAATACATCTGTCAGTAGACATTATCAAATAGTAATGAACAATTGCTGTGACTTCAACAATTGTATAGTACATGTTAGTGATATTACTGTTGCATCACATATGTTGTTACTTCTAAATATACAAATATCAGATACATATGGTGTGATACTGGAAAGGTATACACAACTGTAATGTTTACACATGCAAGGATATGGATATATACATATACATATGTAGATATGTTTACATGTACATACACATATATATTCATAGATATGTATTTATACACATCTGTATAGTGCATCATATATATGGCCGTTTATAGATCTGTCTGTATATATAAATATATATATATATATATATATATATATATATATATATATATATATCATATATTTACATATATATCTATTTGTCAATATATATGTAGATATCTATAACTATATGTGCATATATATCTATATATCTGTATATGTGTAGACATATATAGATGTGTATATTATATATATGTGTATGTATATATATGTACATACACACACATATATATATATATATATATATATATATATATATATATATATATATATCCATATATGTATGTAGATGTGTATATGTCTATAGTGAGTGTAGTGGGTGTGACTGGCCTAAAAAACATGGATCCCTACACAGACAAACAAACACACACATACTTTTACACTTGGCATGTCTGGGAATAGAATTCCTAGCTAACTAGTATATCACACTACAGCATTATGCAGTTATAGGACTCGCCACAGAGATTAATGGGCTACTCCTTCCCCAAAGGTGTATTTCAAAGTGAATGACATCAGCAGCCCTGTCAAAGTAGGGCATTTGAAATTGTAGTGAGTGTGACTGGCTTAAAAATCATTGATCCCTACACAGACACACACACACTTGCCATGTGTGGGATTAGAACTCTTACCTAACTAGTACATCACACTACAGCATTACACAGTTATAGAATACACCACAGAGATTACGGGGCTACTCTTTCCCCAAAGGTTTATTTCAAAGTAAATGACATCAGCAGGCTTGCCAAAGTAGGGCAATGGAGGTTGTAGTGACTGTGAATGTCCTCAAAAGCATTGCTCCCTATACAGACAAACACACACACACACACAAACATCTACACTTGCCATATCTGGGAATAGAACTCCTACCTAAGTAGTATATCACACTACAGAATTACGCAGTTATAGGATGACCCACAGAGATTACTGGGCTACTCTTTCCTCACAGGTGTATTTCAAAGTGAATGACATCAGCAGGCTTGGCAATGGAGGTTGTAGTGACTGAGAATGGCCTCAAAAGCATTGCTACCTACACAGACAAACACACACACAAACATCTACACTTGCCATGTCTGGGAATAGAACTCCTACTTAAGTAGTATATCACACTACAGCATTACACAGTTATAGGACACGCCATGGAGATTACTGGGCTACTCTTTCCCCAAAGGTGTATTTCAAAGGGAATGGCATCAGCAGGCTTGCCAAAGTAGGGCAATGGAGGTTGTAGTGACTGTGAATGGCCTCAAAAGCATTGCTCCTTACTCAGACAGACAAACAAACACACACACAAACATCTACACTTGCCATGTCTGGGAATAGAGCTCCTACCTAACTAGTATACCACACTACAGTATTACACAGTTATAGGATGCACCACAGAGATTACTGGGCTACTGTTTCCCCAAAGTTGTATTTCAAAGTGAATGACATCAGCAACCTTGCCAAGGATGGGCAATGGAAAGTGTAGTTCATAGGTTCATATGTTGATACTAGGCTATCAGCCCTAGGGCCTATACATGCCTAGACATGACAATTCCCTGGCTATGACTTCCCACAATATTTACTTCCCTGCACCCCTGTCTAGCAGGGCAGTTGACATGAACCCCGGGGCCAATTCCCTATCTCCCATTCAATTGTCCGGGTTTCTTTTGAAGAGGGCCACAGTGGCACTCTGCTTAAAATGTATGGGTAGTCTATTCCAGAGTTTGGGGAGTCTCTGGGTCAGGAACACATCCCTCCAGCATGTATTGTTCATTGTGATGACAAGATCTGGATCCCTGGTGCATGTGGCTGTGAGGGTTTGGAATTCTTTAAGTGTAGCATGTCTAACAGCTGTGGGTTTGACATGGCATGGTATGTTTAGCAGCGATCGCCTCTGAGAACACAATACGTGACAGAGTATAGCTGGATGATTTTCAGACGGTCAGCATAGGGCATCTGGTTTAGGCCTGTGATACATTTTGTGAGGTATGTCTGCAGCCTCTCTAGTTGTTGCAGATGTCTTGTGAGGTACATACATAATGGGCCGTTGTAGTCTGTAATGGGTCTACTGAGAGAGGACTACAGTGGGACAATGGCCTCCTTTTCCTGGATGTAAAGTCCTAAGTGGGAGGTGTGCCACATAGGTGGGTTTCCTGACTGTTATGGTGATGTGGTTATAAAAGGTGAGTCCACTGTCCACCTGTGTCCTTAAGTCTGTTATCACACTTTAGGTGCTTAGTGTACTGCCACCTATGTGGTACTTCACAGGTAGATGTCCCTTCCCAGTGGAGATAACTATATATTTCTTGGCATTGATCTTGAGGCCATGGCTCGGGCACCAAACACGTCTTTCTGTAAGGCCCTTGTGTAGAATATACACATCATGTGGGGATTCAATATTGGCTCCCCATGTGCAGTCATCTGCGACCTTTGTTTGCCAGTGTCCCTTACTGTTGTACTGTACTTCAGAGCAGTAGATGCCAAACAAGAGCTTTGCCAGGACTGAACCCTAAGGTACTCCAACTGTCACTTGTCTGGAGTTGGGTTTGGTGTCACCTACATTTACAGTGTGGATTTTGTCAGTACATGTGTGGTGACATAGAGATTACTGGCCAGCTTGATACATTTATCTATATTTCCAGACTGGGGGATGGTGTCATAGGCCTTGGTGAGGTCCGGACAGACTGTGTGAACCACCTCACCATCATCCATAGCTCTGGAGATGGATTCACAGTTGTCATTCAGGTTGAGGTGACATGATCGGCCCTTCACAAACCCAACCTGGTTAAGGTCCAGTGTTTGCAGGTTGCCAATGTCTTTGTTTTAATTTCCATGATAATACATTCCATGGCTGTGCAGATAAGGCACATCATACTGCTGGGGCTGTAGTTCCCAGAATCCAAGATGGATCCTCCCCTTGTGGACTGGGATAACTGTAGCTGTACGCCACACAGTGGGCACAAAGCCTGAGGTGTGGCTATCATTAGACAGGGCACATAGGTGAGGTGCCAGTTTGTAGCTCATGTAGTACACAGCCCGGGATGTTGACTGGTCCCATGGCTGCTGTTGTCATATCTCTGGAAAGTGTGGTATTAACCTATGTGGCCATTATTACTGGAATATGGAAATCTTTTCGTGTTGAGATGGGCCCTTCGGGGGTTGGGAGAGGGGTGCAGTTGGCACTGAATTGATCTGCCAGGATATTGGCAATATCCCTTGGAGCAGTATATTTAATACCATCCAGTTGTAGCTCAAAGCAGTTCTGAGCATTGCCATTTAGATTCCTCACATAGCTATGGAATGGCTTGCAGTTGTCTTTGACATCTTTGGCTATATTATGTTCATAACTAGCTTTAGTGGATGTTATGAGGGATCTCTGCCTCTTACTGTAGCTGGTAAGGGAGTATTTTACATCCTGGAAATTCCCCCGTTTCGGCAACATTTTCCTCCTTTTGTTGTACAGTATGATTATGGCAGGGGGCCACCACATTGGCTTGCTTTTCTTAGTGGGGAGCGTCTTGTTTCTATATTGGATGGCATGATTCATGCATGAATGGATGTGCTCGTACAGTGCCTTAATATATGATTCAGCAGTCATCCTTTCAGTTCCCATTTGCATGTGTGTCATGACGTTAGTCACGTCTGGCATGACATTGGCTTTGGAGATGTGTGTTACGGAGGTTTCTTTACTGGGGTGTGGGGGAGGGATGTAGATGTTAAGGGTGATTAGCTCATGGGCAGACCTGACCACTGATGGGGTGGATCATTAATTTCCCATGTTGGTAATGAGCAGGTCTTGGATATTTGAGCTCCTGGTGGGACTATGGGTTACTTGATCCAGGGCATTGGGAATTATGACTTCCAAGAACCATTGGGCACATGTGTTGGTACACAAGTAGTTTTCCCAGTTAATGGCAGGGTAGTGTGAGTCACCCAGTATTAGGGTGTTTGCTTGTATCATAATATTTCACAGTATGTTTCAGAAGGTGTAGTGGGTATCATGGGGCATGGTGGGGATCTGTAGCAAGCTATACAATTTGGAATGCAGTCTAAACTACTGTTAGTTGTACCGGGGGTATTTCAGACACATTCTGTTGGCCATGTAGCCTGATAGTGTGAGTATCCTTGGTGAATATGGACACTCCTCCACCTTTATTGTTTTGGCCCTAGTTTGGTGGCCAACAGGTGTGGTGAGAGCTCTACCTGGTATTGCAGGGGTGCTCTCTGGAGCCTTGGATCAGGTCTCTGTTACTGCACATTTATCGATGTTCTCCATTTTTAGGTGTGCATAGTGACTGTGAATGGCCACTAAAACATTGAGCCCTACACGCACACAACCAAACACACACACACACAAACACACACAGAGTTTCACAGTTGCCATGTCAGGGAATAGAACTCGTACCTAACTAGTATATTACTCTACAGCATTACACAGTTATAGGACACACCATGGAGATTACTGGGCTACTCCTTCACCAAAGGTGTATTTCAAAGTGAATGACATTAGCAGCCCTGCCAAAGTAGGGCATTTGAAATTGTAGTGAGTGTGACTGGCCTAAAAAGCATTCATCCCTACACAGGCAAGCAAAGACACACACACACACAGTTGCCACATCTGGTATTAAAACTCCTACCTAGCTAGTATATCACACTTCAGCATTACACAGTTATAGGACGCACCATGGAGATTACTGGGCTACTACTTCCCCAAAGGTGTATTTCAAGGTGAAGACATCAGCAGGCTTGCCATAATAGGGCAATGGGGAGTGCAGTGTGTGTGTGCATGGGCCATAACCCATTCATCTAGAGCAGGAGTGTGCAACCCGCGGCCCGCGGGCTGCATGCGGCCCTCAGAGCTCTTCCATGCGGCCCGCGACCCTTAAATGTAAATTTAATTTTAATTTAACTTTTTTTCCGTGTGTTTACACGTCCGCGTACTTTTGCTGTTATGCGCATGTGCCAACTTTCTTTTTTTCACGCTTTTTTCATACCAGCTTCTTTCCGCTGGTATGCGCATGCGTGAAAACACCGTTTGGTCATTTTTTAAAGCTGAAGGAAGGAGAGAGTATCGTGGAGAGAGGATTTAATTATATTTTATTTCGGAGTACACACCGACTACACTACAACATAGCAAAAGGTAAGTAAAGCTTAAACTTTAGTTAGTAGGTAACTTTTGATTAATGTAGTGGAGCTGGCTTGAGGATGAATTGTAGTGTATTATTATTTTGTGCTATGGGAATGGTGGGGGTGGGAGGCCCTGTGAAATTGCAGACAAAACCCAGCGCTAGAAAAGGAAATTTTACAATGTCTGGTAAAAGTGTGAACAGGGGATCAAGTGGCTGCCTCCAGATTTCCTTGGCAGATATACCCTTATTACAGGTTGTAGTTGTTGTTGCAGCTCTAGTGGAGTGAGTCACAGTATGCTGTGGAACCTTATATCCATGATGTTTCTAGCAAAATTTGAAATGCGTATGGGGATGGCCTTGTCCTAACAGGGCTGCCTGATTGTTCAGATGCAAAAGCTAAAAATAGTATAGTCTGATTTTCTAAAATGCTTTGTCCGGGCAAAGTAAAATCCTAGTTGCCTAAGGACATTCAAAGTGTGATGAGCCATCTCTCCCTTGCTTTGTGGCTTGGGGAAAAGAAATTGAATGGTTTGATTCAGTGAGTTCACCGTAACAACCTTAGACAAAAGGATGGGTTAACCCTTCAGGTGTACCCCATAAGAATGAAACCTGTGGGAAGGCTTCATGCACATGACAGCCTGAAACTCTGAACTTCTCCTAGCTGAAATGACTGCTATCAAGAAAGCAGTTCTCCAAGTTAAAACTTCAAATCTGCAGATCCTGTCAGTTCAAAAGGTGGGAGAATAATCTTCATCAAGATAAGGTCCCAGGATGGAGGAGCAGCTGTTCTCAGGGGCCTGAGATGGATGATGCTCCTAAGGATCAGACAGCTGGATAGAAGAGGGGAATGCACAGAAATGCAGGCAGAAACTGCAGAGACAAATCTTAAAGAATTAAGAGATGCTTTTTGAAAAAAACTTTCTGCCATGTACAATAAAATCAAGGGTAATTTGGTCTGGCACCACACAGAGAATCTCTTCCATTTTGAAAGGAACGACCTCCTCACTTTGTTGGCATTCTAGCTTCTTTTAGAATGGCTAAGCCTTCCCTGTTTAAAGGATTTCCCCTAAGAAATAAGGACCAGATCATTCATGCTTTTAATCTTATAGTTCTCAAGCTGGGGTGGATGGTGGTTAACTTGTACTGAGACAAAATATCTACCTGCCTTGGCAGTAAATAGTTAGTGATTGCTCACGCTGTGTAGCAGTGGGAACCAATGCTGCCTTGGCTAAAAAGGTGAAGTTAGGATCACTTTTGGCCTTTCCTCCCTCCCTGACCGTAAAACAGACCTATCCATAGGATGGAAAGTACAGTTGCAGAAATCTTACCCACCTGTAACAGTAGATGTTCAGCCACTGGCATTCTGGGTTATCTGCCAAATTAACCCAGCACTGTCCTGCTTTCAAAATTGATTAGTCATCTTTTGGTGAGAGCTAGGATGGAGGTTAACAGTGCAGGTTGAATTGGGTGGTTTTATTTTCGGTGTAGTTTGTATTGGGGGGGGGGGTCGCTTTGCCTGGGATGGAGTAATGTTTGTATTTTAGACCAGAGTAGTTTAGAGTTAGTTAGTGAAATATTTTTTTGTCATTGTTAATGTGCTGTTTTACTAGGCATTTAAGGTGTGTAAAATTTAGGAAGGTACCCAGGTTCTTATTTTTGGACCATATTTTCTGTGCATGATCCCCTCTGTTAAAGTAGCTGTCTAGTTGACCTAGTTAGCCATGGTGCTAGGTTTGCTGTAACCCTCTTAGTTCAAAGGGGTGCAGGTTCATTGGGTAGGTTTGAGAAGACTTGATTGAATAAGGACACTACTTCATCTAATAAGGTAGCATCTTTTGATTCTGTATAAAAATGCCTGGCTGTTATTGCAGACAGGATGGCCACTCATAGAAGGATGAACAGCTCTTGACTATTTTACTAGGGACAAGGAAGGAAAAAATCACTACCTAGTGTCCCTTCAAATAGTTAGTAAATACCCTAGTTTCCTTTTACCAAAATTTTGAGAAGACCCTTCCAGTGATTCTCAGGGCTCCCTCTACTACTAACCCCATCCTGTATATTTTCTTAATGACAGCTGAACTGCTACTTCCTAGGCAATTTGCCACAATGTCACCAAGCAGTATTAAGTTTGATTCCACACACATATCTAATGCATCATTTGGGGCAGCTGTGCCGAAAGGGATACTGTTATTGCTATAAAGTCCTTCATTCAGGAGGTCCTATAGCGGCTAGAGACAGTCACATTTTATTACAATTTTGAACAAGAGTGCAACAATCATAGCTTATTCATTGCTTATTTTACAGTGCCTCATCATATTTTTGTAACACACATGACTATAAGACTACACCTATAGTTAAATATTTAGTTACTCAGCTACTATTTATGAAATAGATGTTTGATTTCAGTTGCCATGTGCAATTAAGACTTTCCTGTAGTAAATTATTGCACTATTAGAGGGGATTAGACCCAAGGTTTGTACCTGTTAATTTTTTTTACAAATAAACTAAGATGTTAGATTTAACTGTTTTTTAAATAATTAGAATGAGATATTATGCACTTAGTAATTTATTTATTTATTGTTCAAATTCACCTACAATACAGCCACATTAGTCCGCATAAACCTGGGGTCTCTTGTTTTTTTTTTTTTTTTTTGCTCTTCAGTTAATGTGAGACCTTTTTTTTTTTTTTTGGTCCTCACTTGCCGTTTGCCCCCAGACCATTTCTGTTGACTCAATGTGGCCCTTGCAACTGAAAAGGTTGGACACCCCTGATCTAGAGGCAGACACACAATACTCAGGCACACACGTTTATACAGGTACGTGTATACAACTTCTAGATGACTACTGACTTGTATAGTCATGTTACACAGTTAGCACAAGCACCACAGACACTATAGTGCTGAGGGATACCAGAGGCAAATGTCTACAGTGATTGACATTTGCACATCATGTGGTTTTAGCCAATTGGATGTGTGCTGACTGGGACAGGCCTCATGATGGGATGGTCTTTGTTACTCTCTTCCTCACATGTATGTATGTATATGTTTGGCCTATTATCGTGTGTTGTCCCTGAATATATGTGTGTATTCCTATCCAATGGGTGTGTACAGAGGAGTGTATGCACTAACATCTGTGACTGTCAGATAATGTATGGTCCACTGTTGTTGTCAGACATCAGCTTCATTTTTAAGTGTGGGGGCATGCCCAGTATGACCTTCTGTACTGAATGTGTGAATCCATTCCAGATAGATTGTACTCCAGTGCAGACTTTTGTGTTCTACACCTACAGCTAGCAAAATGTTTCTGCGGGATATCTGTAGATCGGTTGACAATATGGGGTCAAAATCGGCAAAGAATAGAGGGTTACTGCAGGTAATTGTGTCTGTGCTGCTTCTGCTACATGGTCCTGGTGTTAGCAGAGATATTCAGACATATGTACTGTTTTACACTGTGATGTTTATGTCATCAAGTACTGTCAGGTATACATATTTGCTTGCAGTGATGTCCTGGGGAACACGGTGAATGCAGCTGTGTCCAGTATTGTGGTCAGCAGCCTACATATTCTTGCACAGTCATGACATTCTGGCGAGGAAGCTGTAGACACTTGCTGCTGGGTCTGTGTAAATGGTTCAGCACCTCGGTACAGTGGTGGCAGAGGATTCCATGCTTGTACATCCATCAACGTGACAGTATGGCCATATCCTGCTGTGGCCATACCTCACAGCTGTACAGATTCACACAGGTTACTCAGAGGCAGGGGTCATAATTCTGGACATTACCCCTTCACATTGTGGTTTATGAGCAGGTTTGTAACCACCCATTCTTGTGTTTGCAGCCAGAGATAGTATGTGCACAGGGCTGAGTTTCGGACTTCACACATTCCATGCCACCCATGCTCCTACCCCACCCCCTCTGTTATTCTATCCTCTTTCATACATGATGCACATATTATCTGATATGTTCCCTATAGTTATCACCTCATCTCAGCAGTAATTTGGTGTTGGTCCACAGTTCATGCAGTAGGACATGGTGGACATGTTACTGTGATTTTATTTTATTTATTTATTTTACATTTGTTAATGGAGAAAGTTCGACTTGGAATGAGCCAATTATCAGCGGAGGACCGGGGAGAAACACTCCAGACACATGTCTTTGTAACTTGGGAGGAAACCGGAGCAGCCGGAGGAAACGCACGTGAATGCAGGGAAGACATGCAGACTCCACACAGAAGGCACCCCAGCCAAGAACTGAACCAAAGAACCTCTTGTTGTGAGGCAACAATGCTACTGCTGCACCACTGCACCATCCTAATGTCCACATGGCCTTGCATTTGGGTTCTGTGGACTGTGTTATGTTGTTACTTGGGAGTCCATGACATAACATACATTGCCAGTATGGATGAGACACAGCCCTTTCGCAGAGGACTGTAAGCCATTTGGTAGTGATGCAGGCCAGCTGTAGCAGGCCATTGCATTCTGTCACTCCTACAGTCCCAGACTGCAATACAATATATTCCCCTGGGGTGACAGGGTAGGTGTGCAAGGTGTTCATGCCAATACTTTCTGTCATGATCGACAGACCACTATGCTTTGTCAGAGATGGCCTGCACCTGTCACCCTTGGGATTCTGGATAATGGCTAAGGCTCTTGCCACCCCATATAGTAGCTTTTTTAGGCAAGGTTCAAATGACAAATTCACCACCTTAACAGGTACAAGCATGCAAAATCTGAGGGTAATGCTACTCAAAGCTAGAAGTCTAAACCTCAAAATGCATTCACTCCAGGCACTCCTTAAAATGGAGAAAATCGACGTCTGTGCAGTGACAGAGACCTGGTTCAAGGCTCCAGAAAGCACCCCTGCATTACCAGGCTATAATTGATATCACACCTTTCGGCCACCTAACCTGGACCAAAACACTAAAGGCAGAGGCGTGTCCATATTCATTAAGGATATCCACACCTCCAGGCTAATTGCTCAGCATAATGCATCCGAGATTATCCATGTGCAACTAACTCTGGACAAGACCGCAATCCAAATTGTAACTTGCTACACATCACCCACCATGCCCCAGGATTCCCACTCCTCATTTCTTGATACACTGGAAAATATTAGGGTATAACCCAACACCCTAATAATGGGTGAATTTAACTACCCCACCATTAACTGGGATAACTACTCATGTACCAATTCTTTTGCTCAACGTTTTCTGGAATTCATAAATTCTAATGCCTTGGATCAACTTATCCACACCCCCAACAAGGGCAGCAATGTCCTAGACCTGGTCATTACCAACATGGGTGACTGTTGTTCCAAACCTGAGGTCAATTCCTCATTGGTCAGATCCGACCACAAGCTAATCACGCTAGACATCCACATCCCACCCCCACCCCCCATTAAGGAAACCACTGTAAAAAATTTCTCCAAAGGCAACTTCACGCTTAAGACAGAAGTGGCAAACTTCACGACACCCATGCAGATGGACAATAGAGGTACGACTGCTGAATCCTACACAAATGCACTTTATAAGCACTTACACGAGTGCATCAATCGTGCTATCCCTAACAGAACCAAGATGCTATCCTCCAAAAAAAGGAAGCCAATCTGGCGGTCCCCTGCCATAAACAAACTCTACAACAGAAGGAAGAAAAGAAACTGTTGCAAAAATGAATAAAATTCCATGATTGGAGGAACGCCCTGGTCAGCTTCAATAAGAATCTGAGATCCCTCATAAAATCCTCCAAAGCTAGTTACAAAAACAAAATTGCCACTGATTCTAAAGACAACCACAAAGCATTCTATAGTTATGTCAAGAATCTCAATGGCAACACTCAGATCTGCTGTGAGTTACAGCACAATGGCAGTAAATATACAGAACCAATTGATATTGCCAACATCCTGGCGGATAGGTTCAGTGCTAACTTTACCGCTCTCTCACCCCCTAAAGAGCCCATCTCTATACTGGAAGAATGCAAAGTTCCTGTAATCATGGCTGCAGAGGTAAAAACCACACTTTCCAAAGCCAAGAACACAGCATCCATGGGACCTGACAACACCCCAGGCTACGTTCTACATGAACTGCAGAATGAACTGGCACCCCACCTAAGCACCATGTTCAATCATAGCCTCACCTCAGACTTTGTGCCCACTAAATGGTGCACAGCAACAGTTATCCCACTCCGCAAAGGGGGAACCACCTTGGACCCCAGGAACTACCGCCCCATTAGCCTAACGAGCCTGGTCTGCAAGGCCATGGAACGTATCATCATGGATCTTATAATCAAAGACACTGGTAATCTTCAAACTCTGGACCCCACCTAGTTCGGGTTTGTAAAAGGCAGATCATGTCTCCTAAACCTGAAAGATTTCTTTGAAGCAGTCACCAAAGCCGTAGACGAGGGTAAGGTGGTTCACACAGCCTATCTAGATCTCGCCAAGGCATTTGACACCATCCCCCACTCTAGAATTATAGATAAACTCACTAAACTAGGTATAAATCCCTATGTCACAAGATGGGTTGCCAACTGGCTAACTGTCAGAACCCACACTGTGAAAGTAGCAGACTCCAAATCCAACTTCAGACCTGTGACAAGTGGAGTACCACAGAGTTCAGTCCTGGGTCCTCTCCTGTTTGGTATCTACTTTTCTGAAGTACAGGCTAACACAGAAGGTCTTTGGCTAATGAAGTTCACAGATGACTGCAAACTAGGAGCCATAAATGAAACTCCTGGCAATGTGGACATCCTAAAAAAGGGCCTCACAGAGACAGATGCCTGGTGTCAAAGCCATGGCCTCAAGCTCAATGCCAAAAAGTGCATTGTTATCCCCTTTGGTAAAAACTCTACCCATGAGCAACCACATAGGTGGTAGTCTACTTAACACCAAAATTGTGATAAGAAACCTTGGGACACAGGTGGACAGTAGTCTCTCCTTTGATAATCACATCACCACAGTAGTCAGGAAATCCTTCTATGTGGCACACCTCATCACAAAAGGTTTCTCATGAGTCATTGTTCCCCTCTACTCATCACTCATTACACCCATTATAGAGTACAACGCCCCTTTTGGTATGTACCTCACAAGACATCTACAACAACTGGTAAGGCCGCAGAAATACCTCACAAAGAGGATTACTGGCCTCAAACAGATGCCCTACGCAGACCGTCTCAGAAAACTCCAGTTTTACTCCATCGCATATCACCTACTCAGAGGCGATCTCTGCCTAACATACAAAGCTATGTCAAACCCAGAGCTGTTAGACATGCTCCACTTAAAGAAATCCCAATCCCTCCAAGCTACAAGCTCTAGGGACCTAAACCTTGTCACTACAGTAAACAGAACATGTTGGAGAGATAGATTGCTGTCCCAGAGACTTCCCATACTCTGGAACAAACTATCTATCTATATCAAATAAAGTTCCACATTAGCACTCTTCAAGAAAAATCTTGATGATTGGATGGGAAATAGGAAATTCACCCCGGGGATCACCTCTGTGGCTCTGCTCGACAGGAGCACAGGAAAATAATTTTCTTGGGTGGTGAAGGCCAGGGTACCTTTTTGGCTAGGCTTATATAGGCCCTAGGGCCAATAGCCTAGTACCTACCAATGAACCTATTATTGATCCAGTGGTGTGGATGCTGGCAGGGTGCTGCTTACAGCTAGGGACACACCTGCATGGGACACCTGTTCTGCATGCTTCATTCTTTAGCTATTGCCATACAGAGGTGGGGTCATATTATACTCATTCCCAACAGCAGGGATAATACTGGAGAGGTATCTGTGGGTGGTGGTTGGGTGAGCTGGGTGCATGTGTACTATGGACACTACTTGCATCTGACTCACAGATATGCATGGGGCATTCCACTTATGCTGGCTTGTGCAGGGACATCAGCTGTTTCTCAATATGTCATTCTTATGACTTTTGTGGTCTGCCAGTGTTTGGCCAAATGACATTGGTATTCCCTACTACAAACGCAAATACTGTGCTGCTAACCTGTATGTACAATTCCAAGGTTGTGTCCATTTGACAGTTACATATTATACACTGTCTGTCTGGGGTATTTCCCCCTGTGTACTGCTTGTATGTCTGGGCTCACATTCATGCCATGTCCCTCTTTCAGATGGTGACACATATTACTTCCAAACATTTACTATGGCTTACTGCTGGAATGTGTTTTCCTGGGAAGCAATATATTTGGCACTGCAGTTGTGAGAACTTGGCCCTGTCATCGGCAGTACTGGGCAATGGCCAACAGGACATACCTCACCATGCATACATACTGGCCACTCTCACACAATATACGACACACACCAACCTAACACACACACAGCCCTGCATATTGTACACATGCCACAATCTATCCTGCTACCTTGGCCAGCTCAGGTAATCTGTGCTCCACTGTTATACCTACACATACATGTTACTACATTTCTACATAGGATTGGGGGGAGCACACCTGATTGTTACTACATTTCTAAATAGGACTGGGGGGTCACACTTGACTGTTGCTACATTTCTACATAGTATGGGGGGGGGGTGTCACACCTGACTGTTACTATGTTTCTACATAGGATTGGGGGGCACACCTGACTGTTACTACATTTCTACATAGGATTGGGGGAGGCACACCTGACACTTGTACACATTTGCTATGACTGTATTGGTATTTCAGGTACTCCATTTCATTCTGTATTCTAACCTATCATGCTGACTAGAGGCATATCAGTGTACTACAGGTCTTAGGTTTGATTGACCTACATTTCAGTTTCAGACTTTTTACCCTTCAGAACTAACATCTCACTTCCTGACCTGTTGTAGTCTGTCTCTGTAGGTCTGGGGGGGGATGTTCTCCATAGCCATCAATCAGAGGCCTTAGCACAGCCTTTGTTTGTGTTTGTCTACACCTGTCCTTCTGGCTGAGACTGTTGTTGGGTATGTGAGCCTCCCTGACTGACATGTGTGTGTCCTATGGACACATGTGGCCCAGCTCATTTCCTGCAGTGAGTTTTGTCACCTTGTCTAGTACTGGCTACTATGGTGACACCAGTATTTGTTACAGATCTCATGCTGCCACTATAGGTGTCTACTATCTGCTGGCATTCCATTCAGCCACCCAATTCCCTTGCATGCTCACATTCATACCACAGATACAAGTAGCAAACATACTACTCCATTCGGCAATTGGTAGGAAGAGTGACTTACCTTGTGGCTGTGCCAGTATTGAGGATGGTGCTGGAGGGCTGACTATGTTGGATGCACATAGTACACTCATTATACATGGTTAAGCGCAGGTAGTGTCATGTTTAGCATCCCATTTATTGTATGTGCAAGTCAGAGAGAAGTGTCATTCCCTGAGTCCCTACCGTGTCAGTGTATGTGCTATGCATTGCCTCTTTACCAAGGCCTGGGCATACTGGGCATGCCTCCTTCTGCCCGCTAGGGCAGGCTTAGGTTGTTCCTCCTCTGAGTCACTCTGTGCCTGTGCAGGCCTTGGCAATGGTGGGGGGCTATGTGACCCTACCCTGTGCTGTTCCTGCTGCAGCTGTTACTGCAGGATCATATTGTGTACCATGGCACATACGATGACAATTTGGGTACATGTAGCTGGTGAGTACTGCAAGGCTCCACTGGATGTGTCCATGCACCAGAACCATAACGTAAGCATCCCAAACATATGCTCTATTATGATTCTGGTCTGTGCATGTACCTCATTATGGAGTTCTTGTTCGGTGTGTGTGCATTTCTGATGTGTGTTATCAGCCACGGCTCCAGTGCATAACCAGCATCCCCCACTAGGTGACTGTAAGGGATGTCCCTAATGGCAAATCTCTGGTGCAGCTGCGTCAGATGCCAGATGTGGGAGTCGTGATAGCTTCCAGGGCAGCCAGCACACACATTCATTATAATGCCCTGGGCATCACACACGAGCTGGCAGTTGATGGAGGGGAAGCCCTTGCGGTTGATGTAGACCCTACCCCACTCACCGGGTGGTGCTTTGATGCATATGTGCATGCAGTCTATACACCCACTACCTCAGAGTTTTCTGCTATTTGGTGGAAGAGATGCATATTGCTGGCCAACACCTCACAGGTGTTGTGGAAATATACATGCTCACCGGCATGTGCTGACATGGCATCCAAGAACTGGTGGAATACCTTGGATGCTGATGCTTGTGAGATCCCCATGATATCCCTAGTTGGCCTTTGGAAGGTACCTGTGCCTAGTATTCTTAGGCCTACACATACCTTGGTATCCACTGGGATGGGTTCCCCTCCGTTGGTTCTGTGTGTGAGGTGTGGCTGGCACAACTCAACAATTTGCTGTAGGAGGTCCCTGTCCACCCTATAGCGCTCCACTATCTCCAGCTCATGTAGCCCTGGTAGGTTACCCTGGGTCTGTACACTCTTCTCCTTCTCCTCACTGTGGGTTGATCGACAGCATTCTCATCCTCACCACCCTCAGCCTCTTCCACATGTTGATTTATGATAGCTGCTGCAGCCCCTTTAATTTTGTTGCTTTTGTTTGGCAAAATTTCCCTGCTTGTGTACACTGGTGGTGTAGAGTATGTGGGAAAAAACAGAGGAAAAGGTGTTTGCATAGTTTATAGTGGTGTGCTGGGCTGGGCTAGTCTGCTGCCTGTGTAATTGGCTGATTCTTATACATTTCACCTGCCAGCTATGCTAGTTCTCCTTGACTAACTTCTGACTGCTGTTTTCCCTTCCCATTGCCTTCCTGTTTAAGCCCAGGGGCGCACCACACAAACACAGTGCTCAGATGTGCACAGAGCTGCTATTTCCTGGTTTACTTTTTTTTTTTCTTTAAAACCCGGTGTGCGGCACGCACACCTGCTTAGGCTATGCAAAGAGTGCTAGGCAGCCTCAGACACACACCCTTGCTTAGCTCTGCGAAGCTCAGGGCAAACCCGAGCCACAGGGCTCCAATAAGCTTACAGTATGTCTGACACACCCCTCTATGATGTCATCTAGCTCTTAGGCTTGCACCATGGTCTTCCTGCACTGACACGGCTGGGTGCAGGCTAGCCATGTGGGAAAATTTGGGATTCAGTATCATTCCCCTCATTTGCATAGGATTGCTTGCTAATGTCTAGTTACAAGTCCCACACTGAGCCTTCCCCCTTAGTCACCACTATTCACTGGCCATGTTGTCTTCTGCCTGCCTTTGAGTATAATGGCAATATAGTGATTCTGGATACAATGCTTATTTTTTTTCGTCCCGATCCCATTTGCACGCCACTGCCCTATGCTTAAACAGCCGAAATCGAGTACATTTCTGCAGACTACAATAGTCCTGCACAGCCGACTGCCAGTTTCCTGGATCATATATTCACCTCATTTGCATGGTTTTTACCTGCAAATGGGGTAATTTGCATACAGGAGCTGTGTCTGTGCAGGATAGTGCAGGAGTGCTCATGCACATCCCGGGAGCTTATTCCTGGATCGCACGGCGGACATATTGCCTCCAGCAGCTCCTGCATTATTCCTGCAAGCCATGCAGAGCTTGCTGAATCCGGGGGTTAGTCTTTTTTTACATGGAAGTTTACCAACATTACTTGCTGTATCACATAATGAGGACAATTCTCTGACTACCCGCAAGCCTGTTCTCAATATAAGTAGTACTGTTGTGACTGTACTTTTAAGTGCCCATCATTGTATGTTGTCATGCCTGGTACCAAGATTATAAACTAAAAAAAAAAAACATGTTTAACAAATTCATATTTC
Organism: Protopterus annectens; assembly: GCF_019279795.1. Taxonomy (NCBI): domain Eukaryota; kingdom Metazoa; phylum Chordata; order Ceratodontiformes; family Protopteridae; genus Protopterus; species Protopterus annectens. Next base: position 545,039,362 of record NC_056741.1, on the reverse strand, counting down.
ATAAAGTAAGCTAGGAATATATATCAAATATCTTACTCAGGGTGTATGAATAATGCAGTGATTAGAATATAACAGTTGAATATTATTCTTTTCTGAGCTGGAACTGGAAATTGATAATCGATAACACTAAAATTAAAAGAAAAGAAATTTAAATCTTATCTGAATGATAAACCATTTACAGGCCTCTAATATCCATGTCACCATACCTACCAAGTTAAAGCACTGCCCTGCAGTCGTCTCTAGCTTCCTATTTACCCTTAAATGACAGCATAACAAAAGTAAAATTATTCCAGGTGGCCAGCCATTTTAGTGACTTGCTGTTGGCAAATGTGCTACATATGAATAGCTACTAAGCGCAGTAAATAATGCACATCATAAATTCAAAAACATGCCATTAAAAATAAGGTATGGTGACATGGATATTAGAGGCCTGTAAATGGTTTATCATTCAGATAAGATTTACATTTCTTTTCTTTTCATTTTAGTGTTACCGATTATCAATTTCCAGTTCCAGCTCAGAAAAGAATAATATTCAAATGTTAATAATCACTGCATTATTTATACACCCTAAGATATTCTATATTTATTCCTAGCTTACTTTAGGAAATATGAATTTGTTAAACATGTTTTTTTTTTAATTAGTTTATAATCTTGGTACCAGGCATGACAACATACAATGATGGGCACTTAAAAGTACAGTCACAACAGTACTACTTATATTGAGAACAGGCTTGCGGATAGTCAGAGAATTGCACTCATTCTGTGATACAACAAGGAATGTTGGTCAACTTCCATGTAAAAAAAGACTAAAATGCCAATGTGAGTTATGATGTTTGATGTTTTAGTGGAGATATTATAGTAGTGAAGTTTTATTTTATTTATTATTGTATTTGTATTGTTTAGCAGGGCAGAGTATTGATCTCCACAGACCCTTTTCAGAATCAGCCTGAGAGTATCGTTTGGCAAAGTGACTTTTCATTATCAGTCTCTAGCATCATAATTTTTTATCATAAAACAATATAATCTACATTTACTTATGTAATCCTTAAAGGGAAGGTTTAAAAATACTTGCAGGCAGACACAGTGGGTCACTGGGGCCATGCTTGGTTGTCTGTTCAGTTTGCATTTGAAAGTTGGTATCCCACAATTCCACTGGAGTGGGTGGGGTTACACAATTATATATGCAAATTTTATGTTAACCAGCATACAGATTTGTACCTATTTTTAATGGGCCTTTGTCCAGATTTTTGATGTTTCCAGGTTGAGAGGTATGGTCCTAATGGACAACTACAGAATCACTAATGGAGAAGAATAATTGGACCTATTACTACCCACGCCTCCTTACATGCAGAACCACTAACAAACCCTTGGAAAAACAGTTTCATTGAGCACAGCACTAATGGACCCTCAGCAAAGAAACTTCATTGAACAGCAGTTTTATTGAGAACATCACAGCACTAACGGACCCTCAGCAAAGAAACTTCAACAGCAGTTTCACTGAGCACAGCAGCGCTAATGGACACACACACACATATCCTGCAGCAAGAAACTTCCTTACATGCAGAGCAGCAGAACCACTAATGGACCCTCGGCAAAGAAACTTCATTGAAAAACATAATACATACGGCAAACTTTATTGAGCAGCAACAGAAGAAAAAAAAATAATACATACAGAACGCAGAAGTTCAGAACTACTAGTAGCACCTGCAGCACTAAAACAGACCCTGTGCATACACAGAGTACATAACAGACCCGCAGCAAAGTAAAGAAACTTACTGGGTGCTGGGCAGACAGGCAGTAACAGACAGCCAGATAGTAGTACACACCCCCTCCAGCCCTCAGCCAGATTCAGACAGGCTGTTAGTCTGCTCACGAAGCTGATGTCATCGAGTGTGCCCTCTGCGTGCGATGACATCAGCAAAAAAAAAATTGAAAACAACCCGGGAAATAGGAAATTAAAGGGGCCACTTGGGAATTCATGGCACCCCATTATTTTCACCTCAAAAATGGTAAATACTGAGGAATTCAGTATGGTTGAAAGGAATGATCCTAGGTGACCCAAACATAGATTTGCAGCTTATTAATAGCAACACCTCAAAAGATTCTATGACTCTATACAGTTTTACACAATTAATCACATCTACCACTACAGTCCAAAAAAGCACAGATAGGCAGTCAACCCTGGACTGGATACTTACTATTATAACCTAACAAAATAAAGACACATGTCTGTCTACAAGACAGCCTAAGTGGCTATTTATCAGTCTAAAGAATCAGAAGTTACAATATCCAAGATTAGCAAATACTTTACAACCTGGACTGTAATGCCACAAAGTTCATCAAAGAAACCTGTATTACAACCGTAACACAATACAACTAGAATATACTAAAAACATTGGCCCTAAACACTGCTGTCATACATTTCACCAATATATTCTTAAATATTCATGACCCTGCCCAAGTACATACTAGAGGAGTAAAACCCAACCCAGTCCTTTGGTTTACTAAGGAAACAAAACATGGTGCTCATTTGTGAGAGTGCCTACAAATATTGGCATTAAAATAAAACACAAAATACGTATTAACTATTTAGACACCTAAGGAACATAAAATATCTTATCAGACAAGATAAACAAAACTGTTATAACACCCTCCACAATAAACATCAAAACAACCAAAAACTCTTCTGGTCACCTATAAGTAGATTATTATACCAAGGTCAAATCACCTCCTCCAACTCACAACTCTGCTGACTCAGTTCCCACTGACTTGAACTAATTCTTGCAAATCTCTCTCATAAATATTAATACCCATACTACCTTCTTAGTACCTAGACTCTGTCTTAACTATCCACAGCTGCTCGATTTCAACCTTCTTCCTATCTCAACAATTAAAAATGCTCCTATATAAACTAAAACCAACCTCCTTAGCAGCTCCCTTCTGGCTATTTAAAAATGTCAGTGCTGATGTTACTGCTTTCCTTGCTTAATACTAATAAACAGAACTATATCTGAAAAACATGTCCCATCCATCTGGAAAAGTCCTTAATTATGCTTCTACATAAAGGCGTTACATCTACAGACTTCAACAACTGTAGACCCATTGTGATTCCCATTCCCCCTCCCCCATCCAAAATATTTGAAAACATGTATCCACAACTAGCTCATTCATCAACTATGCAAAAATACCCTCCTCTGAGAGGCACAGTATTCATTTTACCAGTATTATAAACCAGTACAAAAACAATGGTAAACTAGTGCCGACTGTGTTCCTAACCTATCCAAAGCTATGGTAGCACATAAACAATTATTCAGAAAACTCTGTTATATAAGTCTCTCCAAACCTCCCTTTCATGGTTCCTTAGTTATCTGGCAGATAGGCAACAAGCTATTGAATGGAAACGGGATTTCTCATTCTTTCTCCAGTCACCACAGGAATCCTACAGTGCTCCAAACTTTTCAATATACTGATTAATAAGCTTCACACTTCCATAGACAGAGTAAACATAGTACAAAATGCAGATGATTTAACTTTAATTTGTACTACCTCAGTTTTACCCAAACTTCAAAAAATCACATGAACGTTCCTCTCTTTTATAAAAACCAGGCTAAAACACTCAAACTTGCTCCTAAATCCCACCAAAAGAAAATCGATGTATTTCACCCCCAAAAGACTACCTAAATGAAAAACAATCTTTCACAGTCACATCTGCAAACAATACTAACATTTTACTAGTAACTAACATCAAATTCCTGGCATTGTAATAGATGACACCCTTAAATTTGAATTGTATGCAGTATAGTGTGAAACACTACTTCCAATCCTTTTATATGCTTCACCCATCCTTACAAACCTAAACCTCACACTTAATATCAAACAATCATCCTGTTACAACAAGGTTGCCAAATGTCCCACTAGTACAGTATAAAATGGCTAAATTTGATGGAGCTAAACATCCACCTAACATACTATCAACTAGTCACTGCATCTAAACTTAAACTAACTTGCAAAATGTCCTGTACAAAAAAATGCAGTACTGCCCCACTGCTAGCAGCCTAATGCAAAAGGCATTGGCCTCCTAAGCCAGGAACTGCGGGCTTGAGCCCCATCTGGGTTGATATAATCTTTTTATGTCCCTTAGCTCAACTGGTTAAGCAATATGATTGTTCTTTGCTTTTGTGTAGGTTCATATCCCATTGTAGCCTATTTTGGGGTTAGGGATGACATAATGGATAAGGTGTTTACCTTACAAACACAAGGTTTGATTCTGACCTTTGGGAAGCAAGGCTAGGCTTAAAAATGCCTCCCTGGGATCATTATCCTGGTAATTACCTATGAACCTAAATCTATAGAGGCAGGGTTTGGAATAATAGTTAAGGTCTTTACCTCACAGATACAAGGTACAGGGATTGATTCTAACCTCAGAATTATTGGCTAAGCATGTAATAAGACTATAGACTGACAGCCTAGTATTTACCTATGAACCTTCATTTAGGCGAAAAATTTCTGCTTAGTACCAACAAGGCAAACAATTCATCAGGGAACTCACTATATTCCTGTTGTGTCTCCAAATTGTCTAACACAAGCCATGCAAACATAATATATAATTAATAAACTGCCACATTATAGCATAAAGCTCAAACAATACCTTAACCAGTCTTCATCTTGTTCATGCTCGTCCCCAGGTCGAGACTACTAACCATAGTTCAAATTTTTCTTACCTTCTAGTCCAAAAACAACACATCCCTATTTATACTCATTAATATTGCTCCCCTCTCTTCTTCTCTTCCATCTACCTGTAATCTCTCTCTTCTGCATACTTAGGCTTACATTTCTAACATAAACATCACCAAACATGTTTGCCTAATAAGTAAACTTCCCAAGCATGCAGATTACTGCTTAACACTAACATGTCCCCTTGCTAAATGATTCTGTCTCCATGAACACCTATCATAATTCTAATATAGCAATAACCCACGCCAACCGTGGGTAAATTTAGCATTACCCACACCCAGAAGTGGGTTATTGCTATTATACCATGACATTATTTAAGAAAAGAAACTATTACTTTTCTTAAATAATGGCATAGTATAATGCCTGTTTGCTGCCCTTCTGCAGATGTCTGGCATCCGCGGCAGTTCTGATGTACTGCGCGCCTGCGCAGTACATCAGAGTTGGGCAAAGCAGCGGAGAAAGCAAGATCTCCGTTGCTTTTTATGTCTCGCTATGTTAAATGAGTTTAACATAGCGACACAGTTTTAAAATAAGCAACGGACATCTCCGTTGCTTATTTTAAAACTGTCTCGCTATGTTAAACTCATTAACATAGCGAGACACTAAAAAAAGCAACGGAGATCTTGCTTTCTCCGTTGCTTTTTTTTAAAACACTGTCTTGCTATGTTGAATGGGTTTAACATAGCGAGACAGCTTTAAAATAAGCAACGGAGATCTCCGTTGCTTATTTTAAATCTGTCTCGCTATGTTAAACCCATTTGACATAGCGAGACAGTGTTTTAAAAAAACGAGTTATACTAATGGAAAAAAGTCCGGGCGACCGGACCTTTTTCCATTAGTATAACTCGATTTACAACGGGCACGCTGGCCAATCAGCATGCACGTTTTGGGGGGGTCATGGTATAATATTATATAATTCATCATACAATATTATTTTCACCTTCTACATCATTGTTTCCTACTGGCACTTTATCACATTTCATATCTTGCAAGAATCTAGTATTCTACCAAAGCTGATGCTAAAATCTTGTACTCTGTCAAATTGTACAGACTCTGTACATTATGTCATAAGTATCTACCACTCTGCCAAAACTGTGTTTGAATTTTGTGCTCTTTTAAAAAATCTCTAAGTGAACTTCCTACTCTGTCAACTGTATAGATATTAACCATACATCACGTATATAGCTATATCTTCTCTGCTCTTGTTCCCTATCAAATATGTTTTCAATCTTGTGCTCAATCAAATGTATAGATGCTATTCATACCTCATACTTCATAAACGAGTTATGCCCAGTCACACTTTCATGGTCAACAAAGACAAATAAATAAATAAAGGGCAAGCTGTATATAACAGGACAGATAATGGACACATGCATTCCCTTGCTTTTTTCATTGGGTCAGTACTGACAAATGCATTACTTAGTTACTGAGTTATTCTACAGGAAAAAAGGACAAGGTAAATGTGACAGTAAAGAGGATGTTTCTTGCATAAGAAAGAAAAGTTGTGTATATCATGGACATTTTATTTTACACTACTAATTTGGTGGGTGCATTTAAATTCATTACTTGAAATCTGAGTGGTTTCATTCACATCGCTAGACTTCTGTTAATATTATTGTCATATGCCTACTGCACTATGTACAATTAGAATATTCTGATATCTTAAGAGGCAGTATTCTTTTAATAAAGTTATTGTGTGAAGACGTAATCTAATTTCATTTAGCATTTGTCATAATGCTGTTGTTGTACTGCATACTTATTTATTTTACTTATCCTTTGTTGAGCACTTTAGTCACACTAGGCTAGTAACCTCTTTTCGGGGAAGACCCAAGGTGGCATTTATACTACTAGAGGAAAGTTGACCAGGGCATCAGGGAACTTCCTTTACTCATTAGAAAGTGCTTGTTCCATTCCTAGTGCAGTGGCAGCTGGGAGAACAGCACTCAAGGAGATCCAAAATGGCAGATAGCACCGAAGCAAATGCTGGTGCAGTGTTTGAAGGTCTACAAGATTCTGAGGAGCTGTTTCAGCAAAATTTGTTTGTTTCATCAGAAGCAAATGTTCAAAACAATGATGGATATGTTATTACAACCTTCCAGTCAGGAGGGTTGCGGGATGATATTTTGGGTGAATTGTTGCAGAGTGAGCCAGAGAGAAGAAAAGGTGAAATTATGGACACAATTTAATCAAGGGAACCATGAACTATTTTGAAAGAATATTATCAGACAAAGAAATCATATGCCAAGAAAAAGAAGCTGCAGGGAAAATGATGAGAGACGAACAATAGAAAGGAAATGTCAACAATCAAAGGAAATTTATGGTGATAATTCAAAATAAAGAAGAAAAAGAAATGGACAGGTATGACATTTGGGATAATATAATGGTCCTACTGGGAGTGAAGGCTCAGGAGGTAGGAGCTTCTATTCATATTCATAAAGAGACATTTTGGGACATTATTTTTGAGACTGATTCTGTTCTGGAAAGTTTTTTGTGGAGTATGGGAAAAAAAAACAACTGTAAAATTAGAATTCTTAGGTGATTAAAGCATTTCACAGAGAAACAAAACAGATGTTTAATTTTGAACTGAAGTTGAAAAAGAGACTTTAAAGAGACATTTAAGCAAACTTTGTAAAGAAGTTATGGACATTTGCAAAGTCTATGACAACAGAGGATTATGGACTGGGGAGGGTGAGACAATCACATTGTACTGAAAATGGAGAAAGGAAAATTTGTTTGTATTCCTAGTATGGTAAACATAGAGGGTAACAGATTTGTTGTAAAATACTGGGGACTGAAAGCATGTTTTTTCCCCTATGGAAAAGATGATCATTTGATAAGTAACTGTGATAAGAAATGTTATATTTGTGGGGAAGCAGGTCATGACACAAAGAAGTGTGAACTGAAATGTTATAAATGTAACACAACTAAACATTTATGGATGGATTGTAATCTAGAGAAAAAGGATTAATAAGAAGAAAAAAGTGTGGATAGTAATATATATTCTCAATAAGTGATAAAGAGGAAGTAGAGCAGCAAGATCAGGGTAAACTAAAGATAATTATAAAGAGAAAAATAAAACAGAAGATGATATAGAAGAAGGTTCTGAAATAAATGATGAAGAAGATAAAAGCTGGAAAATAGTGAAAGGTAAAAATAATTCTATTGACAAAAGAGTAAGAGACAGAAAAAGAAAGTTTAAAGAGATAAGTGTAAAAGACAAAAAGAAAAGAAATGGATAATGCAAATGAGATAAATACTTCAAATTCACACAGTTTCTGGTAAGGTACACCATAGACATAATGGTAACTTTACAGTGCTTTCAATAAATGTAAATTGTATCAAAAATAGAAGTAGAAGAATAGGCATCCTAAACTGGTGTAGTAAATGTGAAGTTCATATAATTATATTGGAAGAGCTATGACTTTTTGACACAAGAAGAGAGATTACAAAGACACTTTGGGGATGAGATACAATATGGAACCTAGGAAAGGAGCTATATTCAGGCATAGTTGTACTTTGTAGAAAGTCAGTGAAAATACTGAACATAACATTGACAATAATGTGAAGATTATCTATTGTAGATTTCAGATGGCATAATCAGGTATGTACAATTATAGCATCATATGCCTTTGTTACAAGTAAAGGGAAATTTTATTTCATAAAATTTTGAAATATGTAGTAATTAATATGCATATAATATTAATGGCAGATTTTAATTGTGATTTGAGAGGAAAAAAGAAGGAGAGAGGAAATGATGTTAATAAATTTTCTGAAGTTATAAAATGTGTCAATTTAAAGATTTGGAATAATAATTTATGGACATATAGTCAAGGCATATATAAAATGGAAATAGATTATTTTATTATATCACGAGGTTTAAATATAACTAAGAGAAACACATGTAACATGCTTTTCAGATCACTCCATCATATGGATAAAAATACAAGAAAATAAGGAGTATATCAGATTGGGGAAATTAATAAAGACTAAATGAGAAATTATGGGATGAAAATGGAAAAAAAAAGTATGCATTTATTGAAAGATCAATAAATCCAACCAGATGGAAAGAAGTGCACACCAGCAAAATGATGAAAAACTTTATTCGACAAGTAAATCACTCCACATAAACGCTCTTCAATAACAATGCGTTTTCGTCCACAACGAAATAGGACTGCATCAGATGAATTAATTGTGCTTAATTAATAATTATATAGTACAATTAAATTCAATTCAACCAATAATAAAATTTGCATCCTGGTTCCGCCAATGAAACACTGTGGCTCATACATATTAAAAACTTCCATCAAATTTTATGCAATGTATAACCCATTTTAAAATCAATTGTCTCTCGTTAAAAACTTTAATAAAATCTCCAAAATGCATGAATGATAGATAAGTATGCACTGTAATCAACTTGCTTAAATAAATAACAATTAGAATAAATAAATAATTAAAATAGGTATGATTTCATTCTCTTCATTATATTTTCATTTTACTTTTCCATTCATAGTGTTAATAAGCATATAGCGCCATCTATTGTTAAAATAATAGTATGCCATCATTTGATTTATATTTTAGCTGCTCTTAGTTTTAACACAGGGGACAATGATATATGTTCATTTAACCCAGGTATTTTGGTGGCTTCTAACATAATTTGCCACCAAAGCTCCTTATATTCCAGCCATTCCTCCCATAAACCTCCTCTCATTTCCCTTTAACTTGTTCTAATACAAAAAATAAAAATCTTGAGCTGTCACACAACCTAGTGTGCTTATACAACGCATTAGTCTCCTTGGATTTGGATATTTCATATATATGTTCATAGATTCTTCTCTTCAGCACCCTCTCTGTCTTACCAATATAAAATGAACTGCATTTTACACATATAGCCATGTATATCACCCCCTTCATTTCACAATTGTAGTGCGCGATACTGTTAATAGTTACATCCCTACATTCCAAGTGTATCTCTCCTTTATTTAGAATATACTCACATTGCTTACAATGTCCACATTTGTACGTTCCATTCTTACTTTCTCTTAGTATTATTGTGTTATTAAAGATGTCATTATTACTTATTTTGTTGTTCTCCAGTATCTTGTTTATACTCCATGCATTCTTATATACAATTCTAGGGGTACAATTGTTAATATTTTCGATATCTGAAAAAGATATAAATTTATCCCATTCAGTCTGAAATAATCTTTTAACCTTAGAATTAAAAGTATTATACTCCAAGATTAAAGCAGACTCATAATGTGCATCCACACCATGTGTTTTATTATTTTTATTATTATTTTTGGTATCCTTAGTATTACATTTATTGTCTACCAAACTTCCCTTTATAGGTTTAAATTTAGTTATTCTACTTTGTTCTACCTCCTCTCTAATATGTTTTACAAACTCAGATGGATATCCCCTTGCACAAAACATCCCTTCAAGTGTATTACATTCTATTTGGAAATCCTCATCCTTACTTGTCATGTGACACCCCCTCATAAACTGCCCCTTAACTATATTCTTTTTGCAGTGTGGGGGGTGTGCACTTGTGTAGTGCAGAAAGAAATTACAAAATGTGCTTTTTCTATATACTTTTGTTTCAAAATCATTGTTGTTCTTATTTTTATAAACTTCTATATCTAAGTATTGTAATCTGTCTGTGGAGGTAGTGTACGTAAATTTAAAAAAACTTGTCGTACTCTGAATGTACTCAAAAAATTCAGACAATTTATCATTACCCCCCTATCCAAAAAATAACTATATCGTCCAGGTAGCAACGATATAAAGACCAAGATTGATTAAATGTTGAATTCAGAATATGTGAGGTTTCCCAACTAGCTAACACTATATTGGCGTAAGTTGGTGCGCATGCTGCGCCCATTGATACTCCCTGTATCTGTTGATAATATTCTCCATTAAAGAGAATGAAATTATATTTGAGTACCATGTCAGCAAGTTTAACAATAGCTACCTTCTCAGAGTGTGTAAGCTTTTTGTCAGCAAATACCATATCTTCAAACATTCCTAACCCTTCATCATGGGGTATGCAAGTAAAAAGATCTATTACATCAATTGTGACAAAAATAAGATTGTCTGACATAAGATCCGGTGTAATGCATCTCAGTAAATCCCATGAATCTTTTAATATATAATTATTTTCATTACATACATGTTTCGTCTTTAAATCAACATATTTGGCCATGGGAAGCGTTTTTGATCCATCTGCCGCAACAATCGGTCTTAAAGGGGGATTGTACACATTCTTATGCACTTTCGGTATCCCGAAAATTATAGGAATTTTTGGTTTGGGTGCATATAAAAATTTGTACATTTTGTTATCAATTGTGCCCTCCACAATCATGTTATTCAATGCAATGTCTATTTTATGATAAGCTAAATTAACTTCATTGAGTGATACACATTTGTATTTAGATTCCTCTCTAAGAATGCAGTTCATTTTCCCTTCATAAATAATATTTTCCATAATAACTACCCCCTCCATTATCTGGTTTCATGATTCTAATACCAGTATTCCACTTCATTTCATTCAAAATCTCATATTCTTGTTTTGAAAGGTTGCTTTCCATCAATTTTTGATCAAATACTTTTCTAATTTCTTTTTCAAGCACCATATCAAGATTCCTGATTTGCGGATGAAAAGGGGGGTTAAAAATACTATGTTGGGTAAGAGTAGGGTGCTAAAGATCAGAATCAAGAGTCCATGGGTGGTAGTATGGTTTTCAGATTTACCTTCCTTAGGAATAATTTCATATCAATAATAGCTTGTACTAAGTCCCCTTTAGTATAGGGAATAAATTTGAATCCTTTGCTAAGCAACTCAAAATGCACTTTAGTAATAGGGATACCACTAAAATTATAAATAGAAAAATTCCTGTATGTGTGGGTGGTGCCAGTTTGTAACACTTTGTTTGCTAAATCATTGTTAGCATGATTGGCAGTAATGGGGGTTAGGTGCAATGGTATTAGTACCTCCCTCTCCCCCCCCCTCTTCTGAAAATTTTGGTACCTCTGTTTATTCCCATTTATATATTGACCTTCCCTGGTTAGTGGTGGAAACTCAGTGTGATAGTCTGCCCCATATTCATCTTCATTACATGAAACATATCTATTGTAACCAATATCCTGTTTAAAATCAGCTCTATCATTGTGTTCCCATTTCTTAAAGGGTGGTTTTGGGTAACTAGTATTTTGCTGGTATTCCTTAATATCTCTTTTCAATTTATTAATCTTCCTTTGCTCTAGTGACATACATTTGGAATCTATATCATACCTAATATCATAGTATTTGTCCCTTTCCTGTTTAACCTTAAATAATAAATCTTTTTTGATGTAACCATCTAAAACATCTATTTCATGTTGTAAATTGTCCTGAACCCTGTTATTTTCTTTAATAATGAGCCTTAGTATCTCTAATCCACAATTATTAAAAACCTCAATAAGTTCCTTGTAGTAATCGGAACCAGGCTGTACATTATTTGGGTATTTCCATACCCTTAGCCCTTTCGGGACCACTTTCTTTTTAATACATTCAAATAAATAACTATTCTCAATAGCAAGCATTTTAAATTTATACATTAATTTCGAAAGCTTTTCAATTTTTAAAACATAGGAATCTCCATCAGGTGAAGTACAATCAACATTTGATTTAATATCAAAGTTAAAAGGAATTTTTAACCAATCTTGTATATCCTTTTTACAAGGAGAAATAGAAACAGTACCTTCAACACCCTTGTCAAGGGTGTTGACGCTTTGCACTCGATTGTTCATCATTCCACCAGTATAACTACTTTTGTTTTGCTCCATTGAAGGAAAAAACAACAATGGTGTATTGGCAGGGTCAAAGCTGCTACCGTTCGGTTCCGCATTATCGACTTGCGTGGGACTAGACCCACAGTTGTGTCTTTTCCTTTTATGTTTAGAAGCCATAAACCCTTTGGTTCCTTCAGCATTGGCTTCCATATCAACGTGCCTCCTGCCAGTCAGAGTGTAACACAGCGGTGTGAGCAAATCTATAAGTTCCGTAAGCTGACCTATGAGCTTACGCGATTGCCCTGCTTCTTCCCTGTTCATAGCTGGTGAACTGCCTTCCATCACGAAGGTGCCGAAAACCTTAATAAACCTGAACACGGCACCCGTTTATTGAAAGATCCCATTTCTACTAGAGTATGTTATAAAAACTAGTCTGAGTAGTGGCTAGCTTTGAAAGAAAAATATAAAACTTTTTTTAGAATGGCAGTCAGATGTAAGAAAAGCAGAAAAAAATTATGAAAAAGTATGTATGGATGCTTTAAAGAATTTGGAAAGGAGTGATACAAAATATATATGATAAAAGGAAAATTTATGAAATGAATCAAGAGAAAATTAAAGGGATAAGAATTCTAGTAATGTTTTCTTATAAAGATGATATGTTGATTACAAGAAACAAAGTCTGAAGGGCCACGGTGGTGCAGCTGTTAGCATTGTTGCCTCACAGCATGAGGTTCTCCAGTTCGATTCTTGGCTGGAGCTCCTTCTGTGTGGAGTCTGCATGTCTTCTCCGTGGTTGAATGACATCTTCTCCGTGGTTGAATGACATCTAAAGACATGCAGGTAGGTGCGTCCATGAATGGGTGTGCCTTCTTTGAAGACTGGGCGTCGGGCTGGCAACCCGGCACCATAAAAATCCACTGCCAATCATTAGCAGACCGGAGTTCTGCTATGGCAACCCTAACCGGGAGAAGCCAAAAGACTTCCACAAGAAACAAAGTGTCTGGATGAAAGAAGTTACATGGTATATACATCAATGTTTAAATATAATAGGCATGACTTTAAATAAAGAAAAAGTAAAGGACTGGGTGATATAGTAAAGATAAGATAGGAGAAGTATCTTTCTCAAAGAAAGATATCTCTGTGTTAGTAATACGATTTGGGGATGAAAATGTAAGTGAGGAACAATGAAATAGGATACTAGATGAAATAAAAGAGCTTTGTTGTTTTTGAAAAAAACATAGAAGCTATCATTTAATAAAAAGGTTTCTTTGATTAATTCAGTTATACTAGGAAAACTGCATATTTAGCTAGTGGCTACATGTTGCCAATAATCTATGAAAAAGAAATACTATAAGCATTTTTTTTTTCTTTTTTATGCAGTTTAAGATTGAATCCAGTGAAGACAGGAGTCTTATACATGGACAAGGAAGATGGAGGTTTAGGATTACTAAAACCAAATGTCTATGCTGCTTCTTTGAATTTGTATAAAGTTTTGTTTTGAATAAATTATAAAAATGAAAAGTTAGTAGTAAATGTGCGAAAGTATAAATATAAGCGGGTATGTTAAAAAATTCAGAAGAAGAAAAGTATGTTTAAATGAAATAATGAGATGTTATCAAGAAAAAATCTTTTATGAAAAGTAAACATTGTTTAAATAGAAAACGAGAGAAAAGTGTGGTATAAAAATATCATGATACAACAGTATTATGTTAATTATTGGGCTGAGCTAGCAAATGAAAAAGTTAAAGCTATAAAAGTTTGAAAAACATGATGTAATAAGCAAGTAGAATGTCAAGATTTTTTATATAGATCAGTGACTAATAAATTACCAGTAAAGAGAAATATGCCTTACAAAAAATCAGTGAAAGAGTTTGTATATATTGTGGTAAAGAGGAAACTACAGAACATTTTTTTACAATGTATAAGAGTTGCAAAATTGTGGTAAAATTGTTTAAAGAAAATGTCTTTGAAAATCTAAAGGAGGTAAATGAAATAAATATGGATATGATTATGTATGGATATTATAGCCATAAAAATAAGGAACGTGTTGGTAAAATAGATAATAGATTATTTTTATATTGTGCAGACCATTTAGAATGAAAGGTTAAATGAAATAATGTTTAATGGTAAATGGACACTAGCAGTAATTTAGATGGTGGCTATGGAAAGAGTGGGGTTCAAATAAGATAATGAAGATATAAGTTTAACAGTAATGAAAAGTAAGATATCTATAATTGTATGACAATAAGGGAAAGGAATGGAAATCCGTACACTGTATAAATTTGTAAATATGTATGTTTATAAAAAGTACTGTACATAATGTTTTTAAACAAAGAACCCCTACTCTTTTCAAATGGTGAAGTGGGATCTTAACCTGAGTTACTGCCAACTCATGCAGATGAGCCCTCTATTTAATATTACATTCAAAGGATGACACACCAAACAATTCTGTTTAAAAATAATATTCTTTTAATTTTAAAGTTGCTTTAGCTGCAAACTCTCTGTTTTGGAATTGGTATAAAAGCTAAGTATTGGGTCAATTATATTCTTCATTGTCTGCACAAAAACTCTATGCAAGTCTCCATGTATGCGAAAGGCAAATTTGTTATAGGTGTTAATACTGTCATTTGTTACATTGAACGCATGTACAGAGTGAGCAGACTGAGAACACCACCCCATAAGAAGTTATTAAAGAGTTTGGATTCCATGGAAATTGGCAAATTACTCTATGGAGAAAAATTTCTTCACACATAGATTTAAGGGCTGACAGGCTACTATCTGACTTCAGGTCAAATGGTAACTTATTACATGCAGAACCTAGTCTTGTGTAAAAAAATAAGATCTCTCTTAATGTTGTTATTGCTTTTTTTCAGCTTGAAAATTTAAATTACCCTTTCTGTCATAACTATGAGCTAGCATTTCCAAATCAACAGTGACACATAATGTTGGATCCTTAAGGCATGTGCACATTAATATAAGGGTCCCCTGTGTATCTTCTAGAAAAGGGAATGCAATTTAAATTCTTTCAGCATTTCAGGATATGATAGACCATTAACAGTTTACTAGTTTAGTAAATAGTCTATGTCTTTTTCTAACCTACAGAAATCAGCAACTGGGTAACTGCAAAATGAAGAACAATAATCAATATTTGTTCTTATTAATACATTATATTAAGGAATTGGGACTTTTGGACTCTTAGAAGAAGCAGTACAAAACACTGCTTTTGTAATGCAAAAGCAATATGTAGTTACAATATGATGTTCATTTTTAAATAACAGACTGTTCTCAGTGATAACCCCAAACTTGGTTTCATGCCATAAAAGGCATACATAAAAGAGAAAGAAACATAGTCAATATATATTAGTGCAGCTATTATACACAAATGAAGCATAACAGCTTGCTAGTAAGTAGCTGTACATAATTAGAATCTCTACTGTATTGCTATTTTGACAGTGCAGTGCAACATAGGAGGAGTGTTATCTTCCTTAAGATGAAATATTAAACCAAGATCCTATCTGCTTGAGTCAGTGGTAGCTTAGGTGGATGTAAACAGCCCACATCACCTATAAAAAGAGTAGGGGAAGTTCACTGACACTCTGATGAAGTAAAAACACCACCTTTGTTCTCATCTGAAAACAAGCTACTAATCTATTGCACAAACTTAGTCAACAAAAGATAAATAAAAAAATGTAATTAAACATTTTAATTGATTAATTAACACAATTAAATTTACTTTTTTATTTTTATTAGTGACACTACTGGTGCCCTCTCTCTTCCTTTTTCATATTTTACGCAGATGGCAGTCTACTTCTGAAATCTGCATCTACTCTACAAAGTATACAGATAGCTCCAAAGTGACTTAAGTACTCTATGTGCAAAGGGCATCTCCAACAACCTTTAGCAAACTCTAAACAATCTGCATTATCTTTGACAACAATTTATTTATTTTTACATTTATTTACAGGAAAAGTCCAACTGGATACAGTTCCTTTTTCAGAAGAGGCCTGGAGAGAAAAGCTCCACATTTACAACAAGACAATTGTACAAAATATCAAAACATTGCAACAGAGAAGTAACACGTAGATATAGTGTAATACATATAGAGTTCTTAATACATTAATGTTACATAAATAGACAAAGGTTTATACACATTTCTATTAACACAGGATACTAATATGTCTATCTACCAAAAACTTTATATATGTGCATAACTATGGAAAGATAACAGGTAAATTAAACTATATTATCAAGAAGAAATAATAATAAAGAGAAAATTGACCAGTTACTAACTGAGAAAATTTGGTGGAAGTTTTGGGGGCAGAGATTGAATCAGATTAATTATTGTGAATGTAAAGATGGTGTGGAGAAGATAAGAATAATATAGAAGAGAAGATAGAGGAGTTAGCGGGGGGGGGGTTGCAAGAAGGTACTCATAAGTAATCCAGGGTTAGTGATAAGCATAGCTTTGTATTCAAACAGCGACAGGATAAAACAAAATGATTACTCTAAATTATATGATCCAGTTGGAAATGCCTGAGAGCCCTGGTTAGACCCATCCCTTTCTTTAAGAGACCACACCCAACTAATATTGTGCAAGGTTTCAACTCATCTGAAACTAAACTATAAAGCACCCAACCATGTAACACCTGAATGTGGAACATCTGTATTAAGAAACTTTTATTTCCTAAATGTGAGTGTGTCTTACCAATAATTTCCCTTAATTCATTCCAAAAAACATAGTTTATATAAACTACAGTTACAAACTCTAAGGATTTTCCACTCCCATTCCCAAAAATGAGCATCATTGCCTTACCTTAGAGAAATTCAAGTACCTTCCAATAACTGTACATGCCAATTTGTTATCTACTCACATCTTCAATCTGTTACAAAACTATTGCCTTCTTTAAGGCACACAAACTCCTACCACATTCTTCAAATTTGTCTTGAGGATTTCCTTACTTTATATACACTAAAAAACAAAAGAAAAATCTAGCAAGGATAGACTTTCCAATGCCAGATTCCTTAAACCTCTTGTATTAGAGGCAATGAGATACATGCAAATGATTCTTTAAGGACATCTGGTATTTCAGCTATTTTGCAATTCTAAATGTCCATTACATTTTTGTTTTTGTCTATTTATAGACAGATTCAGCCCAGTAAAGCCAAACCCCACTAGTTGTGGACATGCATGTTTCAACTTTCTTATGTTATCATTAACACAGTTGTCATACCCAGCTGATATCCACAACCATTAGGGTGGCTAAAAAAATATCCCAACCAACAAACTAAAACAGTGAGTAAAAAGGTCACACAGTAAAAACCAAAAGAAAAATGTAGCAAGGCTAGACTTTTCACTGTGTGATTCCTTAAATCTCTTCTATTAGAGGCAATATGGGATATATGCAAATGTCCTTAAAGGGTTATCAGGTGTGTGAACTTTTTACTTATTGTTTTAGTTACTTTACAAACACCACAATGTGTGGAAAAGTTTCAGAAAGACTGTCCCATATACATGGAATCATATAATTATCTATCTCACAACATCAGGAATGAAAGAAACTATTCTGAAGTAGATCTAAGCTGACTGAGTGCTTAAAGGATACATACTCATGTAAATGTTTCAGGGACAACAAATACGTACATACATATATTTCAAGCACAGGCATTAATGCCCTTCTAGCCTGCCAATATACCAAAACATTTGTTCCCATAATAGGTGTCCAAGCTGTTGTTAGAAATATCTAAACTAGTGCTTGCTCTAAAGTAATTTATTAGTCTGTTCCATGCATCAGCTGCTCTCCCGGAGAACCAATTAGTGCACTTTTCATTCTTATAGAGTCTTCTACAGAGGTTAACGACCTACAACAATGAACTTGTATGAAGCAAAAAACACCAGCTAGTAAACCAACACACTTTATTCCTCTGACGTCTCAGCTACAAAAGCCTTCAAGGAGTATAATTTCACATGTACAAGCCTGCCTAAATATAACCATCAATTACACAATTAAGCGTAATTAAACAATAATAAAACAATTAGATGAAAAATCTCCAGTTAAATTCAACATTTAACCCCTTAGGGGACAAGGTGTTATATTTTAAAATGTACACAGATTCTTATTTGTTTTTGATATTACTAGCATCATACATGGAAATATTTATTTTTCCAATACAGTACTTCTCTTTTATTTCTAACTATATCCATTAGATATTCCAATAGTCTAACATCAAAAGGTCTTTTGTTCTCCCCCATATAGAACTTATTACAAGGGCAACTGAGGGCATAAATAATGTCCTCAGTATCACAACTAAAACAACCTTTTTCCTTTTTAAAGAATATGTGTATATTTTAAAATATAATACCTTGTCCCCTAAGGGATTAAATGTTGAATTTAACTGGATATTTTTCATCTAATTGTTTTATTATTGTTTAATCAGGCTTAATTGTGTAATTGATGGTTATATTTAGGCAGGCTTGTACTTGTGAAGTTATACTCCTTGAAGGCTTGTGTAGCCAAGATGTCAGTGGAATCAAGTGTGTTGGTTTACTAGCTGGTGTATTTTTCTTCATACAAGTTCATTGTTGTGGTTTATTATTGTCGTGCTGTGTCTATGGCTAGTGATTCTAACATTGACCTGCCTTGCATTTTCTGTGAGTCTAATGGAGATGGGACTCAATGGTCTTTGGACATTTTTTTCTACAAACAGGAGAATGGTGTAACCATCATGGTAATGTAAGAATGATAAAGAACTTGCACCTAAAATCTGGGATAAATGGGAGGAAAATCATAATAAATGGTGTAATAATCCATTTCCTTCTGTTGGCAGTAAATTTACTTCCTCTCTCTCAGCCAGGAATAAGGTGTTGTGTGAAGAGTTGGAAAAATTAATGTGGAAAGAGACTTCAGTATTTTTCAGTATACAAAGTCTTCAGAGGTATATTGAGTTAGATATTACACCCCATGGCATAAGGGCTTATAAAGATCCCTCTTCACTTTTTAATCTGCAGAATGAAGCTGATAAAATATTTCATCAGAGGTGGGTAGCAGCTGCTCACAAGTGTACCTTGGAGTGGATCAACATATTCCTAGAGAGAGATAGGTTGAAGCAGCGTGAATTAAAGGAACAAATTAAAAACAATCATTCCTCCTTGATTTTGTGTGTAAATATGGACAATCTTGAAAAATGTTTGGTGGATATTAACAACAAACTAAAAGTGTATGAAGGGGAAATTGTAGAGGGATAAAAAGGGAAGTTTTTGAGAGATTTATGTGACTACAACAATGGTAGAGCTTTCCAGTCACAATCCAATTGCAAACAGGTATGAGGTCATGTGAGATGTAAAGGAGAGGCAGAGAATGGAAGGCGGCGTGCAACTACATCTTTGTCCACTTTTGAAGGGTTCAGATCTTCATGGCAAGGTGATTATGAAGAGAGAAATGACTTTCCCCCACTACCAAGAGCTCAGCAGGAGGAACAGTTTCAAAATACATTTCGGAGGGAATCAAATGCAGCAAGAAAAGGATTCCAGGGTAGAAAATGCCAGAGGGAATCCAGTAATGGATATTCTAGAGACTCACAGCAGCAGCAGTATTATAAAAGAGGTAAATGGTAATTTACCATTTGCTAATGACTGTGACTCTTACATTGTAAATTTGTCTGGCTATGTTTTAAATAATGCAGAATATGCTGTTCTAAACTGTGGCCTAAAGTTTATACCAATGGCTATACCATAATTGTATGAAATTAAAGCTATTTTTAGACTTGTTAGAAAATTGCATTTAACAAAATTTTTAACAATAATGCTTTCTCCATTGGTAATGCTGTGAATTGTGATGAAAGTTTGGATGATTCAACTAATGAAAGTTTTTATTCTTGTCATTCAAAGGATGATGTTAATGTCTATATGTTGTTAAATACAAGTAATATTGGTTATAAAAGTTTGTTTCTTCCTCCCTTTACTCATGAAGGGATTCAGCATTTTTATTCAATCAACTTTGCTGTTGAGAAAATTTTTTTCTGAGTTTAAAACTACTAGTTATAATTTAACAAAAGATGAGTGGAAAATGTTGACTGCATTGAGTGTTGGGAATGATATTATTTTTAAATCTGTGGATAAGGGTAATAAATTAGTAATTATGCATTTTGGTCAATATTTAAATATGTGTAATGAACACTTGGATGATACTGACACTTATGAAAAGGTAGACTTTGAGACTTATGCAACAGCTTTAATTGAATATGGTGAATTATTGAGAAAGGGACATAGGTTAGGTTATTTTTCTCTGGAGGATATTAAGAAGAAGTTTGGGACGGAGGGTTGTAGGATGGCCCATTTCTATTGTCTTCCAAAAATCCACAAATCTTTAACTAATCCCCCTGGTCAAAATAACCTTTAAAATACAATGACTCTATCATTTGCTTTGATAATGACTATTCAACAATGGTAATTACTAAAAGAAAGTTTTTTTTACCTCTAATTAAAGAACTGAAAAAGGTACAGATTAAAACTCATCTCTTGTTTCCAGCAAGGCTGAAGATTTTTCTTCCTGATGGACCTTCATTGTTTGAGGATCTTGATTCTGCTGTGACATATGTTAAAAACCACAAATTAGTGAAAAAAATAGAAGAAATGGAGGGGGCTAACCCCTCTCTTAAAAGAATGGCTCCTAAAACTATATGGAAATCTACTGAAAAACAAAAGAGACCAAAGAATAAATGAGAAATGCAGACTATTTATAAAACAAACTATTATTGTGGACTATGCTTTTATTAACAAGTCTATTTTGATATGTTATAAATGCAAGGTAAGATTTACACTGCTTTTCATATGTTGCATATATATAATGTTTCATTCATAACTTAATTTGGTGTAATATAACATACTTAATATACCATCAATATATTTATCATTAACACTTTAAGTATTCATTTTATATAAGTAAGCATACCATATAAAATGCATTACCTCAGTTTCTGCTTCATAGTATAAGATACTACTTAGCTGTATATTACACTTTAATTTCACACAGCTATAATATATGCAGTTATAAATATTTAATATTCTATGTAAGATAAAATGAAGGGATAGATTGGAAAATATAAAGTAAGGAGGGATGGAGGGGAGGGAGAGAAAAGAAGAAAAGTTTTTTTTTATATATACATATAATTTCTTGTATATATAGCATAGTATACATAAGTCTTTCTAAACTCAAAGTAATAACAATGCATAACATACTCAAAGCCTTCTTCTCTCTTCTAATTGCACTTTAAGTCATAGAGAATAACATATTCTTATAACAGTTTCCTTCTCACTTCTAATCATACAGTACTGGTCAGCACTGAGAATAAACTGTGTTACAACCTCAGAGTAGAACAAGAATTCACAATGTAATTATTAAATATGTACATGATATACATTTGTTCAGGATAGGTAAATATTAGGAAGGTAGTGTAGTATCTGTGGGTTTAAATACCAATGCATACATTAGCTCTGAAAAGCTGGGAGATGTTATATGTGTTTCTACTACAAGGCTTTTTATTTATATATTAATCTAAACTCTAGGGAATATATATAGTTAAAAATAAACATAGTGCTTTTAAATGACAAAATAGAGCAGTAGGAAAAGTTACATCATTACTTTCATGCTTTGTTTGAAAACTTTTTTTTTTTTTTTTGATGACAGTTTTGCAGTTTCTAGTATGGGTAACAGATGTATGCTGATTCACATGTATAAAACATTTTTTTTACTGAAACTCGGCTGTTTCCCGCCGAAAAAATGAGAGAGACAACTTTGAACATTCTCCTTACCTCGTGCAGTTCTCTCATGAGCTAATTATTCATTTGAAAAACATTCTACAGTTTGTGAAATCATCTCTTCTCTCTCTGAACTCCCTCGACGATGTGAAGCAGCTGGATGATGTCATCACCGTGCGACGAACATTTCCAGGAAGTGCAGAACTGTATTTTGACTGTAGCTTGGTTTAACAGCCGTTTTTGTTTTAAATCAATTATTTACTTAAAATGATCATTTATATGGTCGATGACAAGATTACATATTACAATAACATAATATCTTCATCTTTTGTGACTTGAAGAAAGGATTACAGAACAGATAAAGGAAGAAAATGTAGATAGAAAAAAGGTGAGAGAGGAGATGGTTATGAGAGAACTGTGAGAGTATTGAAATGTAAATATCTATGTGCTTTATTCTTAGGCCCTACAAGTGTAAATACTGGTGGTAACATTCATTTTTTTGCATGTATGTGTGTGTGTGTGTGTGTGTATACATATACATATATATATATATATATATATATATATATATATATATATATATATATGTATATATATATATATATATATATATATATGTATAAAATATATATATTTTTTCTCTCCCTCATCTTTTTTGAGTTATCACTGCATACTATGATTATGGTTACCATACTCAAAGTTAATATCTACACAAATTCGTGCAATCTTTATATTTAACTGTCATATGTAAGGTTATGCATATAATTTCAGAATGTTTGCATAGCAAAGAATTGAATAACAAAAGTGGTATACTAAAAAGAACTTTGCAAATAGATATCTTATTCTGCCACTAGTGAATGGGGTTGTATATACACATATTTATAGTGAATATATCCCATTTGGGGGTGATAAAATGTTTATTTAAATGGCATACTGTTTACAATTACACCTATGTCTTCTAAATAGTCATTCTGAATATAACTATTCACAAGGGATCCTAACTACATGTTAGGCTTGTTTTACTTTTCTTTTTCCTCTCTCTCTCTTCCCACTTGTGTTCATGTATATAAGTTACATAAAGGGAAGAGATATAATGAGAGTTACAAACATGTTAATACAAAATAGAATTACATCTAAACAAACCATGGTTTGAACAATAACATTGTGTCCTGGATAATGTATTATATCTGATAACCTAATAGAAATGTTGTTTATACACACAACCTCTGTTATCTATGTTAATAGTAAGACAGTGGACTAAATTACTTAGTCCTTTTAAACAATCTGTTAGACATTTGCCTTATTTTGGAATGTAAATCATATATTGAATCTATTAGGTTACATAGGTTTCTTATTAGATATGGTTTCTATAAATGTATAAACCTTCCAGATAACACTATATTAGGACAATTAATGATTTCATTAGAATTTGGTTATCTTAATGTTTCTAACTTAAAGTATATAAAGTATGTTATTAGTGGAGTTTGTTGTTACAGTTTAGGGGTTGATCTCAGTGACAGATGTCATTGGGATTAGGAGGTTATAACTCCAGGCGGGGAGCATTGGGGTGTTTGTTTTTATCTAGTGTATGTAATATTTTTTTTTAAAAAAGAGTTTTTTGACATCCAGAGTAGTTTATTTACAGAAAATATAGAGAATAAAGCACAAGGAATACATTTTTTTCCTAAAGACATGAGATTTAATATTTATACTAAGAACAAATTCACTTTTTTGTGGAAATTTTCACATTATACATATAATATTAATATGTTACTAACACATCTTTCAGGTGCAATTACATAATATGACTATGTTGAAAGGTATGTCACTTAACATAAATGGTTTGAACAACCCGTATAAAAGAAGTAATTTGTTTAAATATCTAGCTTTTCATAAACCTAATATAGTATTCTTACAAGAAACCCATTTAACAAAAGATACTATTAAATTTCTAGATACAAATAAATACACAAATATAGTAAGCTCAGAATGTACGAAAAAAGAGGTGTAGCAATATTGTGGAACAAAACATTACCATTATCCAGAATAATCAAAACATACTGAGACAATAAAGGTTTGCTTTGCTTGGCTGCAATTGAGATGGGTAAGAAACTATATACATTAATAAACAACTATTGGTTACCTAATATTGGTACTAATACTATTAGACACATATTGAATCAAATAGTTTTACTATCTGAGGGACATATCATTATGGCAGGTGACTACAACTGTATCTTAGACCCTAAAGATACAACCACTTCAGGAAAAAGAAAAATTACAGCACAAGCTAAACAACTTATAAATTTCATAGACTTATACCTACTCAAAGACATACATCATTTTGTGGATCATAACTCATTACAATACAAATTCTATTCTAATAGATACAAAACATATTCTAGAATTGATAGAATATTTCTTTCTACACAAATAATGAATAACCTGACTAATAGCAAAATAATATCCTGCCCAATCTTCGACCATAATGCTATCATATTTGAACTTAATATTAATAACACCCATATTGTCCAAATTAAAAGGATTCCAGCATATCTCACACAACTTAAGGATTTTCAATTATTCATAACAGAAGAGACACAAAACTTCATTATTATAAGCTCAGCATCAGACACACATGACATATTTATTTGGGATGCCCTAAAAGCATATTTGTATGGACAAATAAACAAATGGTTTCATAATAAGATGAAAATTTGGGATAAAGATATAAGAATAATACAGGATAAACTGGACTCACTATACACAAATAATAAAGACAGCTTGTCTTCAAAGAATGTAAGGGATGAGATATACAAACTAAATGAGGAATATAGATCTATCCTACATCATAAAACAAAGATGACACTAGAAAAATATAGGTTTCTTGCTTATTCTGTAAATCCTAAACATCTATCAAACCTTAAGAATAAGACCAAAAGATTAAATAAATATAATTATATTAAAGAAATACATTCTGCAAAAAAGAAAAGAGAAGTACATAGTATGCAAGATATATTAGAAGAGTTTAGATGTCACTTTGATGAAATTAATCAATCCACACAAGAAATTCAAACACAAGATAACATAAGAGATTATATTAACAATAATATATATAATAAACTAAACAAACAACAAATTGAAGTTATTGATAAATTACTTTATCAGATATACAAAGTCAAGTAAGTAAGCTTAAATTAACCAAAGCTCCAGGTAACAGTGGAATTATTCCTGAAATATATAAAATAATGCCCAAAATTGCTATTTCCTTACTACACAAATTATATAATTCGGCCCAAAGTGATAATATTACACCCCCATCCTGGAAATATACATTCATATCCCCTATTTTAAAATCAAATAAAGACCCAAAATTATGTTCTTCATACAGACCAATATCTTTACTGAATATCGATTCTAAGATGTTTATGAATATACTCTCAGAAAGATTGAAGAAATTCTTACCCCACTTAATAGACAAAGACCAGACAGGATTTATAACTAACAGAAGTACTTTTGATAATATAAAATGAACCCTAGCTATTATAGACTTCTCACAAAGGAAGAAAAGGAACTTATCATTAATTAGTCTTGATATTAATGCGGCCTTTGATTCTATTAACTGGATCTATCTATTTACTCTTTTGGAATGCTTACATTTTTCACGTAATTTATTAAGCTTCTAAAACATTTATATGAAGAAACCTATGCATATATCAAAATAGGGTCATATATTTCCAATAAAATATCTATTACAAAAGACACCAAACAAGGATGTCCTCTCTCTCCTCTACTATTTACTTTGATCATGGAACCCTGGGCAAATGAAATAAGAAACAATAAAGAAATAGAGGGTTTGGAAATGGATAAAGACAATATAGCCAAAATCCAGTTGTTTACGGATGATGTTCTTATCACCACAAAGGGAAATGACTCCTCATTCATGTCATTATATGAATCAATCAAAACATTTCAAATGATGTCCGGTCTATCATTCAGTAAAACAAAAATTCTACCCATATATCCTAATAATAAAAAAATGTAAAAAAGGATGATAGGAAATAATACATATCACATTGCTAATGCAGATCAAATCACATATCTTGGAATCATTCTTGCCAAAGACATTAAATCAATAATTCAATTAAACTATAACAAATATTTACAAAATATCTAAGAATTATTTTCAAAATGGAATACAATAATATTTACTACTGAATAAAGACTAACCATTATAACAATGATAATTCTACCTAAAATTTTATACATAATACAATCCATTCAAATTCTACCCTCAAAAAGGTTTATAAATAAACTAAGCACTTTAATACTAAGATTCTTCTGGTCACAAAAAAAACTAGAATTACTATTACTCAACATATTAACAGCTGGAAGAATGGTGGAATAGCTTTCCTAGATCTAAATCTCTATTCGATTTCCATTATAATCAGATCAATTTCTCAGCTCTTAGATATAACCTATTTAGCTAAATGGAAATCTTTATGGGAAGTATCAGCCATGGAACTTACAATGAGACCAACATCATATCAACTAGAATTCATAAACACACCTTTTATATGGATCTTAAAAGAATATTTTATCACACATACTAATCCTAATCATACTGTCAGTTACATACATAATAGTATAATTAACTTTAGAAACGTTATATATAAACATGTTAAATATAAAGACTACTTTGTTTTGTTATTTCCTATATATTAACAAAATTTCTCAACTGAAAAACAATGAACTCAAATACTGGTTCCAGCTAACTTATGAATACAAGACTAGCTCAATGGAACATATTATACAGGAATATAAACTTAATAATTCCTCATGGTTAGATATACAAACACTTATATTATATCTTGACAATGAGCTGAAACTAGCTTCATCAACTAGCAAACATGACACCAGGATATTATTACAATTTTTTCAATCAACATTATTACACCAGCATACATTTTCAGGTAGTCTCTCCTTTATTTACAGACTTTTAAGAGAAGAAACCTTTTCTTGCACACATAACCACTGGAGTTATTGTAGTTTAATTACTCTTAATTCCCCAAGTGAGCAAGATAAGGTTAATATGCTACAGTCAGCTGGGAAAACATCATTTTCTCTGAAATGGAAGATTTACACATGGAGATTCATGAATAGATCCTTTTATACACCACAAATAATGGACACAATTAATAAAAAACAGAACATCTGTAATAGATGCAATTCTAATGTAGATATTAACTGGGCACATATGTTTTTTGACTGTCCAACCTTAAATATATTTTGGAATAAAGTAAATGACTTTTTACAAGCACTTTTTTCAGACAACTTCATATTGAATAAATCATTAATCATATTTAATACACCTGTTCCACAATGTGTTAGGAAAAGCAAATACTCATTACTATGGACTATATTGGCAGTGGCTAGAAAGATTATAACAAAAAATTGGATTACAAAACATCCTCCTATATTCTCTGAGTTTACTAATTTATTAAAAGAAGTTAGTCATTTACAGATAAGAACCATAACCTCTAATACTTCTAGAAAGACATATGAATATCATTTATGGGTTAACTTACAAAATATGTTGGAAAAAATGATAATTTCACATAAAGGTAATTGACTTTCCTTGTCATTCATGAGAACAAGTTACAAAAGGAAGGTTATAGAGTATGTTAATGTATAAATACTGGATGTCTATGTACATACTTTAGTTTGTTTGCTTTGTTATTCGTATATTCATATTTAAATGCTTTAAATATATGTTATCAATTTGTAAATCTATAATGTAAATGATCTTATATATGTCTATGTGATTGTTTTCATTATAATCAAAATCAATAAAACTGTTTAAAAAAATACTTTTTAAAGAATCTGTGTATATTTTAAAATATAACACCTTGTCTCCTAAGGGGTTAAATGTTGAATTTAACTGGAGATTTTTCATCTAATTGTTTTATTATTGTTTAATTAGGCTTAATTATGTAATTGATGGTTATAATTAGGCAGGCTTGTACTTGTGAAGTTATACTTCTTCTACAGAGGTTGTCTGATGATTCTCTGGTACTTTTTGATAACCCCAAATATTCCCAGAGATAGTAATTTCTAAATGCCCTATATACCTGAATAAGATCTCCTCTTGGATATCTATAAGAGACACTGTACAACTATAGATATTTTAGTCTTTCATAATAACTTAAAATTTCCCATCCATAGATCCCCTTGGTATAGTTCCACTGTACTCTTTCCAGTTTACTCATGCTTGTTTTCTTACAAGGTTTCCATACTGTTATTCCATACTCAAGTTTGGGTCTAATGTAACTAACAAACAATGACTTCATCATTTCTGATTTCCTAGACTTTATAAATATTTTTTATACAACCTATAGTTCTTTAACTCTCATTAACCAGTTGGCTGATATGATTAGGAAAGATTAGGAAAAATTCAAAGCTGGATATCCATATATCCAGGTCCTTAAATGAATCTACAGTTTCAATCATTGTGTGCTGTATTAAATATTCACCTTTCAGTTTATGTCTCCAAAATCTCATATGTTTAGTTTTTGATGTATTTATCAGCATATTATTCTCCTGTGCCCAAATGGTCAATTTAGTCAACTTCTTTCTCAGACATTCCTTATCTGTAACACATGTGATCAGTTTACCCATTTCCAGATCATCTGCATATAGACTATAGAACACTCATATGAAAAAGTTAGGTCTGAAAGATACAATCTAAACAAGTAAGGGCCTAGGACAGAGCCATGTGGGACACCCTGGCTGTAACCAAGAATTTTGCCTGTCCAGTTGTATGATACTTGCCATGTCCTATTTGTAAGCCATGCAGCTATCCATCTTATCAAGAGTACATCAATACCTAGTTGTTCTAATTTATTGATCAGTGTTTTGTGTATGACCCTGTCAAATGCTGAAGTTAAATCTGTATAAATTATATCATAGCACAATTTTTCATTCATAGCTGTTATTATACTGTTATAGAACAAGGTGGTAATATATCTTTTTCAACATATGCATGCTGATATATGGTTTCAAGTCCCAACCTATTCAGTTCTGACAATAACTTATCCAATATTACCTTCTCCATTATTTTTCCACAACATGAAAGTAGACTTAAGGGTCTATATGACTCTGGGTTTGTCTTACTCCACTTTCCCTTAAAGACAGGTTTAATAAGTGCATGTCTCCAATCTTGAAGAATCTACCCATATTTATATAACCTAGTAAATAATATATATAATGGTACAGTAAAGTTCTTGCTGAAGTGTTCTCAGGTCGTTATTACTAATTCTGTCTCCTCCCTTTGCTTTGTGTGGATCCAGTTTACACAGTTCTTTTTTAATATAGTCAAATTTGATTTCAGTTTCTGCAGTTACCTGGATGTCACTAGGACAACTTGTCACTTCCTTTGTGGAGCCAAACTGTTTCACATAAGATTTTGTAAATATATCTATAATCTGTTGTGTCTAAGAATACATTTTAAAATCTAAACACAGTTTATCAATTTGTATGTCTTTAATC
The DNA here is from genome assembly GCF_019279795.1 of Protopterus annectens. NCBI lineage: Eukaryota > Metazoa > Chordata > Ceratodontiformes > Protopteridae > Protopterus > Protopterus annectens. Next base: position 545,009,556 of record NC_056741.1, on the reverse strand, counting down.
CTTCTACATCTTATGTATCTATAAAAATGTTTCCTATTATACTCAATATCTTTATATAATTTTTCTTCAAAATGTTCTTGATCTTGTCTCACACTATGCTTAATTTGTTTTTCCAGCTTTTTTTTTATTTCAGTTTTAAAAGCTGTAGTTCAATCTCTTTTCAATTTGTTATATTTTTTTGTTGCTCACCTTAATCAAGTATCTTGTTCTTAATGGAATTTGACCCCTGACATTGCATGCCTAGATCCTGATGTTAAACATTTTTTTGATTTTTTTTGTACTCAATTTCTCTTTCAAAACTTTGCACTTTCCCTCTGCAGTTTTTTCACTGAACACATCACCCCAGTTAGTTTTACATTGTGACTGCTCTGCTTGCATATAATCTATAATTAATCTTCTGTTCATTGGTTTAGCTTTCAGTTTCGATGAATTATCTAGCAGCAAATTAACCTTTTTTATACAGATTAATATGCACCAAAACAAGCATATATAAGAACAGTTTTTTTCCACAGGCCCTCAAGTTCATAAACAGTTAACTCAGCTTATTAGGCTGGGGTATTATTTTTCCCAGGCCCCCGAGAATTCTGCAGTATTGTTTTCATATTGTTAATACTTGTTTCTTTCAGAGTTTATTTCAGTATTTCTTTCACTGAATTGGACTTTGCACCTTGTATGTATATGTATATTTACTTTTTTATCCTGTGCTTAATAGTTGTATGCATGTTATTTGTCTTGTTCTTAATAGTTGTATGCATGTCATTTATGTAATCTATACTTGGAGAGTCACTAAAACTCGAGTGAAATTCCTTGTATGCATGCATACTTGGCCAATAAATGTGATTCTGATTCTGATAACCCCATGATTATTGCATACCAATGGTGGTAAAACTTGACTTGAAGTGACAGCAATTTCTCTAAGAATAGAAACAATATCTAGTATGTTCCATTCTCTGAAAGTTTTTTTTTTTTACAATTTGAAGCAATTGTTGTTCCTAAACATACATTGTGAATAATTTCCCTACCAATGTTATTGAATTAATATTACTCTAATCTGTTTCTGGTAAATTTAAGTCGCCAGCCAATATTATTCATCCCTCCTCTATTTCATGTAAGAAATGCATGAATTCCTCTAGGTCATCAGCAATTGACTTTGGTGGTCTATATACTCCAACAGCTGTTATATGTTCCAGGGTCATCTTTATTGTAAAAGTTACACAATCTATAGTATTGGTGTTATCACTGAACATATAATAAGCACTGGACTCATAACTATCTTTAATCCCTACCATAACAGCTCCACCTGATTTTTTGTTAGAATGTCTGCTACAGTAAAACATTTATACCCTGACAGAACTGGTTTCCAATCATTGTTCTTTAACCATGTTCCACAAACAGTAACAACATCAATCTTGTGGAAACGTAGCAAATTTTCCAATACAAAAATATTATTAATACTCCTAGCATTAAAAATCATCAGAGATGCATCAAATGTTGCTATCTGTGAAATGTTAAATTTTTACCTGGCAAAAATCATGCCTAGTGTTTGTCAAATATTTCATAGTATCTGCTGCAAAAATTCTCTTTCCTGATCATTACAAATGCACACCATCCTGTCTGAACACATGTGCCCAAAGCTAGACTTGGATGGTCTAAAACAGGACATTTTTTCCATGTAGGTATTTACCCCAAACATCTTTTCATTCTCAGTGACCTGACTATCATTTCTATATGTGATTTGTAAAAAATATATCCTAACACCAGTACAAGAGCTGTAAGTTCCCTACTAACAGTCAGAGAGTCCTTGCGACATGAATGAATGCAGATCTGCACTTCCTTACATTAAGGCATTCCAAGGCTTGTCTCACATCTTCTATTTTTGCTCCTGGCAAGCATAACACTATTCAATGTTCATTATCTTCTTTGCAAATGTAAGTATCATTTCCTTTAATAGCAGAAACTCCTATTACAGTAATATCTTTTCTGACCAGATCGGAAGACTCTTCAACTTCTAATACAGTAATATCTGCTCTGTTGATTGTTACAAAGGAATGCTCTACATCACCATTAGTCTTACTAATCCCTCTGTTTCATTGCATATTAAATTTGTAAGCATGCAATTTTCATCCAGCTGGTTTTGTACATCCACAGCTTGAGCCATGTGGTCAATATCTGTCTTTCTCTTCTTTTTTCTTGCAGTAATGTTCTTCAATATTTCCACATTTAGTTTTGGTTTCTTCCTTTTCACCGGCTCCTTGCCTCTTTTTTCTACCTTCTCTTTTGGAAAAATGATGCCTTTTTCTATAGACTGAAGGTTTTCTTATAGAAAAATGCTATTGTTCTCTGTAATCTGTGTGTTACATAACAAAGCAGTGTCCTTTTTAGCACATACTCTCTTTATTTTACTGACATTTATTGGTTTCTTTTTCTTCCTTGTTATTTGTTGTGAACTTCTTCTTTTCTTTCTTTTTTTGTTTCCTTCTAAACACTGAATCCTCAGATTGCTGAATACTTGCATCCAGAATTCCAGAGTTGTCAGGGGGCTTGTCTTGTTTCATAGGGGTTGAATGATCTTTACAGAAAATAGACACATAATTTCCCAAATGTGTTCTACTTACTCTTTCTCTAACATTATTTATCTCACCAGTCCAGTCATTAATATATGTAATAACCATTCTCCAAGCCATGCCAGTTGTACAAGTGCAATCATCGTCAGTAATTCTAGATTTACTTCTAATAACGGTAAGAAAATTACCCTACTTTTTACATGAGGTACACAGATCACCAATGTTATCAAGTGTTACTTTAAATATGCATTTATTACACTGCACAAGATATTTTGTGTTTTATTCATTAATGGCATACTCATTTAAAGAATCCATAGCAGAGCTCTCAACCAATTAGGGACAACTTTCAACAGAATCAAGGACAAATCTAGAAAAAAATCAGGGACACTTTTAAAATATTAGTTCTATTAACTTGAGACACTGACAGAATCAGAGCATATGAATTAATATACATTTTCTGAAGTAAAACAAGTCTGTAACTCTTAATCTTTGTAGTTATTCATTAAGTGTAATTCACCACCTTCCCACCAAATGTAACTTGTTTTAGGAGGGATTAAGAGGGACAGAGCTAAAATTTAAGTCAAAATCAGGGACATCCCTGAAAATCAGGCACAGGTGAAAGGAATAAATACAAAATTATAAAAGAAAATAATCAAAATCAGTAACCATAGAAATCTAAGATAACTTAAATCAAATTCTATGACAAAAATCACACAAACAGTATATAACGGAATACTAAAGTAAGTACACTAAAGTTGTTCTGACTGTACGAGTTCTTACGTAGTGCTTGAATGCGCACAGTAGCTTCTGCTCACTATTGCTTGCAGTTGCACTTTTTTTTAACAGTAAAGATCAATAAATCAGAAACCAAAATAGGATTGTTTAGATAAGCTCTGGATTCTCTGCAGTCTATGTAAATGTATAGCTGACTAGGCCACTTAGGATGACTAGAGCTTGCCTGTCTAAAACATATCCTTTTCTAACAACCAACAGTGAAAATTAAAGGTAAAACAACAAAATATGAATCAAATTAAATCTTCTTGTCTACAAGCTGTCCCTTCCTTCCTGCAAACAGTGAAAGCAGTGGTAAAAAATAAAATATAAATTCAAGTAAAATGTCTCTTACCAGTCAACTCCAGAGTAAATCACAAACCAATATAGGATTGTTTAGACAAGCTATGGATTGTCCTCGCTGCAGTCTGTTAAACTTTATAGCTGACTAGGCCCCTTGGAGTGACTAGAGCTTGCCTGTCTAAAACATATCCCTTTCTAACAAACCAACAGTGAAAATTAAAGGCAAAACAATGAAATATAAATCAAAGTAAATGTTCTTGTCTAAAACTATCCTTTCCTTACTACAAACAGTGAAAAACAGTGTAAAATATAAAACATAAATTCCAATAAAACTTCTTTTACTAGTCAACTCCACAGTAAATCACAAACCAAGATAGGATTTATTTATTCATTTATTTTATTTATTTATCTAACATTTGTTTACTGGGAAGTCCAACTTGGAACGAGACAATTTTCAGTGGAGGCCCGGACAGAAATGCTTTAAATGCATGTCATAGTAAAGTGGGAGGAAACCAGAGCACCCAGAGAAAACCCACACAAATGCAGGGAGGACATACAGACTCCAGACAGAAGGCACCCCAGCTGAGAATCAAACCTGACAACCTCTTGCTGTGTGGCAACAACGCAAATTGCTGTACCACTGCACTGTCCAGAACTGTTTAAATAAGCTCAGATAGTACCTTTGTTCTTCTTAGCTCACATCTCCACTCCACTCTATTTCCACATTTTCTATACTTTATAATAGTGGTGCTGAAATTCTCTCTAAAATGATACTTGAACTGGCTTAACTAAGTTTTGTTTATATGTAACCTGGATATAAAAGTTAGTTCTTCATTAAAATACATGGTCAAAATACATTCCACTGAATACAGTCATAATGGAATATAGCACTGAAAACATTACACACTGAAAAATATTAGACCTGTGCATGTATGTGTGTGTGTGTGTGTGTGTGTGTGTGTGTGTGTGTGTGTGTGTGTGTGTATTCAGACACACACACACACACACATATATATAGATTATATATATATATATATATATATATATATATATGTGTGTGTGTGTGTGTGTGTGTATGGGTCTAGTAGGGTAAGGTTGATTTGGGGTTACATCTACATGCTTAACTTTGACAAAGTAACATTGAATCACACAAGACTGACACGCTTGTACACATGTTTCAAAGTTACTTCTCAGAAGATGCAATGTATAAGACAGCATTTGTGTGGGGGTCATGCCCCTCTGTAGTGCAGTCCCCAACACCCCTTGTTAATATTTTTATATATCTATATATAGATATAGATATACTAACTTGACATCACATCATCCCTGGGGAAGAGGCATATTTCCCTTCCCTGGGGATTATCCTTTCTTGCACAACTGTTGACCTTATGAAGTGTCAACCAATATGGATCAAACATACACAGGTCGATCTTACCCACAATCAACAAAACTAATGCTAACCATTTCTATACATACAAATTCTAAGATAACACAGCGAACATTAGAAACAGTGGCAAAAGGAGAAACTTCCTCACCCCACTGTTTGATTACTATATACAAAAACACTGCCCACAGACTAGAAAAGCACTCAGTGAAATTGGAATTGATTAAAAAGCTGATGATCCCAGTCCTCACCAACTGAACACATGACAAAATGAGAGGTGTGTGTGTGTGTGTGTGTGTGTGTGTGTGTGTGTGTGTGTGTGTGTGTGTGTGTGTGTGTGTGTGTGTGTGTGTGTGTGTGTGTGAGTGCATTTTTTGGATCAATGGGAGTTTTCAGCACATTAACCCTATTACTAACTAAGCATGGTTTAATAGTGAAACCAAGAGGGCTAATCTCAACTTCTTTTTTAACTTTTTAACTTTTGAGTTTGCATTTTCATTTTTTTTTTACATTTTAAACATGTTTTTTTTAAATCAAATAAGGGGTTTTGCTTCTTTTTAAAATTTCAGCACTGTTATCTAAGCACTGTCACTTTATTTTCAAACCAACATTAATTACTGATTAATTGAGTGAATTTTTTATAAAAGCCTGTTTGTAATTGATGTTTAACTGTTCTGATGAAGTTTTGATTACGAAAGTGCTTGACCTACATGTACCACTTATTCTCTTTATGCCATTTGGATTGTCTTAATAAACTGTTGTTGTTGTGGGTTGTAGAACATTGGCTGCAGAGTGGTACAGTTGCATATAAGCTACTTAGCTTTATTGGAATAAAATAATACACACCTATCACCCTTACAACCATCAAAAATATCTAAAATAGTTTTCCCTTGTTCAAAATTTTAAAATTCCCCTACAGTTCAAATTGATATTTATGCTGATGCTGGCTCTATGGTGTATGGAGGGGGGCCTTGATAATGATTCCAATAATCATGGATAGACTAGTGATGCCAGACCTGGGGTTTGTAACTAGCATTAGGAAGAGATTAAAGAGGCCGACCCTTTTCACTTCTCAAATAGGAAGTGTAGATGCTCAAAAATGCTTAGTCCTTTCAAACCCATCTGTAAAACAGGAAAGCTAACAAAGGTACTTGCTTCAGGAGCAGGGTGTCTGCACCTGTATCACTTGCAGAAATAAGTTATAGTCCCACACAATGCCTATTGGATGCCCAACCCCAAAACCTATCTGCTGGGCATATGCAGAGAAATGGTAGTGCTAAAATAGAAAACCTCAACCCCAGCTGATGATGGCACATCTCCCAGCACTCAACTTTCACCCTAAGGAGAACAAATGGACAGAATGGGTCAGTGGAGTGAGTGGATAGGAAGGCATGATGGTCAGGGTATTAGACATTATTTATATGTACTCAGAAAGTCTTGAAAAGGATATCCTTACTAAATCTTTTAAAAAATCAAACCCGAGAATTATGATAAGGAATAAATATAAAGAAAATTTAAACTCCCCATATAGTATACCTTTGTCTTCTTTTGACAAATATTTCCATTAAAGTTCTTACACAGAGCATTTTAGATGCTGGGAAGACTATGAGACAGGTTCCTTAAGTTTAAGTTACTTGTTGGAGATATTCTGATAAATGCACTTGTAGTCATATCTTTTCTGAGTGTCTGTTATTAATCAGCTACAAATTCACCATCAATGTCAAATTTTGTGTTCAGATAATATAGTTTTATCTAAACAGCTGATATAGCATGCATTAATAATAGCATCCCCTTCTTTGGGTTTTACTGACAGCTGTAATCAAATATATTACTGGGGTAAGAATGAATAATGGCTAAATTTGGTCAGTGAAGTATATCCTGAATTTCATACTTTGCCAGTATAAGCATAGGTTTGAGCAACTGGTCTAAGTTACAGACATTGTCAGATAACATTTCAGAACAAGCAGCTGGAGATATTAGATTAAACACTGAAAGTTAAAAAGAAAGAATGCAGCCTTTAAAGTGGAAAAAGTGAACATTTAGAAATTCAGATTACCATGCACTTGAGAAGTCCTGTAAAGGACATTCTTAATAATTAAAAAAATCATAACTGAGAATTATTAGAAGACATTCACAAATAAGAGAATATTTCAGCTCCCTTCACAAAAATATCACTCTTTTTTTTTTTGACAAAATTTTCAAAGATGTTCTTATGTATGGCATTTTAGATACTGGGAAGACTCACCAATTCACAGTGAACAGTAACCAGGCGACAGGAGTTGAAGAGCATAAATAAAGTTCATTGAACTTCAGTTTGGCTCTTTTGTCCAGAACAAGACTTCAACAGAACTGAAGCACATATTCCAAATCACATTTAAATATATATGTACAATTCCCCTCTGTTAAAGCTAAACCAATCAAAATGCAGGTATTATGCCTTT